>NC_081360.1:52723668-53323668 GCF_030684315.1 Stegostoma tigrinum | reverse complement strand
TTAGTCTAAAACATAAACAAAAAGGTGCAACAAATCTATTCACATCACATTATGGAAGGGCTTCATCTGAGCAGACTGTACTGAGGAGTGACTAACTGCAACCTATTTTTAAAATCAATAAAATAAGTCACATCTGGCATAAGTCAGTTGCCTCTACTCGAGAAAAGTTACATAATTGTGACAAAATAAGCAATTTATTTCTTGAACATTTTTTATTCTTTCTTGATAGTCACAGAACTAATGCTTAGTGTCATTTTCTGTAAGCTTTGGAAAATAACATGGCTTTGAGCCAAAAATATTAATATACATTTAAGGTCCAATTCCTTTCAAACAGAAATTTGTTTAGAAACTTAATGACTGTTTGATGTGGTTATGAGTGTCAATCTGTCAAGTAGTGATCTTACCAGCAAAACAAAGTGAATTGGCACACATGAATATAACAGACAATCTATGAAAAGTTATTACCCTAGGGAAAAATAAGAAATATGATTTTCTAATGCTGTTTGTTTTTGTAATCTTCAAGGGATCTTGTATATATCTTTGCATCATTTTCTGCCAGCTCACCAGCCGGGGAGTCTGAGGCCAACAGACAGAAGAACTTGGCTCTGGCTCCCTGCTAGCATTTGTCAAATGATAATGTATATTAAGAAATAGTACAATCAAAGTGCTGGTTATTTTAATATTTTGAGAAGGATGGCTTCTAATTATTGGCAATACACTGTTTGTATTGAGAACTGTTTATGCATTCATTAATGCCAAATAAATGTCTCTATTGATTTGTACTCTGAGACTCAACCTGTTATATTCATGCATCTATGAAGATGGGGTCATGCAACAGCACATGATATATTCCATTAAACTGAATGGTGCTAGAAAGGGTTATTTACATTGTAGTGGAGTTTCACAACACGTAGAGACTGGACAAGTAAAGGTAATTAAGTGGAGTGGACACTCACGCATGGAATAAATCTATTGCAAAAATTCAAAAAATGCAGCACCCAGATCAATCTTGGTATAATCTCCTGAGGCAAAACTCTCTTGCTTCCTGCTTAACCCAAAAGTGAATTGAATGCAATTCCATAGTAAAAATATTTGTGCCTGACTTCAATTTTTCAGTATTTATTATAACTTTATAAATTTTACTTAATCTTTAAACAACTTTATTCATCCTTCCCTTCAAACCCTCCCATTTCCAGCTAATCATCCAAACAAAAAGTTACCTTATAAAGAGGTGGAGTGTTTGAATTTTTAAGATGAAATTTTTGTGCCAAAATTCATGGGTGTTTATATTCATGGGTCTGTTGTATCCACCAGATGCATTTCAAATGCCTTGGTTAGATTCATTGCCACTAGTTCACTCTGTTGTAAGTAGTCTAAGTTACTGATATTAAGTGGGGAAGGATGTTCACGTAAAATCTTTGGCAGAAGTGAGACTTAGTCTTGTTGAACAGAATAGGTTTCCTACATAAATATAATGCAATTAGCAATTATGTACTGAGTTGCATGGTAGTCTCATGTGAGATCTCAGGTTGGGCTTAAGATATGTGGCATGGTGGTTCAGTGGTTAGCACTGCTGTCTCACAGCACCAGGGACCTGGGTTTGATTCCACCCTTGTGGAGATTGCACATTCTCCACATGTCTGTGTCGGTTTCCTCCAGGTGCTCTAGTTTCCTCCCACAGTCCAAAGATGTGCAAGCTAGATGGCTTGGTCATGTTAAATTGCCCATAGTGTTCAGGAATGTGTAGATTAGAAGGATGGGTCTGGGTGGGATGCGCTGAGGGTTGGCGTGGACATGTTAGGCTGTAGGTCCTGTTTCCACGCTGTTGGGATTCTATGATGAATACATATTTAGCTACATGGAAATTAGTATGAAAAATAACAACCAAAATGGTTGCTAAATGGTTTCTTAACATTTGAAAGATAAACTTTATGTTATGATATGAGTTAACCCTTTCAGGTGCTGGATGTCTTATACAACAATGGGGTCAGCAGTTGCATAGGTAATGCTTTGTGGAGCTGACATGCATGCTCGATTTACTGCCAGATGAGATCCAAGAAAGATCACTGTGGTAGCATAAAGTGAAAACACAATGCTAAAGAATTTATATTTCATATCTAACACATTTATTTTATAACATTACAAATTTTATGTACATTTCACCTATTTTCTTATTTTCATGTATAAATATTTTAAAATTTTATCACTTAGTTTTCATTACTTTTCTTACATTTAACATGAAACTGAATCAATAATGTCTCCAAGATAATACTTTGAAATTTTTGACCTTTTCTGAAAAACTTAAAGTCAACCTTTTACATTATGTATGTGAAAATTACACTTAACACTGTTCTAATGTGCACCTACTTGGTGTCAAATAATCTACCCTCCTAAACCTGATGTAATTTAAAACACTACTGCTCTTTTTTAACAGGCACCCAGTCCTCATTCCTTATCTGTGTTGTGCTCGCTGACCCACGTTGGCAATTAGTCAAGCGATTTCTTGATTTTACAATTCTCATCCTTATTTTCAAATGCCTCCTTGGGGTCTCCTGTACCTAACTTTGTGATTTCCACAAATCCTCAACCATCACCTGTGCACCCCAATTTTACTGGTTCTACCTGAGGTGATTGTGTCTAATAGTTGCTCGTGCCTTCTTACAGTGTCCATATGAAGAACCTTGGGATGATTTATTATTTTAAAGGCACTATTTAAATATACGTTGCTGTTGGTGAGATAATACTTGAGATGTGAGCGTTTCTGGCAAGGCCAGCTTTTATTGGCCATTCCCGAGTGCCCTTAAAAAGATGATGGTGAGTTTTATTCTTAAACAGCACAGTCTGTGGTATAGGTACACCACAGTACCGTTAGATAGGAAGCCTTAGGTTTTTGGCTTAGTGACAGTAAAGGAACAGTAATATAATTCCAGACAGGAGACCAGATGACTTAGAGACCGCATTAAGGTGGTGGTATTTCCCTACCTCAACTGTTCTTGTCATGCCTGGCAGTAGAGCTGCTATTGAAGGAGTCTTGATGAGTTTTAGACAAATACATACAGTTGGCATTGTGCATCAGATGAGAGAGTGAATGTTTAAAGTTTATAGATGAGCTGCCAATTAAGTTAAATTCTTTGTCCTCAGTGTTGTCCAGCTTGCTTGTAATTGGAGCTGTCTTCTTCCTCCTGAATTGTACCTTGTAGATGGTGAACATGCCATAGAGACTGAGTAGTTGAGACCACTGAAATAACTTTGTGGAGACAAAGTCATGTCTTCACACTGAGAACACTTTATTATATTGTCTGACAATGCCACCGTATTAAATGGGATAGATTCAGAACTAATAAAGCAGCTCAAAATTGAACATCCAGCAAGAGAAGCAGAAATGCATTTCACCACAAACTATAATCCATGCATAGTCTGGCATATTCTTACTGTAACGTTAAAATTTAGTCTGGGAATTGTTGCGAAGTTGGTTTAGTACTTGTGGATTTGAAGGCAAGTTGTTAGGATTTGATGTTTGTAAAATGATAGGGAGGTGGAGGATGTGCAGTCCCTTTAAAAGTTGATGCATTTTGTCTAGGTTTCAAGATTTTAAAAATGTCTGCAGGCAACAGCAGATGAACAGAGACTCTCTAATTGAAACAGTGTATCAAAAGTCTGATAGTTAGATCGCAGGCAGTAGTCTTGGTTTGTTTTGTTGTGAAGGCAACCAGTTTGAATATAAACTTATTAATTTATACCATTTAAATTAAAATCTGATGATTTTGACAACCTAGGAGCAATCCTATTATAAGAAATTGATAATACAAAAGAAGAGGGCATTTGAAAATTGGTGAGAATAAATTGCCATCTGTAGAGAAACTCACTGGCTCTCACAAAAATTTCTAAACTCTGAGTAAGCACTATCTAAATAGAGGTACTATGGTACTCTTAGCTAATATTCGTGACACAAGAATTCAATGGAGAAAGGTGTTCCTGACTGAAGGACAGCGGAGAATACAAAGAACACTCCGGAAGATTTGTCCTGACTACAGTTTTGAGAGATTAAGTTTTAATTTTTTAAAAATTAATTAGGTTTACATAAGTCGGTTTCATATCTATTGGAATAACATACCATTAGAATTTTGTTTTATTGGGGCATAGTTAGTAGTTAGGGGTGAATTGTTCTGTTCGTTATTTCTGTTAATTTGTTAGCTCTTAAAGTTAGATAAACAAATTGTTACTTGTTGATTGTAGATTGTCAGGAGTTCATTTTATTTCACCCCTCCTTTATAACAGATTGGGAGGTGAGAGGCAGGTTATACCCATTTTCCAGTTTCCTTTAACAGATTATGAGGTGAGGCAAACTTTTCTAGGGTTTCATTTTTAATTACCAGACAGGTATCAACTTCTGCTTCATTACAGAATCTATGCTGGTTTAAATGTAGGAGAGCTTCCCAGAAAGCAAACCAAGTATGCCTAAAATTGAGGTGCTTGCCTGCTGTGACTACAACACAGAATTATAAGCATGCCATGACTGAAGCAGAATTCTAGAGACAGTTATTCCACAACCAATGGATCAGACCAATGTTCTGCAAACCCTTCATTTGCAGATTTAATGGTAGTGGGCAATTCAACAATTCGCAAACTTAACTGAGAAAGTAGCTGAAAATAGTTATCACCCTTCCATCATAAGATCAGGAATGTGGGTGTTGATAAATGCCTTCTCTAGTTCCACAGATAACAAAACAGTCCTTGCTTACAAGTTATGCTTTGGTTGATATGTAGCAAAGTTAATGAACATCTCCCATGAGAAAAAATGTAATCATAACCACTTGATTTTTAATGGTATTACCATCATTAAAGCCTACACTATCAACATCTGGTGTGTTACCATTTTTCATAAACTTGACTGAACCAGTCTCATAAATATACTAACTACTATAACAGATCAAGGGCTGGATATTCTGTCATGAATAACTCCCCTCTTTCAAACATTCCACTTGCCAGATATTCCACTTGCCTTCTTGAATGTGTGAAGGAATCCCTTGTTTTTAAGGATTCATGAAAAGAATGATTTTGCAGAGAAAACTGATTTCACAAACGTGCAGTGCAATACAAGCTGTAAACGAATAACTTCATGAACATAACATTCATCTAAATATCAGCTTGGTCCTTAAGAGTTGGAAAGAGAAGTTACGAATTAGATTCTGGAAGGTTTGGTGGATTCCCTGATCATCATCATCAATATTTTCTGTGTCCTAGAGATATTTTTGCCCGTTGTGAAGTCGCCTTCACCATGTCTGCATTTTGAAGTGGCCAACTTTGGAGATGCAGTGTCACTATAGACAACATTTTAAGGAATTGTTGAATAGGCTTTGGATTTTTTTCCCCATTTTCATACAGGAAATTTGCAATGCTTGAATCAGGCAAAGAAAAATAATGTCTTAGACTATAATGTTTTCCAACTACACAGTAATTGGAAAAGTCCTGGGGAAAACTGATGTACAGAACGATCTGGGTGTTCAGGACTATTGTTCCCTGAAGGTGGCAATTCAGGTCAATAGAGTGGTCAAGACAGCATATGGCATGCTTTCCTTCATCAGGCAGGGTATTGAGTACAAGAGTTGGCAGGTCATGTTACAGTTGTATAAGACTTTGGTTCGGCCACATTTAGAGTACTGTGTACGGTTCTGGTTGCCACGTTACCAAAAGGATGTGAATGCTTTGGACAGGGTGCAGAGGAGGCCCGCCCCTGTGACCTGTCTGTCCTCCCCAGACTGACCTATCCCCTCCCTACCTCCCCACCTATACTCACCTCCACAAGCTCCATCCCCTCCCCTTTAACTTGTCTGTCTCCTCTCCACCTATCTTGTCCCCCATCCATCTTTGATCGGTCTCCCCCTCTCTCCCTGTTTATTTCAGAAACCACTCCCCACCCCCCCTTTTCTGATGAATGGCCCGAAACATCAACTTTTGTGCACCTATGATGCTGCTTGGCCTGCTGTGTTCATCCAGTTCCACACTTTGTTATCTCGGATTCTCCAACATCTGCAGTTCCCGTTATCTCAGGTTCACCAGGATGTTGCCTGGTATGGAGGGTGCTAGCTATGAAGGAAGGTTGAGTAGATTAGGATTATTTTCATTAGAAAGACAGAGATTGAGGGGGGACCTGATTGACGTCTACAAAATCATGAGGGATATAGGCAGGGTGGATAGCAAGAAGCTTTTTCCCAGAGTGGGGGACTCAATTACTAGGGGTCATGAGTTCAAAGTGAGAAGAGGAAAGTTTAAGGGAGATATGCATGGAAAATTCTTTACACAGAGGGTAGTGGGTGCCTGGAATGCATTCCCAGCAGAGGTGATAGACACAGACACGATAGTGTCTTTTAAGATGTATCTGGACAGGTACATGGATGGGCAGGGAGCAAAGGGATATAGACCCTTAGAAAATAGATGACAGGGTTAGTCAGAGGATCTTGATCTGCGCAGACTTGGAGGACCAAAGGGCCTGTTCCTGTGCTATAATTTTCTTTGTTATTTATTCTATTTGTTTTTCATCTAATTATGCTTCAAGTATGATATCTGGTACATTACTCAGTTGCAACATTCCTTCGCAATTAATCTTCTCAAATATTGGAAATATATTCAATCTTTTTCCAAATTGGTCTTTATTATCCAAAGGATAAATGAATAAAATTATAGAGAGTGTTCTTTGGAACGTAAGTTGCAGAATGAGTTGCAAAGCATCTTTGACACATTATGGCTGATAAACCGCTTGGAGATTCTCAGCAGTAACTAAATAAGAACTAATGCATTTGGAGTTTTGAATTTACACTTTTGTAATTCTTGCACATAGTACATTACATAAAACTGTTACCAACCACAAATGTGATATAACATGCCACTTTTTATATTTGTTGTTTAAAATGAATATAATAAACATATATATTGAACTTGAGAGATTTTCCTGCTGATGCAGTGCTGGTTATGATTTTGATTAGATATGTTGACAGGTAATAAGAAAGCAAAATTGTTTGAACGAATCAATGAGTTTCTTTATGGATGTTAAAAGCTAATAGAACATGTCTGTTATTGATACATTAAACACAGACCTCAGAAAATACATGACCCCACTAGATTAAGAGGTTTATTGATCTATGCAACTTATGCAGCACTACTGACACAGTAACTCCATTACCAAGAGGTGAGGTTTCTAAAGATGAAATTCATTTCATCTATTACGTAACCTTCATGTTTCTGAAGTTGCTGGATGATATATTACTTGTGCAGTCAGCAGTTGGTGAAATCACTCACTCTGACAAGTCCATCATTTTCAGCACTGTAGGTCACAAGAAAAAGATACAATAAAGGTGAAAACAGCGTGGCAGTTAATAGTTCATAAATTTTTTATGCTTGTTCCAGCTTTCCTTTAGATAGAGATAAAATTTATAACTGAACTTGCAATTTAAAAATGATTATAAATATTATAAAGTTCCAATTATGAATGGTCAGCCAAATAATCCATTTTGGTATAGAAGGAGAAAACTTTGAATCGGTCTGATAATGGATGTGGAAAACACAGTGTGCCCTCAAGCCTAGTCCTGTAGTGGGAAGTAACATGGAAACTACATGCTGCCTGCTTCATCTAAGATTGTATTGTGCTCAGTGTGAAACATACTACTAACTAGTTGGACATTCAGAAAGGGCTCAACACTGCTTGCACACACTGTCAGGTTAATGATAATGATTGAAAAATCGATTGCTCATCAAGATAATTTTTCTTAAAGGTGATTCTACATCCAGCACCCACTTCCTTTCTAAAAGAAGATTTAAGTATTTACAATAACAAGTGAGCCAATGCATCTCTATAACATATAGGTAATTTGCTTTTATATCCATGTTTTGTGACTTTGTCCGGAGGTGTCATCAATGCCACAGTCATCATTGGTATTAGTCATCATCCATGTTGGTGTTCTCATGTTTTTCTTTCATAGATTACAAATTGCTTAACTTGCATCACTACAGCCAAGTTTTCTTCCAGATAAGCCACTGACGTGATCTCTTCCTCAAGCTGTTTTGACTGGTTCAAGCTGTAGCGATTCGAATGAGGTCAGCCAGATAGACCCGCAGAATAGGAGATCCCTGATTGGGGCTGTTAAGCTGGTACAATTAGGGAGTCCTGGCTGACAGATATAAACAGGGGTTCTTGTCATTCTACAAACTGGTTCTCAGTAGCAGGGTCATCATCAAATACTGTGTGCACATGTTGACGGGATACCAGTTTTCATTAAATTATTTAAGTGGTGACAAGAGAAACCACACCCCAAAAGAGATTTCTTGCAATAATAGTCTTTGAGTTGAGGTAAGCATTTCAGGTATCATGTCATTTGGGAATGTTACTTTTTCAATCTTGCCATTGGAGACTGGGCCCAGTATTTGGAAAGAACGCATTAGCTTTTCTGGGCAAATGACAATGGAGCAGACAAAAAAAAACAATGAATTATTTTCCTGGCAGTTTGTGGACCTACAGCTTTTTTGGTAATTAGAAGCCTAACTTTCTCAGGCACCAGATACTAAAACTTTCCAAGAATTGATGGATTTAGCGAGGGAATATTAGGAACCCCAAGCCTCCTCCAATTCTGAAACACTATCAGTTTTATTTGGCAGTTTGTGAACAAGGGGAATCCATATCAGAATTTTTGACTAGGTTAAGATGAGTGACAGAGGCATGTGATTTTGTTTTAATCCTAAGTGAGATTCTGAGACACTGATTAGTACAATGATGTGGCCATGCAAATTGCCAACTAGCTGAAGCCCAACTGGTTTTGAAACAGACACTTAAACTAGCTTTGTCATTAGAAAATGCAGCCAGCGGAGCTAATGAGTTACAGGGTATTTTGACAGAAGAGGACACCCTTGTCAGGCTGATTGAGCTTGGGAACGACCAATTGCATAGCCTTACACAGGACATATCCTGAACAGAAAGACTCTAGGTCAGTCCACAGTAAAAGCCAAAACAAAGCCAAGCCTCGGCCAAACGGTTAAAATTTTCTCGAGGACCTGGGCCAGCAGGCCATTGTAGATGGTACTGGTATGTGGACTCAAGACAGCAAAAAGTCCGAGTAAATAGCTGTGAAGCTGGAAAAACACAGCATGTCAGACAGTATCCGAGGTGCAGGAAAGTCAATGTTTCGTGCCAGAATCCTTTTGTCAGGACTTAGCCCCACTAGACTTGAATTGCGTAAGGGTACTCATAGGCCAGTATCCAGGAGACTGCAAAGCTTAGAAGGTCCATCTACAGCTGGTTTGAAACAGTTATATTGCTTAGCAACATCCAAATCAAAACCAATCAAATAAAAGTCGGGTTAAATTTTCACCCAGGTCAATACCAGCATGGCTGTATCAGTGCTAGCAGAACTATTCTTTACCAAAATTTGCTCTGGACTCTAGACCTTGAGTTTGCATAAGACCTTGGCCAGGCTGAGAACCAATACCAGGAACCCCTACAGATTTAAGTGTACAATTTCAGTTTGAGTCTCTTATGAGAAGCAGCTGGTTCAGTTATCACTGATTGTAGTAAAAGACTCAGGCCCAAATTAGGTGGGGTGAAATTGGTTGAGAAAAATTTATCTAGATTGTCTTAACATTTTTATTTTACAAAATATCCGTCTGAATGAAGTCCTAATTAAATACTTGGATGCTTTTCAGGAAGGTTTAAGTGATGATCAAAGCAGGGAAGGTCACCTTAAATATTGAGCAAGAAGCAATTCTATGACTCTGAAAGGCATGCCTAGTGCTATTTGCCTTACATGCAAAAGTAGCTGCAGAATTCAGAAGGAAAGAGAAGGAATCATCAAACCACTCCAGTTTGCAGAATGAACAGCACTTGTCATACTGATTGGGAAGCTTGATGGGTCAGTTTGCCTTTCTGGGGATTTCAAACAAATGGTAAACCACTTTTTGCAGCTGGATAAGTATGTAATCCCTCATACAGTGCACTTATAAACAAAACTGGTGTATGGGGTGCTGTCCTTCACAAAGCTGGACATGAGCCATGCATACCTGCAATTGCAATTATCTGAGGATTCATAGAAGTATATTACAATTAATACCCATAAGGGTTTGTACCAATGTATGAGACTGCCTTTTGAAGTATCATCATCCTGTGCCACTTTCTAGCAGATGATGGAGAACATTTTGCAAGGTCTACACCAGATCACCATTTATCTGGATGACCTGCTAATAACCAGTAATACCAGTAAAAATCATTTAGCGAACTTGGACATTGTCCTTAAAAGTTTCTCCGTAGTGGGTGCACACCTTAGAAGGGAAAAATGTGTGAACAAGGCACTCCAAGTGACTTACTTGGGCTACAGAGTTGATAAGACTGGCTTACACCCGTTGGAAAATAAGGTTGAGAGTGATCACAGGTGCCCCGACTCCCATGTTTGAGCTGGAGCTCAAGTATTTCCTTGGCTTGGTGAATTAGTATGGAAAATTTACAAGTAACCTAGCTTCTATCCTGGTACCCTTACATCTGCTAATGAGAAAAGGCCAGCCTTGGAAATGTTCTCATAGCTAAGATGTAGCCTTTAGGGAAGTGAAGAAGCAGCAATCATCAACTTAAGTATTGGCACGCTATGGTCCCAAACAAGATGTGGTCCTGACATGTGATGACTTCCCCTACAGTATTGGGTTGGTGTTGGCTCACTAGTGGCCCGGCAGACAGGAACGCCTGATAGCAAACGCTTCCCGTACCTTGGCTGATGCAGAATTAAAAAACACATAGAAAGCAAAGGAACATTTGGCAGTCATATTTGGTGTGAGAAAATTCCACCAAGACCTTTACAGATGTAAATTTGTAATAGTAATGGACCACAAAGCTCTACTAGGTCAACTTAAGGAGGACAAGGCAGTGCTACCCATAGCTTCAGGCCAAATTCAGTGAACTCTCATTCCAGGTGCGTACAATTACAAGTTGGAAAATCATCCAGGAGGCCAAGTGGTAGATTCGGGTGACTTAAGCAACCTCCAACTGGCTGAAACACCACCAGTGGTGCCACACACCAGAACAGTCTGTTCTATGGCAGTGCCCAGAGTGGCTACAAGGACCGCTAGAAGCTGCCCCACATTTGTAGGAAAAGCCGGGTCAATCTTCGACTCGGTTACATATTGATTAACCAAATCCTTTCATGGGATCTGTGTTTTTAGTCCTTGTGGATGTCTTTTCAAAGTAGTTGGACATGCACAGAGTTCATTCATTAAACATGGGGATGATGACTGAACAGTTGCGAGCATTTTTTGCAATACACAGACACTCAGAGTTGATCATATATAACAAATCATCATTTACCAGCAGAGAATTTAAGTATTTCCTAAAGTTGAATGGCATTTGGCATGTAAGGACAGCTTCATACCATCCATTGTCCAATGGTCTGGCAGAAAGAGCAGTCCAAACTTTGAAGGCAGGCTTAAAGAAGCAACTAGAGTGTCATTTGTTACCAAACTGTCCCAGTTCCTATTTGTTTTTCGGACATTCTCTCGTACAACTACAAGGCTAGAATCAGCAGAATTGCTAATGGGGAGAATACTCTGCACAGATTAAAACTGACCTTTGCAAACCTGGGGTGGGGGAGAGTGAAAATAGCATCAGGAACTCCAATGTCAGACACAAGACTTCTCTACATGAGAGAGACAGTTTACTTCAGAGGATGAAGTTGGGTATTGAAATCACAGGGATGGCCCTGCATGGGTAAGAGGCATAGTTGGTGCAAGGTCATGTCCTGTGAATGTACATAATTTTCCAAGGATAGGCAGACCTGAAAACTATGTAGACCACGTGAAAACTGTAACTTTGCAAACAGGACAGGAGCAAAACATGCCCGGCCCCTCAGAACATCTGGCAAGGCAATCAGAATCCATGGGTTCACCACGCCACCTAGCATCAAAGAAATCTCTGAGGACAAAATTGCCCTGGCGGATATCACAGCCTTGATGAATTCCAGACAAGAGCTCTGGGCACAAGAGGTAGGCTACAGTCTGGTACACACTGTCTGCATATGAGGCAAAGTCATTGGAACTGGACTAGGCACAAAACTGTATAGAAGCTTCAGGACAAGGAATGGGCCTAAATTCCAGGACTTAGAAGAACATAACTGTTGGAACAAGGTCAGCCAAGTGATTCTCATTCAATATGAGTGCCCTGATTGGGGCTGTTAATCAGGGAGTCCTGGCTGACAGATATAAACAGGACGGTTGGGTTTCTGAGATAATGGGAACTGCAGATGCTGGAGAATCCAAGATAATAAAATGTGAGGCTGGATGAACACAGCAGGCCCAGCAGCATCTCAGGAGCACAAAAGCTGACGTTTCGGGCCTAGACCCTTCATCAGAGAGGGGGATGGGGTGAGGGTTCTGGAATAAATAGGGAGAGAGGGGGAGGCGGACCAAAGATGGAGAGAAAAGAAGATAGGTGGAGAGAGTATAGGTGGGGAGGTAGGGAGGGGATAGGTCAGTCCAGGGAAGACGGACAGGTCAAGGAGGTGGGATGAGGTTAGTAGGTAGGAGATGGGGGTGCGGCTTGGGGTGGGAGGAAGGGATGGGTGAAAGGAAGAACAGGTTAGGGAGGCAGAGACAGGTTGGACTGGTTTTGGGATGCAGTGAGGGGAGGGGACGAACTGGGCTGGTTTAGGGATGCGGTGGGGGAAGGGGAGATTTTGACGCTGGTGAAGTCCACATTGATACTATTAGGCTGCAGGGTTCCCAAGTGGAATATGAGTTGCTGTTCCTGCAACCTTCGGGTGGCATCATTGTGGCACTGCAGAAGGCCCATGATGGACATGTCATCTAAAGAATGGGAGGGGGAGTGGAAATGGTTTGCGACTGGGAGGTGCAGTTGTTTGTTGCGAACCAAGCGGAGGTGTTCTGCAAAGCGGTCCCCAAGCCTCCGCTTGGTTTCCCCAGTGTAGAGGAAGCCACACCGGGTACAGTGGATGCAGTATACCACATTGGCAGATGTGCAGGTGAACCTCTGCTTAATGTGGAATGTCATCTTGGGGCCTGGGATAGGGGTGAGGGAGGAGGTGTGGGGGCAAGTGTAGCATTTCCTGCGGTTGCAGGGGAAGGTGCCGGGTGTGGTGGGGTTGGAGGGCAGTGTGGAGCGAACAAGAGAGTCACAGAGAGAGTGGTCTCTCCGGAAAGCAGACAGGGGTGGGGATGGAAAAATGTCTTGGGTGGTGGGGTCGGATTGTAGATGGCGGAAGTGTCGGAGGATGATGCATTGTATCCGGAGGTTGGTGGGGTGGTGTGTGAGAACGAGGGGGATCCTCTTTGGGCAGTTGTGGCGGGGGCGGGGTGTGAGGGATGTGTTGCGGGAAATACGGGAGACGCATTCAAGGGCGTGCTCGATCACTGTGGGGGGAAAGTTGCGGTCCTTGAAGAACTTGGACATCTGGGATGTGCGGGAGTGGAATGCCTTATCGTGGGAGCAGATGTGGCGGAGGCGGAGGAATTGGGAATAGGGGATGGAATTTTTGCAGGAGGGTGGGTGGGAGGAGGCGTATTCTAGGTAGCTGTGGGAGTCGGTGGGCTTGAAATGGACATCAGTTACAAGCTGGTTGCCTGAGAATGGAGACTGAGAGATCCAGGAAGCTGAGGGATGTGCTGGAGATGGCCCAGGTGAACTGAAGGTTGGGGTGGAAGGTGTTGGTGAAGTGGATGAACTGTTCGAGCTCCTCTGGGGAGCAAGAGGCGGCGCCGATACAGTCATCAATGTACCGGAGGAAGAGGTGGGGTTTGGGGCCTGTGTAGGTGCGGAAGAGTGACTGTTCCACGTAACCTACAAAGAGGCAGGCATAGCTGGGACCCCCTGGGGTTGGGTTTCTGCTCACTCTAGGAGCCAGCTCTGATTTAACAGGGTCAGTGTCATGTACTATGTACATGTAAATAAAGGCTGGCTTAGTAATTAGGTATTCTAGCCTTGGTGGAGTCATTTCACAAACCTTCTTGACATTTACAGTTTTGTTCCTTAAGAGCTTCCAGCTCATTTTGAAGTTTCTGGATTTGCGCTGGATTCTTCCACTTCTGTCAATGTTTTAGCCTCCTCTTGGTCCAGTATATTTTCTTTTTCATAATTTGATCTTAAACTGTTCAGCCTCTTCAAGTTTATTTTTGTTTTTGTTTCAGTGAAGTCCCAACAACTTCCCATTTCTGCTTCAGTGGTTATTTGATTTCCTCTATGTCTTGCCCAAGTTGTTGTTCTAGAGTAGCATAGCAGGCAAGTATTTCTGAAAGGACTGCCCCATAAATGATTTGAAGCTGTTTGTTGTGTATCATGATTTGTTTTCGAAGATCTGATATTTTCCCAAGAATTGCTTTTCGGCTCAAGCCAAAGCTTCTGCAGTTTGTCTGGCTGAATCTGACCCATTTTCTGTGAGATTTGCTACAGATCTCCCTGTAAAACAGTAAGTATCTCATTGGATTGATGACACAGAGGCTGTAGTTCATTTTGCTTCCTTTATCTCTTCCAGCTCTTCAATCATCTTGGTGAACTGTGTGGAGATATTCCCGAAAGATGTCATCATCTCAGAGGTGGTATTCTCATTTTTGGATTAATTCTGAATTTGTTGTTCAGCCTTTTCCTCTTGGATTTTCACTTTTCTCTCCACAGAGCACAGCTGAGATTTTAGCCCTACTAATTTAGAAGAAAGTGAAGTATTCCATTCATCATTCATGTTCAGTTCTGCAAGTGTCTCTTGACCAGTCTGTTTTGATCCTGTTGTTTCTCTGATGTTTGACTAATGCCGAGGATTATGTCATATGCAAGGTTAGGGCACACTTTTGGACTTGCATTTGTTGGTCCAGCTATACTTATGTTGTAGAACATCTGTGACATCAGACAGATTGATTATATTTACACTCCAATACTACTGACCCTGCCCATGGAATTAGCAAACTGTTCTATGTTGAAAGTTGGATATTCACCATGGCTTCCTATACCTGTGGATACATTTTTCTTTTCCGAATTTGCAGGTGTGGTATACTAGTACTTTCCCTATCAACCTTAGCCAGTAACATATAGTTATCAGTTTTCTGAGGACAGATAATTAGAATTTTTGCAAACATTTTGGATGGTCTGATTTTATTGATATTTTCCACAAAATTGATAGTATGAAACGCATATTTACTACAGTTTGTGTACATCATTAGTTGGACCGAGTGTGTCCCACATCTGGTGCCCAATGCCTCAGCTTCCCTTGCAGCACAAGCAGAAATCAACCACTATCTCATTGGTCAGATTGAAGTCATGAGATCCATGGTTGTTATTATACTAGTCCCTCTTGGTGACTTACGGGCTAAAACTAATGCTAACACGGTCATGGACACCAGTGCTTAAACAGGAATTCAAGTTGTCAAAGAGGTGCAGAAATCTGTGTTTCTGCTGTTGGCATCTCTCAGCATTGCAAACCAGCTGTTCAGCCAACTGAGTTAACAAGTGTACAGGCAAATGTACCCACAAGACAATGATTAGGAGAATATATAAAGGTGTATGGTTCTGTTATATATGTATTACTGGAAAGATTGTACTTGTTGCTACTGCAACTGCAAACGGGCACTCACAGCCCATGAACCACTGTGCCAGTGATGCCACTGCCAATGAGGCTGCAAGGTTTGTGCAATGGCTTCATATTTTGAGTTTCAACTTATTTTAACATAATAGCTGTGTTCTCCTAAAATAAGTTGCAAAGCTTGGTGACTTAGAGAAGGTCTCCGTAAGACCCCTTACTATCTTACCCTATACCTCATTCTCTGCCCTACTCCCCAAGTTAGGTGCCAGGCCAGATGAAGAGTGGGGTAGTAAGGGGAAAGGATCAAGCAGCAAGGGGGGCAGTGAGCACAGTGGTGAGCTGGTCACCAAGAGAGGTGGCAAGTAAAAAGCTGAAAGCGTCTTGATTGCTACCAGGATGACAGGCATTCGTAAACATAGTAGGCATTCACAAATAGACTCTTCTATGCAAGGTGCATGCCAACTGTATGGTCATTGAGCCCACAGAGCCATGTGCAGGTAATCAGTGGCATCCCGCAATGCAGCAGATTCCACTAGATTTGAGAAGTTATACAGCCAGTCTTCTTCTAGTAAAAGGAAATTAAGGTGATGGAATTTCCTCTCCTTCTGAACAGGGTCTGTCTCATCTCCCTGATGCAGTAATGCATGGGAATCTGTGAGATTTTAGACCTTTACCTACATCAATCTTTAAAGATCCTGAGATATAAAAAATAAGACACGATTGTTTTTGTGCTAACAAGTATACCCTCCTTGTCCTGCTGTACACCTTCAGGTTTGGTTGCAAAATGTCGCACATTTTAATTACTGTTCCCTTGGTAAAATATAGGCGCTTCAGACTCTACTACTGCCTGATGTGGAAGTAGGAGAAGTATTCTTTTTATTGGAACTGGAAGGTGACAACTCCCTTCCTACTCCTTCCTCTGAACACACCTTTCTTATTCTACACACTACACACCATCTACAAGAGGGACTGCAACTATTATGCCTACTGGTAAAAGCATACTTCTTACTGACAGTGAAACCATACCTCCTGCTTTAAAATCCATCAAATTCCTTCAATGGATCCAGCAGTACGTAGCCATGAAACTAGAAACTTCTATAACGCTCTCCAATAGCACTCAAGTATTAGCACACTAGTATTCGCACTAACACTCAAAAAAAATCAGACACCTCACCACAATTGAATAGTGATCCCTGTAAATAGCACAAGTGAGAGCCGCTTTATACAGGTTCACCTAGCACAGATTAATAGTGGACATAACAGAAACTGTCTCCCAAAACTGGCAGCTGACTTGCTAAATCAGCATTAGGTGCAATTTAACATTGTGCTCTGTTCAACCCGCTTGCGCCTGGCACATCTATTAACTCCTGTAACTTGCTACTTCCAAAAGGAGAATGTTATAATCATTGTACATTTATGTGCATATAGATGTGTAATGTTAAATTAACCACAACAGTTCTATATAGCACACAATGACAGGAAGGGATGGTTCTAAACCAAGTGCATCAAAATAAATGGTTGATTGCAATCTTCACTCTTACCATTTGGCAAGAAAAATCTTGTCTGGCTCAACTAAGTGGCCTTCTAATGGGTCTACTAGGGAAACATGCATGAATTTTAAATAATTCTTGATGCCGTGTTTTTGTCAAGCAGTTATGTGGTGAAACCCACAAACCTTTAACAAGAATTATTTTGTTTTGATCTGACTCTTAAAGACTAATTGATCATTCTAACTGTGATATCCAAGGTCAAAAGGCTTTCTTCATTTTTGCTGCTATGTCTCCAGCAACTAGCAGTCATTAATTAAAGATGATATCAATCTATGTACGAATATCACAACTGTAAATCCTCATGCCCTTTTTATTCAGCAGAGGCCCACATGTTTCTTTATGCTATTTGTCTTTCCACTTTTAAAAGAGCTGAATGAATTAAATTAATCTGAAAGAGAAGTAGTTCTAAGAGTGCCTTTGTTGACATCAAGCATCTTCTAAATTTGAATCATTCCTCTTACTGCCTTCTACAACTCACCTGATATCTGAATTTATCACCAGTGATTCAATGAAGAGGTTTAAAGAAAAAGGCAATCCTTCTGAGTAGCCATCTATCTCACTCAATACTTTGAATTATGTAATTCAAAGCACAATGTACTTACACTTGCCGCTCAATGTTGTTCAGCATTTTCTCAATTTGTGATCGATGAATTTCACCATCTATCATGGCAAGGTAACTGTAGAGGAATCTAAATGTAGTGTAAGGGATTCGACCACCGTCTTCACTTGAGCTTAAAATTTCAAAGGCATACTTCATGGCGTTTGTAATATTCTGTCAATGAAAAGCGAAGTCTTTGTGATTTGCTGGCAGATTATATTACATTCCAACATAAATCAACCCTAATACTGTGGCTTTACAATTCCTTTTTCGATGTATTTCCAAATTTGCCACCTATGGAATAACTCCTACTTGTCAGCAATTAAGTGAACACTGAATAGACTTTCACTCATTTTTCTCATCATGAATATATTTCCCTTTCTGGTTAAATCCTAAGAAGTTTGTATTGCATTTTTCCAAGTTGTAATATTATTTAGTGAATAGACGATCTTAAACTGGGCATAATATTGTAGCTACAGCCTGATTATTGTTTTGTATAGATCAATCCGTTACTATTTTTATATTCAGAAATGAAATTAGGAAATACTGCTACCCATGAAAAGCAGTCAAAGATTGGAACTGTGTTCTGTTAATGACAACAGATCAATTGTAAATTCTAAATCTGAATTGATAGATTTTTGGATGTGAGTTTGGTCGCTGGGCTGGAAGGTTAGTTATCAGACGTTTTGTCACCATTCTAGGTAACATCATCAGTGAGCCTCCGATGAAGCGCTGGTGTTATGTCCCGCTTTCTATTTATCTGTTTAGGTTTCCTTGGGTTGGTGATGTCATTTCCTGCGTTGGTGATGTCATTTCCTGTTCTTTTTCTCAGAGGATGGTAGATTGGCTCCAAATCAATGTGTTTGTTGATGGAGTTCTGGTTGGAATGCCATGCTTCTAGGAATTCTCGTGCGTGACTCTGTTTGGCTTGTCCTAGGATGGATGTGTTGTCCCAATCAAAGTGGTGTCCTTCCTCATGTGTATGTAAGGATACGAGTGATAGTGGGTCTTGTCGTTTTGTGGCTAGTTGATGTTCATGTATCCTGGTGGATAGCTTTCTGCGTGTTTGTCCAATGTAGTGTTTGTCACTGTTCTTGCAAGGTATTTTGTAGATGACGTTCATCTACAAAATACCTTGCAAGAACAGTGACAAACACTACATTGGACAAACACGCAGAAAGCTATCCACCAGGATACATGAACATCAACTAGCCACAAAACGACAAGACCCACTATCACTTGTATCCTTACATACACATGAGGAAGGACACCACTTTGATTGGGACAACACATCCATCCTAGGACAAGCCAAACAGAGACACGCACGAGAATTCCTAGAAGCATGGCATTCCAACCAGAACTCCATCAACAAACACATTGATTTGGAGCCAATCTACCATCCTCTGAGAAAAAGAACAGGAAATGACATCACCAATGCAGGAAATGACATCACCAACCCAAGGAAACCTAAACAGATAAACAGAAAGCGGGATATAACACCAGCGCTTCGTCAGAGGCTCACTGATGATGTTACCTAGAATGGTGACAAAACGTCTGAAAACTAACCTTCCAGCCCAGCGAGCAACTCACATCCAGAACCTCAATCTGAGCTACAAATCTTCTCAAAACTTGATAGATTTTTATTATCTAGAGATATGAAGGAATATGCAACAAAGGTAGATGCTTGCATTTGATTATTTTTGCACCACGGTGAGAACAGGAAAGAGGTTTGTTTTGGGGTCAGAAACTCACCTTCAGTAGGAAATTGATTAAAGTTCAGTTTTTCACAAGATAATTGTGAAATTAATTGATATGTATTTTCTCATCATCTACAGTCAATGGGGATTTGAATGGAGGCTGGTCAGATGAATTGGGGAACTCGTTAGACACCAAAGGTAGATGTCATTGATGCTATTTGTTGGCCTAATTGAAAGATCTGTGATCTATATCAAAATCTGCCTAGAGGAAAGTGGGAATGGTTCCTGGGAGCCAGATGCCTGACACTCAAGGAAGGGTAAACCCTTGTTTCAGTGACAATTTGAATGGAAATCTGATCGAGAGGAGGGAGAACAGCTTTCGAGAGGTTTAGGAGAAGGTCATTTCACCCTGCAGCACAGATAGTCCTCTATTCCATGTTATCTTATTCTGCCTCCAATTCTTCATCCTCTCTTATCTTCAGCTCTTGTCCCTCCCTCTATGAGCTGTATCTTTCAATACCTCTCTCCTTGTCATGTAGACCAGAGCAGACCTTTTTCAGAGAATATTGGAAGGCAAAGCACATCTCTGGAAACCTATTGACTCTTCAAAGATTGTTTGGAGACTGCATTTGTTCAGTACTCCTGTCACTGGCCATCTCTTCAAGGAATTTTTTTGTATATCCTAGGATACTTCCATGAATCTTGGGGATTAGAGTTAAGATTTGAAGTAGATTACATGGCAGAGAATGAAAGGATCATAGCAACTGTGAATAAAGCAAGCACATACATTGAGAAGGCTCTTGTATTCAAAACCACTTGGACATTGAGGGTATTGAAACTCTTCTTGAGGTTGAATTTCTCTGGGCAGTCATTCAGATCCCTAGTGGCTACATGGATGAAACAAATGATGCACTGCATCGGGGGAAATCCAGCAATTGAGGAGAAACCCGATATCCACTATCCATTGAGGGTGTCCCTGTTGACAAATGGATGTGCTATCAGCTCTATTAAAGAGGGCATCAGTGAGCAACAGGATGCTGTCATTTTCCATTCCAAGAGAGACACCACTAAGATCCACAGCTGATCCTAGATGAAGGTAAAGTAAAAGTTCAAAGCCACATTGAATTTAATGGCCACTGGTAAGTTCTGATGTCAGTTTCTGCCTTGTGTGAGGTTTGTGACATAAAAACAGATACCTGTGAACGTCTGCCCAGAGAGTCAAAGTCTTCTGAGAAATTGTGTCTCTGTCAACTCTGGATAGCTGCTTCCTCAGTAGCAGAGCCAGTATTGTTAGTTGGGCCTCTGTTATGTTCCTGCTCTTCTTTCCTCTCTCATTGTCTTTGATGCCTGATGTTTTGCTTTTCCTGTGAAGGGAGTTTCCCTTTTTCACCATGTGTCCCAAAATCTGGTGACTGGGTCTGCATTGGAAGCTGAAGCCATAATTCTGGAAAGGTGACTGCCTGACTATCTCTGACAACTTTGTCCCTTGCTCTGCTGTCCCTCTGATGCCAGGGGATGGGGATTGGTACCAATTTTTTACAAAGTTCTGGTGCTGAGTTCTCACTCTCCCTGTCATCTTCAGATTGTCACTTTCTGATGGTGCGGTAAGTTTATCAGTACTTTAAAAAATTGAACTTCAGTCCTGCATGCTCTAAACACATTTTATGACATGTTCAATTGGCCTGAAATAAGATGAGAGTTGGGCATCTTTTCTGCTGTGATGATCATTGTCAGTACCAGGATTGACTTCCGAAAACTGAAATACCTGATAGTGCTAATACTTTTCTGGCCACCCCTAAAGTCCATTCCTGACATCAGGGACCCTGAAAGTTTAGCCCAGGAATTAGGCCAGAAATGATCTCATTGAATGGTGGAACTGGTCTCAGGGACTAAATCATTTCTTTTGTATTTAATTGTCAAAGATACATGATCTAGAATTCGACTAATCCCTTATGAAGCCTTCTTTTATCTCCATTCTTAATATGTAATGCTTTCTTTGACAAGATCTTTTGTTTTCTCCAGATGTGAATTTTTTTGACATCGTGGGTGGATTTCCATTTCCCAAAGTGTTCTGTATTCCAGTTATGTAAATTGACATAGCTCTTATGTAACTTAGTGAACAATTGCCAATAATTTAGGATTTAGCAGCATACAGTTAAAAGTAAATTATAAATTAAAGAATACTTACAGGATCAAGAATGCTGCAACCCAACGCAAAGAATTTCATCCATTCAATCTCCACGCCAAAGCCACCCACAGTCATTATGCGTCTTAGAATGTCCGGTGGCAGACCAAGATCATTCCATTTTTGTTCAATCTCTTTTGATTGTACAATTAATCTTCCATTTACCTTTAGGCAAGAGATGAAAAATGATATTAATTTTACAGCTGGTATACCAGAAAGACTAATGGAAACTTTATGAAATAAAATATTCGAATGAGGTCTGAATAAATCAATTGAATTGCAAGGAAAGGGGGAAAAATAATTTTATGTAGCACCTTACCATGTGTTTAGGACAGGTACATCACAACAAACAACATTGTTTTATGAAGTATTATAACTGTTTATTGGACACCAAGTGTCAGCCCAATTCCACCCCACAAGGTCTCACTTTTGCACCTATTCCCATCTATTCCATCCGACAGTTGAGGTCCTATGAACACCTTATGCATCAATTTGCCCACCCAAATCAGCTTACAAGGTTGACTTCAAAGTGAATATCCTGCAGCCCATGACAGATAGAAGGCTTTTGGTTATGCATATCCTGCACCTATTTGAAGAACCCCAATTGCAAGGTGAAGTGCATGCAGCGCGTTTAACATTTACCTGTGCCATGTCTTCATGTGCTTTTTTTATTTATTCACAGGATGTGTGTCACTGTCTATGTGAGGCATCTCTCATCAAACTTGGGAATTGGTGCTGAACTACCTTCTTGAATTGGTGCAGTCCATTACATGTAGGGACACTCAGAATGCTGTAGGGGAGAAAGTTCCAGGAATCTGATCCTGCAATAGTGAAGGAATAGTGATAATATTCCGAGTACATAGCTTGAATGGGAATTTGCTGGTGATAGTGTACTCATGATTCTGTTGCTCCTGTTCTTCGGGGTGGCAGAGATGTTAGGTGCTGTCAAAGGAATTTCAGCGAGTTATGCAACTTGGAGATTGTACACACTGCTGCCATTGTGCATCAGTGGTGGGGAGACTGAATGCTGAAGGTGTTAGGTGTGTGTTATTCAGCTGGCTGTTTTGTCCTGGATGATGTTAAACTTCTGGACTATTACGGGAGGTGTACTCATCCAAGTAAGTTGAAAATATTCCATCACACTCCTGACTTGCGCATGGGCATTAAGGAGTCAAGAGATGCATAGCATGTCTCATGATTTGGCCTCTGACCTGCTCTTATCAATAGAGTTTATATGGCTGATCCACTTCAATTTTCAGTTAAATGTAAGCCCCAGAATACTGACAGTGAGGGATTCGGTAATGGTGATACCACTGAGTATCAAGGGGCAATTGTTGGATTCTCTTTTGTTGGAGATAGTCATTGCCTGGAGCTAGTGTGGCATGAATGTTATTTGTCAGCCCACACCTGGATGTCATCCAGTTCTTGCTGCCTTTGGACATGGACTACTTCAGTTTCTGAGGATCTGCAAATGGTACTCTTATGTAATCGTCAGCAAATGTTTCCATGTCCCACTTTATTATAGAGGGTATGTCATTGATGAACATAGAACATAGAACATTACAGCACAGTACAGGCCCTTCAGCCCTCAATGTTGCGCCAACCTGTGAAACCAATCTGAAGCCCATCTAACCTACACTATTCCATTATTATCCGTATGTTTATCCAATGACCATTTAAATGCCCTAAAACTTGGAGAGTCTGCTACTGTTGCAGGCAGGGCATTTCACACCCTTACTACACTCTGAGTAAAAAACCTACCTCTGACATCTGTCCTATATCTATCACCCCTCAATTTAAAGCTATGTCCCCTTGTGCTAGCCATCTCCACCTGAGGAAAAAGGCTCTCACTGTCCACCCGATCTAATCTTCTGATAATCTTGTATGTCTCTATTAGGTCACCTCTTAACCTTCTTCTTTCTCACAAAAACAGCCTCAAGTCCCTCAACCTTTCCTCATAAGACTTCCCTCCATACCAGGCAACATCCTGGTAAATCTCCTCTGTACCCTTTCCAATGCTTCCACATCCTTCCAATAATGCGGTGACCAATACTCCAAGTGTGGCCGCACCAGAGTTTTGTACAGCTGCAACATGACCTCATGGCTCCAAAATTCAATCACTCTACCAATAAAACCTAACACACCGTATGCCTTCTTAACAATCCTATCAACCTGGGTGGCAACTTTCAGGGATCTATGCACATGGACACCGAGATCTCTCTGCTCATCCACACTACCAAGAATCTAACCATTTGCCCAATACTCTGTGTTCCTGTTACTCCTTCCAAAGTGAATCACCTCATACCTTTCTGCGTCACTCATCTCTGCAGCTTATCTATGTGCCTCTGTAACCTGCAACATCCTTCCACACTGTCCACAACTCCACTGACTTTAGTGTCATCCACAAATTTACTAACCCATCCTTCTATGCCCTCATCCAGGTCATTTATAAAAATGACAAACAGCAGTGGCCCCAAAACAGATCTTTGCGGTACACCATTACTAACTGAACTCCAGGATGAACATTTCCCATCAACCACCACCCTCTGTCTTCTTCCAACTAGCCAATTTTTGATCCAAACTGCTAAATCACCCTCAATCCCATGACTCCGTATTTTATGCAATAGCCTACCGCAGGGAACCTTATCAAACGCTTTACTGAAATCCATATACACCACATCAACTGCTTTACCCTCATCCACCTGTTTAGTCACCTTCTCAAAGAACTCAATAAGGTTTGTGAGAATCAACCTACCCTTCAGAAAACCACGTTGACTATCCCTAATCAAATTATTCCTTTCAAGATGATTATAGATCCTATCTCTTATAATCCTTTCCAACACTTTACCCACAACCGAAGTAAGGCTCACTGATCTATAATTACCGGGACTGTCATCCTCCCCTTCTTGAACAAGGGGACAACATTTGCTATCTTCTGGCACTATTCCTGAAGATAATGACAACATAAAGATCAAAGCCAAAGGCTCTGCAATCTCCTCCCTAGCTTCCCAGAAAATCCTAGGATATGTCCCATCCAGCCCAGGGGACTGTTGAAACCGAAGCAGTTGAAGATAGTTGGGCTGAGAACACTCCTCTGAGGAACTCCTGCAGAGATGTTCTGGAGCTGAGATGACTGACCCCAACAACCACAACCATCTTCCTACATGCCAGTAGAGAGTTTTCCCTAATTCCTATTGACTACAGTTTTTCTCAGGCTTTTTATGCCACACCTGGTGAGGTCCTACCTTGATTTCAAAGGCAATCATTCTCACTTCCCTTCGAATCTATGTTTGGCCTAAGACAGTAATGAGGTCGGGAATTGATTGGGCCTGGTAGAACACGAATGGAGCATCAGAGAGCAGATTGTTGTTAGTGTGTACTGCTTGACAGTACTATAGAAACACCCTCTATACCTTGCTGATAAATGAAAGTAGAGTAACATCGAACATGGAACAGTGCAGTACAGTACGGACCCTTCCGCTCACAATGTTGTGCTGACCTATTATTCTACTAAGATCAAACTACCCTGCAAGCCCTACATTTTACTTGTGCCATGCGCCCGGAAGTGATAATATGCCAAGTTAGATTTAGTTTTTTTTTGTTTGGACGGGTATACATGGGAACATTTCTATATTGCTGCATATAGCTTGTTGAGAGGCATGTCCAGTTCTAGCGCACAAACATTCAGTATCATTACCAGAATGTTATCAGAGTCCATAGCCTTTTCAGTATCTAGTGCCTTCGTGTTCCTTGATATCACTGGGAATGAATCAATTTGTTTGGAGGTTAATATTTATGATGCTGGGGTCTTCAGAGTAAGCCCACAATGGATTGTGCATAGCATTTCTCATTGAAGATGCTTGTACATGTTTCAGCCTTATCTTTTGCATTTAAGTGTTAGGTTACCCCATCATTGAGGATGGTGACATTTGTGGCGTGCTCCTTCAGTGAGTTGTTCAATTATCTCCACAATTCACAAATGGATAAAATCAGGATGCCAAAGCTTAGATCTGATCATTTAGTTGTGGGTTTGTCCTGCCTTGTCCCATCTGTTGCTTTCTGCTGTGCTGCTTGGTACCCAACTAGTCCTCTATTGTAGCTTCACTGTGTTGACACTTTATTTTCAGGTGTAACTGGTATGCCCTCCTGCACTCTTCATTGTTGTAACACCAACTGATCTGTTCTGAAGACTATCCTTGAAAGCATCACCAAACATGTAAGTGTTTATATTTTATATTTGATTTATCTGGAGCAGAATTAGCAAGAATTCTTCTTGAGTTCCACAACAATTCTTTTGTTTTGTACTGCTTCTTCATTTAAATCTTGTTTTGTACTGCTTCTTCATTTAATATCATACCTTATGACATGGAAAACTGTGTAGCTGGAGCAGGTGCTTACAGTTTTCCACCTGAAGGAAAATAAACCCAAAACCTGAAAGTAGTTCATTCATCTGCCACTCAGATTGAGCTTGCACCATGACAACATTGCTAATATCACACTCATTCTATGCCCAAATGACGACTATGCTCTGCGTGTTGGTTCAGGGACCAATGGGAGTGTTTTTCATCAGAATTTGAAGTACACGGTATAGTGTTTAACAACATCTCTGCATCTTCTCCAAATAAAGCAACACTGAGTAGGTCGGTTATTGTGTTTTAATGAAGGAGACTTGTATTTTTACAAGTTTTTTAATAATATGCCAACAGGTTCATTTTTAAAAAATAATTTCTGTTATCAATTATGATTCCTCATTGTACAGAGCAGTACATTCCTTTTTATTGAATCGTTAAAATCTTTTTTACATACCAAGAATTCATATTAAAACATCAGTCACAGAATTATTTCCCAGTCTTTCATTTATGATTGCATTAGATAGTTTTGCTAAACTAAAACTTTGGCCATTATGGTTAACTTATAAAATTAATCAATTCGCAACCTTTGGAATTTCTTCTGGTACGAAACATTGCACAATGTGAGAGAATTGTTAATAGGTAAGTGAGTGCTAAGTTTTTGCCACTTTTTCTCCATCTTGCTTGTTTTCAGTGCTGCTGGGTCAGATTTGGTATCATGTAAATAATGCTAAATGTAGACAGAAGAATGTTTATTTGCTGTTATAAGTTTTGCCAGTTGTTCAGAAATATACCTATATGTAATTCTGTGGTGTAACTCAGGGGTGTAACAACAATGAACACATTTATCTAATCTTGAAGATGAACTGTGAGCTGATAAAATATGGCTAGATCTGAATTATTCATATGTTTTATTCTATTATGATCCTTGATGAGATTGCCAAATTTATGTTTCAGTTAGGCTAGGGACATGTAATATTTTTTGCTCAAAGTGGATAAAGTTTGAAATCCAGGTACTTATTAAGAAATCAAAGGCACAAGATTTCAGTTTTGGACACACAGAATAAAATTTACTGTACAAAATTAGAACATTAAAACAAAATGCAATGATTCAACAGAACTTACAGTCTAACAACTAGAATTAACATGATGTAAATATGAGTGACAGAAAAATGGTTTTCCGACATCCACAGAGTGTATTATATAATAGATGCAGTCAAGGCAGACCCCATGGGTTTTTCAGCAATTTCTCAGTCACGAGTAACACTGTTTTACCCCGATTATGTATACTTTTGTGCTTGTCTTCTCAAAAAAATGGTTGATGATGCAGACATTGTGCTTCAAAAGGAGGAATGTGAAATATTGGTTGCAGTAAAATTGAAAGAAGAAATATTAAGGGATTTGGCATCTTTGAAAGGAGATAATCATCAAGCCCAGATGGAATGTATCCTACAGCTATTAAGAAAAGCAAGAAGGAAATATTGAAGCTTCGTTCCAATCTTCTATGACTGGATATAAATATGCAAAAAGAAGTGAACAGAAAAGGACCATTCAGCCCCTTCAGCTCACCCCACCATTCAATTAAATCGTTGATGATCTGTATGTGCTTTGAATTCCACATTCATATCTATCCCTGATAACTCTTGATTTCCCTGCCTGTCAAAAATATATGCAATTTTGTATTCACCTACACCAACTTCTAAGGCAAAGAGTTTCAAAATTGCACAACGTGCTGCCAGGAAAAAAGAAAGCCTCATCTCAGTCTTAAAAATGCAACATGAAATTTTTAAACAGTACCTCGTAGTTCTGGCCTGACCCACAAAACAAAACATTCTATTTTGATGTCATCTACTTCAATCAAGTCAGAATTCACTCTTTTAAACACCAGTGGAAACAAGCTCAGCCCATTCATCCAATCCCCATAAGACAACCCGCTCAACTCAGATATCAATCAGAGTAAACTCAGAGTTGTCCTCTGAACAACTTCCAATGCATTTCCATCATTCCTTATATGAGAACAAGCTGCACACAGTATTCAAGGTATGGTTCCACCAATGCCCTATGTAACTGAAGCATACATACTTATGTTTAATTCCTCTTATAATAAAGAATGTCATTTCACTAGCCTTCTTCATTTGTGCTTTATGTGTACACTGACATTGTGTAACTCATGCACCAAACAACTAAATCTCTCATCGCTTCAGAATTATGCCATTGTTCTCCAATTAAGTTGTACTGTACTCTTTCATTCTTCCTGCTAAAGTGATCAACTTCACACTTCTACGTTATACTCCATCTGATAGATCTTTTTCCCCATTCATACAATCTATCTATATCCATCTACGACTTCATGATGCCTAATTCACAATGTACTTTCCGACCTATCTTGGTGTCATCTGAGATTTAGCTACAATGCCTTCACTGTCCTCATGTAAATCATTAATGTAAATTATATGAAGCTGAGGCCCCAGCATAGACCCTGATGAGGTTCCACTTGTCACAGCTTTTGAATCAGAAGAAGATATTCACACATGCTTTCTGTTTTCTTCCAGCCTGTCAGTCTTCTAACCTTGCTAATATGGTACCACCATACCATGAGCATTTGTTTGTATGTGGCAACTTGTCAAATGTATACTGGAAGTTCACAATCCCCTTTACCCAGTGTATGGTATGCCTTCAAGGAACTTCAATAAATTGGGTAATCATGATTTCCTTTTAATAAAATCATGTTGACTCTTCCAAAATACCTTAAGGCTTTCTTTTTCATGCATGCTGCAACAAATCTCTTTATGTTTTATTCGAACACCTTTTCCGCAATAAATGTTGAGCCAGCTGACCAATAGTTTTTTTTATTTTTCACCTCTCTCCCTTCTTGAATCAAGGACTTTTATTTGCTGTTTTCCTGAATCAGGGAATTTTGGAAATTTAATACCAATGCTTCATTAACACTTATTTTAAGATGCTAGGGTGAAGTTCATTTGGATCCAGAAACTTGTCAGCCTATAATTCCATCGGTTTGTTCAGCAACATTTTCACGCAGAGCGTGATGCATGTATGAAATGAGCTGCCAAAGGAAGTGATGGACGCTGATAAAATTACAACATTTAAAAGGGATCTGGATGGGTATATGAATAGGAAGGGTTCAGAGGGATATGGGTCATATCTTGGCAAATAAGACTAGGTCAGCCTCGGATATCTGGTTGGCATGGACAAGTTGGACAAAGGATCTGTTTCCGTGCTGTATGACTCTATGACTCTAAGCAGACAGAATACTTTCTTCATTAATTGAGGCACATTGTCCAGCTATCCCAACTTAGCTCACCTAATGTTTCTAAGAAAGAGCACACTAAATGAAAATGCACTAATGGAAATTATTTTGCTGTAAAAAATTTGGTTTATGTTCTCGCCCTGGACAGAGTGTTTCCCACTATTACCATTCTGCTTATTGCAACCTTGGCACAGATACAGCAAGCAGATTTTCAAAGAAACCTGAATGGCATCTGAATTAACAGTGCACAGTGGAATCTGCCAGCAATCTTTCTTATAAGAATGGAAATACTCAATCAGGTCAAAGAATCATTCTGGCAGCAGTAACTGCCACACATAGTTTGTGTTAGATCCAGAATCATTTTAAAGAACCAGGCTGACATAACTGTTACAATTTGCACCAGAATGATGTCAGGGATGCCTGCCCGAGCATTAGCAGTCTCCCAAACAATATGAACCAGATCATTGTGCTCCAGCCACTCTCAGCCATTGTCACCCACAACCACTTTGACCATGAGGATAACTTTCACCACAGTTTGGCTCCATCCCCTGGGATAACGTAGAGGTAAAGCGTTCAAAAGTTGCACATTCTGGTGGTCAGCAGGAGTCTGCAACTGAGCTGGAGCTCAGCAGACATGGAGTGAGGGCCAGTTACTGGAGGAGAGGGATATCATCAGGATTGGCTACCAGCAGCTCCTTGTAAACTGTCCAGTAGTGCTTTACAAAATCTCAGGCTGTTATAAATGGTGGAAGTGTGTAAACTGAAACTAAGTGCAGTTGCAGGTTAACTCTTCTACTGCAATAACATACTGTTCATGTTAAATCAAAAATCAAGTTCATGTCTGAGTGAGTTGTTTTAAAATCATTATAAAATGAGTATATATTAGTTGAATATGTTCTAAACAGTGGGTATCTATAAAGTAGTGGAAATATTGTGCTAAAACTCTATAAAACACCAATTAGACCATTGCCAGAGTACTATGTACAGTTCTGGTCATCACAGGAAGGACGTGATCACTCCAGAGAGTTTGGAGGTGACTTACAATGATCTTGCCGAGAAAGGATGATGTTAGCTATCATTAAGTTTACATGGACTGTCTTCCTTTGAACAGAAGTGGCTGAGAAGAGATTTATTTGCCATGTATGAAATTATAAAGTCTTATCCCCCTTAACCAAAGAGATCAATAACCAGGGAGCCTGGCTTTAAAGAGCTAGAAAGAAGAAATAGAAAAATGTTTTCATTTGTCAGAAATAATGGTCTGAAACTCATTTGCCAAAAAGGGTACAAAAGGAAGAAACCCTCATAACATTTAACAATTTATTTGTAAATTAATAATATAGTGTAATATGAAGGTGTCATTCTAATGGTGTCACGTCCAAAACTCTCTTCCAGAACTCCCATCATCTTTTTGTGCCCATGTGAGCTGTTTGTCTGCAGCACAGACTTACAGACTAGAACCCTGTGGTTATTATCAATGTGGTTGATTAGGAAGCAAATTAGCTAACAAACTACTCCTGCTCTTGGCGTTTCATATTGTAAACTCTGTGTACACCAGGCCTCTGAACTAGAATGTGCGTAATGAAACTGAGGCAGCCAATTGGTGACTGAGTAGAAATTGCTGACTGGTATGTGATTGGGATGACTTTCAGTCCTCAAAATTATAGGTAGGGGGTGATCCCTTCCTCGTTCTTCCTACCTCACTGCTTAAGAATCATGAGCTAAAACAGGTAATCCACCAGCTGTAATTGAAGTCTTAACTGTCACAGCAAGGATCTCGCAAACCTGTTAAAATATGTGTCTTCTCATTTCAAAACTTTTTATTTAAAATGTACTTTTTAAAAATACTGTTTCAACACTATTCTAATACAGTGACAAAGTTATGGCACCTGAAAATAGGGCAGAATGGCTAAAAAAACAGATGATCACTTATTAGGTATTTAGCTGAGTGAAATCTTACAACATCTATTTCCATCGAAAGTGTTACAAGTAGGTATTGCATGTTCTAAAGATGAAAAAATTAAAAGCAATTGATTCAGAGTAATTATATACAATAAAAATAACATTTTGTTGGAGACTTTAGTATGTTAACAAAAAAAAATAGAAATGTGCCTCTGTTATAAAAGGGCTGTACATATTTATGGTTTTAACTCATAAAATTTCTTAATAAAAATATAAATGTGCAGACTTTGCTTTCTTACTTGTGCATGTAAGGCCCGTAATAAACCAGGTGTAAGTGTTGGTTTGCAGGGAGGTAGAGATGATGATCGTTCTTCTTTTGATTTTCCTGGACGGTATCCTCCATTTGTAAGATTACGAAAATAACTACAGAAAGAAGATATATGTAGAACATCACACTCTAGAAAAGAAACCATAAGACTTCATAACACATGCTTCGTTTTTAAAAGACTTAGTAGGTGAAGAACATCAAAGCTATTTTCTATTTAAACTGAAGTTAATTCACATTTTCAATTAAAATCATAAGAAATGTAAGGCCTTTAATACTGCTGTGCCACTCAGTAGTGTCATGGTGTATTTTCTGTCCCAAGCTATTTTTATACCCTTACATTCTCTTAATGTTCAAATCAATCTTAGGTTTGAAGTCACGTGACACCCAGGTTATAGTCCAACTGGTTTATTTAAAATCACAAGCTTTTGAAGCACTGCCCTGAGTCAAGTGAAGTGAAGAAAAGCATAAAAGCACAGAATTTATGGGTAGAGAGACCAATGAGCAGAGAGATCGAAAGAACATAAGTGATGTGAGTGGAATGCTGATAGGCTGGATAATAAGTCTCTGCAGGTGATCAAAGTTGTCAGACAGTATGAGTGAAGTGTCCACCTCTGAATAGTGTGGCATGGTGGCTCGGTGGTTAGCACTGCTACCTCACAGTGCCAGGGACCCAGGTTCAATTCCAGCCTCGGGGAGAATTTGCACGTTCTCCCTGTGTCTGCGTAGGTTTCCTTTGGGTACTCCGGTTTCCTCCCATTGTCCAAAAAGATGTACAGAGTAGGTGGATTGGCTATGCTTAACTTGCCCATAGTGCATGAGATGTTTAGTTTAGGTGAGTTACACATGGAAAATAAGGGATTTGGGTGGGATGCTGTTAAGAGGGGTGGTGTGGACTTGTTGGGCTGAATGACCTGTTTCCACACTCTCAAAATTCTGTGATTCTACAAATAGTAAGTGAAGGGGATGATCTATAATCCAGTTAATTGAGGCAGAAAGATAGTTACAAAAAATTAAGAATAAGGTGGTGCTGGAGACAAACCAAACGCTGGAGTGACATGAAAGGTATAACAGTCACATGCTGAGGGTCTAACCAAAGCAATAAGTAATCCAAAACTGTTCAAACTAATTAAGGTAGAGCGATCATAACAAATTATCAAGGTGATGATGTTAAAACAGAACAGTAAGTAAGATTTTATAAATAAAGGGCTGTATGGAAGGGTTACATGTAGCATGACATAAACCCAAGATCATGGTTGAGGCCGTCTTCATAGTTATGGAACTTAGCTCTCAGTTTCTCTGCTCCAGGTAAGTACTTGATGATGAACTCTATTGGTTACATCCTGCATCTGTCTTCTGTGGAGGCTGCTGCGGATTTTTGCTGTGGCACATCAGAACTGGCATTCAATGAGTTGAGCATCATATCCAGTTCTTATGAGAGTATCTTTCAGCATCTTTCAATTTACATTGTTTTCCTCCCTCTCCGAACAGAAACTGTGTATAACAAATCTTGTCAGTAGGGGATGGCTTCTTTGACATGTTTATGGTGGAAGATAAAGAAGTGCAATATCATGAGGTTATCCATGGGCTTGCAATAGAGTGAGGTACTGAGGTGTCTATCCTTGATGGAGATGACCATGTCCAAGAATGAGATTAATTCTGAAGAATAATCCATGGTAGATCTAATGGCAGGATGAATCTTGTTGATGTTGTTGTGTAGTTATTTCAATGACTCCATGCCATGAGTCCAGAGGAATAAAATGTTGTTGACGTGTCTGGTGTATAGCATTGGTTGGAGGTCCTGTGCAGTAATGAGGTCTTGTTCAAACTTGTGTATAAAAGTGTTGGGTTATTAGAGTGCAAATTTAACCCCCATGGCTGTTCCATGTGTCTGGATGAAGAACTGGTTGTTGAAGGTGAAGACGTTGTGGTCGAGGATGAAGTGGATGAATTGTAGGATGGCATCTGGAGATTGGCATTTGTTGGTGTTGAGTACAGAGGCTGCTGCAGCGATGCCATCATTATAGGGTATGGTTGTGTAGAGTGTGTCCAATGTCTATTGTTTCTTATACAATGCGTTTCAAAATGTCCTCGACATAGCCAGAGAGGTTCTCTCACAGGGTCCATTGCTTGATTGCCCATTAGGATATTCAGGTGTGTTGGCTTTGTGTATTTTCAGAAGGCAGTTGAAGTTTTCTCTGCGAGAAGTACAGAAGATGAGAATGCATAAGATATTCTGAAGGTATGGATCAAAGGTCAGGATCAGTCTGTTGAGTTGAGAGGTGTGTTCTTTGGTCAGATTGGCAGGTTGTTGTCTCTAATGTTCCTAGCTGTTCAGTTGTTAGTATGCTTCTTTGCAGTAATCCGTTCTATTCTGTGTGATGATGACTCGTCTTTGGTCTGCTGGTTTGATGACCATGTTGCAGCTGGTTTTGAGACCACAGATGTTGTTGTGTTGTGCTTGGGTGATGTTCTGCACTATCATGTAAGCGCTGCTGATGAACCTGGCATTAACACATCTCCTGATGGTTTGAGTATACATGTTGAACCTCGGGCAGCGGCCTTCTGGAAGGGTCCAATGTGATGCTTTCTTCTTTGGTTACTGCACTACGGATCTCTCTGCCGGCTGTTGTAGCACATTGGATGTCTTGTTGAGTTCGCTGTTGCTATCTTGGGGTTTGTGGAAGAATTCCCAGACCTTTATTCACCTGATGAATGCCTCTGTATTGGCCATGAGACCAATGGGTCCATTTTGATAGTGGGGCATAAATTGAGCCCTTGACTGAGAACTTCAATTTCATCTAGCTGAAGGATGTGGTCAGACAAGTTGACAATGGATTTCCCTGTGGTGGTACCAATTTCAAATGTGTACCAGGGCAGGCTTGGTAACAGCTGGTGGTGTGGCCAAGTTTCTCCAGTTTCCTATTCTTGGTGTGCATGTAGTTAGCATAGTTCTGTTGCCTCATCTGCTTGGCAGTGTATTGTAGCTGATCTGCTGTATCCTAAATGCAAGGTGACAATATGGACTCTATCTTGATTTCCAGGTTGCAGCATCTGCTCTAGAGCTGGTGTACCCTAAATATGTCAAAGAAGCCATCCTCTACGAACATGCAGTATGTATACACAGGATCTGCTCGGAAGGGGAGGAACACAATGGACACCTAAAGATGCTGAAAGATGCTCTCATAAGACAGGACATGATGCTCAACGCAATGAACACCAGTTCTGATGTGCTATAATGAAAAACCATAATGACCTCCTCAGGAGACAGACACAGGACATGACTGATAGAGTACCCTTCATTGTCCAATACTTCCCTGGAGCGGAGAATCTATGCCATGTTCTTCGTAGCCTTTAATATATCATCAATGATGACGAACATCTTGCCATTTTCATCCCTGCTCCCCCACTTCTTGCCTTCAAACACCACCAGACCTTAAACAGGCAATAATTTGCAGCAAACTTTCCAGCCTTCAGACAACATCAAACACAACACCACACAACCCTACCGCAGCAACCTCTGTGAGGCATGTCAGATCATCCACATGGACAGAGCCATCACGCATGGGAACACCACTCACCAGAGTCTTCAACTGCTCCTAGTCTGATAAGACCTTCATTCCCGGGATCATTCTCATGGGTGTCCTATAGAGCTCCTCCTACGACAGCACATCCTTCCTTAGATAAAGATCCCTAACCTGCTCACAAAATTCCAAATATGGTCTGACCAGAGCCTGTTACAGCTCAACAGTATACCTCTATATTCTAGTGCTTTTGAAATGAATGCAAATATTGCATTTGCCTTTCTAAATGCTAAATGAACCTGCATGATAGCCTTAAGAAAATCTGGAACTGGGACTTCCAAGTCCCTTTGTGCTTCAGATTTCTGAAGCCATTTTCCATTTAGAAAATTCCTTATGCCTCTATCATTCCGACCAAAGTGCATAACCTTGCACTTTCCCACATTGTATTCCATTAGCACTTCTTTTTCCCATTCTGGTAGCCTATCTAAGTTCTTCTGTTGCCGCCCACCTCCTCAACATTACCAGTCTCTCCAACTACCTGTGTGTCATCTGCAAACTTAACAGCATGGCCTTCAGTTCCTTCACCATGATTGTTAATGTATAATGTGAATAGTTGCGATGCCAATACTGAACCCTGCTGAACTCCAATACAGTCACTGACTGCCATTGTGAGAAAGATTTCTTTGCTCCACTCTCTGCCTTCCACCAGTCAGCCAATCCTCATAAGACTGTTCCTATTCCCCAGTTCCTCAGCATCTATCAGTTCACTTCATTGCCTGCTCCAACTGTGTAGAGCATTGTCTGCCAGGATGATGTGGTACACTCACCCATCAAACAGACACTTACTATCTTTATCTTGTACATTGTCCCAGCCATTTCCCAATTGCATTTTACATTTCGAGAATGTAAAGCAATGGCAGGTAGCATAGCTCATGGTAAATGTCATTAGTACTGGTCCCAACCCTGTCAACAAGTATCCCTACACAGCTTTGTGGTTGGTTGGCTCGCCGAGCCAGTTCGTTGTTTTTCCGCAGACGTTTCATTACCCTGCTGAGTAACATCATCAGTTCAGCCTCCGATGAAGCGCTGTTGTGTTTTCCCGCCTGGTATTTAAACTCTGGAGTCCGTTGAGCTTGATGACCTCCCTTCTGGTTTTCCTTTGCAGTGGAGTGTATATGGGGGTCGAGCTCTATGTGTTTGTTGATAGCTTTTTTTGTGGAGTACCAGGTTTCTAGGAATTCCCGTGCTTGTCTCTGCTTTGCTTGTCCCAAGATCTTGGAGTTGTCCCAGTGGAATTGGTGGTTCTCCTTATCCATGTGGATAGAGATGAGTTAGTATCGGTCATGTCTTTTTGCGGCCAATTGATGTTCGTGTACCCTCGTTGTTAATTTCCTTCCTGTTTGTGGTGTAGTGTTTCCAATGTAGTGTTTGTCACAGTCTCTTCAGGGAATTTTGTATATGACATTGATCCTGTACATAGTGGGTAGTGGGTCTTTGGTTCGGGTGAGCGGTTGTCATAGGGTTGATGTGGGTTTGTGTGTTACTCTGATGCCCAGTGGTCGTAGGAGTGCTACATGCCCCGATACACTCATCACGCTACCTTACATCAAGAACACATCTGACCTGATCACAAGACTCCTACGACCATTGCCAGGGTGCTGTTTGTGTGCTGGGAGCTTGTTTAATAATTACACAGGAGTAAGAGTCAGTTTTAACATTCTAACTTTACCTGGTAACTATTAAGCTTAAGTGAATTGGAGCCTTCCACTTCTCCATCTTTAGGATGCATTACAGATTTCATGGGGAAATTAAATTTCCCAGGCAATTCCCAGGGAGTCTGCTGCTGTAGGGATTACACATATATACTGCAAAAATAACTATTTATTGATTGAAATATCTGGGTACTCACCTCACATTTTCTGTAAAATGGAATAATTGTTGATCTTATTGTTCATGGTGCCTGGTCTAAACCAATGCTATGTACCAGATACATTGGCAAAATTTTCCTCCTTTAGACTCATGGAGAGGAATCACTGATGACTACACAAAGTATCAACAAGTTTCATCCCACTGTCAGACATCCCATGGACTACTCTTTAGAATCAGTCTCATTCTTGGACACATGCATCTCCATCAGGGAAGGACACCTCTGTACTTCACTCTACTGCCAACACACGGATAACCTCACGATGCTGCAATTCTCATGCTTCCACCTTAAACATATTGAAACAGCCATCCCCTACAAATAAACCCTATGCTTACACAATATCTGTTCAGATGAGGAATGAGACAGATGTCTGAAGGTGTTGAACGGCACCCTCATAGGAACAGGATACAATGCTTAACTCATTGATCATCAGTTGCAACGTGCCACAGCAAAAAATCGTAATGACCTCCTCAGAAAACAGACACGGTATATGTCTGATAGGGTGCCCTTTGAGGTGCAGTATTTGCTAGGAGCGGACAAACTACGCCACGTTCTTTGCAGCCTTCAACACATTATCAATGATGATGAGCACTTCACCAAGACCTTCCCCACGCCTCCACTTCTCGCCTTCAAATAACCGCCAAACCTTAAACAGATTATTGTTCACAGCAAACTACCCAGCCCTCAGGACAACATCGACCGCAACACTATACAACCCTGTCATGGCAACCTCTGCAAAACATGTCAGCTCATCGACATGGACACCACCGTCACACAAGGGAACACCACCCACCAAGTGCACGGCAGATACTCATGTGACTCGGCCAATGTTGCCTAACTCATACACTGCAGGCAAGGATACCCCGAGGCATGGTATATTGGTGAGACCATGCAGAAGCTACACCAACAGATGAATGGACACCGTGCAAGAATCGCCATACAGGGATGTTCCATCCCGGTGGGGAGCACTTCAGCAGTCAAGGACATTTGGCCTCAAATCTTCGGATAAATGTCCTCCAAGGTGAACTTGAGGATACACAACAATGCAGAGTCGCTGAGCAGAGACTGATAGTCAAGAGACCGGTACTACCATGAGGATGGCCTCAACCAGGATCTTAGGTTCATGTCGCACTACAGTCGACCATACTATACTCTCTCTCTCTCATACACATGAGCACACACACACTCACTTACAGAAACACACCATCACACACATACTCTCACACAGGTCCTCTCTCAAACACATACTGTCTTTCAAACACACAGTCTCCCTCACACACACTCTTTCTCTATCTCCCCCCACACACATGCAAACACACACTCTCTCTCCCTCACAGACACACTTTCGCTCCCGCACATACACTGTCTCTCTCTCACACACACACACGCACATGCACGCGCACACACACACGACACATACACACACACACACACACACACAAATCTGTGGGGTGAATTTGAATTTGCAGATACATTCTATTTGTTCAAAAAGCACACAGTTTATAGACAATCAGTCAATGTGGTGTTTTATAAATTCCTACTTTAGAAATAAAACCAGTCTGACTCCAAACCAAAAGACAAACAGATTCTAAGCAAGGCCTTATACCTAACATGCAATGTCTGACCCAAAATGTCATCTCTTCTTAAACTGATAAAACTTTTAGTTTTCTCAGGGCAGTGACTTGAAAGAAATTTTACATATGCATATTAATTAATTAAAATCTTTTAAATGATTAAAGATGTAACACCATCTTAGGTTTGCTTAGTATATCCTCAGCAGTGGTGTAACCCTTTGATCTTTTACTTTGAAATTCTGTGTCTGATACTACCTCTGTCACTAACATTTGAAGAAGGAGTAAGACTCTGAAAGGTTGTGTTTTCAAACAAACCAGTTAGACTATACCCTGGTGTTGTGTAACTTCTTACTTTATCCACCCTAGTCCAACACCGACACCTCTACATCGTGTAAATCAGTCAAGTGAACATTCATGTCAGAAGTGATGGAGAAGTCCCTTGTGTTTTCAACCACAATTAAAGTATAGACTATTTTTGCGAAGGCCAAAGGCAAAGGATGAATAGAATAAGATAAAAATGCACTCTTTTAAAAAAGCTTAGCCTACAAATGTAACCTACTCTGTAGACCATTGGATTATATCAGCAGGTTGAGCCCTAATGCAGTCTTTAGTATATTGTTTCAGAATGTCTGGAAGTTGTGCTACAGATCCAAATTTATGCGAAGAAGGCATCCTTGCCGGTCCTATGGAAACATTAAATTGAAAATTATCGATGTGAACAAACTATTGACAACAATATTCTTCCCACTTACATAGCTGTATTTAAAAGTAAATATGCATTCACAAATGTGTAGATCAGGTAAAAAAAAACTTCATCAATAAACAGCAATTCCAGCACTTAACCAGTACTTTTTTTTCTAGAGCTAATTCTGAAGAACAACTTTTGTTCTTAATTGATACTAATGGTGATATTTTCCAAGATGGCCACTCTTAGAGCCTTGTGATAATTGCCACTTCTGCCAATATGTGGTAGTGGTAAGGATTATTTGAGGTAGTTCACCTCCATCAATCTTCCTCTGTCTTTGAAATGTTTTGGGCCCATCTGTTGATTGATGGTGGAGGATAGACAAATTGGAGCATCTACAGAAAGGTGTTATTCTTTGATAACCTCAAGGTTTATTACAGTCATAGAGTCATAGATATGTGCAGCATGCAAGTGGACCCTTCTGTGCCACTCGTGTGCGCCAACCTGATATCCTAATTAATCGAGTCCCATTTGCCAGCATTTGGCCCATTTCTCTCAAAACCCTTTCTATTCATATAACCTATCCAGCTACCTTTTAAATGTTGTAATTGTACCAGCCTCCACCACCTCCTCTAGCAATTCATTCTATGCATGCATCACCGTCTGTGTGAAAAAGTTGCCCCTTAGATCCCTTTTAAATATTAACTCTCTCTCCTTTAACCTGTGCCCTCCAGTTTTCAACTCCCCCATCCTGGAGACAAGACTTTGAATATTCACCCTGTCCATGCCCCTCATGATTTTATAAACTTCTATGGGGTCACCCTCAGTCTCTAACACCCCAGCAAAATTAGCTCCAGCTTATTCAGCTTCGCCCTATAACTCAGACCCACAACGCCCGACCAGACATGATAGGTACAAATTACATTTGATCAGGAGCAATTACTGGGGCCTTAGAAAGCTAGTGTAGGTATATCTGCTCCTTCCAAAAACTGGAACAGGAGTCCTTGGTTATACAACTGTGTGTGACATCTGGGCAGAGCTTATTTAAGATGTACATTAATCCCTTCAGAATAGTTAGTTTATATCTCCTCTTTAAGCTTTCCCCCAGAGTTACCCCATTCTGCAATCATGTATATATCTGTATTACATTTTTCACTACATCGTCTATACCACAAGTCTTTGACTTCACAAATGTAGGTTGTCTGGATGTTTGACAATTTCCCAGAATATACACTTTACAGACACAAATGAATGGTAGGCCTTTCCCATGAAGACTGTTGAACTTGGTTCTGATCTGTGGATCATTTCTGTTCTGGAGCATCTTTTATCTCTCAGATATATGTCATGGAACTTTTTTTTTGTAGAAGTGGTTGTAGGTCCATTACCATATCTAGAAACCTTAAATCTCATGAATTTCCTTCGCAAAGGAACTCTTCTCTGTTAACTCAGGTAATTAAAATAATCCAGGACCTTTAATCTTGTGAATATCTATTGTGGCAGACAGCTGCTTAATTAAGACAAGCACATTTTTCCTTGCCATGTCTTGCAATTCTGGATGAGTTGATATCTTTCTAATTGTGTTTGCAGTGGTCTAGGTGTCTAATCTAGGCAATATTGTCCTTTACACAGTGTCTTGATTCCGTGGTCATCAGCCTAGGTCTCATGGAGTCATTTGCAGCTTGTTTTTCTTGAGTTGTTGAACAGGCTGAGCATCTTCGGTTTCTCATTGTTGAAGTAAACTTTTTCAGATTTCTCAGTCATTTCTCTGATAGATTAATGAAAACTCAGCATTATCTCTGTCATCGGAATTGACAATTAATGAGGAATGTCTTGGAAATGTTTCGGTTTCTGAACACCTGCAGATGTATCATTTAGCTGTCTGTCCAATAGGCTGAAACCGTGGTGTAAAAGAGAATTAATGTTCAGAACTTCACCTGTGGTTAGGGGACTTCAATGTCCATCAGGAACAGCATCTCAGCAGCACATCGACTGACCTTGCTGGCTGAGCTCTAAAGGACATGGCTATTACACTAAGTATACCACAGATGGTAAAGCAACAAATAAGAGGACAAAACCTAACTGATCTCCTCCTTGCTGATCTACCTGACTGGATGAATCTCTCCATTTGTCTAGCAGTCTTTAACCTCATGGCCTGGCCTATCCTCCGCTCTAGTGTCACCTTCAATCAAAGAAGGGAGCAGATGGCCATGGCTGGAACAGTATCAGGCATAACTAAGAATGAAATGTCAACCTGGCGAAGTTACAACAAGGACCATGTTCCCTGCAGAACAAGTAGTATGCAATAGATAAGGCAAAATGATACCACAACGAACTGATCATATCCTGCCACATTCAGTCAGGAATAATGGTGGACAATTCAATAACTCAATGGAGGATGATGCTCAACAAGTTCATCCACCCTCAATCATAGGGGACTCCAGTACATCAAAGCATTCACAACAATCTACTACCAGAGTGTTAAGTGGATGATTTACCTAAATATCCTCCTGAGGTCCCCAGTATCACAAATTCCAGCCTTTATCAAATTTGATTCACTCCACATTATAACATGAAATGGTTGAAGGCACTGGATACTACAAAGGCTGGGGACACTTTCTATTCACTCGTGGGATGTGGGAATCACTGGCCAGCATTAACTGCCTGTCTGTAGTTGTTTTTTAACTCTGGCTTGCAAGGGCATTTCAGAGGGCAGTTGACAGTCAACCATGTTGCTGTGGATCTGGAGTCACATGTGGGTCAGATCAGGTGATGATGGCAGATTTCCTTCCCTGAAGGACATATATGTTTTTCCAACAATCGACAATGGTTTCACGATCATCTGTAGATTCTTAATTCCAGATTTGTTTTATTGAATTCAACTTCCACCATTCAAACCCAGGTGCCCAGAACATTAGCTTAGTTCCTAGATTAATGTCGAGTGATATTGCCTCTGTCTCATTGCCTGGATGGTATTGAGCTTCTTGAATGCTTTCGGAGCTGAAATCAGCCAGGAACATAAAGTATTCCATCATACTACTGCCTTGTGCTTTGTAAATGGAGGATAGGCTTTGTGTAATCAGGAAGTAAGTTACTCATCAAATTCAAAGCATCCAACTTACTCTTGTAACCACAGTTTTGTTGAATGTAGTTCATGGTCCCATGGTAATATCCATGAAGTTGCTGCTGAGGAATTCAATGACATTCTGACAATATTCTGACAGAAGTACTGAAGACTTATATTCCAGAAGCAAATATACTCCTAGCCAAGGTATTACAGTCCAGTTCAAATACTGGCATATACCTGATAATATGGTCAATTGCCCATCTAAGCCCTAGTCATGAAAACCATAACAAATTGAACCTGGCCTACCATTCTATTCTCAATCATCAGCAAAGTAACAGAAGGGGTTGGCAAAGTGCTACCAAGCACTCAACATCAACCTGCTCACAAGTACTGAGTTTGAGTTCTAGATAACAAAGTGTGAAGCTGGATGAACACAGCAGGCCAAGCAGCATCTCAGGAGCACAAAAGCTGACGTTTCGGGCCTAGACTCTTCATCAGAGAGGAGAATGGGGAGAGGGTTCTGGAATAAATAGGGAGAGGGGGGAGGCGGACCGAAGATGGAGCGAAAAGAAGATAGGTGGAGAGGAGAGTATAGGTGGGGAGGTAGGGAGGGGATAGGTCAGTCCAGGGAAGACGGACAGGTCAAGGAGGTGGGATGAGGTTAGTAGGTAGGAAATGGAGGTGCGGCTTGAGGTGGGAGGAAGGGATGGGTGAGAGGAAGAACAGGTTAGGGAGGCGGAGACAGGCTGGGCTGGTTTTGGGATGCAACCTACCTCCCCATCTATACTCTCCTCTCCACCTATCTTCTTTTCTCTCCATCTTCAGTCCGTCTCCCCCTCTCTCTCTATTTATTCCAGAACCCTCTCCCCATCCCCCTCTCTGATGAAGGGTCTAGGCCCGAAACGTCAGCTTTTGTGCTCCTGAAATGATGCTTGGCCTGCTGTGTTCATCCAGCTTCACACTTTGTTATCTTGGATTCTCCAGCATCTGCAGTTCCCATTATCACTGAGTTTGAGTTCTAACAGGTCCATTCACCTTCTGATCTCATTACTGTGTTGGTCCAAGATGGATGAAAGACCTGAACCCAACAGGCGAGCTGAGAACAACTTCCCTTGAAATCAAGACAACAGTTGATTGAGTGTGACATCAATGAGCCCCAGCAAAATTGGAATTAATCAGACTGGGCTGAAAACTGTTTGTTTGTTGGAGGCACACCTAACACAAAGGAGCATGATTGTGGTTGTTGATGATCAGTCATCTCAGCCACAGGGCATGACTTCAGGAGTTCCTTCAAGTTGTGCCCAAGGCCCAGCCATCTTCATCAATGACTTTCCTCCATCCTAATATCAGACATGGGATGTTCACTGTTGATTGTAGAATGTTTGGTACTGTTTGCAACTTCACAGGTATTGAAGTAGCCCATGCTCAAATGTAGCAAGACCTGAACAACATCCAAGCTTAGGCTGATAAATGGCAAATATCATTCACAGTACTGAAGTTGCAGATAATGACCACCTCCAAAAAATGAGAATCTAATCTTTGTCCCGTGACATGCAATATGATTACCGTTATTGAATCCCCCAGCATCAACATCATGAAATTACCATGGATGGGAAACTACATTGCATTTGGCATCTAAATACCATGGTTACAAGAGTAGGTTTTGAGGCTTTGAATTTAGCGTGTAACTCACTTCCTGACTACACAAAGCCTATCCTTCATCTACAAGGCACAAGGCAGTTGTGTGGTGGAATTGTGCCTCCACTTCTGGGTGATTTCAGCTCCAAAAGCACTCAAGAAGCTCAATACCATCTAGGACAAAGCACAGATTGGCATTGCATCAAAACACTCACTCTCTCCACCATTGACACACAGTGGCAGCAATATGTAGCATCTGCAAAATGAACTGCAACAACTCACTAAAGCTCCTTAGACAGCTCATTTATATAACACAAGTATTCATGAGGTGTGGATGTCACTGTCAAGGCCAGGATTTAGGGCCCATCCCTAATTGCCCAGAAGGCAGTTAAAATTCAACAACATTGCTATGGGTCTGCTTTTATATGTAGGTCAGACCAGATAACCATTGTGGGCCTTCTTTCCCGAAAGGACATTACTGAGCCAAAATTTTTTACAACAATCAATTGTAGTTACATGGTTATCATTAAGTTAGCTTTTTATTCTAGTTATTTTATTGAATTCATATTTCACCAACTTTCATGGTGGAATTTTAATCTGCGTCCCCAGAGCATTAGCCTGGACTTCGGGATGACTGGATGATATTATTACTGTGCCACCAACATCTTTTTCAAACCTATGGCCCCTACAATCCAGAAGGGCAAGGGCAGTGGATTCATGGGAAAACCACTGCGTGCAAGTTCCTCCCTAAGATGTATATCTGCCTGAGTTGGAATTATATTGTTGTGTCTTCACTGTCACTTGATCAAAATTCTAAAACCTGCCTAACAGCCCTGGTGCTACACCACATGGACTATAGCACTTCAGGAAGGCAGTTTACTACTACCTTTTGAGGGCAATTAGGGATATTCAATGCATGCTAGCTTAACTAACAATGGCCACATCTCATAAACATATCAAAAATAAGGGAGTTAACTTCTCAACCCCAGTATTTGGGGTTGACGTTTGCCAAGTGAAGTTTAGGTTGTGGTTTAGCATTTGGCGGTGAATCCCAATGCCCTAATATGCCTCACCTACAGCACCTACAGCAGGCAGCTGAAAGTATCGGAAAAGTCCCACCTGTGGTCACTTTGCAAGACAGTCTAAATCTGGTGCAACAGCAGAGACCTCTCCCAAGCCAACATGTACAGTATTGTGACACTAATCATCAAAACCAGCTGCACTGAGGGTGTGTCATTCAGAGGCCTCGCAATCCCAGAATCCTAAAGTACCTGCTCAACCTGGAACTCATTTAAAGCAGCAGACTCCCAGAAAGACAGTGGAAATGCTTTAGAGATGTCCCCAAAACATTCCTGAAGAGGGAAAACCCTCGTTTATGATGGATTAAAATGGAAAATTTGGAAGGCACAAACGCATTGAGAGACTTCATCAGTAACATGGAGAGGCAAAGTCATGGTCCCAGAAAAAGCACATAGTTCTCCACACAACTCATCTAGCCAACCTTTCAACACCCCATGCCCTGCATGTGGCAGAGTCTGAAAAGGCATGTTGGAATTATCAGCCATCTTAGAACCCATTGGCATGGAGTAGAAACAATTCCTCCTTGATCCTGAAACACTGCCTGAGAAGGAGAAGAATAATTTGATGTCACATAGCAGAGATAGATCATTCTCAATGATCTGTTCTGAACATCCATTTGGTGCAACTATTTTATCTCCTAGGACCTGCCATAATACCAGCAGTGATGGATTTATCATGAATTTCAAGAGATCGGTTTATTAGATGATGAATCAAGCAAAAATATAGAATCCAATGTTGATTTTTAAAAATTTAATGCACAATGTGGGGATGATATTAATATGGACAGCATACATCCACATCCCAAATTGTATGTAAGAAGGTATTGATGAATCATTCAATACATTGTAGTCTTTTTGTCATTGATGTATGGCCCATTTTTTTTACATCTTGAACCCCTTTTCTTAACATAAAATGAATTATTTACTCTCCTTAATTTATTAGCTATTCACCTCTAAAGAAATGTTAATAAATAAATTTTATAACTTAACAGATCGCAATGTCTGTCACAATGAATGATAGGCAAGATGAATTATTTGTAAAATCAAATTACGGAGCTAAAGTTGAACTTGAGTAAAGATAGTAAATGGGAACTTATTGATTGCAAACTGTTATATCCCTTGCCTAATTTTAACTTCCCAAGTTTATCTCTAATAGTTAGTGTGAGAGCCTTCTTAAAAAAAATTCTTGGTACGTGTGTGATTCTGGCAAGCCTGCATTAATTGTTCCAAGAGTCCTGAAAAGGAAGTAATGAGCTTGCAGCTTGAACTATTGCAGGTCTTTTGATGAGGAGCTCCTACATCTTTCATTGAGTAAGTATGAAACAAAGAAAGACAGTGAAAAAGTGCTTCCTTCATCCTAATTTGTTTTTGTTTTCTGTTGCATTTAAGTAAAACAGTAAACCTTCTAGTTAAATACAGCTTTGAGAACACACATGCACAAGCTGGAAGACAGGCATAAAGGGGCACAAGCACAAAGGAAGATCTATACCTGAACAGTACCACAGCAAGAGTAACAGATAAAATGAATACCAGACACTAAATTCTTATCCTGTAAAACATTTGCCCAATGAGAAGGTAGAAAAATACGCTGTGTCGAGTGAACAATATAGTCCAAGAGAAAGACCCTTCTAAATTTCAGGAGTGATCTTGCTGAGGTGACAAGAATATTCAAGGAATGATGACATTCCGGATGGACACTAGGGAAAGGCAGAGTGGTGGCTCTGTTACTTCGGTAGGCAGAGATGACACTAGTTCAAAAGACCAAAGTATAGAATCAGTTTGGATAGCAATAGGAAATTGTAAACATAGGAGGTCATTTGAGGGAGTAGTTTATAGCTCCCCTAGCTGAATACACTATGGGATAGGGTAAATGGAATAAATAATGGAAGGCTTGTGAAAAAGTACAGTGACAATAATGGGTGATATAGATTGAGTGAATTGCATCTGCAAAATTAGTATGGAAAATAAGTTTAAAGAATATTTTTGAAAAATTCCTTATGGTAGCCACATACTAGAGCCAAGCAGAGCACAGCAGGATCTGGTAATGTGCAATAAAACAAGATTAATTAATTAACTGATAAGTAAAGGTGTTCCTTTGTAGCAAAGATCATAAAATGATTGAATTTCATATTTACTTTCAAGATGAGAGGACTGTGTCAAATATTCATGCTATAATCTTAGTTAAAGGCATTATAAAGGTATGAAGGCAGATCTTACTAAACTCAACTGAGAAATCGGTAAGGGAAAATGTCAACAGAGATACAGTGGCAGACACTGATGCAAATATTTCATAAAACTCAGCAAAGATCCTTTCCAGTGAGAAAGAACGTATCTAGGGTACAGCCACCTAATCCATGCCTAATTTAGAAAGTTAAATACAGTATAAAATTTCAGAGAATAGGGCATACATAGCAGGTCACAAGATTGGATAGAATGTTTAACAATTAGTACAGTAATAATATAGAGGGAGAAATTAGAGTATGAGGAAAAGCTCACTAGAAATGTAAGATCAAAAGTGTTCTTACAGGTATTTACAATAGAGAAATAAATAAAGTGAATACTGGTTCTCTACCCAGTGAACCTGGCAAGTTAATAATGGAAAATAAGGAATGGCAGTTGTATTGAACAGATATTTTGTATCTACCTTCACTATAGAATATAGGAATAATACCTCAGAAATAAGTTTACATAAGACGTGAAAGTGAGGAAAGATCTTAAAATTACAATCACCATTGAAGGGATACCGAGAAAACTCTGAACTAAAAGCTGACACGTCCCCAGGTTCTGACGGACTTCATATTAGGGTCTTAAAAGGAGTGGTTGCTGAGATAGTAGATGTATTTGTTTCAATTTTCCAAAATGCTCTAGATTCTGAAAAGGCCTAATTTTAGAAAATAATGTATATAACCTGTCCATCAAGGAAGGATGGAAACAGAAGCAGAAAATAACAGGCCAGTTCGCGTAACAACTGTCATTAGGAAGAATGCTGCAATCTATCATTAAAGTAGCTCAATGCAATCAGGTAGCATCGACATGGTTTTATGAAAGAAAACTCACATACAATTCATTCATTAGTCTTTAGATTAGATTAGATTAGATTCCTTACAGTGTGGAAGCAGGCCCTTTGGCCCAACAAGTCCACACCGCCCCTTGAGGCATCCCACCCAGACCCATCCCTCTATAACCCACGCACCCCTGAACACTACGGGCAATTTAGTATGGCCAATCCACCTAGCCTGCACATCTTTGGACTGTGGGAGGAAACCGGAGCACCCGGAGGAAACCCACGCAGACACAGGGAAAACGTGCAAACTCCACACAGACAGTCACCTGAGGCTGGAATCGAACCTGGGTCCCTGGCGCTGTGAGGCTGCAGTGCTAACCACTGAGCCACCATGCCGCCCCTTTGAGTAAATAAAGGGGAACCTATGGAGGTGGCAAACTTAAATTTTCAGAAGGCATTTGACAAGGTGTACCATCAAATGTTTCGACACGAAATAAGAGTTTATGGTGTTAGAATAACATGTTAAGATATAGGAGCAGAATTAGGCCATTCAGCCCAATGAGTCTGTTCCACCATTCAATCATAGCTGATATGTTTCTCAACCCTATTCTCCTGCCTCTTCTCCATAACCCTTGATCCTGTTACCAATCAAGAATCTATTTACCTTTGTCTTAAAAACCACTCAATGACTCGGCTCCACTGCCTTCCATGGCATTGAATTCCATAGATTAACCTCCTCCTTGCAAAAGAAATTCCTCCTCATCTCAATTCTAAAGGACCATCCCTTCACTCTGAGGCTGTGCCCACAGATCCAAATTTCTCCTACTAGAGGAAACATCTTCTCCATGTCAACTCTATCCATACCTGTTGCTATTCTGTAAGTTTCAAATGAGATCCCCCACTTTGAGTACAGACCCAGAATCTTCAACCATTCCTCATATGACAAACCCTTCATTCATTAAAAAGGAATAGAGAATTTGTTGGCTAACTGGAAATGGGGAGTCATTTTTGGGTCAATAAAATACAATGAGTGCAGTGCCACAGGAATTGGTGATTCAATTTCGACCATGTATTCAATATGTTCAATATTTATAAAGAACTTGGAAAATAAAACTGAACCAATGCTTGCTAAATTTGATGACAGCACAAATATAGGTAGGAAGGAAAGTTGTGAAGATAGCAGAAGGAGTCTACTAAGTGATATGCATAAGTTACATGAATGGGCAAAAATGTTGGCGGGTGGAACATAATGTGTGTAAATGTGAACTTGTCCACTTGAGTAGTAAGGATAAAAAAATGTTATTTAAATTGGAGAAGATCTCAGAATGTTAAGGTACAGAGAGAGGTGGGTGTCCTGGTACTTGAATTACTAAGAGTTAATATTCATGGACAATAAGTGATTAGGAAGGTAGTTGGAAAAATGGGGTATTATTGTATCTTGCAAGGGGAATGGAATATAAAATTTCGGATGTTGTGTTACAGTTGTACAGGGTATTGCTTAAACGATAGCCACAGTTACTGGATACAATTCTGGATTCCTTATTTAAGAAGGATCATAGTTATATTTGTGGCAGTTCAAAGAATATTTATTTGACTGATTCCTGGGATGAAGAGTTTACCTTACTGAGAAAGGTCAAACTTGTTGGGCCTGAATCCATTGGACATTAGAAGAATGAGAGGTGATCTTACTGAAGCATCCTGACAGGATTTGACAGGATGGATGTTGAAAGCAGAGACTTAAAACTGAAAAAGACGGGATCCCCATTTAGGGCAGAGATGAAGTTGAGGATAGGCAGGAGAAGTGGGTTAAGGCCATAAGCAGATCAGCCATGAGCCTATCAAATGGAGGAACAGATCTGACCACCAATAGCCTACTTCTGCTACTTATTCATATGTTCCTATGGAATGGTGGGAGTTAACTTGCAGGTCTGCAATTAGCCAGGACTTCTAGGCGTCATTGCTGACTAATATTTCACTGTTGAAAACTAAACTCCCCAAAATTAAACCATCACTTACCAGCCAGTATTAAGACCCACAAGTGAAGAATAGTCAAAAGGGCTGTAACTCGGAATGGATGTACATCTGAGCTTCAATCATTAGCCCAGGGACGAGGGAGAGTGGAAACTGGAGAAATACCGAGTTGATAAAAAAAAAGTATTTGGGCTTGGTTGCAATTTTGTCACTAATATAGGGTGGGCCAATGTAAAACATGACATCATAGCCAATATGATTTAAACTACATTACGCCCATTAACTTCTTATAAAATGTGTAACCAATACCTGTAAACGTCTAGACGGCTCTTTTCTGGCGTTGATTTAAATGGCAGCTTATTAATAACACATAATTCAAGCATCGCACTGATGTTTCTCTGTTATGGGTCAATGCCTTTTTACTGCGCTTACGCCGTTTCTTAGCAACTCAGTGACCGCATAAATGATTTGCCTACGCTCTGACCTTGCCCATCAGCCTGAGTGTGGTCAGTCTGAGTAAGTTCTGTACCCGCTGCACTGTGGGCAAGGTCAAATCCCACTCATTATCGATAGCCTGAGCTAATGCACAACAAGCACCTCCCATGAGTCATCTAGACTCGAAACCTTAGCTTGCTCTCTCTCCACGGATGCTGTCTGACCCGCTGTGATCTACAATAAAAAAGACAAATGCTTTCAATATACAGTTGCATTGTGGAAAATAATAAAACAACCCTGTGTATCACTGACAAATTTATGTCCCTTCGCTTGTTTACATCACATGGAGACATTCCGCGTAAATTCAAGGAGAAATCGAAATTGGTGTGATGAATGAATCCACACTTGCTGAGGCTGATGTCAAGCAGATGGGCTATGGTTACAGGAAGTATTTTGGGGACAACAGGTGGGCTTGGGTCTTTAGGGAATGTGTTATTCCAGCTACTCATTAACTCGGTTACAAAGACTACAATCTTTACAGCGATTTGGCTTTTGTTTTGAATCAATTCTTCAAAGTTATTAAAGGGATGTACCTAATAAAGTAAGATAACAAGGTGTAAAGCTAGATAAACACATTACCTAAAAAGTAATATATTTTTCCTTGATCGATATTGGCAAATGTACTGATATTGTAATGAGAGCATTTGCGCTGCTTTACAGAGAAGCGTGAATGGGTGAACAGTCCCAAAAATAATCTTTGAAGCAAACCTGATGTGTTTGATACAACGTAACGCCAGGATGACTTTGTGATTGCCTTATTGGGCAAGTCAGTCACAGATTACTATCACTTTCAATCACATTATAGTTGTGCATATAGACTAACCCCCGCCATTTTGCATAAAATAATTTAATTTGGATCATATTCTAGTCTGAATTGTTAAATGCGTATGGTGTATTTATTGTGCACAAGATTGAGAAAAGTCGGATGTGGTTCAGTGCACCGACAAACGCTAGAGGGCGCAATGCGGCCACTCCTCGGCACACAGCGAAGTTGCAAATCACAGGGACAGTGATCTGTGTTAAATGAGATTTGAACCATTCGGCTCAGTGAGTGAATAGTTTGTTCAAGCAAGAATCCGATCTCCCTTTGCTGTCCCAGATCCCCAATATCTGTTTACTGACACCCGCTGCCTCTCAACGGTCTTTGTCAATGCTCATTTCCTTCAAATTTCTTGTAACCGCACACCCATAAACAAAATGCAGACAGCCCGAGGGCCGGTGTAACTGTCTCCCGGCCTCTTGTCATTGGGATCACTTCCTTCGAAGGCTTCAGTGAGCTGGTTACATTGAAGTAGGCTGCAAGGAAGGATTTAATTTCACTGAATTCGTCAATGATGCAAGGCCTCTACGGGGGATATTTCAAGTAGTGGCAGGGCTCCGGAACTGTCCGCTGGTGAAAATGCATTGAGCTTGCCCATGTGTAGTCTATTGTTGCTCTTGTGACGCTGCTGTTGGGGAGAGGAGGGCGCCTTTGAACAATAGAGGACAAATACAGAGGCTTTTAGTCGAGCACAGCCTTTTCCAAAACACCACTGCTTAACAGCACCGAATATGGAGCCTAGTCTGCAGTAGAAGTGGATGTAATTTGTTGTATTTCTGCATCGAGTCAACGATGAATTCCGCAGAAGGGGCAGACGAATGCGTCAACGATGGTGATATTGCAGCATTTTTCAAGACAGGTAAGTGGGGATATAATGGGGAGGAGAGGGGCAAAGAGCTTTGTGAGGGGTGGCAAGTGATTTCACCCTCGTTCAATGCATGAAGCAGCATCTCCAGTATTACTATCACAATCCACGAGTTTGTGTGGCCGCTGTCAGGCCGACTCGCCCACTGTATTCATGCGTGTGTGTACATTGAACAATGAAACTGTTTCAGGAAATCTGATGCTGGAAAAGAAAATCTCGGATGAAGTCTTTGACAACTGAGATGAAGATAACCAGCAGTGGCCTTTTATTTACTCTGTCATGTTTTTGAAATTGCGATGATGATAACATTTTATCACTGTAAATGGAAAGGAACACTGATGTTGTCTTGCTGTAATGACACTCCTCAGTTGCCAGGCTAAGGCAGTGCTAGTAGCAATGAAACGAAAGCTCAATGGCGCTTTGTGCCTCCTAGGAAATCAAGATTGCATCGTTTGAATTTTAACCAATTCATGTTGTTTGTAAAACTAAGCGCTGTATAAATTTTACTGATTTGAAATTCTTATTTCTGAGAACGGTATTATGTGCGATAGATACACTTAATAGCATTTCAAACAATAAGATACTATAGTTATATAGTCAATAGTCGATATTGACTATAGTTAAATTATTTCAACAGACAACCTAGCTAGCTTTATCGTGAATGTGTGCCCTACCGTTTTCACTGGCCTGGAAGTTGCCATCTAGCTACATCTCAAATACCCATTGCAATATTAGCTCTCAACACACGCCAACAGTGTGGCTTGTAGGATTTGCTGATGGAGCGTAAGGACCGCCTTCACTGCTCATTTTTAGAGATGTTACAGCTATATTCAAAAAAATGTCAAGGATTACAATTTGTAATCAATAAATATGATAGCTAACTTTCTGCACTCAAAGACTGGGTCCTCCCACACCCCCTTTCAGTGAACAAGGTTACAGGCAGCTTACAACCACCTTCTCAAGGACATTTTGGGATGGGCAATAAATGCTGGTCTTGCCAGCGACGTTCACATCATCGTGAAAGAATAAAATAACTATAGTGATCTAATTATTTTCTCTTTATACAACATGCTAATGTTCACAGTGCCTGTAGTGAGACATCACAGTATGAACCGCCGATACTTCTTTCACTTTAATACCACTGAAACCTGATTATTTTTCCATCGTAATGATATGTAATAATCATTGTCTTAATAGCCACATTAACATACACATCAACAGCAGGTACAAAGGATTTGTGATTTTTTTGGAGTAAAACTCAAGGATTTGCCATAACTCTACCACCACCACCATGTTTCAAGGATTTAAAAATGACAGCTACTCCCAGGCTGTAATGGATTATTCTGCCCTTTTCAAAAATATCTAATTTTACATTTGATGTTGTGCCTCAAGTCATCATTTGCTAGCATGTCTTTTTATAATGGCCCAGGGTCAGGCATGACAACTGACTGACAGTGAGTGCATTTTATCTTCATCCATGCTGGCTTGTGGGTGATGGATGCACAGCTGTTGCTCCCCAGCATGCCAAAGGTTAAAAATAACAGACATCATGGAGGTACAGGGCTGCTCTTGTCATGTTCTATTGTTCTGAAAATCTTATTAAGATATGTCAATGTTGAATGATGACTTTGAAGTTTGCAGATTCTTGTTAGTTGGTAGTTGCCTTTGTAGTTCCATGATTTGTATCCACTTAGGCCATAAACAAACTTGCCTGTCATATTTGTGATTATAGGCTGTTTAGGAAGTTTGCATATGCACTCACATTCTCAGCACAGTTAGTTTAATAATCAAATGGGTGGATTTGTTACACCCCTAGTGTCACACCCCTTGTTGATGGCTGACCATAAAGTTATGGAGAAAAATTGTTCATTTGCAGCTTTCAGTAGTGTGATAGACACTAATGCTACACATAGTTGAGTTACACCTATTTCAGAATCCATGACTGAATACAAATTGAAACCATGTTCTTGCCTGGTCTATCTCAATTTTTGATATGTTGACAAGAATAATAGATGAACACTGGGCAACCTGTTACATAGGTAGTGTAATGTTGATATTTCTTTAGGATGACTCCATTCTTGTATACAGAGTTGTGATAACACATGCAGCATTGCTAAAGTTTAAATAACTCATGAACTAATGTGCTTCCGTCAGCAAATGCGCATAGCCATACTTAGCAAATGTGCCTTTTGTAATTGCTGTTAATAATTAAAAGTAATAATCAGTAATTAAATTCAGTAATTCTTTGACTTTAAGACAGTTTGTTAGTCTTGTAATATTTATACTATTACAGAATCCATTTTTATTAACATTATTTTGTTTAAAAAATTTTCAAAAATTGGACAAAGCAATCAAAGTTTGAAAAAGAAAACACTAGTTTTTAAAAATCTGTTTTTTCTACTCGCATCTATAATGCATTAAAAGTGTTACGTATAACATATCCTTAAGTAAGCACCAAGTTTACTTCCTGGCATTCTTTAGCCATGATACTTAACATATTGCTCTTTTGTGTAATCTCAGCCTCTTTATGAACTTGCCATGTGACGTGTTTGTAACATATAAAAGGTCTTGTAAATAGTGAGTAGTTCCTATAAGTGTCAGTTCCCCGTTGCAATTTGTTCATAATGTGCCTATTGTTAAAAATAAATAGTGTTATTTGCTGATATATTGAACAATATTATTGGAGACACACTGGTTATATATTAAAAGTTGAATTATATACAAGTTCTAGTATGTAATATGCACTGCCCATAGCTAACACTTTGACCTGTCACATTCAGATATATGTCATGGCACATGTCAATATTTCTGAATAGTACGTTTTCAAAATACTTTAGTTATTGTACTTAGTTTTAAATTCAACCGATTTACATGAAGTATATGATTTTGTCCTGCCAGCTGAATGTCCAAGCTAGGTGGTGCTGTGATCATCTCTATTTTTAACTCCCAGCACCTCCTACTATTTAAATTTACTTTCTTTAGGACTGCCCCTTCTTTGTTCCTTCACAGCACATTGCCAGTCTGCCAGCTGCCTGATTCAATTTTAGGGCATAAAGGTACACCATTTGCCAGAAGTCAAGGCTATATTCATGCTACCGATTCCATTGAATCCTTAAACGTTTAATTTTTCAGATGGTTAGTTCTACATAGCACTGCACAGAGCTTGCCTTGAACTTAGGACCACAGTCTACCTCTGGTTCCTTCTCTGCTAATAATGTTTGGGGCTGCATAACTTCCCAACTAGAGCTCAAGTCTGCAGTCACTCACCCACTAACATAGTACATTAATCCTTCAACAGCTAGCCTACATTCTCGCCACTACTGTCCATTTCAGGCTGCCATCTCACATCGGGACCCTCCTCCTTTCTCACTTTATCTTCTGTTTAATGTTTACCTACCAATAAATATTCATTGCTATTTCATTATTTTACATTACTTTAAACCAATTTCTACTTTATTTCTAACTAACCCTCCAATGTACCACCATATTAATGCTGTCTTGATGCAATAAACACCGTCTACTTATCAAATCCATGAGCCAACTTTTTAAAAATCAGACATGAGCATCACTGGGCACTCCAGATGCTGTGTTTGCTCATTTAAGAGGGCAACTAATAAACAACTGCAGTTCTGTGAACCTGGAGTCACATGTAGGCTAGAATTGACAAGACTGGTAAATTCTAGCCTACTTGCTTCCCTTAAGGATTTTTAGTCCAGCCATTTAGAGTAATCACTGTAACTAATGGGCTTATAATTCCAGAATTTATTAGTTGAACATAATTTCCACCAGGTGCCATAGTGGAATTTGAACCCACATCCTCCGAAAGTGGTATCTCTGACCTCTGAAAGCAGCATTACCATATCCCATGGGTAAAACTATGAGATCCATAAACTATATGTGGTATATATTTAAAGTATATGTTTACATTTTACTTTATACAGGACTGCTTATATCTTTGCAGTATCAAATTTTATATGATTATTACACCACTTTCCTCTTCAATCTTCTCAGTTAACAGTGGCACTACTTTTAACATATTATCAATTTTTAGATCAATATTAAGACAGTTCAAAAATTAAAAGGAAATCTATGATGAAATAGGAAAACTGGCCCTAACGAGTTGTTATAAAAGGTCTGCGGAAGATGGTGCAACTTCAGTTAAGGTAAGAAAAGTCAGTGACATGCCAGAGGAATGACTAGTTCTAAGAGGCAGAGTGAACCCTTGCTCCTTGGGTTGATTTAAGTGGATGCGTTCATTGATCTGTGTTAGGTAATACAAGCAAGATTAACTACTAACTGACTATGCATTTAAATAGTGATTGAAGATTAATCAAATTCAGTTACTCCCTCTGTTTTTATATTTTGAGCTTAATGGAATCTGGTACTTAATGGTTTGGAAACATTTGATAAGCAGCTTGACTGCTTTAGTTTACTTTAGTTGACTTGCAGGTTGGTTATCATTTGAACTTAAAAAAATTTTGATTTGTTAGACACTTCTTTGAGGCCCCGAGGCATTATGGCTAATTAATTTGCCACTCATCATCAATTGTGAGATCTGTGTTCAGTTTAGATATCCAATGTTGAGTCATTTCTGGTGCTTGTGAATGATATGGAAGATATATTTTTACATCTTATATTTTTCTCCATCTACTGAGGAAAAAAAGGGTCATTGCCCAGTACTGACTCAAATACCGAATTTACTTGTCAGCAGTTACTGTACTTGGAATGTAGTGCTGTACTATTAAGAATAGTGTGTAGGATACATTTAAAATGACAATATTTAACTTTAATATTGTATAATAATTGGTGATGAGTGCTTAATTATTCAATCACCTTGACCTTTGTCACAAGTATAAGTTGAAGTAGGTACAAAGTAAAAATTGTAAAGACCCGACTTGAGCTCAATGTTGAATTCTGTTCTGACAATGTTTATTCTTGTAACTCAGTCAAGGAGTGAGATCACTAGAATACACCTCCTCCCACCCACCTTCCTGCAAAAAGGCCATCCCCCATTCCCAATTCCTTCGCCTCCACTGCATCTGCTCCCAAGATGAGGCATTCCACTCCCAGACAACCCAGAAGTCCTCGTTTTTCAAGGACTGCAACTTCCCCTCCATAGTGGTTGAAAATGCCCTCGACCGTGTCTATCGCATCTCCCTCAGTTCATCCCTTACACCCCCTCCCCACAATAACAATCAAAACAGAATCCCCCTCATCTTCATGCACCACCCCACCAACCTCTGGATCCAACACAAAATCCTCCGGCACTTCTGCCACCTGCAATCTGACCCCACTACCAAAGTCATTTTACCCTTCCTGCCCTGATCTGCTTTCCGGAGGGACCACTCTCTCCGTGATTCCCTTGTTCGCTCCATGCTCCCCACCAGCCCTACCACCCCTGGCACTTGCCCCTGCAACCACAGGAAGTGCTTCACCTGCCCCTCCACCTCCACTCTCACTCCTATCCCGGGCCCCAAGAAGACCTTCTATATCAAACAGATGTTTACCAGCACATCTGCTAATGTGGTATACTGTATCCGGTGTTCCACATGTGGCCTCCTGTACATCAGGTAAACCAAGTCGAGGCTTGGGGACTGCTTTGTGGAATACCTATGTTCAGTTCGCAACAAACAAAATATTGCACCTCCTAGTAGTGAACCATTTCAACTCCCTCTCCCTCTCCTTGGATGACATGACCGTCCTGGGCTTCCTGCAGTGCCACACAACGATGCCACCCGAAGGTTGCAGGAACAGCAACTCATGTTCTGCTTGGGAATCCTGCAGCCCAATGGTACCAATGTGGACTTCACAAGCTTCAAAATCTCCCTTTCCCTGACCACATCCCAGAACTGGCCTAGCTCGTCTCCACCTCTCTAACCTGTCCTTCCTCCCACCTATCCACTCCTTCCACCTCAAGCCCCACGCCCATCTCCTCACTATTACCTGCCTACTAGCCTCACCCCACCCCCTTGACCTGTCCGCCCTCCCTGGACCGACCTATCTCCTCCCTAACTCCACACCTAGACTCACCTTTACTGGCTGCATCCCCACCTCTTTGACCTGTCTGCCTCCTCTCCACCTATCTTCTCCTCTATCCATCTTCGATCCGCCTCCCCCTCTCTCCCTATTTATTTCAGAATTCTCTTTCCCTCTCCCATTTCTGAAGAAGGGCCTTGACCCGAAATGTCAGCTTTCCTGCTCCTCTGATGCTGCTTGACCTGATGTGTTCATCCAGTTCTACATCTTGTTACCTCATGAGATCACACTAATTGGAGGGTGGAAGAGATATGAAAAAAATGTCCTGATGATTCAGTTTCTGGTCATGCAAATCCAGCTTTTACTAAGATGTATTTGCGTCATGACTTTCATGACCATAGAGTGTCACAAAGCGTTTTACAGCCCATGAAATGCTTTTTGAAATGGAGTCACACTACAAATGAAGGAAACAAAGCACTCAGTTTGCACACAGCATGGTCCCACAAACAGCAACAAATAATAACAGTAATTAATAAATAAATAACTATTACATGTTTGATATATATCCGAATATTGCTCCTTTGTGTTTACCATGGAGAAAGACATGAAGATTTGGGGAAGTTAGTGGCGATATCTTGGGGACGGACCATATCACAGCAGAGGAGATGTCAGAAGTATTAGAATATACAAAGGTGATAACTCCTGGTCCTGACCAGATATATCCAAGAACCTTGCAAGAGATTAGAAAAGAAATTGTGTGGGTCTTGGCTGTTATATTTGCATCATCGTTAGGCACGAGTGAGGACCCGGAAGATTGGAGGACAGCGAATGTTGTGCCCTTAGTCAAGAAGGGCTGTAAAGAAAACTTGGGAATTATAGACCAGTAAGCCTAACATCTGTGGCAGGTAAGTTACTTGAGAAGATTCTGAAGGATAAAATGTACATGCACCTAGATTTGGTTTGATTAGGAGTAGTCAGCATGGCTTTATGCGTGGGAACTTATGCCTCACAAATTTGTTAACGTTCCTTTATGAAGCGACCAAGAAGGTTGATGAGGGCAGGGCGGTAGACATAGTCTGTATGGATTTTGGTAAGGCCTTCAATAGGGTTCCACATGGTAGGCTTCTCTGGAAGGCTAGGTCACATAGAATCTAGGGAGAGCTGGCAAATTGAATACACAATTGGCTTGATGCTAGGAAACAGGGAACAATAATGGGAGGATGGTGGTCGGACTGGAAGCCTATATCTCGAGTGGTGTGCTTCAGGGGTCGCTGCTGGGCCCATTGCTCTTTGTTATCTATATCAATGATTTGGATGAGAATGTACAAGGCACGATCAATAAGTTTGCGGAAGACACTAAAATAGGCAGTATTGTGGACAGTGTGGAAGGTTATCAGAAATTGCAGCAGGATCTTGATCAGCTGAGGAAGTGGGCCAAGAAATGGAAAATGGAGTTTAATGCAGATTAGTGTGAGGTGTGGCATTTTGGAAAGCCCAAATCAAGGTAGGAGTTTCATGGTGAATGGTAGGGCCTTCAGGAGTGTAGTGGGACAGAGGGACTTTCAAGTTCAGGTGCACAGTTCTCTGAAAGTGGAGCCACAGGTAGGCAAAGCAGTGAAGAAAGCTTTTGGCACACTGGCCTTCATCAGTCAGGGCATTGAGTATAGAAGTTGGGAAGTTATATTGCAGTTGTTCAGGATATTAGTGAGGTCACACTTGGAGTATTGTGCTCAGGTTTGGTCACCTTGCTACAGGAAAGAATGTAGAAGAAAGAGTGCAGAAGAAATTTACAAGGATACTGCCAGGCCTCAAGGAGCTGAGTCATAGGGAGAGGTTGGACAAGCTAGGACATTTTTCTTTAGAGTTAGGAGACCAAGGGGTGATCTTAAGAAGTGTATAAGGTCATGAGAGGCATGGATGGAGTGAATGTACTCAGACTTTTTCCCAGGGTTGGGGAATCGAGAAATAAAGGGCATCAGCTTAAGGTAAGAGGGGAAAGAATACATGGGAACCTGAGGGGCAGCATTTTTACACAGAAGACATTACAGATATAGAATAAGCTGCCAGTGGAAGTGGGTGATCCGGGTATATTAGCAACATTTAAAAGGTATTTGGATGAATACATGGATCGGTAAGGTTTAGAAAAATAAGGGCCAAGTGCACAGAAATGGGATTAGTATGGAAGGATGTTTTGGTCAGCATGGACAAGTTTGGGCCAAAGGGCCTATCTCTGGGCTGTAGGACTCTATGACTTTATAACTAAAATGCTGTTGTGGTGCAGTTGTAGCTACCCCCATTCTGCCAGAAAGTCTGGTTTGAAGTCCCACTTACTCTGGATGTATGTTACAACATGTTTGAACAGGTCAATTAAAATATTCCTAATTCCAACTACATTACTATTTCTTAGTTTTAAATTTATTGATCTCACATGGAATTGCTTACAGACAACATAACATTTTATCTCCTCCAAGAGCAAATTTCTGTGCAATCTCCTACTCATTGAAAATGGGATCATCATAGCAGGGTCCCATCCACAGGCTGGAAAACTGGTGACAATCCCACTGTGGTCATTTTTTGGACATCCAATAGTCTATGTCACATTCAGGCCTTTAACATTCCAAAAACAGGCCTCCTGGTTCCTGTGAGGGGATTTTGCCCTCAGATGTCCTAGAGTGAGGGTGGTTTGTAAGTGAAATTAAAAGTAGTGGCTACTTCTGATACTGCAGTGGAACCTAGGAGAGGTTCAGCGATGGTGCTTTGGTGCTGCTTTATCAGGGTCAGACAAGGAGACCCTGGCTGGGGTTAAAGATGCTGGGATAGTGGCATAGTGGAGCCAGTTTGTAGATTAGAGGGGTCTTGATTCAGACCCCCTTCCATTTCCACTATTAAATATCAGGGTGAATACCAGAGTGTGGTATGATTCCTGCAGGCTGGTTGCACTCTAGTGAAGATGGCAAGAGACCCTTAAGTGAGGCTCTTGAATTTCAGTTTCAGGGTCTCAAATGGTTACAATTGGTGAGGCCATTCTCAAGTCTTCCATATCTAGAACTACGGGAGGGAGATGTGAAGACAGCAGGATCTTCATTCTGTATTTTCTCACCTGGTCAGCTGACCTGTGTTACCACTGAACATACACTCGGGGAAGGAGAGGAAGGCCATTCAATTCTACCCTTTGGACTGACTTTTCACTGCCAAGGTAACTCAAGTTAGGAAATTTCCTGTCTTAGCATCAGTGTAAAGTGCCCCTTTAGGCATTATTTTGACTCTGTGGAAGTGGAACTAAGATGGCTTTGGGTCCATAGCTATCAAAAGCAAATCAAAGGCAGCCCAAGGCACAGTTAAATGCCAAGGCATGTTGGTTAAAAGGCCCGTCTTAGTTTCCTAGCATTTTGTTTTAGTTGTTTGGAGCCACTCTAGGTTCTCTGGCCCTCATCCCTCTCATCCCATCATCCTCTGCATTCTGTGCCCCCATGCCACTCAGTGCCTACCTGTGCTGCACCTCCATGACCCCTTATATCTGACATACTGACTTTGCCACCCCATGCTCATCGCCACTTTCATGGCCCCCTTTCTCATCCCATGCCTAACAACCTGATTCATATCCCTGCCTACCTTTCAGTAGCCCTCACTCTGTCCTTGCCAATTCACGGCCCTTCTATGCCCATTCATCCGACATAAGCACAGAACCAACAAACCTTGTAGTAACGACGATATGTATGAAGTAAAGTACAAAAAGAAATTCATAAGTTTTTGAAGAATGAAGCTCTAGTTCCTACAATCCTGTAAAAGTGTTACTTGATCAGGTGATTAAAGTATAATTAGCAGACGCTGTAGGGACTCCACACTTATTAACTTTGTCCAATAAACATTGAAACAATGACAAGAGATCAGAGAAAAAATAATTTATTATAACCTCATAAAGATGTCAATTAAGAACAATAAACTGTTCTGTTCTCCTGTGTAACTAAATCCACTCATATGATCATTTCATAAGATTTTGGAGTAAAGTGATTATGTAAGGAGTTTGTTTACCCAGTTGCAATAAAGTTATAATGAACCATCTTACCTATAAGTTATGAACCTGATCCTTTAAATAGTAGGGACATAGGATTTAGGTGCAGGATTAGACCTCATACCTTCAAATCTCTTCTGTCATTCAATGAGATCATGGCCGATCAGATTGTAATCTCACCTCATTGTCCTGTCTGTTTCCTATAACCCTTTTCTAATGCTGTACTGAGCTCCCTTTGAAACAGAATGTTTGATCTTTGGTGAATGACATATGAATTTGTATAACAGACCTTGGCCTAACTTTGGGTAATTTAGCCAGCGATGCGTGTGAAGTCGGGATAACACGTGTTTAGTTACTTTCTCATATTGGGGATGTCTGCAGACAGTCTATCTCAGAATGGTGCATTGTGCCAGAACCAGTTACTGATGCAGAATGTATTCCCCAAAGAGTAATCAGCTTCTGTAGCACTGCATCCCAATGGCCTAGTTTGTCCCTCAATATTACTGGATGCTTTCTGGGGCATGGGGTGAAAGGAGGTGATACCAGGGCATGTACTTGTTTTCACTTCTAATCCAGATAGACAGAACTTAAACCACTTTAATATTGGATTTGAAACCATTGACTGTATCAATGCTAACATGTTCAAGAATTGTTAGAACATGTGCCATAGAATATTATGAATTGCCTAACTAATTTATTGAATTATTGAGTCTGCTCCAGAGCAATGACCTTGCTCCAATCTTTCTTAGCCAGATATGCCAATGTAGAGCCATCATGTTCTGACGGAATGATCCCCCTCCAAAAAACAGGATAGTTGTTCATTGGTTTTTAGATAACTGACACTTTCACTAGCTAGATAGCATATACATGATCAGCTGTGCAATTTCATTCCATTCTCATTAGTTTTATATGATTTGTGTAATCTTGTTTAAGTATTCTAAAGTGGGGCCTATTGTATTTGGAGCAGGTATTGGGGGCAGGACTGTAAAGTTAATATTACAGATCTTAATTTAATTGCCTACTGTCAGCAGTTTGGTGGTGAATCAGATTGTCGGTTCTCCAAGCTGGATAACAATTGTTCAATTGAAGTTAGGGTCATTCTTTTAAACAACAGAAAATTTCAGACTACGAATTTTGAGGTGTCAGTGATGTAAGTAGTTAGTTAGTTGTGTAAAAAGCAGTTTCTGAATTATTTGTCCTATGGTGAGCCACCTCCATCAGCTGATGACAAATAGCTGGAAATAAAGATTTCTTCTAACAGTCGGGGGGAGTTTTTTTTCCCTCTTTTTAGTTGGGACATTGTGCATTAGAAATGCTCTTTAAAGCACATTTACCGTTCTCCTGAATGTTTAATTTTGTTCTCAATCAGTTTTTACCCTTCCTTCAATTTTGTAAAGCCTCCTTCATGTCAAAATGATTATTTGTCTTCAGCCCAGACATTCTGATAGCCTGATATGCATAATATGTTCACCTGAATTTCCCATTAGCAGTCATGCAGTTAGATTATTAACATTTTACAATGAAACACATTAAACTATCAATTTTACATGCATACAAAGTAATTCTATGGCAGATTCTCCATTGTAAATGTTATTCTGGATTTGAGCACTTAATCAGGCAATCAAAGTGGATGTGGGATCTCATTGCATTTCTGCATCCATTCTGATTAAATTTAGGGTGGAGAACGCATGCGTGGCATTGCTGTTCCACTGTCACTTAGGGCTCTCATATGGACAATTAATGACTACTTTATAGCTTAATCTAGCCATCGCTGGTCATAACTCAGCAATGCGAGGGTGTCTCACCATTCGGGGAGCGTGGCAAGGAAACCCATGGGAGGTTGTAAGTGGTCTCCTGTTCAAACATACAGTGACTGATCAAAGCACTCGGCATCGAGAAAGGAGTCTTGCTGAGAGCCACGCCTCTATCCTTGCTGCAAGGTCCATTCTGAGAATCTCTTATCTTGGGTGGGTGTGGTACTGACAGCAGTCACTTTCTTCCCAATGATGTTGCCATTCAATAGAGCTGTAGGCCTCTGATATGTGGGCTTCTGACAGTGAGCGGGAGCTCCTCACCTGGGCTACCCCTTTATGCCAGAGAAGGTTGATGCTCCAGTTCGGTGCCTGAATAATACTTAGTTCAGCAGGTCTTCCTCACAATGAAGGACTGTTGCGAGCTTTTCAGCTGACGGGTGAGATCCCTATCACCCCTTGTAAAATGGCCAGTGTTTCAAAAGTTTTTATTCCATTTACATTGGTCATGTTTTTAACATAGTTTGCATGACATAAAATTTGACAGCTGCATTGATAAAGATTAAAGAAGGCTAACAGATGGCTAAAAAAAGGGCAAGCAAATCAGACATTTGTGCGCTTAACGATTTTCATTGAAGCTACTAATTTTGAATACTGACATTTCAACTATTTTTGCCAAAGTTTGAATTTACTGTGCTAGTTACACAACATCAGTCTGTAAAGCCAGATCATTAAAATAGATATTTGGGGTCATTGACTACCTCGCCTTTTTCTCTTTAAGATAACACTATTTGACAGGTGTGGCTGCCATTTGTGGATAAATGCTATACTGAAACGGTAGTGTTTTCACAGCTGCTGTAACCTTGAATTCCTGAGGAAAATGTTAAGAATAACCAGTGACAGCTCTTGCATGTACTCCACTGTTGTTGATAATCATTAGGAAATACAAATCAATAATTAGACTTGTTCTATATCAATTATACATAATTTGTCCATTAAAACTGGTCCATTTTTGAACATTCTGCTCGTGCTCATGCTTAAAAATTTAAAATGAGCATTTGAGAAATTTATCAGACCATTATCATTTACTGGTCACTGCTTTCAAAAGAAGAGTCAAACTAAAAACCTCAAGAAAAATTGCAAGAATAAATACATTTTCCTGTGCCTTCTGGTTATGCCAGGACCCAGCTATTGTTCGTCTGAACAGACAATTTTGCTGAGTTATTGAGGCAGAAATTACAGGACTTGTATACAAAACACGAACAAAATAGGCAATATAATGCTTCACTAGAAATGAACGTCTGGAATTTGAATATTATCACTCGCCTATGGGAAGATTGTAGAGAATTATATGCTGTACACCAACTTAGAAATGTTATATCTTCTGAAATTTCTTGTGCACGTGTTTGAACATCTAATACAAATCGTTTGTATTTACTATTTTTGCATGTATACTGATTAATGATGGTTCTGTGCAGCACGCAACAAGATATACAAACACAGAAATATCGTTCCAACTTCTGAGTTTAGCAACAATGATGTAATGCTGGTTCATTTAGTAGGGCTGCCATAAACTATGAGAAAACAAATTTTGATGGAGACACTGTGATGGTAATGGTACAGTGGAGAAATATGAGCCATTCTACATCCTTGAAGTTGAAGATTTTTTAAGTTGCTTCACAAGAGATATGCCAGAGAGGGAGGGGATAAGAATCAGATTCCAATTAAAGCTGAGGAGCAAATTGCATTGAAGAGTAAAAATCAAAATCTACATTGACAGTTTCGACACGTAGAGATGAACCTTACTGATATCTGCACAAAAAATGTGAGCTGTTCGCTCTTCACCATATTTCTTATTAAAGATGGCATGAACCAACATGGTATCGATTGTTACTGTCCTGTTGCGCACAAACTTTCATTATATCAAATTTACATACACACTTTTGACACAGACAGAAATGATCAAATAAATACAACCAATAGATGCTCCATAAAGACCGAAAGAACTGTGGATGCTGTAAATCAGGAGCAAAAAATGAAATTGTTTGAAATGCTCAGCTGGTCTGACAGCATCTGTGAGGGAAAAAATCAGAGTTAATGTTTCAGGTCCAGTGACCCTTCCTCAGATGCAAATAGTCCAGCTTGCAACTTAACTCAACATTGGTGCAGGCTTGGAGGGCTGAAGGGCCTGTTCCTCTGCTGTAATTTTCTTTGTTCTTCGAAGTTCAACTCTGCTGTTCAGGAATTTCACCAGTGTCAGGATCTAGGGATGTAGATGTTAGTCAGGGCCTCCCTAAACCTCTAGCCCTGCATCATTTCTTTTTTGGAAGTCTGAAATCAATGCTGATTATTTTAATAATAAAACTGTGTCAACTTCCTGGATAATGGTGAATGTTGTATGTAATATTTCTGTGGCCAGAACATTTGTTGAGCATAAGTTCTTTTTTGTACAATTGTTATAGGATTATTGTGTGGAACAATAATGTGCTATTTTTCACACTTTGCACATGAAGCATGCCTAGATACACTCATGTCTGTGCAAACTGTAACTATTATTTCTTTTGCAAGTGACAGCAGTTAAGGTGTAGGTTCTCGTAAATAAAGTGTTTATCATTTGTTTGATATGGATATTCATTGCCGAATGTCAAATGTGGCACACATCTGGCTTCCTGTTTGTGGACACCATCTGCTCTTCAAAAAAAGCCACCCCTAATACTGATATAATCTGTTGTCAACCTACAGCAGATGGTACTAGTATTTTGTAGTGTTTGTTTTGAGATAGATACAGTGAAAACAGATTTTCATATATGTTAATGCTAGAAGCTGGGTTATGATGTAATGTGGAAAGCTACAGATACCAATGCAACTCCGTTTAAGCTGTGCCTCAAGAATGATTCATCCAATACTTTACAAGCTAGCAAGAAAACAGCATGGATACCACTTTGCATGCCACTTAAATGCCAGCATATTGCAAAACAGTACCAAATCCATGGATGGATGAAGTCTCAAAAAGACATTTCTTGGGGAAAAACATTGCAGGAAAAATTACCAAGAGACTTAAAACAATTTTAGGCTTTCAGAATATCATTAGATGACATCACTAAGAAGCCTACTGGGACAAGACTCTATACACACAACTGGATGAGCAAAATGCCCTGACCAAAAGTCTGCATGCCTTGTAAGGTAACTGATTTATATAGTAATGCAACTACCATTAGAAGGTGCAAGGTGATAGCATGACCCAGATGTTTGACTCCAATTATCATTTGTTTGGAAACTGGATGCACCCAGATTTGAAAAGATAGAATTGTAAGCTCAATGTCCTAACTCAAAAATAACATACTGTAGATGTTGGAAATCTGAAATTAAAAAAAAAGTTCTAGAAAATCTTGGCAAGTCCGGTAGCATCTATGGAGAGAGAATGACAGTTAACGTTTCAAGTCCAATAATGAAGAGTCAAATTGGACTCAAAATGTTAATGGACCGGTTAATTTCTTGCACTGTGACCTTCAACATTTTCCCTGTTATCGAAACCTCGCCAGATAACAGGAACCTGTGCTCCCATCATCATAGAATCATAAAGTACAGAAAAAGTCCTGCTGTCCATTGAGACTGTGCCACCAAAAATGCACTGTCACCTACATGAGCCCCACTTTCCTGCATTAGGCCCATAGCTTAAATGCTATGATGCTTCATGTGCACATCCAAGTACTTTTAAAATGTTGTGAAGCTTCCTGCCTCAAATATTCTTGCAGGCAGTGCATTCCAGAACCCCACTACCCTTTGGGTGTAAATTATTTTCCCTTGTTATTGATTCTTTTACCAAGTGGAACAGAAGTTATCCTGTCTATACCCTCATAATCTTACTTATATATCTATCAGGCTCCTGTCAACCTTCTCCGCTCCAAAGAAAACAAACCAAGCCTAGCCAGCCTCTCTTCATAGCTATCCCAGGCAATATATTGGTGAATCTCCTTTGCATCCCCTCTAATGCAATCACATTCTTCTTTTAGTGTGGTGATCAGAACTATACACAGTTCTCCAGCTGTGGCGTAATCAAACCACCTCCAACATGACCTCCCTGCTCTTATTATCTATGCCACGACTGACAAAAGCAAGAGTCCCATATGTCTTCTTAACTATCACATTAACCTGAACTTCCACCTCCAGGGATCTGTGGATAAGTACCCCAAGATCACTCTGCTTCTGTGAGCTTCCCAGTGTCTTGCCATTCATTGCGTACTCCCATATCTTGTTCCTTCTTACAAAAAGTGCATCACCTCGCATTTATCAAGGTTCGATTTCATCTACCACGAATCTACCCATCTGACCAATCTGTCCATATCCTCCTCCAACCTAAGACTTCCTTCTGCACTGTCAGGCCCCTGGCCAAACTTTGTGTCATCTGTAAACCTGCTTATTGTCCCCCCAACGTTCTCATCTTTATCATTCATGAATATCAAAAACAATAAGGGGCTCAGCAATGATCCCTGTGGTTTGCCACTACCCAGCAGGCACCAGTCACAAATAGCTTTCTCCTGTTACACCCTGTCTCCTGTCATAAAGCCAATGGTGGATGTAACTTGCCAAGCCACCCTGGATCCCATGAGTTTTTACCTTCTTTACTAGTTTCCCATGTGGGACACTGAGAAAGCCTTTGCTGAAATCCACATAAACAACACCAACTGCCACCCTCATCCAAACATTTGGTCACCTCCTCAAAAAATGCCATGACCTTCCTCTGACAAAGCACGCTGACTATGCCTGAGCAGTCCTTGCCTTTCTAAATTGACAGTGAGGCCTAAATTTGAAATTCCTTCCACGCCGCCACATCTCATCTCCTTTTCTATTCCTCTTAACGTGCTCTACTTTGTCTTTCATATGTGTTTTGATTATCCTGCTGTGAAAGGCCTGGGACTTCTTGTTTATGAATTGTCATATATAATTGCATGGTATTGTTCTTAGCAGGCAAAACCAAGCAGGCTTTGAGTAACAAAATGTTATGCGTTTATTTCTTGGTGCAAGTCCATACCAAATCAAGGCAAACATTAAGTATTCAAGCAATGCAGCAAATAATTTTTAAAAATATTCTATAATAGTAATTAGTTCATGATTAAAAACAATTAAATGGACTGTGGAATTTGTTTAATAAATAGTACTCAGTCAAAGGATAGATTTTTCTCTTCAGGTAGTACCAATTCATTTGGTTGTCAACATATTGGTTTCACTGATCTGTTGAAAGCATTCGTTGTGCACATTCTAGCTTAGTCAAGTGGAACTATCTCTAACTGTCAATAGCAGTGCTGATGAATTTGCTAATGAATATATTTAACACTTAGGCTGAACAAATTTGGTCTTGCTAATTGAAATTAACAGTACAAAGTGTGTGGTCCTATGCTTTAGTAAAATCAAAACATCTATTGTTTTGATTTAACCCTGTGCAACATGCAATTTGAATACACAAATGGGCCAAATGTCATGAAGCAAGGATTCTTTATTCCACTGGCATCAGGCGAATAGAAACATGAAGAGAAGTTAAAGTCAAACAAGGAAGACTCAGGGCAGAATCCTCCCAGGCAATGAATGACGTGGGTATCGGTGAGCAAGTGAGAAATATATGCGAGATGCAAGCAAGAAGCTTCACAAAATTGAGAGCAAATTGTTTCAATTTCCAACTAAGTGTTGAACAGTGAATTGAGATTCTCATTAGTGAGTGATGAGAAGCTTGATCTCATCTCACTGAAATGGAGTTCCCCCATTGTCCTGGCCACCAGATAGAAACTGGACAGTGGCATGTCCTGACATGAAAGTCAGTTACTTGCCGACTCCAGCTCACTGCTTGCTCCTCAGGACCAGTCAGCAATAACTTCCATAAGCAGCAACTCACTACCCACCCTCCCAACTTCTTTAATCTGGACTCGTACTTTCCAAGAGTCTCAGGCTCTGAGGCAGATCACCCATATTAGGGTCCAAGTTGATTAACTCCCCAGGAGCTAGTAGATTAGTGGCTCCTGTTGCTTACATTTCCACCTCCTGACAGGTCCATTTTTAGGGGAGGGTAAAGGCCTCCTTTCATGGAAGCACTGACTGGATTCGCAACACACAGGATTCCTCACCGCTGTCTGATGCGCTTCACTTGAGCTATCAACCCCTCAGGATCTGCAATATCGTTGAGTAGGCTGCCTGCTTCCACTGCATTTACCAGGCTTCTGGCCTCAAACATCTCCCCTCACTGAGCCATTCGTGAGGTCTTTTCCCAGCTGTCAGTTCACTCACATTGGTGTGGCCACCAGTGTCCAGCCACCTGAAGAATCTGTCTGGTTCAGGATCTCAGACACACTACGTTTCATTCCAACCAGCAGAGGGCACCATCTTTCTCCCTGACCTTCTCCCTCCAGCAACTCAACAATTCCCATGCCAGTTCCCTAGAAGCTCCCATCAGCTGGCCAAGGGTTGGTACATGTTGGGCCTTCTAGTTATGGTACAGCCTAATGATGCCAACATCAAGCAGCTGAAACTGCCTGAGGTCTCTTTCTTGATAAATGGCAAAGGCAAAGCATGCCTAGCTCTGTCCATCTGAACCCTGATTTGGTTCTGACTCATAAGTGAGTTGGAGTCACTCCAATGACCTGAATCTTTGATTGACAAAATCCAACGACAATTCCCTGTGATTTAGCCTACAATGCTTGTTTACGCATGATGAGCAGGTTTGAAACGATTGCAGATTCTGTTGATACCTTTAAAGAATCTGAATAATTGACATTTCTATTGGTCTGAAGTGACAAATGTATTGTTGTAAGAAATTGGCAAATTAGCAATGAATAACTGGTTTCTTATAAAGCTTTTTTATTATCACAAACTATAATCACTATTGGTTTCTTGGTTCTTTATATGGTATAATGGATAAATGAGTATAACATTGAAATGGGTTGACAATGGAGACATGAGTTTGAATGGAGGGTTATGAAATGGCATGCTTGGGCCATAGAAAGTGCATGAAGGCCATGGGGCTATGAGGTCTTGATGGCTTTGCTTCTGTCATTATAATTAGGATGATATTCCATACAGCCTAGGTAGCCCTTTTAAGCTGTTGGCCTCAGTATCCAGCAGCTGCTTCTGAATTTGTTTATGGATGGCTGAGCCAAACCATCACCATTGAACACAATCCTGTCTTTCCATGCACATTCATTCAAGGTATGTGACCCAAACCAGGAATTTTCCTGACTCCTTGGTATTACCCTTTTCCAAGATGGCTGTAATTAAACGAGTATTTCTTTAAAAAGGCACATTTTGTCAAGAAATCTAGTGCTTGCACATTACCATATGTCACATCCAGTATAGTGGGCCACACTGTGAGCCCAACTGACAGCATTAAGCTAGGTGTTCATGTAATCTTTGGCATACACAGGATTATTTAGGAAATGCTATCCATTTGTAGAATCAAATCATTGCAGGCTGAAAGGATGTGTATTCACTCTGTGCCTGTTTCAACACAACAAAGTAGGTGACAGTCCACACTCACATGAGGATATCTGAGGTGTTTTGGTTCTGAAATCTCATGATCAAGCAGAAAGCACAGCAACAGTATTCCATACAATTATGTACTGATGTCCTGGTCTGGTAATAGAGATCTGGGGTATTGATGGAGGCATTTGATAAAGTGTTGGCATGTGGTGCTTGCAGGAATAAGATTGCGGAGGTCTGTAGTATCAATCAGGACATCATAATGCGGGGTGAGATGCTAGGAAGTTATGGTTGGAACCGTGAGACTTGTGCATATTTATGGTTGAGCTAGATTCTTGATCAGTAGGGGATCAATGGTTACAGGAAAAGACAGGAGACTCCACATGAAGAAAGTCAGATCAGTCCTCTTGAATGGCAGGGCTAGCACAAGGGTCCAAATGGCCTACTCCTATTTAAAGGCTTATGATCAAGTGTGGTCTGAATGTCAGAGCTAAGACTTGGTCAGCAATCTCAAGGCTGGAGCAGAAGTGAATACACTGGGTATATTAAACTTCTTTTTGACATCCCTTGAAGCTCAGCATTAGTTTGTTGGAGGCAATCAGCATTCATGTTGGTCTCAAGCACAGGCAAAGTTATTGGAGGGAGGAGGAGTTGGCATTAGGTCATTTAATTGTCTAATGCCAACTTCTAAGTGTCTAAAGGATACTTCATGCTTTAGTCTTATCAAAATGTTGGCTGGCACGAAAACTATGTGCATGAGTACAAATTTAGTCACAAAATAGCACCCTCATAGTGAAATTCCAGGTCAGTGATCATGAGGGTGGAGGTCTGTCTACCTTCCCAGTCTTTCATTCATTACTGCTTGGAATCCTTTGAACTTCTGATCAGAGGAGCGTCTGGCATCTGGACATCTATCAGTCACAGTCAGTAGAAGGTCAGGTGAAGTGAGGAAAACTAGTCTTCTTACTCTCTTCCTTCCTTGAGAATGTTTTCCTTGTGCCTACTGTAATCCCAGTTTTGCCTTTTTGTAAAAGGCCTGCGCAACATAACAGGGATGGAAATGCACTACAAATGGACATACCCCTTTTATTCTCTCTATACCTCCAAGGAATTGAGCATTCTTAAGTTCTACAGAGGGCAAAACATAGCCTTTATAATATCAAGATGTGAAAACCTGTTTTTAATTCTGCCTCAAATAAAAAGGATCATAAACTCATATTTTTTGCAGTTGTTTTATGAGTTGAAAATAATGTAGTGGCACTTTTTGTTCAATCTGTACATTTACTGTCAAAGATTATTAAAACTATATCTTACCCGTATTGAATTTTACCTCGTTATCGGCTGCCAGAAAGTTCACTGTCACAGAACAGTTATTAATGTGGACTTTTTCACATACTGTTCAATTCTATTTAGGAAATGTCAGAATGTACCATTTAATGTAGGATGTGACCTTTGATCTCTGCCCTATTAATTATGTTTTCTTGACGTTTATTAAGTTATAATTTAGAAAAGCACCACACTGTGGAAAAGAGAGTAAGGAAAAGTGTGGGGCCTTGCAATTTCATAGTAAAACGGGTTGCTTGCAACTGTGGTTTTGGCATCTGCTTGAAAGGAATATGATAAGGTGGCTGTAGAAAAGTCCGCCCTGCTGGCTTTTTCACAACTGGCAGTCTGCAACTCTACTTCAAAACAATGCAGCTAAAATTGTGTTGTCAGATTGAACAATAGTTTGGGTGATGAACTGCCAATGGCCCTTTCATTCCTGGGAAAATATTCCATCAGGAAGTAATACAACAATGGCAGATGGTGAATTGGACATGATAAACCAGTAGGGCTATAAGGATAGTGAAAGGAGCTTTAAAAAAGATTATTTAATCGTGGAAAATAAAGAACTGATCCTAAACATACTGTTTGTTTTATTTTGCTTCACAGTGTGTCTTTTTATGGCAGGGGGAGGAATACTTACTTACATTATTATTATTATAATTGATGGTTTTGAAGTCCCCTTGTAAAATGTTTGCAAGTATTTAGTGCCTTGCAATTCCCATTATCTGGTGTGTTTTCTGACCTAAGTACTCCATCCTTAGTTTAATAGCATCCCATTTCTGTTTTCTTTGATTTAGCATTTTTCAGCCAGTTAGAAAAACTGGCTTATGGTTTACTATTGGCTTATAGAATAAGGAATGGGATTGGACAGCCTTTAATTCCCCTGTCTTTTTTCTCCAAAGGACTAAAACGCTTCAAAAATTGTTTGGGTGTTAAAAGTAAGTGTATGTCTCCTTTTGTTGTAACATGCAAACCATCCTTAATATAAAATTACTAGTAGTAGTTACTCCTATGAGTCAACTATTAGCAGTATTTTGCCTTGACATTGGTTATTTTTGCTTATAAGATGCAATGAAGCTAATCCTTTGTGAGCAGTTTTTGTTCAGTGAAGTGTGACATTAAAGCCTTTGAGGATGAATTTATTCTATTACTTCCAAGAAAAAACAATTACAAAACTCTTTAATTTTGGAATAAACTATTTTAGCTTTATGAATGCATGAAAGAATTAATCATAGAATCCCTACAGTGTGGAAACAGGCCCTTCAGCCCAACACGCCCAATACCGCAGCACTTGAGCCATATCACTTTCTTTGCCTGGGTTAAAGCATTGATCATTCATTTTGTAATATATATTGCAATGTACATTTGGATTCATTTTTTTGGCGTGTTTTTAAGTGAGGTTTGATAATCTATCAAGTTGCACATTTAATGAATTTCTTTAGCAGCACACTTATTTTCAGGTTTCCATTTTGGGACCAAAGGCATCAACATCACTTGAAACTGGCTGACAGGTTTCCAAACACACAATGTTACTTGTTGTTAATAGGATGTTGGGCGTCAGTATTGACTGGATCCTGTTTTGAAATATGATAACATTTTCTTGACAACCCAGTTCCTTTCATCCTTCAATGGTACCACCATTGCCAAATTCTACACCATCAATATCTTGAAATGAGGTGTTGAATTGGACCTGATCCACTATTGCAAATCACAAGAAGATGTTTGGGTATTATGTTGTTAAAGATGGTAACTGCTTCACATTTGCAAAGCTGGATTTATCTAGAGATTTTGTGGACGGAAAACGCCTCCATATCCCACGGTAAAGAGTCTTGTAATTTTATTTGGGAATAAAAGGATAATTAATCCTGAAAGTCTTTAATGTGATACTTCAATGAACAAAATACGCTTGCAAAGGATTAGCTTCATGACATCTTATAAGCTAAAAATAACTAATGTCAAAGCAAAATACTGCACCTATAGTTTAATATTAACAGTGGTTTACATGTTTCATTTGCCAATTCTTGTTATGTCTGAAAAACTTGACAAAGGGAGCAGGCAGCACTGGTGCATTGGTCATCTTTCTTTAGCTTTTTTTATATTCAATGCACTCAGTTGGTCCTTAATATAATATGAATGAAATTGAATTTATTCATTAGAAGTGTTTTGATGGAAGAAAATTTGGGAAGAAGCTCTGTAAAATCCTCCACTTGACGCTTTTAGCTGTAAATACTTGCTCTTGAACTTTTTAACAGTTGTTGCTTTGGCTTCTTCGCAAAGTTGTCACAGTCATCAATTGGAATGGCTTTCATAGATTATATGCAAAGAATGTTTTTTGAAAAAGATCATTATTTAATATTGAGAGAGATTTTCATTCTTACATTTATATTCATCCTTCATGCATGTATAGGGGATAAATATGATTTGAAAAATGAATTACCCAGGCTTCGGTCACAGTTGCCTTATCAACTTAATTAGTTTTATAATAGAATTGAAGCAAAAAGCTTGCTTTATGTGATACTTGATACATCCTTAGCACCAAAGCACTTAACAGCCAATGAATTACAGTAGTTTTTTTGAAGTATAGTTACCTATTGCAAAGTGAAACACAGTAGCCAATTTGTGTACAACGAGGACCCACAAACAGCAAATGAGGTATATGACCTGTTAATCTATTTTGATGGATAAATGACAGCACAAGGGAACTGACTGCTAACTGCGTGAGGTTTCAATTTTTTTTGTTATTTATATGATTGAACTAGAGAAAGCATTACACAGTTTCGACAAATTCACATCTCCAGAGAGAGCTAGATAGCCCAGTTTATTTCCCACTGTAGGGCTGGTTGTTTCTGTACATAAATAACATCTAAAAGAAGTGGTCTCATGTTGTTGAAATGTTAAGGATCTGACTTATGATGCCGATTGGGTATTTAAGGCAAGACATCTATCTAACAGCTGGCAAACTATTTAATATGTAAATCAGATGGCAAGAGCACATTGTACCATCAAATTCTCAGAGGTCTTCTATTAACATCCTCTCTAATTAAATCACAGAATTGGTTAATAATGCAACTGTTGACATATGAACATATGAAATAGGAGCAGGAGTTGGCTATTCATTCAGTAAGATCCAGGATTATCTGATTATTTCACATTCCAGCCTACCCTGATAACTTTTCACTGACTTACTTATCAAGAATTTATCTACCTCTTCCTTGAAAACATTTAAATACTTTGCTTCCACCACTTTTTCAGGAAGAGAATTCCAAAGACTCATGATACTTGGTGAAAAAAAAGGCACTCCTTGTCTCTATATTAAATAGTTGGCCTGTTTTTTGTTTAAACAGTGTCTGCAACATTCACTAGATCCTCCCACAAGAAGAAACATCTTTTTGATATTCACCCTGGCAAGACCCCTCAGGATCATATATATTTCAGTCAAATAACCTCATACTCTTTTAAACTCCAGTAGATGTAGGCCTAGCCTGTCCAATCTTTCCTCTTAAGACAAGCTGCCATTCCAAGTATTACTCTAATAAACCTTTAAAAATTCTTTTAGCCAAACAAGCAATTGCACCTTTTCCCACATTATACTCCCATTTGTCCACTCACTTGCCCACTCACTTAATCTATCTGCATCCTTTTGTCGCTTTGTTATGTCCTCTTCATAACTTATTTTCTCACCTACACCTTTGGTCCTTTCACTCAGTCATTTATGCAAATCATATAATGTTGAGGCCCGAGCACTGATCCCTGTGACGAGACTCATTACATCTAGTCATTTATAAAATGACTCATTTATGCCTACTGAGATGACATGGTGTGAAGCTGGATGAACACAGCAGGCCAAGCAGCATCAGAGGAGCAGGAAAGTTTGATGTTTCGGGTGGACACCCTTCTTCAGAAATGGGGGAGGGGAAGGGGATTCTGAAATAAATAGGGAGACAGGGGGAGGCAGATAAAAGTTGGATAAAGGAGAAGATTGGGTGAGAGGAGACAGACAGGTCAAAGAGGCGGGATTAGAGCCAGTGAAGGTGAGTGTAGGTGGGGAGTTAGGGAGGGGATAGGTCGGTCCAGGGAGGACAGACAGGTCGGGGGCGGGATGAGGTTAGTGGGTAGGAGATGAGGGTGGGGCTTGAGGTGGGAGCTCGCAACAAACGACTACATGTCCCAGTCGTGAACCATTTCAACTGTGCCCCTCCCCCCCAATTCCTCGGACGACATGTCAATCCTGAGTCTCCTTCATTGCCACACTGACGCCACGTGAACGATGCAGGAACAGCATCTCATACTTCGCTTGGGAACCCTGCAGCCCAAGGGTATCAATGTTCACTTCACAACCTTCAAAATCTCCCCTCCACCGGCCACATCCCCAAACCAGCCCAGCTAGTCTCCGCCTCCCTAACAGTTCCTCCCACTTCAAATTTGATAATACTGCAGCGAGGGTATGTCCTGCAGTGACAGACCTAATGCACTTCCTAATACACTAACCTTTTGAATTAAGCTTCGGAATTGTTCTTTGATGACATGTTTGTGGATTTAGGATTCATTTAACAAAGCTGAAAAAGTTTGCACTCGTCAGAAAATTATATGACTGTACAAATGCAAGGGTAAATACCGATTTTTAAACTGCGTTGAGAGGGCAACACTGATTGGTAGTGGAGTTGCCATGGAGAATGTACCCTTCAATGCTGTTGACAGTTAACAGCCAAGTTTTGTTGAAATTTTGAATCAGACAGGTTGACTGTGATTGGTCAGGCATTGCCCTGAGAAATGAACCAGCAAATGTTTGCTACCGTTTTAGTTGAGGCAAAAAACAGGATCCTAAATACAAATATATGTATTTTTCAGTAAGCAGTGCTGCATCATACTGCAAGTCCAGCAGGCAGTTTAATTCTTGGCATGATTCTTGGTACACTTGGGATTATTGAGAAAATATTGTCCAATTGCAGTTGCAAATCTAATGTTGACACTGTATTTTGAGTTTGGCAAGGATAAGCTCATCATGTACAGTCAGTACTTTGCCAGTTGCAAACAGCCAATAATTCACATTGTATCAGAGATAATGGGAACTGCAGATGCTGGAGAATCCAAGATAACGAAGTGTGGAGCTGGATGAACACAGCAGGCCAAGCAGCATCTTAGGAGCACAAAAGCTGATGTTTCCGGCCTAGACCCTTGAGTGCATTCTTCATGGCGGTGCTTCTACTAATTAGAGTCCATTTGGCAACCAATTAGTACTCTCTTCTTATGCCATTTAAATGTTGATTTTCCACTTGAATTTGTGTTCTTGGAAATGGATTGATGATTGCAAAATAGAAAACTTGACAAAATATAGCTTCTGTAATTCTGTACCATAGAGACATACAGCTGCAAACCACCAACTCAATGGACTTCCCTCTAAAACTATTAGCAGCCAGCTGTGTGGTATAGATTGTCAGTTCCCAAAGACTCTGAACCAATCCCAGAGATTTGGCCCCCTACTCTGAAAGTAAACCTCACAAGCAACATGTAACGCAAACATGACTTTGAATGACTTTGGAATTAGTGGAAACAAAAGGTAAATTAAAATTTCAGTAAGTAAATATTTATCTGTTGATGTATTTCTTGTCGCATGTATTTTGTAGCAAAATACCATGGAAAGTGTAGTATATTGTCACCACTTTTTGGCACAATCTTAAAACACAGAAATATACACCAAAATAAAGATTATAAAGGCAGAAAAATAAGGAAAGAGTTTCAACATGATAGTCCCTATTGTTAAGTGCTCTGCCACAGGCTGTGGGTCTGGTGGCCAGGCACGAGTGCTCTTTGCCGCGTTGCATGTTGAGTCTTCCCACACCAAATGGACTGCAACAATTCAAGAAATCATCTGTCCTCCACTTGGGCGAAGTCTTTGAGGGATGGCTAATAAATGCTGGCATACCTGGCAAGGCCCAGATCTCAAATCATGACAACGTCATGGAAGTCTCACATTTATAGCCTTTTCCCGTGAAGAGGTTCAAGTTAGCGACTGCCATCTTGGATCTGCGGGCGTGTAAATAAAACATAGATATAGAATGGAAAATTAAAAATGCAGTTATAAACGATATTGGACATGCAGGCTGCTTGAAAGCAAGTAATAAAATTCATATTTGTGCTGCATATAATACATTCTAAAAGTATTTAATTGAAGGGATTATCTTACATTGTTTTGTTTTATTTAGGACAGTGTGTTTCATATTAGTAGCCGCTTCAACTTACTGCATTTGTTGACAGCTGTGAAATACTGCTTAGGTAGGTCTGAAGTAAAAGATGCTGCAACTTTCACAAAACTTCAACAGGAAAGTGATTTGTTGCAGTGCTTTATTATTGGACTTGGCACTCGCATGCTTTATTATTTGCTAAGTCAATGGCTGTTTTGTCCTTCTGATCTTGAGTTGCATTTTGGCAGAAATGCAGTTAAACCTCACATTTTTCCCTCTTAGGGGCTTTTGCAATTCTCACGATCCAAAAAGAAAACTGTAACGAAATATAAACTAAGCTTTCTTGTTCAATGTAATCATTTTAGACCAGTTAAAGATAATCAGAATGTGGCAGGAAGGGACAGAGCATACTAACATAAATGGTGTAGCCATGGAAAGTATCTGAATATACTCTGTTTAATAAAAAGAAATGAACACATGCCCAAATAGAAAAATTGAAATGATCTGATTACAGAGATGTAGCTGATAAGTGACCAAAGGTTCAAAATAAAGTGGTACTTGGTATTTTGAAGGGGTATAAAAAATGGAAAATGAGGTACAGGTGATCATTAAATGAAGAATGAAGAATTGGCTTCGAGAACCACGATGTAGAATCAGTTTGGATGGAGAAGAGAAATTGCAAATGTTATGAATCAGTAGCAGAATAGTCCCCATAACAGTTGGTACATGGTAGTTAGGAGTATGATTGGAGAAATTAGCAAAGGCAGAATTGAAAATATTTTCATGGCAGTTTCTTAGAACAATGGGTTATGAAACCAAACAGGGAAAGATCTGTAGTTTTGCAGGATTAGACATCACAACTTTTAATACAGTTCAACTGAAAAGTGATTTGTTGCAGAACCACTGTCTTCTGTGGGCCATATTCATGACCCCTGAAGTGCTGCTTCAGGAGGCTTGCTTTTCCACCCCACTCCTAGGAACCGGCTGAGAGTATGCCAGCATTTGACTGGCATTCTCCCCAGCAACTTATGGTTTGTGGTTGGTGGTGACACTTAATTACGTACTTAATTACCTCAGTTGACCATCCACTAGGCAAACTCACTGCTGTGTTTCCGAAACACAGTTGCACACTCAGCAAAAGTAGACATTGGGCCGCTCCAAATGTTTGCAGGAGGGCTAGTGATGGGAGATAAGGAAATAGCTGAAGAACTTAATATGTACTTTGTGTCAGTCTTCACAGTGGAAGGCATGAGTAGTATCCCAACAATTAAGGAGAGTCGGGGGCAGAGTTGAGTATGATAGGCATTACAAAAGAGAAAGTGCTAGAAAAGCTAAAAGGTCTAAAAATTGATAAATCTCCTGGCCCTGATGGGCTACATCCTAGAGGTCTGAGGGAGGTGGCTGAGGAAATAGAGGAGGCTTTGGTCGTGATCTTTCAAATGTCACTGGAGTCAGGGAAAGTCAAAAATGATTGGAAAATCGCTGTTGTAACCCCCTTATTCAAGAAAGGATGAAGACAACAGATGGAAAATTATAGGCCGATTAGCCTAACCTCGGTTGTTGATAAAATTCTAGAATCCATTGTTAAGGATGAGATTTCTAAATTCTTGGAAGTGCAGGGTCGGGTTAGAACAAACCAGCATGGATTTAGTAAGGGGAGGTCGTGCCTGACAAACCTGTTAGAATTCTTTGAAGAGGTAACAAGTATGTTAGACCAGGGAAACCCAGTGGATGTTATTTATCTAGACTTCCAAAAGGCCTTCGATAAGGTGCCTCATGGGATGCTGCTGAGTAAGGTGAGGGCCCATGGTGTTCGAGGTGAGCTACTGGCTTGGATTGAGCATTGGCTGTCTGACAGAAGGCAGAGAGTTGGGATAAAAGGCTCTGTTTCGGAATGGCAAGCGGTGACAATGGTGTCCACAGGGTTCAGTGTTGGGGCCGCAGCTGTTCACTTTATGTATTAATGATCTGGATGAAGGGACAGGGGGCATTCTGGCGAAGTTTACCGATGATACGAAGATAGGTGGACAGGCAGGTAGTACTGAGGAGGTGGGGAGGCTGCAGAAAGTTTTAGACAGTTTAGGAGAGTGGCCCAGGAAATGGCTGATGAAATTCAACGTGAGCAAATGCAAGGTTTTGCACTTTGGAAAAAAGAATACAGGCATGGAGTATTTTCTAAACGGTGAAAAAATTCGTAAAGCAGAAGTACAAAGGGATCTGGGAGTGTTGGTCCAGGATTCTCTAAAGATTAACTTGCTGGTAGAGTCCGTGATTAAGAAAGTGAATGTAATGTTGTCGTTTATCTCAAGAGGATTGGAATATAAAAGCAGTGATGTGCTTCAGAGACTTTATAAAGCTCTACTTAGGCCCCATTTAGAATACTGTGTCCAATTTTGGGCCCCACACCTTAGGAAGGACATTCTGGCGCTGGAGCATGCCCAGTGGAGATTCACACGGATGATTCTGGAATGGTAGGTTTAACATATAATGAACGGCTGAGGATCCTGGGATTGTATTCATTAGAGTTTAGAAGGTCGAGGGGAGATCTAATAGAAACTTACAAGATAATGTATGGCTTAGAAAGGGTAGACGCTGGGAAGTTGTTTCTGTTAGGCAGGGAGATGAGGACCCGTGGGCACAGCCTTAGAATTAGAGGGGTTAAATTTGAAATGGAAATGAGGAGACATTTCTTCAGCCAGAGAGTGGTGGGCCTGTGGAATTCATTGCCATGGAGCGCAGTCGAGGCCGGGACATTAAATATCTTCAAGGCAGAGATTGATAAATTCTTGATCTCTCAAGGAATTAAGGGCTACGGCGAGAGTGCAGGGAAGTGGAGTTGAAATGCCCATCAGCCATGATTAAATGGCAGAGTGGACTCGATGGGCCGAATGGCCTTACTTCCACTCCTATGTCTTATGGTCTTAAGTTCTTCCTCAATACCTGTTTCTTCCAATATGGTAGCTCTTACAAATTTTGAAAATCAATAATGATCCTTTATCCGAACCATTAATGTAAATTGAGTACCAGTGATTCCTGCCCTAATGCTTGCAGAATTTCAGAATTGGCACCAACTGAAATTTAGTTGTAAATATAGTTAAAGCAGAAGTGGAAGATGAGCCTTAGAAGTATTACGACTATCCTAATGACTTGCATAAGCTAAGTATGCTTTGTAGAGATGTTGAAAGACTAGGACCCGTGGGCACAGCCTTAGAATTAGAGGGGTCAATTTAAAATGGAAATGAGGAGACATTTCTTCAACCAGAGACTGGTGGGCCTGTGGAATTCATTGCCACAGAGCGCAGTGGAGGCCGGGACATTAAATGACTTCAAGGCAGAGATTGATAAATTCTTGATCTCACAAGGAATCAAGGGCTACGGTGAGAGTGCAGGGAAGTGGAGTTGAAATGCCCATCAGCCATGATTAAATGGCGGAGTGGACTCGATGGGCCGAATGGCCTTACTTCCACTCCTATGTCTTATGGTCTTATGGCTAAATGGGTTAGAGTAGGGAACAAATGGATAATGCCGAACCCTCCTGATATCTTTCCTAGTCATTTTACCAGTCCTCCTACTCCTCAGCCTGTCTTCAAAAGTCTGCTATAAGCAAGCCCATGATGTTCTGGTAATATATTATATTTTGCAGTATAGCCGTAACAATTAACCAAATTAAATGTATACATGGATCTGTACCTCACTCTTACCTTCCACTCGGAACGTAGTGGGTTCAAGCTACTGAAAAAGTACTGATCTTCTAGGGGCGTGTTCTTTCAAGTGAGGCATGAAACTAAGGTTCTAAGGTTCTCCCTGGCCTCTTGGGTGGATGTGAAAATCCCATGGCGCTACTTGAAGAAAATCAAGGCAGTTCTCCTGGTATCCTAATTAACATTCGTCCAACAATTGATACCGATAAAATCGATAAACTGGTCACTGAACTCATTGCTTGTTGAGTATTTGGGAATTGACTATTCCAAAATAGTTATTGGAGTGGCAGAAGTTTGGGAGACCTTTAGTTTGTGAGATATGCTATTTAAATGAAACTACTTTGTTTCTTTTCTTTCCTTTTCATTTTTCCTTTCCTTCTTGCTATTTTTCTAACTCTGTATGTTAGAAAAATCTTCTAATGAAATAATGGCTTTGTGATGTGCCCATTATTGCATTCAAAAAGCTTGAAAATGATTAAAAGCAGAAAGTGCTGGAGAAACTCAGTAGGTCTGGCAAAAGAGTCATACAGGATTTGAAATGTTAACTCTGTTTCTCTCTTCACAGACACTGCCAGGTCTGCTAAGTTTCACAACATTTTCTGTTTTTATTTCAGATCTCCAGCGTCTGCAATATTCTGCTTTTCTACAGAGAAATAATATTTTTGGCATTGGAATCAAGGGTGCACAATGCTTGGATGAGTCCTATTATGACAATAGTGTGGGTTTCATGTATATGAGTCAGCAGACCTGAATTACATGTTTCAAAGGATACCTAATTTCAAGTTTGATGACTTTTGAAGCTGAGGATTATTTATGTAATTCTTCTCTTTAGGAGAAATTAAAGATAGATTAGATTCTCTCATTAGACTTGAATACTCTAGACTTTTTGAAGTGGGATTTCAGGAATATCTTTCTTTTTTCTTTCTTTATTTCGACCTTGAAATAGGATCAGAGTAACAGAAGTGAATCCCCTTGATAAAAACAGTTTGCAGGCATTGTCCTACATTGGAGCTCTATTTGCTGAGCTACTAGATCAGAATTACATCCACATGGTATAAAACAGACTCTGTTCCAGATAGAATACGTTACCTTTTGCATTCCAGCTTACATTCCTTCAAACCTTTTACATTACTTGATATTTGTTTTTCATTATTGAGTATTGTAGAAAATTTTTCTAATCCTTAACTGTGTCAAGGTATTTGGCCCATTATGAAAATTGACTAATTCATCACTGTGATTTTAGGCACAACATAATGAGGGAGGACTGAGGAGTCTTTCTAAAAAATGTTTCTTTATCTCCCTTTCCTACACCACTCATGAAAGAATAAACTCCAGTCTGGACACACTTCCATATGTTGTGGCCTTTTGGTACTTCACTTAAGTAGCTTTTATCCATGTGAGAACCTACGCAATAAATTTCAGAGGCCTTTCATCTTGGGCTTACAGCCTAACCCCTGAAGTCATACTCGTGGTTTCAGCAAGAGTTGATGAATATTGATTAGGAATGTAACTTGAAGTAGGGTTTGTTTTAATTTCTAGTTTAAATAGCTGAGTTTCGGCTTCTTTTATAAGTATGCATAAACATCATGTATGGTTTTTCAACAATATACAGCTGGCGTATAAAAATTGTCTAAAACTAAAACATAAAAAAAGTCACTAAATACAGTAAAACCCTGTAACCCTGAAGCTTGTGTAATTTTTCTTTATAAAATGGCTCATTGCATGATCAAGGAATCAGTACTGTTTTTATTAATATATGCCGACTGGAATAGTGCACTTAGGCAATCTGTTACCTCACAAGGCAGGAAGCCCTTTACCCATTTAAATGACACCATATGCATTGAGGTAATTGCAGGCAGTTTTGAAACGTGATAGTTTACTGTACAGTGTACAAATGTCTAAGGCTGTGATTGAAAGAAACCTCTGTTAAACATTAGCCCATTAACTTCAGTAGCGTAAATGAATCAGTAGACTCTTATAGTGCTTATATTAACGACACCTTTTTCAAATTGGTCTAATGTACTCTAAGAGGATTAAAAAAGCAATTTGTACTTTGTGTGTTATGATTTACACTTGAAAGGAGTAACACACTAGTGGTATGTTATTGTGATGACAAAATAACTAATACTTACTTGTTAGTACAGAACTTAAGAATTGCTCAAAAAAAGGCATGTTTTCCAAAACTTCTTGTCTTGTACTAATCAGGAGAATTGCAAGAAAACCAATTCAAGGGCAAAATCAAAACTTATACCACATGACAGGAGAGTGCAGCTTGGCTGGCAAGTGAACTTCAGTTGATAGAGACGTTGCTGTGGGGAATGTACCAATTAATGATGATTGACGGTTAACAGCTTTGTTTAAATTTTGATCTGAGTGAGTTGACTCTGATTTGTCAGGGCAAGGCTCTGAGAAATTAATCAGCAAATGGCTGCTACATACTCATTGGGGTTTGAACAAGCGCAGTGTGTGTACATGTTCTTTCTATCAGCAAAGAAACAGGCACTGTTTATTGATGTTCCTTGACATGCAGGTGTGTCACACTGTAACATTGACTGACAATCCTAAATTGGTTGTCAACATAATAGGATATTGCCCTGCGGCGGCACGTTGGCTCAGTGGTTAGCACTGCAGCCTCACAGCGCCAGGGACCCGGGTTCGATTCCAGCCTCGGGTAACTGTCTGTGCGGAGTTTGCACATTCTCCCCGTGTCTGCGTGGGTTTCCTCCCACAGTCCAAAGATGTGCAGTCTAGGTGTATCGGCCATGCTAAATTGCCCATAGTGTTCAGGGATGTGTGGGTTATAGGGGCTGGGTCTGGGTGGGATGCTCCAAGGCGTGGTGTGGACTTGCTGGGCTGAAGGGCCTGTTTCCACACTATAGGGAATTTAAAAAAAACTTCATACAAGATAACAAAGTGTGAAGCTGGATGAACACAGTAGGCCAAGCAGCATCTCAGGACCTCAAAAGCTTTTGTGCTCCTGAGATGCTGCTTGGCCTGCTGTGTTCATCCAGCTTCACACTTTGTTATAGAACATAGAACATAGAACATAACAGCACAGTACAGGCCCTTTGGCCCTCAATGTTGTGCCGACCTGTCATACTGATCTGAAGCCCATCTAACCTACACTATTCCACGTGCGTCCATATGCTTGTCCAATGACACCTTAAATGTACCCAAAGTTGGCGAATCTACTACTGTTGCAGGCAAAGTTTCTGAGTAAAGAAACTACCTCTGACATCTGTCCTATATCTTTCACCCCTCAATTTAAAGCTATGCCCCCTCGTGCTCACCGTTACCATCCTAGGAAAAAGGCTCTCCCTATCCACCCTATCTAACTCTCTGATTATTTTATATGTTTCAATTAAGTCACCTCTCAACCTTCTTCTCTCTAAAGAAAACAGCCTCAAGTCCCTCAGCCTTTCCTCGTAAGACCTTCCCTCCATACCAGGCATGGATTCTCCAGCATCTGCAGTCCCCATTATCTCTGATCATAATCTTCATACACTCTGGATTATCCAGCAAATGTTATCCAATTGAAGAATCACATCTTGGACATTATGTTGTGAGTTTTTCAAGTGTGGGATGATTGGGTTTGATCTGTACTTTGCTTGTTACATCGAACAGCATGTTACTTCAGCTGTCTGTAATAAGCAAGATGCTGACTGTATCCAACCAGGCCACACTTTCGAAACTCTCAGGAACATGTACTTTGACTGGCTCAACTCAAGAAAACAGTGACGACCATTTGCTGGTTTGCTTCTCAGGGCAATATTCTAACTACTCAGAGGTATCCTGTCGGGTTTTAAATTCAGACAGTCCCTGGCAGTTAATTAACAGTCAATCATCATTAGTTAGTCCACTCTCCATAGCACTGCTTCTACCGTTCAGAGGCAGAATGCTGGCCAGTGAGCACTCTCCTCTGATGCAGTGTACATTTTGGTATTCCCCTTGAAATAATATTCTTGCTGAGGGAAAAACAAGAAGCTTCAACAAGCTTTTTTTTAGCAACATAATTAATATCATTGCTCCTATCATACTGCCAAACAAGCTGCAGAAAGTTTATTTTTCATACTTATGTTTGCACTTAGTATTTGTAAGGACTACAGAGAATAACGTTTGACTAGTGGAGCAGCTGTTCAGTTTGGATTGTGTTGAGGGAAATATATGTATTTTTTCAGCATACAGAATACAACTGAGGGGAGAATGTCCATCAATATTACCCAACTGTGGATAGAGGAGTAACGCTCAATGTTGTACATAATGAAAACTGTGAGGGGGTTGTGGGGTGAGGGTCGGGGAGAGGTTACAAGGGGAACTGTTACAAGTTGTTCATATTGTTCATGATGAAACAGAATTGCAGACATTTATACAGCGCTGTTAATTTAGAAAATCGTCTTAAAATGCACAAATTACATAATCAGGCAAAATAGATGTTAAACTACTAGCCCAAAACATTAAGAGGTACAGTGAAAATTTGACTAAAGAATCAGGCTTATAGGATTAAAGAGAGGTGGGCAAGAGAGGAGAGAATTTGAGATGTGGTGGCTTTACTGATTTGAAAGAATGGTTATCCTGATAAGCTGAGGAATGTGGTGGGGGGGGGGGTTGGTGCAAAAAAAGGATTCAGACTGAAATGGAGAGCTTAGAAAGGTATATACCGTGCTAGAATAAGTTACAGACATAGTAAGGAGTGAGGGCAGAAAAAGATTTAACAGAAGGATGAGAATTTTCAAATTGGGAGCCAGTTACGTGGTAATCGGGAATTTGCTGTCACGTAAGATGATGTTAGATAGAGTTTTGGGTGATTTGAAATTTGCAGAGAGTGGAGGATGGGAATCCAGCCATTCAAGTCTGAATGTGACTAAGCCGTGGATAAGGAATAATTGAATTAGTGGGTAGGTTTGGACTATGTTATTAAGCAACAGAATGTTCTGGTGGGCTTATTGCATATGATGCAGTTTTGCATCAGTGTTATGGTTATGGGAAAGCCAGCTTGAATGACTTCAAAATAATTCTTGCTGTGATTAGTGTTTTTGCTAATTTCAAATACACTATGGTAATCAATGTAATTCAACAAACTTGTTCACAAAAACTTTGGGTAAGTTTTATTTCTGCAAATTCTGGCAATTTATATTTGCCATTTGCGGACATAGGAATGTTAAATTTTCTGTCCTATATTCATGCATGTCTTTTTTCTTGTTTTCCAACTGCCTGCCACTGACTTCACTCGCACCTAGCAATCCCACGCCCCCTGGCAGTCAGAAAAGAAATACCCGTTCAAGGCCTTTGCCAAATTCTTAGGATGCCCTAATGTATGGATTTGCTTTGACTGGAAATATAAAAGAGGGAAAATCGTAATGTTTCCCTCTCACTTTATTCAACTGATTATTACATACCTCTATCTAATCCAGGTGCAAATCCAGTTCACGTCTGTCTCATTTGTTGGAAAGACCTTGGAAATACTACATGTTGTAAAGAGAAGTTTGGAGTAATGGTGAGGTCCCTCCTTTTTGTTGACAATTTATAGTTGAGAATGGCCAAAGTGTCAAATTGACCCTTGGAACAGTAACTTTGCATTTGGATCGATAAGCTAAATTTATTTTGAAAGAAGCAGGATTATTTACTAATGGTCATGATTATTTGTGTATTGGGCTCATTATTTTGAGCTGATGTATTAGAACAGGTGATCACCATTAGGTGACTGCAGCTCAAACTCTAATTCATTCAAACTTGAATACTAGCTAAACAAAACCAGAAAGCATGGGAGAAACTTAGCAAGTCTGACAGAGTTTGTGGAAAGACAAACAGAGTTAACATTTTGAGTCTGATGTGGCTCTTCTTCAGAATTTGAGGATTGTGGATTTCATTAGAACAGCAAGAATATTTCTTCCACAGCAAAAACTCTTGCACACCTTTTAAATTCATCCAAAATTCAAGATTCCATCATTCTCATTGCTAGTAGCAAGATTTAATAAATTGTTATTTCATTGCTTCCCATTAAATATTAAATTTTACACAAAGCTGTTAGCAGAGAACTCAATACTTCCTCAGAAGTCATTTGTCTATTGCTAACTGACAAGTAGATTGAATGGAAAAATATAGTCAATTCAGTTCCACGTGAAATTAGAGCAGACAAAGTAAGAACACTGACCGAAAAGGCACTGTTCAAGCTGTCAAGAGCTGATGAAGTACCTTCAATATGAGATATAATTTTGAAGCTGATTTTGTCTTCTAATCACTGCTAGATTATCAGAATAAATGAACCTGATGTATTTTGAGCATGGGAAAGATGTGAGTATAATGTGTTGCATTATACATTCAACAGTCTGCTGAAAAAATATCAGTCACATTTGTTAGTGGCCTTGATAATGGCATTGGCAAGTTGGAAGTGGTAACAGCAATTGCGAAAGGAATGAATTAGCTTACTGGAGATAGCAGTGATAAGGCTTGGAAGGCAAAGTCTGGAGAGGATATTTATACTTATAGTGGACAGATTAATCCAGGGTGATAATGTGCTGCTACAGGAAGCCCTGATTTTAAGAAAGCAGTGGAAATTTACAAAAGGAAGTAGTGAGCTTTGGAGTGAAATAAAGGCAGTATAGGGAGGAAATTGGAGAGAAGCATTCATTTATACAAGGATCTGATCCAATTGAAAATGACTATTTTGGCTACCATAAAGAAAATAATGCTCTGGTTACAATAACTTTCCTTACATAAATATTTATTAAAGCTTGCTTTCAGCAATGGTGTAGCTTTCTTGTTTCTTCCTTTGCCTTTACCTACAATGTAGCTTGTGAGAAGTGAATGATATTTACTGTGAACAACATCAAAATTGCATCAAAAATTAGTTTATTTCCTGGCAAGATTGAATGAATGAATGGTGATTTATTCTCGTTTGTACTCTACAATGAACAACATAGTAAAGTACGGTGAAAAGCTTCGACTGTTGCACAATCTGACGCCATGTTGAATAGTTTAAGAATGAAAAGAATAAAAAGATTTGGCTGGAAGAGCGCCCATCTTCATTCCACCACCTTCGTCAAGAGTTCTGAACCCTGAACCAGCTGACCAATGACACCTAGATAACAAGGTGTGGAGTGGATGAACACAGCAGGCCAAGCAGCATCGTAGGAGCACAAGAGCTGGCGTTTCGGGCCTAGACTCTTTTCTGATGAAGGGTCTAGGCCCGAAACGTCAGCTTTTGTGCTCCTAAGATGCTGCTTGGTCTGCTGTGTTCATCCAGCTCCACACTTTGTTATCTCGGATTCTCCAGCATCTGCAGTGCCCATTACCTCTGACCAATGACACCTGCCCCACCACTCCACTGTCGCCTGTGTTGGACCCACCAACGTAGGAGTTAGCGAGTTTTGAGAAGATTTGTAGGAGTTGCTAATCTTCAGATGCCATCATTTCAATGCTGGACAATGAGTATGTTAATGCAAGTTGTCTTTGTTAATTCAGTTAAAATAACAGTGAAGGAGGAATGGAGTGGACTGAGTCGCTATGGGTTTTTACATAGTAATTAATAAGTATTTCACATAATTCAAATTATAAGTGAATATGCTGCACCTTTAATTGAGAACCGGCTAATGATATAGAGTCCAAAATGTTAGGGAGACTGGGTGTTTGGATTGGATTAATTTGCAATTTTGCCTTTGAAATATATAAATGATTTGGATTTTGGCAGGATCAGCAAAATGTCTGAATTTGCTGATAATTTTTAAACTCGGGCTTTGGTAAACAATGAAGAAGACTGGAGAAATATTTAGCCAAACATTGTCAGATTAATGGGAAAAACAGACAGGTGACAGACGTACTGTATTATAAATAAATCTAAGGGAGGATATTTGGGAGGAAAAACAAGAATGGAATTATATGCTTAATAGAAAGTTAGGAGGGTACATGATTGGACAGGGTCCAAGGGATTCAAATACATAGTTCCCAGATAGTATCATTGCAGGTGCATTAAGTTTCAAGGCAAAAAGAAAAATTGGGTTTGAGAAAAAAAAGTTTAAAGTACATGGAATTTATTGCTCGGTGTGAAAAGTATTGATTGATAATATTTCTGTAAATTACCTTAAGATGTTAAAGACATTAGTTATTGAGTAATGAAGCAATGTTAACTTTATTCATAAAGTATTAGTTAAGCCACACTTAAAGCAATGCATTCAGTATCATGTTCATCATGATTGTTAAGATTTTTAAAATGATCTAACCCTGTCTCCATTCTGGTATACTTATGCTGAATGTATTCTTTGGAATTTATTATGAGGAGAAACTTCAGATGTCGGACTGTTTTTCTACTAGAGCAGTGAAAGCTAAGAGCAAGTTTTTAAAACGATTAGGGGTTTTGATAGGACAAACAAGGAAAGACTATTTCCTCAGGTCTGGGACTGAGTGATGGTTTTGATTTAAAGTTGATGCCCAGATGTTGAGGGAAGAATTTAGCAGAAAGTTAATTATGTGGTGAGTTGATGGAGTGTGGTCAGTTTTGCCCTAATGATACAAAAACCACTGCACATTTACAGAAAAAATTATGTTCTGAGAAAATCAGGACATACTACAAGGAAAAAGCAAAGCCGTAGGAAACACTGAATCACTTTGATAAAAGGTACAGCCCAAACACAAAGAACCAAATGTCCTCTATCTTCACTGTAAACTTGTGTGGTTTCATTAATGAAACCACATAGTTTAATGTTATCACATAAATGTCATCAAGTACCAATAAAATAAGTAACAGTATCAGTCAACAATTGTAATGCAGCACAATCCATGTTTAAAACTAAGTTCTAACTATTAAACCAATGCGCTGAAATTTTAGAATGCCATCTAATCTGTACCATATTCTGTATCATTCTTTGTGCTGCTATATTTCCTGTAGCATTTGCTTTCAGTGAATCAGAACATATTCTGTTCCATAAGAACATTAGCAACTGGAGCAGGCTGACACCATATGGCTTCTCAAACCTAGTCAGAAAGATTTTGGCTGATCTTTCATGTCAAATCCACTTTCCAACATCTCCCTATATACGTAGATTCCACAGTAATTGCAATGTTAGCCTAACTATTCTGTTAGAGTCAGAGAGATATACATCATGGAAACAGACCATCCAGTCCAACACATCCATGCCAATACAATATCCTAAATAAATCTTGTCCCATTTGCCAGCATTTGGCCCATATATCTGTAAACCCTTCCTATTCATACACCCATGCAGATGCCTTTTAAATATTGCAATTGTACCAGTCTCACCACTTCCTCTGGCAGTTCCACCGTCCACATGAAAATGTTGTCCCTTTTAAATCTTGCTTGTCTCATCTTAAACCTATGCCTTCTCTAGTTTTGGACTCTCCCACCCCGGAGAAAAGACCTCGTCTATTTATCCCATTTATGCCCCTCATGATTTTATGAACCTCTATAAGGTCACCACTCAGCCCAACACTCCAGGGAAAATAGCCCCATTCCATTCAGCCTCTATCGAACGCTCAAATCGCCAACCCTGGCAACATCCTCGTAAATCTTTTCTATTCTGTTCTGCTGGCAAGATGGCACAGAGTAACTCAGTCCATTCGGAGTTCCACTCTGCTCGCCAGTCCCCTTTCCTACTCCTTTATTTTTTCTTTTTCTCTCTCCTGTCTGTAGAATTCTACCCTCCCACCCCCTGCCCATTTAACTGCCTACCTAAAGAGTCGGTTCACACTTGTGACGGGAGCGGAATGCGCAGGCAGCAGTAGATTAAGTGTGGGCCGTAGCAATGTCGGCAGTGAGAGCGGGGTCGGTGAGGGGGCAGTGAGAGTGGGGTCGGTGAGGGGGCAGTGAGAGCGGGGCCGGTGAGGGGGCAATGAGAACGGGGCTGGTGAGGGGGCAGGCAATGAGAGCGGGGCCGGTGAGGGGGCAGTGAGAGCGGGGTCGGTGAGGGGGCAGTGAGAGCGGCGCTGGTGAGGGGGCAGGCAATGAGTGCGGGGTCGGTGAGGAGGCAGTGAGAGCGGGGTTGGTGAGGGGGCAGTGGGAGTGGGGTCGGTGAGGGGGCAGTTGGTGAGAGCGATGCCGATGAGGGGGCAGGCAGTGGGAGCGGGGCCAGTGAGGGGGCAGGCAGTGAGAGCGGGGCCGGTGAGGGGGCAGCGGGAGATGAGAGCGGCGCTGGTGAGGGGACAGTGAGAGCGGGGCTGGTGAGGGGGCAGGCAGTGAGAGCGGGGCCGGTGAGGGGGCAGTGAGAGCGGGGCCGGTGAGGGAGCAGCGGTGAGAGTGGGGTCGGTGAGGGGGCAGTGAGAGGAAGCTGGTGAGGGGGCAGCAGTGAGAGTGGGGCCGATGAGGGGGCAGGCAGTGAGAGCGGGGCCGGTGAGGGCGCAGTCGGTGAGAGCGATGCCGATGAGGGGGCAGGCAGTGAGAGCGGGGCCGGTAAGGGGGCAGTGGGAGATGAGAGCGGGGCCGGTGAGGGGACAGTGGGAGATGAGAGCGGGGCCGGTGAGGGGACAGTGGGAGATGAGAGCGGGCTTGGTGAGGGGGCAGTGAGAGATGAGAGCGGGGTGGGTGAGGGGGCAGTGGGAGATGAGAGCGGGCTTGGTGAGGGGGCAGTGAGAGCGGGGCCGGTGAGGGGGCAGGCAGTGAGAGCGGGGCCGGTGAGGGGGCAGCAGCGAGAGCGGGGTCGGTGAGGGGCCAGTGGGAGATGAGAGCGGGGTAGGTGAGGGGCCTGTGGGAGATGTGAGCGGGGTCGGTGAGGGGGCAGTGGGAGATGAGAGCGGGCTTGGTGAGGGGGCAGTGAGAGCGGCGCCGGTGAGGGGGCAGTGAGAGCGGGGCCGGTGAGGGGGCAGGCAGTGAGAGCGGGGCCGGTGAGGGGGCGGTGAGAGCGGGGCCGGTGAGGGGGCAGCAGCGAGAGCGGGGTCGGTGAGGGGCCAGTGTGAGATGAGAGCGGGGTCGGTGAGGGGCCAGTGTGAGATGAGAGCGGGGTCGGTGAGGGGGCAGCGGGAGATGAGAGCAGGGTCGGTGAGGGGGCAGCGGGAGATGAGAGCAGGGTCGGTGAGGGGACAGTGGGAGATAAGAGCGGGGTCGGTGAGGTGCCTGTGGGAGATGAGAGCGGGGTAGGTGAGGGGCCTGTGGGAGATGAGAGCAGGGTCGGTGAGGGGGCAGCGGGAGATGAGAGCAGGGTCGGTGAGGGGGCAGCGGGAGATGAGAGCAGGGTCGGTGAGGGGGCAGCGGGAGATGAGAGCAGGGTCGGTGAGGGGACAGTGGGAGATAAGAGCGGGGTCGGTGAGGTGCCTGTGGGAGATGAGAGCGGGGTAGGTGAGGGGCCTGTGGGAGATGAGAGCAGGGTCGGTGAGGGGGCAGCGGGAGATGAGAGCAGGGTCGGTGAGGGGGCAGCGGGAGATGAGAGCAGGGTCGGTGAGGGGACAGTGGGAGATAAGAGCGGGGTAGGTGAGGGGCCTGTGGGAGATGTGAGCGGGGTCGGTGAGGGGGCAGTGGGAGATGAGAGCGGGCTTGGTGAGGGGGCAGCGGGAGATGTGAGTGGGGTCGGTGAGGGGGCAGCAGTGAGACCGAGGCCAGTGAGCGAGGAGCAATGGCTGAGGAACTGGAGCAGCTCCTGTTACTTTGTGTGGAGATGCCATTCTAAAATCTTGGCTTTTATTTTCCTTCTTGCTTACCTTTTGGCTTTATTAAAATCTTTAAGTTCTTGTTTTTGTAACCAAGTTGGTGCCAGTGATTGGTGATTTTGTGTATATTTCACTGTACTTTTGTATTCCTATAGTTAGTAAATTTGGAAAGATGATAGGGGAAGGGATGGCCTAATGGTATTACCACTGAACTGTTAATCCAGACACCCAGATAATGTTCTAGGGAGCCAGGTTTGAATCCCACCACAGCAGATGGTAGAATTTAAATTCAATAAATATCTGGAATCAAGAGTCTATTGATGACCATTGCTGATTGTCATGAAAAACCCATCTGGTTCACTATTGTCCTTCAGGGAGGGAAATTACCATCCTTACCTAATCTGGCCTACATGTGACTCCAGACCCACAGCAATGTGGTTGACTCTCAACTGCCATCTGGGCAATTAGGGATAGGTAATAAATGTTGATGGTGAATTTCAAAAAATCTAAATCTATAAAAATAACTCAGTAAATTTATGTGTGCACACACTCCATATGAAAAGAATTTGGCTCTAATGGCACTGGAAATATGCAGAATAGACAAAATGTGACACTAATGAACTAAGCTGTTTCGCTGCAAATACTGCCATTTTCGTGTTCAACAATTACATCAAGTCTTTTGCTGTTGAATCAGAGCTCAACAGCAGGTAGGATGTATCCTGCAATTGCCACTTGCATTTTTAAAAAAGATCATTGCAAAAGCACACAGGGTGTGGTGTGATGGTTAGTGAAGGACTTTTGCTGACTTCAGGACACCTGTGTAAACAAGTTGCTCCCAGATTGGGGTGTGGGAGCGGATCTGAATTTACCTCTAGCAGGGTGTTATACTTTATGCAACCATGCTTATGTTATCCCCTGTAACAGGAGGTCATCTGTGGTATTGAAGAATACGACGGACATTTGTCACAACTAACTAACATTACATTCACAGTCACATGGTATTTGGACTAGTATTAATTGATAGTTTTACAATAGAACAGCATGCTTCCAGTGGAGTGTCATGCTTCAAGTAATCCCAGAATAGGAGAGAGAATGAAATGGTTATACCCTCAAGTCATATGCTATGATACACTGCTGATATCATTACCATGTCTTTTAAGGATAAATTGACTCAATGACTGTGAAACATAACTCAACATTGCCCTTCTTATGAAGATATTAACTTATCCTAAACAAGATATACATGTTCCAATGGGCATGTGTTGTCAGTTCAATAACTATATAAACAGGAGAAACTGAGTTGATAAGACTGATATTTCAGACTTCAGAATAAACTTTTGGAGCTTTGACAACCAATCCAGACATAGCTGCTTGATTTCTCAGGGTTGAGTACCACAGTCAGGAGAATCTTTAAATGTGCAATTGTTTTACCAAGGGCAAGTACTGGGAAATGAGATTAGGTGGTTGTTGTTGACAGATACAGACATAATTGGTCAAAGAGCCTTTTTCTGTGAAGCCTCTTCCTAAACGAGCATCGACTGACTTTGTAGCAGCTAATTGTGTTTGTGTGACTACACTGAGATCTGATAGTCCTGCCGCTGCTGGACCATTGGTATCTACTTATTGGTAAAAGATTTTTAAAAAGGCAGATATAATTAACAACTATTTTCCTAATGTCTTCACTATAGAAGATGCAAAATCATAATATCTGGAAAAGTGGAGGTTGAAAGAAGAGAGGAATTTGGGTGGAGAAGAAGCTGAATAATAATAGAAACTAATCACTTGTGAGTTTTTTTTATTCATTCATGGGATGAGGGTATCGCTGGCTGGACAACATTTATTGCCCGTCCCTAATTGCCCAGAGGGCAGTTAAGAGTCAACCACATTGCTGTGAGTCCGAAGCCACATATAGGCCAGACTGGGTAAGGATGGCAGTTTCCTTCCCTAAAGTACATTAGTGAACCAGATTATGTTTTCCAAAAATGGATTCATGGTCACCAATAAACCCTTAATTCCCGAAATTAATTGAATTCACATTCCACCATCTGCCATGCTGGGATTCCAACCTGGGTCCCCAGAACATTATCTGGGTCTCTGGATTAACAGTCCAGTGATAATACCACTAGGCCATCTCCATCATACCATCTATGGACCCCCAAACAGTAACGATAATGTAGCTTAATTGTACAAAATATAAGGGTGCTTGTCATAAAGGAATGGCAATAATTAGGCTGGTTTTAACGGATTGCTCATTGTTACGTTGATGAAGAGCTCATGGAATATTTTTGAGATGGTTTCCTCGAGCATACTGACCAGCGACCAGGCTAAACTTGACTTGTTATTGTGTAATCTAACAGGAGTAAAAACTCTCTGAGGTAGCAGTGATCGTAATATACTTGATTTTTATATTTCTTTTATGGGGCTAAGACCCATATTTTAAATAACATTTGAGCAACAACATGGGCATGAAAGCTAGCAGAACTGGGATATTAGGCTGGCAGATAGATGAGTGAAGAAGCAGTAGCAGATTTTTAGAGTGATAATTCAGAACACTGAAAATAAATACCTTCCCACTATAAAGAAAATTCCAAGGTCATAACTGAGCACTTGATACCATTAATAGCAACCAGGAAGAGTCAGCTTGGTTTTGTGAAAAGGAAATTGTATTTCACCAATTTCACAGAATTCTTTGAAGGGATAACATGCATTGTAAATAAACCAGACCCCATTGATGTTCTGTACTTGGATTTCCAGACGGCATTTAACAACGTTCCACGTATTTACTCATATTGATCTATTGAGCACTAAGAATCAGTCCTTACCAATTTAAAATACACAGCACAGGTGGGAAGCAAAATATGCCAGTTAAAATTCAATATCTAGGGTCCAAAAGATCTTGCTCTGGCACCAAAATTGTGATTAAGTGTTGTTTCCAGCCACTGGAAATCTCCCTAATGAGAGAGCGGCTCGATGGTCCTTTGGTGACTTTAATTTTTTGAGAAAAGCAGTTGGAGGTAATCTGGATAATTGCTAATCAGGACTAAGCCATCTTTTGTAGGGAATACGTATTTAATCAAAGATAAAAACTTAAACAATGCATGATCCATTTCTAAGTTTGTAACAGAGCCGGTGAGGTCTAGGGAAAGTGTTATAAAATTCCACTGGAGATTTAAAAAATCACATAAATTTCAATAGAACTGTTAAGTCAAAGGTTAGACAATTAATTCGCATTTCTGACTGAATCATCACAGAGCATGCCACACAACTGTAAAGGTAGTGGTCCAGGGTGGAGCCTTTGTTAGAAGGTTCTTTTATTTAATTTGTATGAGCACTTTTGCTAATAGAAACAAGTAATTCTGTTTATGAACAAACACAGACAGTTGCAGTTTTGGTCTCGGTGAAGGCTACAAGTCATAGAGCTGGTAAGGCAAATCAAATTAACTTAAAAATGCTAACGTTATCATTCAGTGGGAGGAACATAGTGAAGTTCTCTATCAGTTTGGATTTAATGAATGAGAAGCAACTGCAAGATATGCTTTAGCTTGCAGCAAATGACACAATCTATAATGGCTCTCACAGAATCTAATGGCAGAAAGCACTTTGCTGAATGAGCTCAGAAAACTGTGGTAAGCCAGTTGGGTTTCCAGCAGCAACTTGAGTAAGGAGATGAGGTATCCACAGTCATGCCGTCTGTAAGGAAAGGTGGAAGGTTGCCAAAAGGCGAAAGCAAGGGCCCATATAGATTCTTACCTTTGAAGAATGTCTGGAATACTGAAGGGATATAAAATGAATTCCAGAGGTTTTTGTTGCATGAGGCAGCAAAAGGGAGAAACACCATTGCTTACCATGTGGTATTCAGCACTGATGCCCACCTCTGATGCCGTGTTTTAATATGGCTGGATGCCTTGCTAGTACCCCTGGTAGATTGTGTGGTTAGGGTAGGGTGCTGCAACCAGTCCTCTAATGCTAGTCCAAATGGCTGTTCAATGGGGAAGGATGGTCCATAAACAATTCTTAAGCAGCAGAGGCACCTATTTTCAATAAGTCAATGTGTATCCATATGCCAATAACTATAAAAAGGCTATATTAAGTCTAAAGTATGTTAGCTATTATTAACCAGAAGTGGAGAAGACATGTATGCCTCCATCAAGAGAACATTCCATAGCCCAGCAGCTGTCTGCCTGAACCACGTCTCAAGGTGGCTATGTTATATATGAGAGTGGACAGAACTTTAGCACAGCTCACAAATTAATTCGCCTATACAACAGTCTGTGGCACAGTGCTCTACAGTAATCCTCCATTGTTGAACAGCTCTTAGAGGAAGCACTGAGGGTGTCAAGGGTGCAAAATGTACTCTTGTCAGGGGATTTCAGTGTCAAACTCTGCCTTCACACTGAGAATACCCTCCATCATGTTGTGTGATACTGTCGCTGTGCTAAATGGGACAGGCTTCAAATAGATCTAGCAACTTAAGACTGGGCATCCATATAGCATTGTGGGCCATCAACAGCAGCAGAATCATACTCCAAAACAATCTGTAACCCCATCAATGCAGAGAATTAGGCTGAAGCATTCACAGCAATTTTCAGCCAGAAGTGCTAAAATTGCCAATCCATCTGAGCCTCCTCTAGTCTTCAGCCAATTTGATTCAGTCCTTGTGATAGCAAGAAATAGTTGGAGACACTGCTGCAAATGCTATGGGTCCTGTCTACATTCCAGTGCACGGAGGCTCAGCGGTTAGCGCTGCGGCCTCACTGTACTCGGGATCTGGGTTTGATTCCCACCTTGGGTGACTGTCTGTGTGGAGTTTGTACATTCTCCTCATATCTGTGTGGTTTTCCTCCAGAAACTCCAGTTTCCTCCCACAGTCTAAAGATGTGCAGGCTGGCTGCTGTATTGCCATGCTAAAATTGCCAATAGTATACAGGGATGTGTACATTAGGTGGGTTAAAGGGGTAGGAGGATGGGTCCAAGTAGGATTCTCTTCAGAGGGTCAGTGTGGACTTGTTGGGTTGAATGGCCTGTTTCCACACAGTAGGGATTCCATGATGAATAGCACCAAAGACTTGTGCTCTAGAACTTGCCACTCCCCTAGGTAAGCTGTTCCAGCACAGTTACAACACATATATCTACCCGACAATGTGGAAAATTGCCCAGGTATGTCCTGAATACATATCCAACCTGGCCAACTATTGCCCCATCAGTCTACTCTTGATCATCAGTAAGTGATGGAAGGTGTCATCAACAGTGCTATCAAGCAGCATCTACTTGGCAAAAACCTGCTCAGTGGTGCCCAGTTTGGGTTCTGCCAGGGCCGCTTAGCTCCTGACCTTGGTTCAAACACGGACAAAAGAGCTCATTTTCAGAGGTGAGGTGAGAGTGGCAGCTCTTGGCATCAAAGCTGCAGTCGACCAAGTGTGGCATCAAGGAGCCCTTGCAAGACTGGAATCAGTGGGTATCAGGGTCAAACTCTCCGCTGGTTGGAGTCATACCTGACACATAGGAAGATGGTCCTGATTGTTGGAGGTCAGTCATCTCAGCTCCAGAATGTCTCTGCAGGACTTCCTCAGAGTAGTGTCCTAGGCCCAATTATCTTCAGCTGCTTCAGAAAGTCAGAAATGGGAATGTTTGCTGATGATCGCATAAAGTCCAGCACCCTGTTTGACTGGCACCCTATCCACAAGCATCCAGTCCCTTCACCATTGATGCTAAAGAGTAGCACTGTGTTCTCTGCACAAAACGCAATACAGGAATACAGCAAAACCTATAACTACTTCCATCTGGAAGGACAACGGCAGCAGATACATGGGAACACCACCACCTGCAAGTTTCCTTCTCTGAATTAGAAATATATCACTGTTCCTTCATTGTCACTGGATGAATTCTCTTTTTAATTTCCTCTTTAACAGTATTGTGGGTCAAACTACAGCACATGGACTGCAGTGGTTCAAAAAGGCAGCTCACTACCACCTTCTCAAGGGCAACTAGGGATGGGCAATAACTGCTGACCAGCCAGCGATGCCCACATCCCACAAATGAGTAAATAAAAAAAACTTTCGTCTCAGAAAAAGTGTGTTAATCTTCAGATTTTGTAAGGTAATGGAACTCTTAGGAAATGAAAGGTGGAACTGAGTTTATTGCACACCTCTTATTTAGTAATAGTGATCAGTTAACAGTGCTTGCTTTTTTTTCATTCTTTTTGATGCATAACATTTGTTTTTTGAAAAACACATGGACCTGGCTTATAACAACAGAGACGTTTAGGTCAAGATAATGTTTTCTGTCCTAAATGACACAATTTCCTGAGGGAATCTTACAATAGCAACTAAGGAAGCGTTATGCTGCATTTTTGCCATTGAATTTTTGTATTTCACTTAAAATCAAAGGTAAATGTTTCAGAAGTGTATATTTTAGAAAAGAAGTGCTTTGGACTTTGAACAGCCTAGATTTGTTGATAGTTTCTCTCCAAATTGTATTTTATTTGTGGGAATTTTCTCGAAATATGCCTAAGATTGCAGTATTGATTTCCGAGTAGGAATTTTCCATCTGTGTGATATGTATGTTAGGGCAAGAAGAGTTAGCAGAGAATTCCTGATTACAGAGAATTAATTTTGGCTCAATGCAGAACACCTGGTAAAGGCCTCATTATAAAGAGGGATGTGCAAAATTCATCAACAGCCTGGACTATCTTTACTGTGACTGAGAAAATCAAAATAGCCCTTCATTTTCCAGACAATGGATCATTGCTGAGGATAACTAGTGCCTTCTGTCAGGTTAGTCAATTTACTGCCGAGTCTTCCATATGGCAGGTAATTAATGCCCAGAGCAGAAAAGTTCATTAGTTGTGATGCAGTGTGAACATAATCATTAGGCCATGATTTTTTCAGATCATTGTGTTTCTTTGAGTGCTAGAAGCAATAAATTATATTGATGGTCATCAGATGCCTTATTGTCAATCTACAACAATCTTGGGTGATTTCACTCTCTTGCTGAAATAATGCATAGAACGTCCTTGAAATGGTCATAATTCAGTCCACAGTGTTGCACTTTTTCAGGAATAAGTACAATGTGATGGCTGGTGTCAAGGAGATGAAAGATATTCATTCTCACGATGGCTGTCAATTCGGTGATCAAGAGTGAACCACAGAATGCTCCTCGGTGTAAACATTTAACAAGCTGTTGAAATTTCCAATAGGCTTGGAGTCCTATCCCATATACTCAATGTTGTTTATCAAATTATGCACCTCAGTATAGTTTGGTGGACAACATTGAGTATATGCTGTTAGGACTTCCTAAAATTTGGCATTAAACTTTCTGTGTGAGCCAGAGTGAGGGATGAATCTGAATGTGAAAAGAACTTTTCCATCCTCAGAAGTCGTCCATTTGTCCCATTTAATGACTAGTAAATTTAATTTAATTTATGCTTGCACCTACCTTCCAGCCCATATTGGCATTAGTGATCCACACCCTGGGGTGATTCACCGGCCCCACTAACCTTGTAACTGGTGCTTGTACATTTAATGTTGATGGACCCTATGCAAGTTCCCGCAGTACCTCTCAACACCTGGAGTAAATCAGGATCAAAATCTCTGGCAACAAAGGTTCTATGACAGTTATGGATGCTTATAACTGAGCAGTCGCACAAAAATACAATGTGTATTTGATTTTGACCTTTAAATTTTTACTTGGTTCTATTACATCACATTTTCTAAATCCCACTTGAGGAGTTGGGTTCCGAGATGGCTATGCGTATCTTGGAGCAGTTGTCATCTCAAGACCACAAAGTTCTGGAAGGGAGCATGCTGTTTAACCGTGCCTTAGCTAAAGCATTTCTGTATTCCTATGAAGTTTGAAACTGTTAGTCGTGTACAGCATCATCTGGTTCTTCCAAAGTTGCTATCAACAGCTCCTCCTCAAACAAATCCATCTCCTGTAGATATTGCCACTATACTTGACAAACACAATATTAATCTTCACATAATTGCCAGGGATATCATACACTATTGAAGCTCACTCAGTTACCATCTATAAATAATACAGTAATGCTGTTTATGAGCTACAGTTCTTCATGTGCACTGCCTACATGGCTCAGTCTGTCTTGATTCAATGTTTTGAAAAGTTTTGGTAACTGTACATATCTGAAATCTTTATGCTCAGTGATATCTTCAAGTTTTTTATGTGTCAAAGGGACACAGTGGAGTAGGTCATTCTGCTCCTGTAACCTACAGTGCCATTTAGTAAGATCCTGACCTCAAATGCACACATTAACCTACCCTGAATAACCTTGAACTCTCTTGCTAACAGTTTTTTTATTTGTTCATGGGATGTGGGCATGATTGGCTAAACCAGCATTTAAAGTTTTTCTCAAATTGCTCAGAGGGCAGTTAGGAGTCAATGTATTGCTTTCAGCTGGGGACCACTTATAGATCAGACCAAGCAAAGATTTCCTTCCCAAAAGGACATTAGGAAACCATATGAGTTTTTATTTATAATAATCGTGGGTGTTTATTACATAAACATACCTAGCCCAGCCTTTTTTTTAACATTAAATTTCATGGTCTTTTTCAATTTCCAATTTATTATTTGAATTCAAATTTCATAAATTGTCATGGAATTTAAATCAAAATCCCCAGAATATTAAGATGAGGTTCTGGATTAATGGCCTAGATTGCTGACATCACCAGTTCCTTTCATGTCTTACCTCCACACGAAATAGAACTTACTAACTGGCATATTGAACATGATCCATCTGTTCTTTTTCTGGTTGAACCTAAGCGTGGAAAATCCCTATGAGGCTGATTGTTGCAGTAGCAATTTCACACTTTGACAGCACCATTTTCTCTCTGCAGTGAATTTTAAATCTTGCACTTGTTTTACTCCATTTGTACAACATTCAGTCACCGCAGTAGCTATGGAAACTAATAGTTCTGTGCCATGTATGCTCCTGCTAACAGTAACAATAATAGCAGAAATGTTCTGGATTTTTTTTCCTCTGCATTTGTGATTATTAATTAGATAGTTGACCAACCCCTTTGTGAAAGCTGCACATTGTATCTCAATTACACATTAAATGTAGTTTAACACGAGAAATTTAAAGTCAGAAGTGCTGATATGTTGTGTAGCTCTGCAAGTATTCATGGAGAAGAAAAATAAATAACATTTCAGGTCAGTGAACTTTCATTAGAACTCAGATTGTCTTTGTCATTTTGAGTGATTCTTAAAACAGGCTAGTCACAAGTGGACACAATCTGTAAAAATGCTTGTTTCTGCCCATTTTCAGCTATAACTAGATTACCTCTCAAATGGCTCATGAAATGTATTTCTAATAAGAAAATATACATCTTTTGCATTGGTACAAGGAAAATTTACATTTATAATAAAATGAATGTTTGCACAGACTTAAATGGAACCTACCGGAAGAGTTTGAAGTGTATTTTGGGCTTTATTTCCTGATTGTGCACCCAAGCAGAAAATCTGGGCTGGATTTTCTCATGGGCTTTAGGTCTTTGGCATCAGGAGAAAATAGAAGTCCAAGTTCTGTTTTGCTGGCAGGGGGACTTGTTTCATGGTCTCTCCAGAGGCAGCCTCCAAACTAGCTAAAACTGGGCACGGTAGGTACTGCTAAGGTGTGCTGAAGAACAAGGGTGCACAGATTAAGTTTGAAAAGTAAAACTTGGAGGTTCCAAGCAATTGAAGTCTGGGGCGCAGACAGACATCTTCTGTGGTCATCGGTGAGACATCAGGATGATATGTCGCCTCCATGGTGCCAGAATCAAGGATGTCCCTGAGAAGTTGCAGAATATTCTGAAAGGAGACAGTAACAAGCAGGAGGTCATTGTACATGATGATACCAATGACATAGGTAAGGAAAGGCTTGAGGCTCTGCAGACAGAATATAGTGTTAAACTAAGTAGGTCCTTGAGGGTAGTAATATCTAGACTAGGACCGGTACCACATGCTAGTGAGAGTGGGAAGAGGAAGATAGAGCATATGAATGATGAGGAGCTAGTGCAGGGGGGAAGGATTCACATTTTTGGACCATTGGGATCTCCTTCAGAGGTAGAAGTTACTATACAAGAGGGACAGGTAGCACCTGAATTGGAAGGGAACCAATATCCTTGCAGGGAAATTAGCTAGTGTTACTCGGGAAGCTTTAAACTAATACGGGGTTTCCGGTTGGGGGGGCAGTGGTGGTGAGGGAGCTAGAGTCGATGAGAACCAAAGCAATAGTGAGAAGAAAGAACAGGCAGAGGCTGGTATCGTAGATAAGGGGAACAAATCTAATAATCAAGGCAGACAAGAGCTTAGCAGAGAACAAGGTAAGACAAATAAATTAACCTGTATCCACCACAGTGCAAGAGGTCTAAGCAGATGAACTTAGGCCATGGTTGGCAACATGGGACTGGGATATCATAGTCATTGTAGAAAAGTGGCTCAGGGATGGACAGTACTGGCAGCTTAATGGTCTGGGGTACAGATGCTATAGCAAGGATAGAAAGGGAGGCAAGAGAGGAGGGGTTTGGTGTTTTTGGTTTCGGAGTACATTACAATTGTACTTAGGAAGGATATTCCTGAGAGACGGTCCAGTGAAGTTATATGGGTGGAGCTTAAAAATAGGAAAGGACGATCATCTTGTTGGCATTGTATTATAGGCCCCTCCAATAGTCAGCAGGGAATTGGGAAGCAAATATGTTAGGAGATGGTGAATTTCTCTAAGAAAAATAGGGCTGTATTGGTTGAGGATTTTAACTTTGCAAACACAGACTGGGATTGCCATAGTGTTAAGGGTGTGGATTGGGAGGAATTTGTTCAGTGTGTAGAAAAAAACTTTGTTATTCAATAAATGGCTGTAATTACTGGAGAAGGAGCAATACTTCATCTCTAGGGAAATAAGGCAGGGCAAGTGACAGAGGAGCCAGTGGGGGAGCACTTTGGGGCAAGTAATCACAATTATATTGGTTTTAAAATAGTTATTGAAAAGGATATAACTGATCAAAAAGTTTAAAGCTCTAAATTGGAGTAAGGCCAGTTTTGATGGGTAAAGGGATGGTTGAGAAGTGGAAAGCCTTTAAAGATGTTATTGTGAGGACCAAGGCTGATAGGTGTGATAAGTAGAGATGTTGAACTAGTCAAGAAAAAGGTACTTATCAGACAGGATTGAGTGAATCCTAAGAAGAGTATGAGGGTAGTAGGATGATATTTAAGAGGTAAACCAAGACCCTTTAAAAAGGGGGCATAAGCTAGTTTTGGCAGATAGAGTTAAGGAGAATCCAAAGATACTCTACAAATATGTTAACAGCAAAAGAGTAACTAGGGAGAGAATAGGGCCCCTTAAAGATCAACAGGCCATTTATCTATGGAACCACACGAGCTGGTAGATCAACCCTACAACAAGTGCTCACCCGAACTAAAGGCCCACTCCCCAACAATGTCATCTACAAGATCCCCTGCAGAGACTGCGAGAAACACGACATCAGACAAACAAGAAGGAAACTAACAACAAGAATACATGAACACTAACTGGCTACAAAAAGACACGACCAGTACTCACTCATCTCAATCCACATGGTCAAGGAGAACCACGACATTGACTGGGACAACACCAAAATCCTGGGACAGGCTAGGCAGAGACAAGCACGAGAATTCCTGGAAGCGTGGCACTCAACGAAGCAGGCTATTAATAAACACATTGAACTCGACCCCATATACATTCCACTACAGAGGAAACCCGGAAGTGAGGCACTCCATCGCAATGGACCCCAGCATTTAAAAACCAGGTGGAAAAACATACCGATGCAGCATCAGAGGTTGCACTGAGGATGTTACCAAGCATGGTAATGAAATGTCAGCGGAACAACAAACCGGCTCGGTGAGCCAACCAACCTCAACAGGTAGGTAAGTCATTGGAAGGGATTCTGAGGGAAGAGACATTTGGAAAAGCAAGGACTGATCAGGAATAGTCAGCATGGCTTTGTGTGTGGGATAGTACAAACTGTCGATGCTGGAGTCAGAAATAGCACAGTGTGGAGCTGGAGGAATGCAGCAAGCCAAGCAGCATCAGAGGAGCAGGAAGGTTGACATTTAGGGTCAGGGCCCTTCTTCAGAAATGGCTGAAGAAGGGTCCCAACCTGAAACGTCAACTTTTCTGTTCCTCTGATGCAGCCTGGTCTGCTGTGTTCTTATAGCTCCACACTGTGTTATTTGTGTGTGGGAAGTCATGTCTCACTAACTTGATTGAGTTTTTTGAAGAGCTGACAAAGATGATTGATGAAGGCAGCATGCCAGACATTGTCTATATGGACTTCAGTAAATTGCTTGTCGAAGTTGGTAGACTGGTTAACTTGATTAGATCACATGGAATACAGGGGGAACTAGCCGTTTAGATACAAAAATAGCTTGAAGGTATGAGACAGAACATCGTGGTGAGGGGGTGTTTTCAGATTGGAGGCCAGTGACCACTGGTCTGCCACAAGATTCAGTGCTTGGTCCACTGCTTTTCAACGTTTATATAAATGATTTAGATGTGAATATAAGAATTACGGTTATTAAGTTTTGCAGATAACATCAAAATAGGTGGTGTAGTGGACAGTGAAGAAGATTACAACAGGACCTTAATCAGATTGGCCACTGGGTTGAGGAGTGACAGATGGAGTTTAATTTAGATAAATGTGAGGTGATGCATTTTGGTAAGTCAAACCAGGGGCAGGATTTATATTGTAAATGGTAGGATCCTGGGGAGTGCTGCTGAACAAAGTCACCTAGGGGTACAGGTGCATACGTCCTTGAAAGTGGAGTCACAGGTAGACAGGATGGTGAAGAAGGCATTTGGCATGCATGCCTCCATTGGCCATAACATTGAGTACAGAAGTTAGGATGTCATGTTGTAGCTGTACAAGACATTGTGAGGGCACTTTTGGAATACTGCGTACAATTCTGGTCGCCTTTCTTTTGGAAGGATGTTGTCAAGGTCTTTTTCCTGGCCAAGATCTTTTTCCTAGGGTGGGGGAGTCCACAATTAGAGGGCATAGATTTAACTAAGAGGGGAAAGATTTAAAAAGGACCTGAGGCCTAACTTTTTCACGCAGAGGGTGGTGCGTGCGTTTTGGAATGAGATGCCAGAGGAAGTGGTGGAGCCAGGTACAATTACAACTTTTGAAAAGCATCTGGATATGTATATGAATAGGAAGAGTCTCGCGGGATATGGGCCAAATGCTGGCAAATGGGATGGGTCAGATTGTGATGTGATAATGGGAACTGCAGATGCTGGAGAATCCAAGATAATAAAATGTGAGGCTGGATGAGCGCAGCAGGCCCAGCAGCATCTCAGGAGCACAAAAGCTGACGTTTCGGGCCTAGACCCTTCATCAGATTGTGATGTCTGGTTGGCATAGATGATTTGGACCGAAGTGTCAGTTTCTGTGCTGTATGACTCTATGACTCTTATGTTAATGATTGCATAAGTTCAACTTTTATTGCAATAAGTAACGCTCATGAAATCGTGACTGCTGATATTATTAGCATTTAAGATATCAATGATGTTATCACTATGTCTAAACATATGGTTGTCAGTTTGGTGGAGGTCATTTCTTGGGCTGAGCTTTACGCCTCCTGCCAGTAGGTGTACATTTGGAAGGCTTATTTAATCTTGGGCATCTGCTCCCACCTCAATTATAACCATCAGCAGGCCGAGCATCAGGCAGTTAGTGAGCAAGCTGAGGCCCTTAATTGATAATTCATTCCCACTTAAGGGCCTCAAGCTGTCACCACTAGGATTTAACCCACAATAGAAGTGGCTGACACCAAGCAATTAGCTTGGCAGCTTTCACTCAACACTGTGCAAGCTACATCACAATGGGGTTCAAGTTCACCTTGAAATGGTGCCTTTGACTTCATCGCAATATTTTGCAGTGGCTCAGTGGTTAGCACTGCTGCCTTGTAGTACCAGGGACCTGTGTTTGATTCCACCCTCAGGCGACTGTCTGTGTGGAGTTTGCACATTCTCCCTGTGCCTGCCTGTGTGTGTTTCCTTTGTGTGCTCCAGTTTCCTCCCACAGTCCAAAGATGTACAGGGTAGGTTAATTGGCCATGCTAAATTGCCCATAATGTTCAGGGATGTACAGGACATGTGAGTTAGCCATGCAAAATGCAGGATTATGTGGTTGGATCTAGGTGCGGTACACTTCAGTGGATCATTTTCTGTGGATTTGGTGGGTGAGTGGCCCACTTCCACACTGTAGGGATTCTTTGATTCAGAGCAAGCTGCAAGTGCTGTGTTGCCTCCACAGTCAGTTTGTCCTTCCAATGAATAAATATTGGGCAATTTTGTTCAATTACAGGAGGGGCAGGAAGCAGTGAGGAGCATAGTAGGAGGGCGACCAGTTGTAGCTAGCATCAGCCATCAGTAGTGCCGTTGGAGCAAAAGCAAAATAATGCAGTTACTTGAAATTTAGAATAAAACCAGTTTGTGGTGAATATATCAACAGTATCTGCAAAAAGAAACACTGTCACTGATCTGAAATATTAACACTTTCTCTCTCTGATATAGTTGTAGATCTGGAAAGAATCCTTTTACTCCTGTTGGCTCCACATTAATATCAATTGACACATTTTACACGTCTTTATGTTGCGGACACTCCCATTCTAGCAAACTATAATGCGGGACAGAGTTGTTGCTCAACCAACACACTTGCCTTGATGGTTCTCAGAACTGATGCTAGGTACTTTATTAGGGTATGAAAGAGCATAACACCTGTTTGGCCATAGACATTTGCAGACGTCCTTGTGCACAGCTTATGGTCATACAAAATTATTCATTTTCGCTGTACATTTCTGTCCAGCTACCAGCCATTATGATGATTTCTACTTCAAAGTATATTTCTTTATGATGAAAGAAGAATTAAGCATCTCCTTTTATTTGATAAAATGCTTTTAATGGATAAAGCAAGTAAATGTTTCAGAAGATTAACTAAAGAGAAACATTTACAGTTGTTTACTCATGGTGTTGGGGTTCAGTGTTATCAGAAGCAGAATGGAATTTGGTGAAAAGTACTGATTATTGTACTTAGCCAAACATTGATAATAATGGATGATTTCTGCAATTGGCACACATGGAAAGAATATTTATCAGGGAGCCTTCAAAATATCAAGCATTTGAGTTAATTAAAGAAAGTTGCGTTATCAGTGGTAATTGTGTTGCTCGTATTAAGTATTCTTCTTTTGAAGTTTATCAAAATGCAACTGACTATATATGTATGGTTATAATTCTACAGCATACAATAGTTAATTGGTTTCTACTTTGATACAACATTCCTGAATAGAGCTCAATGTTCAAGTTATCATTGTCAGCTTTGGATTCTTCAGCCTGCTGTGATACTTTCTGCTTCTGCGTAGCAGGTTCATAACACCAGTACGTTTGCAATTATTCATGTAAACATACTGAATGAGATTCTCCTTCACTCATGTGGCTAAGAGCAATCCCTCGTGAATGTTCTATCGACTGTAGGTAATAGTAGTCACTTCACTTCTCATTCAAACTTTGCAGGAAATGCAATATGGTATTGTGCAATTGTATCAAAGAGATTGCAGTACATAAGAACAGTGGCTTGAGCCTCCAGTGTCTATGTTGTGTATTTTACTTGGGATCTCATTCATGTCATGTTTTACAGTAAGTTGTTCTCTCTTAGTCTCTTTCTCGCATTCTTGATCAATCCCCAACCTTATTTGTTTAAAACATTTGTCATTTCCATACAGTTTGTTCCATTTTTTTGTCAATCCCCGAGTTGCAATCAGTCAGAAAGATGATTCTCTAACTCAAATTCTTTTCCATATAAGTACACTGTCCTGGGGTAAATTATTTGGGGGATTTTTCTGGGATGAGTATTTGGGAAGCAAGTACTCATTGGTTTAAAAGGTTATAAAAGGTGGTCAAAGCTTTTGATATTGGTATTCAGCAACTTTAGAAGGTTTCTAGGATTTCATCTATCAGGTGAAACAGAATCTGGGATAACATTCCCAGTTAAATGAGGCTGGAGAAGTCATCCCTACACTTTCTACTTCCTTTAGGTGTGATAATTGAGACCCTGATGTTGCACCTTCTATCTGCACCCATTCTGGTCAGAGTGTTAGCATAGGAAGAGACAGCAATGCAAAGGAAACCTGAGAAAATAAATGCCAACTTTGCCTTGTTGGGTCTTCAGTAATCACCACTTCTTGCAACCTATTGGCTGCTGTTCATTGACATTTAGTGAAATTATGAGGAACCAGGGAGAATTTTGCTACAGTGTAGCATATTTTACAGTTGTTTTCTCTAATGCCAGCCTGTAAAATTCAATTTCATTAATAACAGTGAGGCATTTGTCAGGATGGCACCTAAGCTGCTCAACCTGCACTGTATTTTATCATTGTTTCTCCCCATCTATTGCCAGAACAGTAAATAAACATATGGAATAGCTAATAAGCAAACTGGATATCGTAAAAAAAATCTAACATACCACTTAATTTAAAAATCACATAATTTGTGCCAGTGTTAAAAGTTAGCTGCTCAGTTCTGAAGAAGAGTCACTATACCTGAAATTTTAACTCTGATTTCACTCCACAGACCTACTGAGCTTTTCTAGCAATTTCTGATTTTGTTTCTGATTCCCAGCGTCCTTTGGTCCCACAGTTCTTTGGTTTTTTTTCCTGTTTAATTACTTCTCGTCTGGAAACCTCCGAAAAAGTCCCCAAAAAACTCTTGCTTAGAGTCTCAGATTTTTGGGTTGTTCAAAGTGATTTGGCTTAATAGTTATCCAGGAAAGGTTACAGGATTATAACAAGCTCTGACTTCTGCATAGTTAACAAACTGATCAAGTCCACCCTAAACCAATGACTCACAACTGACTCTGTAACTTGACCTGATCCCTGGCTCTCTCCAGTTCTTCCCAAGGGATGTGACTGATTCTGGATTCTCCTCAATTCCCTTACTTGCCTAAGTCTATCATGCTCCTGATAGGTTTTCCCTGGGGCTTGACATCATTCCCTGACATGTCATCTCATATCAGCCCACCAGAACCAATCTGACCCCTGAATCCCTCTGACCACTCCCCTGGTCTTGATTCTATCTCTGACTCCACACTCCCAGAAACCTGACTGCCTCTCAGTCTTCACAGATGCGTCGCCTCATTTGCACCTGACCTGACTCCCCCACCCCGATTACCTAGACCATATCCTGAACAGGACCTGCCCCTGCCTTCACGCCCACAACCTGGTACCCCTGACCTATAATAAGAACTCATCTACTACCCTATCCCCTCACTCACCTGGTACCCAAACTCTCTCCCAGTTGGCACCTCTGTCTTCACTCCACTGGTACTTCAAACCCTTTGCTCACCTGCAACCTCAACCCCTTCACCAACTGGGTACCTAACACACTGCCCCACCCCATCCACACGAAATCCTACTTCCTCACTTTGCTTACATCCTTACCTTTTCTCAGTGCCTATGAAAGTGCCTTTAAGTCCTGGAATATAGCAGGAAATGTCATGCGAAAAGTTTCAGTACTGATCCACTTTGCTTGTGCCTACCTGAATTCCTGCACCTTGCCAGACCTTCAGCTGAGAGAGCTCTGGCCGGAGGTTCATTTGCAGAAGTCCTCTAAAGGTGTGTTTCATTGTCAGGATTGGAAATTACTGTATCTTTGTAATAGATTCCACAGACAGATCTGCTGAGTGTTTCTAATACTTTTTGTTTACATTTCATAGTACTGCCATTACTCTGTTATGAGCCCAATGGAACAGATTGAAGAAACATTAAAAACTAACGATATGGCTTGTTATAAGCAGGTTGTCTGAGATTTTCATAACAGTAATCCATAACTGAAACATGCAGGTCAAATGACTTAATCTGGCCCCCAAAGTTAGATTACTCTTCTAGTCATTCCTGAGTAAAAGTTACTTTATACAGAATGCACACTGGTTGCAGAATTCTGAATTAACATATTGCAGGTTTTGTAAGAAAATTGGAATGCCTTGCTTTTTGTACATTTTCCAAACTTGTACACAGTGCACTGGTGAATGATGTTCCCAGAGCAGTATAGCAACTCCTTAGTGACATCATTAAAGCAGGAAAATAACTTGCAGCAGATTTCAAGGGATCCCCTTATACCGACTATGCTGTAATTTACTGTCATTCTTTCACGCAGCTTGCATCTTGCTGCACTGCCAAAATGTTTCTCTTGAGGGTGGAGATTTGTATTGTTAACCTCCCTTGGTTTTAATTGGCTTGAATGCAATAATCTGGGTAATAAATGTACTCCAAACAAAAGCAGGTGGTAAGAGCTTGGCCCCACTACTCTAATGTATTTTAGCTGAGGGTTGTGCATTATCCCATAAAATGACCTCTTGCTGTAAGTTGATGAAACACAGGAAATGCATTATGAAAATTGAAATACATTTACTGCAGTCATTCACCCATTTTTTCCAGCATGCCATTCCATGCAGAACATAAAAAGGGGAATTGGCACATTTTCTAGTATATCTTCTTTGACTCAGTTGGTCATCCTCTATATAGTCAGTGTTCCTTGCCTGGTTACCAATTTTACATACATATTTGGCATATTTCCACAATACTGGCATATTGCCATTAGGAAATGAAGGGTTTTGTACAGAAACAATACATCGGTTTGGAAATGATTTCATAATGAAGCTATTACGTACTAGACACAGCATAATTCAAACCAGCATTCTGATGTCTGTGAAACACTGATGTTTTAGAGCAATGTGGCTTTGTGTCAAAAGTAAGTATTAAATCCAAGATGTTTTTCACTGATACTGCCATCATTCAGGCTACTAAGATGTCACGGCATCTCAAAGCTTCACTAGCTCTTGAAGAATTTAGTAAGCCAGACAAAAAGAAAACACTGAAAAACATACAAAGATGCATGTATTTTCACTAATAGTAAGCAACTGCAAAATCTATGCCCTCCTCCCTGAGTGTTTTGGCATTTTTTTTATTCATTCATGGAATCTGTGCACAAGAGACTTCATCCACTGTCTTTTGCATGCAATTTCTTTCTTTCCATTGCACAACCCCCATCTCATTTCCTCCAGTTTTTGCGTGAGTATTGCTGTATCATCTTCAAGATGATTTACTCTGGTGCTGCTGCACTCATACAGCCAAATAGAGACTGTTCAGTCATAATCCTGACCTATGCTTTTTAGATGATTGATTAGCTTTGGAGAGTTGGGAGTTACTTAGAGTCATGGAGATATACAGCACGGAAACAGACCCTTTGGTCCAACTCATCCATATCAACCATATCAAACAGATATCCCAAATAAATCTAGTCCCATTTGCCAGCATTTGGCCCATATCCTTCTATAACCTTCCTATTGGTATTCCCATCTAGATACAATTACAACATTTAAAAGGTATCAGCCTCCACCATTTCTTCTTGCAGCTCATTCCACATATGCACCACCCTCTGTGTGAAAAAGTTCCCCTTAGATCCCTTTTATATCTTTCCCCTCTCACCTTAAACCTATGTCCTGTAATTTTGGACTCTCCAATGGGGAAAAGATCATGTCTATTTACCCTACCCATGCCCCTCATGATTTTATAAACCTCTACAATGTCACCCCTCAGCCTCCAATACTCCAAGGCAAAAAGCCCCTGTCTATTCAGCCTCTCCCTATAGCTCAAACCCTCCAATCCTGGCAACATCCTTGCAAATCTTTTCTGAACCCCTTTCAAGTTTCACAATATCCTTCCTATAGCAGGGAGACCAGAATTGTTTGCAGTATTCCAATAATGCCCTAACCAATGTCCTATATATCTGCAATTTAAACTCCCAACTCCAATGCTCAGTGCACTAACCCATAAAGGCAAGCATACCAAACACCTTCTTCACGATCCTATCTACTTGCAACTCTACTTTCAAGGAACTATGAACAGCCACTCCAAGGTCTCTTCATTCAGCACAAAACTCTCTGACCAGTTTTTATTATCATTGTATTCATTGTAGTATTAGTAATCCTAACATGCTTACTACCTCAGTCATACTATTTGAGGTTTACTTATTGCCTGGGATGATCTCTGTCATTGCTACTCAAGATTCTTCTTGGACAGATGAGGAAATGACCCTAAAACAAAGTTGCTGGAAAAGGTCAGCAGGTCTGGCAGCATTTGTAAAGGAGAAAATAGTTAACGTTTTGGGCCCGGTGACCCTTCCTCAGAAAGTACTTGAACTTGCATCTGGTCAGCACCTAACATCAGACTTGAATCTGTCACTACTATTTGTTCACCAAGCTGTGTTGCACTCTGAGTTATCTCAGTTAAAGATTAATCAGTGAACACAAGTGGAATATGCTGGTCATTGGCTGTCTGATTGCTTGTGTGTTCTCAAAAACCTTGCTGATTCTTTCAATGTGAACTCTTGTCAGTGTTGATTAGGGTGGGATACTTTCTGTCAATCCAGTTTTGTCACAGGGGCCCATCTTGCCGATAGTATGAAATAAATGTCTTATATCAATGTTACTAACGTTAATTAATTCTGTCTTCTGTTTAGGTTCCACCCTGAGTCCAGGGAACCCTATGAAATATTCTACTGGTTCTTTGTTCAGTTGTTCTATGTTCAGTAACCCAATGTTCTTTGACCTGTTGCTCCATGACTGAATGCTCCTTGATCAGGGGCATTGTACAGCCTTAAACCTTTCAGACCTTGACATACTTATACAGCAGGCCTCACAGACATAATTGCTTGGAGGCCTGAAAAGGTAGCTGCTTCCTGTATGCATCCAGGCCACTATAGAAGGAATCATGACACCTACAACAAACTGTTTCTGGCTTCAAATGTGGAATTCCTTCATTGCAGATTTCATGGGACTATCACACTGTCCAAATTAAATACTCCAAGTGGATTCTCATCTGACTCAAAATCCCAAGTTCAGTGTCAGATGGGGTTAATATTGCCTGCAGTTATGCCAGCTGCTTTGCAAGGATCTTCTTCAAAATGACAAATTCATGAGATCTCCATGCAAAAGATTAAATCTCTTTACACTGTTCAGAACATATTCTTCCTAGCATCTTTTCTTAGTTTTTCTACTTTGGTTGTGAGCATCAAGTTGCATGGGCTTCTCTGCCCCTACTCTCCAATGCCCCAGCATAGATTATTTAGAAATTACAGCACAAAAACGCTCAATCCAGGCACTTCCCACCCTCTGAGGAGCTCCATTGGTCCAATAGAGGATTAAGAGGCAGAAATTTGGAACCTGCCACTGATTTCCTTAGGCATTATAGGCTAGTACATTTATGAAAAGTGGCGAAATGACCACCATTGCTTTGAAGCAATGTGATACCTTCGAAATCTAATGGTATTGTATAAAGGCTTTAATGGTGTGTTGGTATCTGAATACTGCATTCAATAACATTCCAGATTATGGTTTTAGTAAGGTGGTTGTACATGAGGATGTGAACCATGGAACACTTCCTGGTGAAGTCTTTAATTATAAAAGTCACAATGCAACACACAGTCATTGTTGGAAACTTTAAAGCTGGGGAACTTTGTGTTGTTGCAAACTTAATACAGTGTATTTTTGAAAAGTGTGTAGCTACTCTTGCCCAATAATTTCATTGAGATCTGTGCACCAATTACTGAAATTGATACTGTCCTGACTATCTCTTTCTGCTCCTCCTGAGAGTCCTCCTTTTGCCAGTACCTAAATGTGCTTTGCCCCTTTGTTTGATCTCTTGCAGAAGCAGTGTTATATCAACATGAGTAGAGTGGAACTTGGGTCCTCCAGCAGATGTGTGATATTTAGTATGCAACCAACTATTGGTGGTTTGGAACAAGCAGTCTTCTGATGAATACTTGTCATGCTTTTAAGTTGCAGCATGTGTTTAAATATTCCTGCGGTACACTGTTTCCTGCCACTTGGAAGCTTTTCTTATGCCTGGAAGTGGTATTATGCTCTCTCAAAATGTGATCGGTCTGGCAGTAGCACTGTACATTAAGGCTGGTGAAAACTCTCACTTGTTCCCCTTCGAGGCATGATCACAGGAACATAAGTACAGAAGTGTGATCATCTAGCCCCTAAAGCCAGTTTGAACATTCATTTAGATCATGGTTGATCAATAGTAGAAGCCCATCCATTTGTCAAAGTTCCAGAATCCTTGACAATCTTACCTCAGGAAAACCTGTTACTCACAGATCTGAAACTTTTAGTCGACGTAGTCACAACACTTCTTGAGGGGAGAATTCCAGGCTTATACTGTCCTTTGTGAGGAAAAGTACTTTCTGACATTAGCCCTGAACAGGCTGGATTAATTATAAGATTCTGTCTCCTAGATCAAGATTCTCCCTCAAGACAGAATATTTTCTCTGTATCCATACTATCAAGAACATTGTATGTCTGAAACACATTACTTAGATCTTCTGCATTCAAGGGAAATGAGCAGGTTTCTAACGAGAACGCAATCTGAGTTCACTACATTGAGAAAATATGCCATTACCTGTAAAGGTACAAATTCTCTCAGGATGTGAATGTTTATCTGTTGTGCATTTTTTGCCTCCAATTACAGAGGAGTAGGAGGTGCTGGACGTCTTAAACACGTAAGGGTATTTAAGTTCCTGAGACCTGACAAGGCGTACTCCAGAACTTTGTGGGAAACTAGGGAAGTGATTGCTGGGCCCCCTGCTGAGATGTTTGTATCATCGATAGTCACAGGTGAGGTACTGGAAGACTGGAGGGTGGCTAATGTGGTGCCATTATTCAAGAAAGGTTGTAAGGAAAAGCCAAGAATTATAGACCAATGAACCTGACATCAGTGATGGGTAGGTGTTATTGGAGTGGATTCTGAGGGACAGGATTTACATGTATTCAGAAAGGCAAGGACTAGTTAGGGATAGTCAGTATGGCTTTGTGCATGGGAAATTGTGACTCAATAACTTGATTGAGTTTTTTGAAGAAGTGACGACGAGGATTGATGAAGGCAAAGCAGTGGGTGTGATCTATATGGTCTTCCGTAAGGCTTTTGACAAGATTTTGCATAGTAGTTAACAAAGTTAGATCACATGGAATACATGGAGAACTAGCCATTTGGATACAAAAATGGGTGGTGATGGAGGGTTGTTTTTCGAACTAGAGGCCTGTGACAGCAGTGTGCCACAAAGATTGGTGCTGGGTCCCACTGCTTTTTGTCATTTATTAAATGATTTGAATGTGAACATAGGAGGTATGGTTGGTATGTTTGCAGAAGACGCCAAAATTGGTGGTGTAGTGGACAGCAAAAAAGGTTACCTCAGAGTAGAACAGGACCTTGATCAGATGGGCCAATGGGCTGAGGAGTGGCAGATGGAGTTTAATTTAGATAACTGTGAGGTGTTGCATTTTGGAAAGGTAAATCAGGGCAGGACTTATACACTTACTGGTAAGGTCCTGGTGAGTGTTGCTGAATAAGAGACCTTGGAGTGCAGTTTCATAGATAATAAGATGTGAGGCTGGATGAACACAGCAGGCCAAGCAGCATCTCAGGAGCACAAAAGCTGACGTTTCGGGCCTAGACCCTTCATCAGAGAGGGGGATGGGGGGAGGGAACTGGAATAAATAGGGAGAGAGGGGGAGGCGGACCGAAGATGGAGAGTAAAGAAGATAGGTGGAGAGAGTGTAGGTGGGGAGGTAGGGAGGGGATAGGTCAGTCCAGTGAAGACGGACAGGTCAAGGAGGTGGGATGAGGTTAGTAGGTAGCTGGGGGTGCGGCTTGGGGTGGGAGGAAGGGATGGGTGAGAGGAAGAACCGGTTAGGGAGGCAGAGACAGGTTGGACTGGTTTTGGGATGCAGTGGGTGGGGGGGAAGAGCTGGGCTGGTTGTGTGGTGCAGTGGGGGGAGAGGATGAACTGGGCTGGTTTAGGGATGCAGTGGGGGAAGGGGAGATTTTGAAACTGGTGAAGTCCACATTGATACCATGTGGCTGCAGGGTTCCCAGGCGGAATATGAGTTGCTGTTCCTGCAACCTTCGGGTGGCATCATTGTGGCAGTGCAGGAGGCCCATGATGGACATGTCATCTAGAGAATGGGAGGGGGAGTGGAAATGGTTTGCGACTGGGAGGTGCAGTTGTTTGTTGCGAACTGAGCGGAGGTGTTCTGCAAAGCGTTCCCCAAGCCTCCGCTTGGTTTCCCCAATGTAGAGGAAGCCGCACCGGGTACAGTGGATGCAGTATACCACATTGGCAGATGTGCAGGTGAACCTCTGCTTAATGTGGAATGTCATCTTGGGGCCTGGGATGGGGGTGAGGGAGGAGGTGTGGGGACAAGTGTAGCATTTCCTGCGGTTGCAGGGGAAGGTGCCGGGTGTGGTGGGGTTGGAGGGCAGTGTGGAGCGAACAAGGGAGTCACGGAGAGAGTGGTCTCTCTGGAAAGCAGACAGGGGAGGGGATGGAAAAATGTCTTGGGTGGTGGGGTCGGATTGTAAATGGCGGAAGTGTCGGAGGATAATGCGTTGTATCCGGAGGTTGGTAGGGTGGTGTGTGAGAACGAGGGGGATCCTCTTGGGGCGGTTGTGGCGGGGTCGGGGTGTGAGGGATGTGTCGTGGGAAATGCGGGAGACGCGGTCAAGGGCGTCTTCGATAGTTTCATAGTTCCTTCAAAGTGGGATCGCAGGTAGACAGGATAGTGAAGAAGGTGTTTGGTATGCTTCCTTTATTGGTCATTGCATTGAGTATAGGAGATGGAAAGTCATGTTGCGGCCATACAGGAGGTTGGTTTGGCCACTTGTGGAATACTGTTTTCAATTCTGGTCTCCCTGCTATAGGAAAGATGTTTGTAAAACCTGAAAAGGTTCAGAAACGATTTATAAAGATGTTGCCAAGATTGGAGATTTTGAGCTATAGGGAGAGGCTGGATAGGCTGGGGCTATTTTCCTTGGAGCATTGGGGGCTGAGTGACATTATAAAGGTTTATAAAATAATGAGAGGCATAGATAGGATAAATAGACAAGGTATTTTCCCCAGGGTAAGGGAGTCCAAAGTTAGAGGGCATAGGTTTAAAGTGAGAGGGGAAATATTTGAATGGGACTTAAGGGGTAACTTGTTCATGCAGAGTATGGTGAGTAGATGGAATGAGCTGCCAAGGGAAATGGTAGAGGTTGGTACAATTACAACATTTAAAAGGCATCTGGATGACTATATGAATAAGAAGGATTTAGAGGGATATGGGGCAAATGCTGGCAAATGGAACCACATTGCTATAGGATATCTAGTCGGCATGAATGAATTGGACCGAAGGGTCTGTTTCCATGCTGTACATTTCAATGGCTGTATGATTGTAATTAATTAAGCAGCTGACACAATGATTCCTCTGTGGTTCAGACAATAAGCATTTGAAATTGCTAAAGTTTGGGGTACAGTAGCAAATGCGAGGATTGTAATTTAAGTGATGAGATCGTGGTACGCTGAAGGAGAGCCATGAAATTAAAAATTCTATAAGTTTTTAGAGTTTCTAGTGAGTTCAAGGAACAAAGGGTTCTGTAACTATCCTTGTAATTTACTTCAAATCAGTAATTCTCTGATTTGTGGTATTAATCAGCCAAGTGGCAGAGTAGCATATATGGTCCTTCACTGATGAATCATCGGTTTTCACTGGTAATTGAGCATCCCACCTAATGACCCTGCTGCGCTGCCATCTCATTAATTCTCTGCAAAGCAGAATGGCTCAGGATGATGACAAGGAGGTGCATTTCATTTGTGGGTAATGATTATGCTTTTCTGTTTTTGTTTCATATTCAAAATGCAGTTTATTTGGGCATATATTGAAAATCATCAGGTATTATTGTTTTTGAAGTATATCCAGTAGATACTTTTTATAGCATTATTATTTTTCACTGTTACAGAAATGGCATGTGGGGATAATGCTACTTTATTTTCACCCTTGTAGAAAATATTAACAAACTGGTCAAAAATATTCACAAGCATGCAAACTTTGTATTATTTGTGTTCTACTAAATTCTATTTAAAGCTACATGTACTAGTAGAGAATAAGGAATTCAGTGGCAAATTGGTAGCAAATATGTCGATTACATGAAATGTAGGCCTTTACAGGCTAGAATTAGATGGAAAATATGACAGTCACTCTGCAGAAAAGAATGAAATGAGTATACCATTGCTCTATGTGTTCAAAGTTGCTCAAAATATTTTTACAAAGCAGTACAATTTCCAATGTTTTCAGGCATTTGAAGGGGAAATGCAGGACACAGATGTTAGATGAGATCGACGTTGAACTGTAAAAAAGAATCACTTGCTAGGCAAACTCTCAAGTTGACTTGGAACAACCTGTCCCTTTGAAAGGTGTTACTCAACAAGCTGCAGCTTTGCCCAGTGATTCAGAATTGTGGCAGTCCAAGATGCGAACTAAACCCTGTCACAGTTGTGATTTGAGTATTCGTGCAGCCCTGCAATCAACACATGGAATAGTTTTGCATCTTATCAGGAAACTGCTGCTGTTACAGATAACTTGAAGATTAAATGCTGTACTTTACAGAGAACAAAAAGATGCAGTTGACAACATATACTTTTCAGAAAGAATTTGAATCTCTCAGTCCTTGAAGGTAAGCAACATTTGTTCTGGAAAAAATAACAAATAATGTGTGCTGCTGTCTTCTGAATTATCAGCATTTTCCTGTGAACTCATCTGTAAATGCACAAGACTGAATTCTTACAAACTACTGACTCAACCATACCACTAGAAAAATGCACCATAATAATCCTCTAAAAATTTTTAAAAATGTTGTCTTTAAGACTTGGTGGGATTCTAGCCACTCATGTTTAACTGTGGCCAAGGAGGTGATTGAACATTGACTACTTGAACAATGACCACCACTATACAGTGTGTGGCACGAACTGCAGGAACTTACTAAGGTATATACTACGTGAAGAATGCTGTATTTTCTGCAACTGAAGGTTGCTGTTATTTTGCTTACATATCAGTCTGTTAACTTTGGTATCTTTATAAATGTCTTTTCCCTTTTAGGAGCTAGAGTGCAAGTGTTGGAATGAGCAATGGGTTCAGCTTCATTTTATTGAGCCCCATCATGAACCCTGCTTCTGTGGCTAACAAGTTCTGGATCAGTAGGTGTGCTGTTTCATGAGCTACAAGATCTCCTAGCATTTTGAAGGTTAGGGAGGCCTTTAGATATTTTCTAATCAATCTGTTGAAAGATGTTATTACATACATTTAGAGCGGGTGGGCCTTGAACCTGGGACTCCTGGCTCAGAGGTAGGGAAACTACCATTGCACCTCGAGAGACCTACCCTAGGTAGGTCTGTATTGCTAGTCGCAGTCAGCTGAGCTCAGTGTATTATTTTGTGTTCAGCTTGGGCTTTTGTTCTCTTCTGAATTTGTAAAAGGAGAATTGGGATTGGGAAGATGCTACATTGTTGGTTTCCACAATATGGTGCCTTCTATACATACAGACAGCTACTTAGCCGTGTCTACAAGCAAGAAGGTTTGTCCAGATTTTATGACTACCGGTGTCTTAGGCATATGTGGTTTTCTCTAGCAGTTATTGGAACTTGAATTTACAAAAATCCTCCTACTCTATTGTTAATAACTATCTACAACAGCAATACATCTATAAAGATTCTTATGAACTTGGCAACTTGAACAGGTGCTGCCTATCTGAATCGTTTGATGATTAGTCCATGTATTTTGCAGCTCAGCTGTTGTCCTTTTTAAAACACACGAAGAAGGTAATATCTAAGGAATTTTCCAATGTTACCAGTGCCAAGTGCCTCAAATTTTAAAAAGGAAACATCAGTACACAAGCAGCGTGTCTTAATGAAGGCAACAGAATAAGTAAGCGATTCCAGCAACTGAAGCAGAGTTTAGCTGGAACAGAGAAGCAGGCTGTAGTAGCTTTGAGGAAAAAGAAGATTGTCTAAATGCTGCTAACCACCTTGTTCCAAAGGATGCACCCCATCTGAAGCACCAACTTTCCAAAATAGTAAAACACCTATTCTGCATTGGTAGTGCCTCTTTCCAAAGAGAAACTGGAAACCTCAGTAAAAATATCAAGTTATTTAAGGACCATTAAGGTCAGAAAGATGCAAAACGAAAATGGTTTTATTTTTTAATGCTTAGTAAAACATTGGCAAGATGTTTTATTTACACCAGCAATGCATATTTAAACAGGGCCTATAAGATAATACAATATTCTGAAGGGCTTGATAGAAACATTACAAAACAAATTATGCCACAGATTCACGTAACGAAAGACTAAGTCTGAAGACAAAAGGGCTTGGTCAGTGAGATCAGTTTTACTCTTCTCTTAAAGGAGGAAAGAGACAGTGAGATGCGGGGAGGAAATTCTAGACAGTATGGCCTAGGCATCTGGAAGTGCATTGACCAGTGCTGGAGTGATTAAAATTTGGAATATTCAAGAGGCTAGAATTAAATGAGTGATTGTATTTTGAGAGTTGTGGGCCTGGAAGCATTTTCAGAGATAGCAAAGGCAAGATCATAAAGGGCTTTGAAAAACCAGGAATTGAATTTTTAAAGCACTTTAATTTTTAAAATGTTAAAAAGTAAATATTTTTAAAACTGCTTAGCTGAGAGACAGTGTAGACAAGCGCCATGGAGAGTGGTGAATTGGATTTAGTATGAGTTACATACTGTAAGCAGAATTGTTAAATTTAGGGAGTGTCAAACATTGAAGATCAGCTAGTAGGACATTGGTATAAAAACTGAAATTTCTAGGTGATACTATGAGGGTACAAACAGGTGGTCTTAATGAAGATGCAAATATGAGGTTAAAAGCTTATCAGGAGTTAAATATGGCATCAGCCCTATGAACAGACTGGTTTGATCTCAGAATATTTCCAGGGTGACGGATTCTGTAGCTAGGGAATGGAGTTTGGTGTAAGAATTGAAAACAATATCTTAAGCTTCTTCAATATTTAAATGGAGAAAATTTATGCTCATCTAGTGACGAATTTTGGACAAGCGGTCTGCTGATACTGGAGGAGTTGAAAGAGATGGTGGTGAGGTATACCAAGTGTTTTCAGTGTACATTGAAAACCACTGCTGTGCTTTCCAGTCATGTTACCAAGGGATTGCATTTGGATGATAAATCAAAAGCAGCAAAGATAGTTTCACAGGGGCACCTGCGATTTTTGTATAGGAGCAGGAAGAGAAGCTATTGCAAGTGATACGCTGCATATGATTAGATAATTAAGGATGGAACGAGGGGTGAATATCCCACCCAGGTGAATGACAGTAAAGAGACATTTGCGGACAGTAGTGTGTTAATTTTTATCAACAGGCAAATGTAGAAGAGTCAGAAACAGTGTTGCACTCAAGGGGGAAAGGTAAATTGAATTATTTTAATGTTCTTTTTCTGACTATTAAGAGATGGTTTGTAATTTGTTCTTAATTGTTTTCCCCTTTAAATACAAATAATGTTGTCTATTCCCGAACCCTCCTTGTGAAATCCAAGTTAAAATGACCCACAGCAAAATATTTTGGTATATTATGAAGTAGGATTTATTAAAGCACTCAAGACCCAAGGGAAGAGCTTGCAACACATAGTCATACACACAAGTATTCAAGACCCAAGGGAAGAGCTTGCAACACATAGTCATACACACAAGCATTCAAGAAAGAAATAAAGCACAAAAGGAAAAGAAGTTGCGATTAAGAATTACTTAAAATCAAAGATATTGTCATTAATTCATGAGGATAGGAGTCCAATAAATCAATGTCCAATTAAGTCTTTCAGTTGACAGTTTTGGCAGAATCTCTTCTCATTGGGAGCTCAAAAGCAGATGACTGTAATTGAAAGCAGAGTCATATAATTTGTAGACTCAAAAACTGGTTCGCTCCTTTAGCAAAGTTAGATTTTTCTGTAAAGTGGACGACTAGAGGCAGGTTGCAGTGAAGTCTGGAGCTGCTTTGTTGTTGACTACAGCAACGTAAAAAGCAGATTTTAAAAAAAGGTTAGTACTATGTCATTAAAAGTTATTCAAACAAACCAGCAGCTTCAATCACTTGACTAGAACTCATGGTTGAGGCACTTAGCTAATGGGGTGGTTTCGATGAATCATCAAAAACCATTGTGTGCTTTAGAAGATAGTTGCAATGACCATGAGTGCCATCTCCTGCATACTGTGCTTCAGTGATTTTCTTTGTTCCAATATGTCTAAGGGAGACAACTCGCCTACTGATATTTTGTGTAGGTTTGTCTGGAATGTCAATATAATGCAATGTGTGACATTTAAGGAGGACGCGATAAGCTTTTGTGCTCTACTCACTGCTGATTGGAACTTAGCAGAAATTACCATCAACTGGCATCATGTGATCAATGGTATTCACATTGTTAGTCCAACAAAGTGTCCATTTAAAAAAAAGCAAGAGAATGTAATTTTTAAAAATTTCTTTTTCTACACACCATCTGAACATTTTAGTCATTTAGGATATCATTTGTGACTTAAACAAAATGTTTGGGTGGAATCCTGATTCAAACTTGGATTTCCAGGAAAGATGGGAATGGATTTGTGAGGTAACAAAACATTCAAAGACTTTAGAAGGGAAAGGGAATTTTATGATGGGACAGTTGTTTACATGGATGGGATGGAAGCGGGGGGTGCAGGGTAACTTGTAAGGGTTTTCCCTAATCTTCTAAACCCATGAAATCAACCATCGAGAAAAACATGCACAGTGGATGCGCAGGAACACAAAATTTGCAAGCTCCTCTCAAAATCAGTCAATAATCCTGACCTGGGTCAATATTGCAGTTCCTTCACTGTCGTTGGTTCAAGATCCTAAAACTCTCTTCCTGCCGGCAGTCTGGTAATACCTATACCATAGGCCACAGCAGTTCAACAAGATACTTCCTCACAACCATTTCAAGGGCCAGAAGGGATGAGCAATAAATGCTGACCCAGCCAATAACAGGCATATCCAATGAGCAAATTCAAAAAAGTGCAAGTTTAAGGCCAGGGGATCGGGGTGGGGGGCTTTAGGATGTTTTACGTGGAGGTCCGGCTCGGTGAGATAATAGAAGGAAGTATACAGCCAAGGCAATGAATTGGATGGTGGGAATTTAGTGACAGACAAGCCCATGCACATGCTGGAAGTGAGGCTGGTGGAAGCAGGGAGAAGAGCTGAAGAAAACAATGCTTGCATTAGAGAAATTAACTCAGATTAATTTTTGCATTGATCATGGATTATCCTGGAATAGTGAGCATATCTTGCAGATGAAAGGAAGACCCAATAGTGTTTTTTCTGGTCAAACCAGATCTGGTGTGGCATTGCTAAACCATATGTCCATCCTTTCAAATCTGCTGTTTGGATATAAAGGAGTAAAGATAAGTGCCTATGGGGCAGTGGCAAGGATGAAAGAAAGTACTGGTTTATTTGGAGACGAAGACATAAAAAATGGAGCTGGGAGGAATTGTCCAAATTGTGACTACAGGTTACAAAAGTAAAAGTGATAGTAAGATCAGAAAGAGTCATAAAGATCCATAAAAGCTTGTGTACTTCAGTGGAAAGAAGACAAAGCACAATTAAACATTGACTGCCAATTAATTATGAGTTTGTTTCATTTTCTGGCATGGACTAACTTTTTGGTCATCGTTTCCTGAGCTTTTTTTGAGCTTTGTATCAATAGTAGAGTAGGGAAGGATAAAGAGAATGGAGTGTGAATGGAAAGGGATTTTGGCATAGCAAGTGATAAGGAGCTGAAATGATAATGGGAACTGCAGATGCTGGAGAATCCAAGATAACAAAGTGTGAAGCTGGATGAACACAGCAGGCCAAGCAGCATCTCAGGACCACAAAAGCTGACGTTTCGGGCCTAGACCCTTCATCAGAGAGGGGGATGGGGAGAGGGTTCTGGAATAAATAGGGAGAGAGGGGGGGGAGGCGGACCGAAGATGGAGAGAAAAGAAGATAGGTGGAGAGGGCAGTATAGGTGGGGAGGTAGGGAGGGGATAGGTCAGTCCAGTGAAGACGGACAGGTCAAGGAGGTGGGATGAGGTAGTAGGTAGGAAATGGAGGTGCGGCTTGAGGTGGGAGGAAGGGATGGGTGAGAGGAAGAATAGGTTAGGGAGGTGGAGACAGGCTGGGCTGGTTTTGGGATACAGTGGGGGGAGGGGACGAGCTGGGCTGGTTTTGGGCTGCACTGGGGGAAGGGGAGATTTTGAAGCTTGTGAAGTCCACATTGATACCATTGGGCTGCAGGGTTCCCATGTGGAATACGAGTTGCTGTTCCTGCAACCTTTGGGTGGCATCATTGTGGCACTGCAGGAGGCCTATGATGGACATGTCGTCTGAGGAATGGGAGGGGGAGTTAAAATGGTTCGCGACTGGGAGGTGCAGTTGTTTATAGCGATAAGGAGCTGAAGTTGCATTTGTGAAGAAACAAAGGTGGTCAGTAAAGTGGACTCTTCATTTACATTCAATTTCACAAAATACAAGTTCACCATAAACAGTGGAGACAATGTAGAAGGTGGAGAAAATGCAAGTAAATTGTTTTATCACTTGGGGAAAAATATTGCAGGGCCCTTCATGTTGAGTGTTGGTTTTGGGTTATTGTGTCCCTTTAAGAGGCAGATGCACAGAATGAAGGCTCTCTACTTGTCTTCATATGATGTGCAACCTGGTGTCAAAATCATTCCAGATAATAAGTTCAAAAAAGGAGTAACAGTATATCGTTTGAGGATTTTATCACTTCCTTTCATGTGGGGTCAACTTTCAGGAGGAGGAAGGGGGCAAGAAAAATATACGCAGGACACATTTCTGCTGATCCTCAAAAGGTATTCATCATAGTCACACAAGGTGGCTGTAAACATTTATAATTGTGAGATGTAATTGTGAGCCTCCTACCTTGACGAGTCAAATCAATGACCTTGGCATTGAGGTTTTAAGTGAAGGTTATTGGTGGATGAAACTAACTGTAAAGGCATTAGGGGACTTTCTTGTGGTGCAGTGGTAGTGTTCCTACCACTGGATTAGGAGGGCTCAGTTCAAGTCCCATCTGCTCCAGAAGTGTGTTATAACATCTCCGAACAGTTTGATTAGAAAAATAGCTTAATTTTTGAACAAAACTGCAAAGGCATTCTGCTCGCAATAAACCTGGGTTATTTAATTAGTTTGAATCTTTCAAAGCAGACAAATACCTTCATGGTTTAATTTATTTTGTTGGATTAAATCTGTAAGCCTGTAACTTTAGGAATTTTCTTCTCCCTTCAGCATCTGGAGAAAAAGCCCTTTGTGTCAGATTGAGGCATTTGTGAACAGAGCAAATAATTCTGTACCTCCTTAACCAACCTTCCTATCCACTTTATCTTGGCCCTACAGAATTTTATACTTTTCATTTAGATCTTCCGTCAGCTTCCTGTGCTCCAAAATACCAATCCTAACTATCCAATATTTTGTTAAAACTAACATTTTAAAAGTCTTCTGAAATCTCCTCCGCACTTTTTCTAGGGCAATGACATATTCCCTACAGTGCAATGATCAGTACTCCAGACTTGAGCTAACCAGCCTTTTACACTTTGGAGATTAAACTTCTTGGTGGTGTATTCCATGCGCCAGCTAATAATGGTGAGAACTTTTGTAACTCTTGACACGTATAATCTCCTGTCCCAGCCACCTTTAGTGATTGGCGGACATTCCCTCCAAGGGCCCCTCTATCTTCTACTGTACTCAATGTTCTACCATTTATTACACATTCCCTTACCTTGTTAGCTTTCCTCAAATGCATTTCCTCACTCTTCTCTGGATTGAACTCAATTTCTCACTGTTGTGCCCACTTGACTAGTCAATAAGAAGCATTGAAAATCCCAGTTGGCAACCTTATCAACAAATGGAGGTACAAGAGTTGGTCAAACATCAGTTTCTTTTTCAGATTAACGCATGACAAATGCTCTGACTAAACTTCAAGAATGATTCCTGGACTAGGTCAGTAGGAGTTTCTTCAAAAAGTTGCAAAAGACAATGCCAGCTTTGTTTGAGTGTAAGTTTTATTACCTTGTAAAAACATAATCTTTCCTTGAAGGTGTTTTTCAATGTCTGTGTGTTTATTTGAACAAGACTAAAAGGTGTGAAATCGATTAAGGGTTTCCTTAAAGGGACCTTGACTGCGTGTGCTGAGAGCTTTATGAGAAGATAAATAGTCAATGTGCTTCAAGTAGTCCCTGACTTCACCCAAGGTTCATTACTCCCCCTTCAAGTCGCAGACCACGTATCCTGAAAAATCAGGCATGGTTCCATCAAAATTGAGGCAGAGGTTCATAATGTCCAACTCCACGTGGGAGATGGGCAGTTGCAGGAGTGTTACTCATGGGCTTTATATTTTCTATCTATTCAACCTCTATCCTGTGCTTGCAATGATTTCTGGAATGGGAATGTTAGCAGGAATCCAGAATCATGTCCTACCCACCAATTTAAAAGGTCTCCAGCATTGGCCTGATCAAGTCTTGTCCCTTACCTTTTTTAAATTCCTCCCACTGGTGTGGCGCAGAGTTATATCTGAGTACTGTTTCCAGTCCACTTCTGCTGAATGACATCTTAACTTAGTAGATTTAGTTATAAAGGCATTGCATCATACAGCATAGAAAGAGGCTGTTTGGGCTCCCTATGTGTATACCAACCAGCAAACACCAAACAACACTAATCCCATCAAAAGGCACTTGGTTCAGAGTCTACCATACCCCGTATTTTAAGTGCTCATCTAATGCCTTCATAATGTTGGTGAGAGTATCTGCCTCCACCAAGCAATACATTCTATATTTTTACCATCTTCTGGGTAAAAAATAATTCTCAGATGTCCTCTCAACCACTTACTCTTTACCTTAACATATGCCTTCTGAGCTTTGATACATCTGCCTTGGGGAAGAGATTCTCACAATCAACCTTGTCAATGCCTCTTGTAATTTTGTACACCTTAATCAGAACCCCATCCCTCAGCCTCCTTTGCTCCAGGGAAAACATACCCAACCAATCCAGTGTCTCCTCATAGCTGAGACTTTTCATCCCAGGCAACAACTTGAAGAATCTTCTTTGCACCCTGTCTAGTGCAATCACATCAATCTAATAATATGGCAAAACGCAGTATTATATTCCACCTATGGCCTGACCAGTCTTTTATAAAGTTATGTCAAGACTTCCTTGCTCCTATATTCTACATCACGGCTAATGAAGGCAAGTATCCTGTCTGCCTTCTTCACCAACTTGTTTAACTGTGCTGACTCCTTCAGGAATCTATGAATCTGCACACCAAGGTCCTATTGTTCCTCACCATTAAAGACCTACCATTCATTATATACATTCTGTGATGCTGGATGAACACAGCAGGCCAAGCAGCATCTCAGGAGCACAAAAGTTGACGTTTCGGGCCTAGACCCTTCATCAGAGAGCCTCTGATGAAGGGTCTAGGCCCGAAACGTCAGCTTTTGTGCTCCTGGGATGCTGCTTGGCCTGCTGTGTTCATCCAGCTTCACACTTTGTTATCTTGGATTCTCAAGCATCTGCAGTTCCCATTATCACTCATTATATACATCTTCCCATTATTAGACCTTCTAAAATGCATCACCTCACACTTAACAGAATTAAATTCCATCTGCTCAATTTACCAGCTGAACAATATCCAACTGTAGCCTCAGACCATCCTGCTCACTATCAACAACACCACCGATTTTCTTGTCCTCTGCAAGCTTACAAATTATATCTTCTGCATTAACAAACAGCAAGGGTCACAGCTTCAAACCCTGTAGTACACCGCTGGTCACAGGCTTCCAATTATGAAAACAACTCTCCACTTCACCTTTTGCGTTCTACTTGGAAGCCCATTTTGGTTTGCTAACTTGCCTTGGATCCCATGAGCTTTTACCTTTTGGAACAGCCTTCTATGTGGGACCTTATCAAAGACCTTACTGAAGTCCATGTAAGCCACACCAGTTTTTCACCAGTGGAGAATTGTATGATGTAAGTCACCCATCATGTTGATAGAATAAGAGTTCTACATTTTGATTAACTCTTCATGAAGCTGCATTTGGAGCAGTAAAATATGCATACAAGCTATTTATAATGGTAGTAAAAACAGAGACAATAAGGTTGGTTATCAAAGAAAATAATAGCCCATGTTCCACCCCCAGTCAACACCAAATCTGCGAGTTGGTTATTCCCTGGTTTCAGATGCATCGTTCGTATAAACCTGTTCATTTTTCTAAAAATGTTAGTGCAACTGTAAACTGTGAAAATTTACATTAAGGTTGCATTGTCTTCCACCCCCAGCCCTCCTCCCCATTTCTTCTCCTTTGTATTAGGAGGATTCATATCTCAATGCCTAATAATAGGTTCATAGTTCCATTTATTCCTCTTACCGTTTCATAAATTTGACTTGTTTCTGATAAGTACTTTACACCAGTATTTTGGAAAAAAAGGTCGTGCGTGAGAATGTGCATCATGAAATATACTTGAATGATGAGTTAAGAAGACATGTTGTAGAATAGACATTGGACTGCAGTCAGTGGAAGAATGAAGACATGTTCTAACATCGATGAATAGTTTTCTTGTTTTGTTTTGCTTAACTTGCAACTGATTGTACTTCAAAGCAATTCATTGTACATGATGCATTCAGGACATTTGCGATAAGGCATTGTATAAATGTAACATCTATTTGCTTTAAAGGTGACTTCATTTATTTTTCTGGGATTTAATTACAAACTATTAATAAAACTGATAAAAATCTATGTATTTTAGTATTGTAAAGAATGTCTGCCCATTTCGACCAAATTGCTAATTGTAAATTTGTATGGAGTATGTTTGATTACATGCTGCTACAGTGTGATCAGTGGTTTTAAATGCATTAAAAATTAAGATAAGTTTGAAGATACAAACATATTGCGGATTACAAAATAATCTGACATACGACTTGGAAAAATGTGCTGCTATATTTTCAGCCCTTGTGTCCTTTCAGGACTAGATAGTATGGAATTTCCACAATTAATCACATTAATAACGTATCCAGGTCAGCATTAAGGTTGTGAATGCAAGTTCAGCCTGTGAATAATATACATGCAAAAACATTTTCTTGTCACTCTTTACCCAATGTGAGTCTACTTTTGAAATGAATGATATGGATTAAATTTTACAAGCTCAGATGGTGCAGTCACAATGGTGTTTTTCAGGATTTGTACCTTTGAATTAGTTATATTTGAGGAAATTGTCATGACACTGATGATAAGAGCTATGGAAGTGTTTTACAAGTTTTGTTATTATTGTTATCTGAAAGATATATTGTTGATAGCTGAGGAAAGTGAAAGTACAAGTCCAAAGCAGATTTTTGTCAGTGGCGCCCCGTACTCCATGGCAAGATCTGAATTATGCACCAGTTCTACTTTCTTGCTTTTTCCCTATTTTCCATGTGATCAGAATTAAAAATTCCAGTGCTAGCAACATGCAAGGGAATCACATGCAGTTTCACAGCAGAGGAAGCATCTTAGTGGTGACATTGCTGTATCTAAAGGTAGGCTATAAAAGAACTTCCTGGGGAAACAGGGAGGCTGTCCATCCTGGCCAAAAACCTTCCTGCCCAAAAGCATTGCCGTTAACAAAATAGTTACTGAGAGCACAAAGGTGGCATGAATTTTGTTTTTCTCAAATTTTAAATCTTACTTCTAAACAATTCACATTTCATTGATTTCAATTTGTTTTTGTGTGCATTGTGTTATCATTATATTTTGAGACTAGCTTGATGAATATGCTAAATGTCATGGTACACCTCATGGTTGGTATGTGTTGATGGTTACAGGGGAATTCAAGCTATTTCCTTTATTATTTGAAAGGAACATTGTTATGTTTTGTATTTATGCTTTGTTGAATATTTATTCAAGTGTCCAGTATTGTACTCACAGCAGGGATAACTGAAATGTTGTAAGTGAGCTTAAAATCTTTTAAGGACTTGGACGGTGACTATCAGACCCCACATCTGGACACAACCTCTTTGGGCCCCTCCTCTTCTAATCATGATTGTCTATTCTTTACAACCCTCCCCACTACACTCTGGACATGAGGCCATTCTCTCCTCCAGTCCTCCAAGCCCTCAATTCCACCATCTGTATTTCCTCCCATGTATCTCTGTTTAACTTGTCAAATACTGACCTCATTCAACATGCTCCCTATCTCACCAATGACTGACCCTTATAGTTCTAGGTCCTCACGTGCACTGCCATTCTCCTGTACTAACCTGTGTCATAGAGTTCAACAAGGAAAACTACTGATATCAGATACAACTATACATCGTCAACTGATACACAAAACTATTAAACTGTTGTGACCCAGGTCACATTGTCAGGTATCACTGGCTTTATCTTAAAGATAGGGCTTTGTCAAAAAAAAGTTTTTTTTTACTCAGAGGGTGGCATGCAAATGTATTACAAATATGAGCCCACTATTGGCTGGCATGAGGTACTATCCATTGCAAAGACCCACCAAAGTTATCTTTGCGTCTCAACTTGTTACAAAAACAAAATGTTTGCATCCTGACAAATTCAGTCACGCCAGCTGCCATGTTTTCCAATCCGTAAGATCCACCCAAGGTTATGAGTAATCAGTGAAAGATGACTGCAAATTTTTATTGTCCTTCAGCTTACTTTGTGTTTTCTATTTTCAGTTAAGTACACTGCAACCTAAGAAGCTTTTTTTTGCATGCATCTTTATCTTCATCCATTTAAAGTTACTTAATCAATTTTAAGTAACTAGACTAGCTGTGTGAAAATCTTCTTGAGTCATCCATCATGTTGCTAGAATAAGAGTTCTACATTTCGATTAACTGTTCATGAAGCTGCATTTAGAGCAGTAAAATATGCATACAAGCTATCTATAATGGTAGTAAAAAACAGAGACAATAAGGTTGGTTATCAAAGAAAATAATAGCCCATGTACCACCCCCAGTCCACATAAGTTAAAAATTATAGACAACTACACAGGATCCATTAATCATTTTGGCACTCCAGTGCACATTTTAACCAGTGAATGGCAGCCAAATGATCAAAAGTATATTGCAATTGAATTTACTTTCAGCCATAATTCCACAGGACTGAAATAGGATTTTATTACTGCCATTTATCTGTTGTATGCAATCCAAAGGAATGGTGAGTACACAATTACTCTTAAAAGTAGTAATAAACTTTTCCTATATCAATCCAGTTGTATCAGAAGGAAAGAAGTTGTTTTCTAATGAAAAGGGAAAAGAAAATGATTGTTTTTTCTGAAAGCGTGTTCAGGGCATTTTGTCAGACTCGAGTAACATACTGCTACTGGAGATTTAAAAATTAATCCTGTTGAGAGCAGATTTTGCTGAATGTCATTAAGCAGTTTAGTAATACTGGGGCTTTTGCTTTAACACATGGATGACAACACAGGTTGATCCTTAGCATTTATTAGGTGACTTCGTAATTATGTTATAAGAGCCTATGGATTTGTACAAAGGAACCTGAGCAGAGTGAGTGAGGTGGAATTCTAATTCATTAAAAATAATTTCCAGATTTGTTTTTTTAGGTTCTGTAATGCTTTATGATGAAATGTGAAGCTGCAAAACAGTTCTAGTTTGTTTTATCCTGTAACTTGCAAATCATTCTTTTTAAATCACTTCATAACCCTTTATCTCCCCATCACTCTAGGAGCACAGCAAACATGAGTAGGCCTATGAGCCCATCAAACCTGCTCTGCTATTTAAAGTATTTGTGGTTGATTGAGCACTTCAATACTGTTTACCCACAGTATCCCTATAACCCTTTACATAATGTGTAATCAGCAATCTATCAAACTGTACAGCTCTCAATAATAGAGAATCCCAGAAATTCATCACCCTCTGAGTAAAAGGGGAGGCAATGGAGTAATGGCAATGCCATTGGATTAGTAGTCTAGAACCCTAGCTTAATGTTCCAAGGGTATGAATTTGAGTTCCACCATGGCAGATGGTAAAATTTGAATTCAGTAACAATCTGGAAAGAAAGTTAGCCGATAGTAACCATATAACCATTCTTTATTGTCACAAAAGCTTGTCTGATTCACGAATTTCTTTTGGGAAAGGAAATCTGCTGTCTTTACCCGCTATGGCCGAAGTGTATTTCCAGTTCTACAACAATGTGTTTGATTCATGAATGATGTTTGGGTAAGCAGGAATGGCCAATAAATACTGGACTAGCCAGTGATACCCACGTGAATGAATTTAAAAAAGCCCTCATCTTCTTCCTAACTGAGACTCCCTTTATTTGCAAATTGTACTCCCTGGTTCTGCACTCTCCAATGAAGGGAAACAGCTTACCCAACATCTATCCTGTCTAATGCTTTATGTATTTTGTATGTATTAATGATCACCTCTCATTCCTGGCAGCAGTAGTCAATTTAAACCTAGTTTACCCAATGCCAGTTCATTACACAGCCCTATCTGGGCACAAACCTGGTGAACTATTGTTGCACTCCCTCGAGGGTAATAATGCTTTTTGCGAGATAAGGAGATCAAAACTCAATATCCCATGTGTGGTTTAACCAATTTTCTACACAAGTGAAGTAAGACTTTCCTATGATAACAAGGTGTAGAGCTGGATGAACACAGAAGGCCAAGCAGCATCAGAGGAGCAGGAAACCTGACATTTCGGGCCTAGGCCCTTCTTCAGAAAAGGGGGAGGGGAAGAGGGTTCTGAAATAAGTAGGGAAAGAGCAGGAGGCGGATAGAAGATCGATAGAGGAGAAAATAGATGAAGAGGAGACATACAGGTCAAAAAGGCGGGGATGGAGCCAGTAAAGGTGAATGTAGGTGGGGAGATAGGGAGGAGATAGATCAGTCCAGGGAGGACAGACAGGTCAAGGGGGTGGGACGAGGTTAGTAGGTAGGAGATTGGGGTGGGGCTTGAGGTGGGAAGAGGGAATAGGTGAGAGGAAGGGCAGGTTAGGGAGGTGGGGACAAGCTGTGCTGATTTTGGGATGCAGTAGGGGGAGGGGAGATTTTGAAGCTTGTGAAGTCCACATTGATACCATTGGGCTGCAGGGTTCCCAAGCGGAATATGAGTTGCTGTTCCTGCAACCTTCGGGTAGCATCGTTGTGGCACTGCAGGAGGCCCAGGATGGACATATCGTTTGCGGAATAGGAGGAGGAGTTGAAAAAAGGTTTGCGACTGGGAGGTGCAGTTGTTTAGTGCGAACTGACCGTAGGTGTTCTGCAATGCGGTCCCCAAGCTTCTGCTTGGTTTCCGTGATGTAGAGGAAGCCACGACAGGAACAGCAATGCGGTATACCACGTTAGCAGATGTGCAGGTGAACATCTGCTTGATGTGGAAAGTCTTCTTGGGGCCTGGGATGGGGCTGTGGGGGGGAAGTGTATGGGCAGGTGTAGCACTTCCTGCGGTTGCAGGGACTAGTGTTGGGTGTGGTGGGGCTGGAAAGAGTGTGAAGCAGACAAGGGAGTCACGGAGAGAGTAGTCCCTCTGGAAATCAGATAAGGTTGGGGAGGGAAAATTGTCTTTGGTGGTGGGGTTGATTGTAGATGGCGGAAGTCTTGCCCTGGCCCCAAGAAGACTTTCTGCATCTCCCAGGCCTCAAGAACACTTCCCACATCAAGCAGATGTTCACCTGCACATCTGCTAATGTGGTATACTGTATCTGTATCTGCTGTTCCCATTGTGGCCTTCTCTACATCGGGTAAACTGAGCAGAGGCTTAGGGACTACTTTGCAGAACACCTCCGCTTGGTTCGCAATAAACAACTGCACCTCCCAGTCGCGAACCATTTCAACTCTCCCTCCCATTCCTCAGACAACACGTCCATCCTGGGCCTCCTGCAGTGCCACAACAAGGCCACCTGAAGGTTGCAGGAACAGCAACTCATATTCTGCTTGGGAACCCTGCAGCCCAATGATTTCAATGTGGATTTCACAAGTTTCAAAATCGCCCCTCCCCCTACCGCATCGCAAAACCAGTCCAGCTGTCCCCGTCTCCCTAACCTGTCCTTCCTCCCAGCTATCCCCTCCTCCCACCTCAAGCCGCACCCCCACCTCCTACCTACTAGCCTCATTTCATCCCCTTGACCTGTCAGTCCTCCTTGGACTGACCTATCCCCTCCTTAACTTCCACCCACACTCACCTTTACTGGCTCCATCCCTGCCTCTTTGACCTGTCTGTCTCCTCTCCATTTATCTTCTCCTCTATCCATCTTCTATCTGCCACCCCCTCTCTCCCTTCTTATTCCAGAACCCCCTTCCTCTCCCCCATTTCTGAAGAAGGGTCTGGGCCCAAAACGTCAGTCTTCCTGCTCCTCTGATGCTGCTTGCCTTCTGTGTTCATCCAGCTCGACATCTTGTTATCTCAGATTTTCCAGCATCTGCAGTTCCTACTATCTCTACGAATTTCCTATTCCTGTGTTCAAATCCTCATGCAACAAGGGTGAATTTTCTAATAGCTTTTCCAATAGCTTGTTGCACCTGCAAATATTAGCTTTCTGTGATCTTTTAACAGGGACAGAATATTTCCATATTTGGCTCAGTGTCATACTTAGTTTTACAATGTGCCCGCACAGTTCCTTGGAGCATTTTGTTATGTTAATAGTGTTACTAATATTAGATGAACATGTTGATCCAGTTAGAAGAGGAGTAAGTGACGGGACTGACAGTGGCAATATCTGTGTCTGCCTACACCATTAACAAGTTATCTCCAGATAATGCAAGGTCTGGCTCTTTAGATCATTTATTGATATTCTGGATGTGTACTTTCTGAGGTGTTAGGGCCACATCATTCATATCTGGACCCAATAAAGGGTTATCAAGATATTTAAGCTTTTATCATTCGGACAAAATGAAACATTTTTACTCTTGACAGATATTTTTATTGGATTATTTATTGCTGGGGACTGTGGCATTAAAATTAGTTTCAGTTGGTTGTATTGAAGGTGTAAATTGTATTTAATACCATTTCATAGGCTCTAAAATGCATCTGGTTGTTCCAGGGGCAGTAAAATGTGGTCTTATTATGTATTATTAATGAACCTTTACAGACATGACCCACGTTTGGAGCAGGTTGGACTTGAACCTAGACCTTCTGACTCAGGGCGTAGGGATACTAATTGTACATAACAAAAGTCTTAAATCTTGTCTTATTAAGGTCAGTTAAAGGTAGAACTTTGATATAAATCAGTGCATCAATCTCTTCAATAATGATTAAGTCTAAAATGCATGTAGTCACAATATGAAAGAAGTAAAAGAGATCAGTGATGTAATGGAAGGAGCAATACCATGTTGGTGAATAGCTGCTTACTTATGTATGAGAAGCACAAGGGGAGTTGTTGCATTTCTTGGAAGGGATAGAGTTTAGTCATTGTTCTGGCTGCTTCCATGCACTCAATTCCTGTAACGATCCCTACTTAATTGAAAATACATAGATGCCTCCTCTGATCAATATGCTGGGTGTCTGTGTGTTAAAGGCTGGATGCTTTCTGCATCTCCTCTGATATGGGTGTCCTTTCAGGCATGGACAAAATTTTCACAGCTCATAAGGTACCATGGTACTGACACAGCATTCTGAAGTATTTGGATCTCAGACCATTTTCCTGCCTGACTACTGCAGTCTTGGCAGGAAGGTTATTCAACTCCATGTTTAATGTTCAAACTGGCATTATTTTCTCTTTCTTGCAAAAAGTAAGTGATGATATTTATTAGTATTTAAAAGCTGTCAGTTTATAATATGCTCAGTATATAGTACATCATTTTTAATGCTTTATTGGATTCTTGGCTAGAATCAGAAATTAAAAGAGTTTTGCATTCCTAAGCTGTGATTGAGAGTGTTAGGAGGTGGGGGTGGGGGATGAACAGATGATGTGTATAGTAATAAAGTCAAAGACTAAAGTGGAAGTAATTTTAAAAAAATACCTGTACAGCTGAATAAACAGTTTTAAGACCTCTCCAAGGGCAGTTCAAAACCAAATCAGAATTTTTGCCAAATGTCCTCCATTACAGTAGCTTGTTTGCGTCAGCATTTTAATGATGTCTCAAATAAGTTATGCACTTGAGCCTATGGCATCTTATTTTTTGCATTGGTCACACTTAACATTGAATGAAAAATAGGAAGAACAGATATGACACAACTGACTGTGAAATATGACTTATATCTGCAAGTTTGAGTTCTAGCTAATCTCTTGGGGGGCATACAGTTATAATGTCCAATGATCTATATTCTATTTATAGCCTGTGAAATGAGGAGCGGAAACTAAGCATACAACTCTGTCAGTGTAATATTATGCCAATGGAAGCAAGACTTTTGCTTAACTTCCAACTAAAACTTGTGAGGATTAGTGAAGTGATGAAATAAGCCGTTTTTAATCTTGGCGTGATTTACTTTCTCTGATCATTCCAACATCATTTTGAACACGACATCTCACGTGAATAATTTTAATACATCAGTCTGAATTGTTAACCTATACTGCAGCCTCACAGCACCAGGGGCCCGGTTCAATTCCTGCCTCGGGTAACTGTCTGTGAGGAGTTTGCATATTCTCCCCGTGTCTGCGTGGGTTTCCTCCGGGTGCTCCGGTTTCCTCCCACAGTCCAAAGATGTGCAGGCTAGGTAGATCGGTCATGCTAAATTGCCCGTAGTGTTCAGGGGTGTGTTCGTTATAGGGGATAGGTTTGGGTGGGATGCTCCAAAGGGTGGTGTGGACTTGTTGGGCCGAAGGGCCTGTTCCCACACTGTAGGGAATCTAATCTATTGCCATCTATGTTATAAGCTTTTAAATTGACTTTCCAGAACTATATAAGTTGAATGTTCGTCTTAAAAATATTTAGAAATGCAGAAAAATAAGAACATGAGCAGCCCATTTGGCCCTCTGAGCCTGCTCCACCATTCAGAATGACAATGGCTGACCATGCAAATGAGTAGCCTGTTCTAGCTTTCATTCTGTTCCCTTTGAACCTTTTAGCCCTAAAACTATATCTAACTTCTTCTTGAAGACAAGAAGAAAACAAGTTGCTACTGGAAGACAACTAAAACGGGCCGTCAAGCTACTCATGTGACTGATTTGAATTTAGTGACTTTGTGCGTTATTGCTGCCTTTCATTTGGGAGTTCATCGCTGCGGATTGGTGGTGGAAGATGATAGAACCTATTGGGGGTGGGGGTGGGAGGTTTCTCACACAGTTATCATTGGCCCCTGGACAGACAATGAAGTGGATGTCAGCACAATTTTCCAGCATTAACTCATTCTCCAAATCTCAGGTTTAAATTTGACTCAATTTAAACAGCAAACTTATAGTGTGAAGAGTGCTTAAGTCACATTTTAACTAAAGGGCACAGTATCACAGAATATGGAACAGATTTGGAGAGGCACAAAAGATAGCTCAGTTCATTATCAATTTTCATCAAGGAGGCCAAGGAGAGATCGGCAATAAATAGGGAAGGGAAAGCAAAGGAATGTGCCACCCACTTACACACACGCGCGCACACACGCGCACGCGTCTATAAACGTGTGTGCCAGCCTTCAGTCTGGGCATTTATTCATCCATGCCTGGTGCACTTTTCCAGGACAGCTACAGAATTAATCCACTTTGGCTCCCAGAGCAAGGCAACATCAATTTTATGAGGCTGTTAATGCACTCCAATGTCTAAAGTGTAATAGTTTCAGTTATACTGTTTTGAAAAGTTCTGCACACTCAACTACTGAAAAGAAGTGCTTTCATTTGCTGAAGATAAAAACTCACTAAGTGGAAAAGGACCCTGTGTGTTAATGTAAACCATAGTGCCAGTTGTCTCAGTGCATTTTTCCTTCAAAATATTCTTCCCTTCTGACCATCTCAAAAAACATGATCATATCAATGGAAGGCTTGTAACTAGCAAAGTATAGCTCCCACACACAATGGTATAACCTTACTGAGAATGGCTGAAGGTGTAGGAGAGGAGCACTAGTTAACAAGGTTCCTGTCTCTACCAAAGTGGTTGTTGAAAGGACCACTCCAGAAGAAAGAAATCTGCAAAGAAAAATGGTATACTATTAAAAAAAAGACTACCTGGAAATTCAGAAATGCCCTGGAAGTTAGAAGATATAGATAAACTAAAATTGGAGGACTTGGGTACGGTAAACAGTTGAAGAAAGAATATAAGCATAGGAAGGAAATTAAGCAAAGATAAGAAAACAAGAAGATGCTGTCAGGTGAGAATCCCAAAACATGCTAAAAGAAAAAAGGCATTCAAGACATATCACTGTAAAAACAAAATCCTCAAAGGTGAAAATGGCAATTGTTATATAAGTTAAGTAAGGCAAAGAGAAACAAAGTGCCAGGACCTGAGAAGGGGATTCTGCATGAAACAGTCAGGCCATGGGTAGGGAAAGAGAAGTAAAGACTGTAGGAAAGAAATAGTATCAGAGATAATGGGAACTGCAGATGCTGGAGATTCCAAGATAATAAAATGTGAGGCTGGATGAACACAGCAGGCCAAGCAGCATCTCAGGAGCACAAAAGCTGACGTTTCGGGCCTAGACCCTTCATCAGAGAGGGGGATGGGGGGAGGGAACTGGAATAAATAGGGAGAGAGGGGGAGGCGGACCGAAGATGGAGAGTAAAGAAGATAGGTGGAGAGGGTGTAGGTGGGGAGGTAGGGAGGGGATAGGTCAGTCCAGGGAAGACGGACAGGTCAAGGAGGTGGGATGAGGTTAGTAGGTAGATGGGGGTGCGGCTTGGGGTGGGAGGAAGGGATGGGTGAGAGGAAGAACCGGTTAGGGAGGCAGAGACAGGTTGGACTGGTTTTGGGATGCAGTGGGTGGGGGGGAAGAGCTGGGCTGGTTGTGTGGTGCAGTGGGGGGAGGGGATGAACTGGGCTGGTTGAGGGATGCAGTGGGGGAAGGGGAGATTTTGAAACTGGTGAAGTCCACATTGATACCATATGGCTGCAGGGTTCCCAGGCGGAATATGAGTTGCTGTTCCTGCAACCTTCGGGTGGCATCATTGTGGCAGTGCAGGAGGCCCATGATGGACATGTCATCAAGAGAATGGGAGGGGGAGTGGAAATGGTTTGCGACTGGGAGGTGCAGTTGTTTGTTGCGAACTGAGCGGAGGTGTTCTGCAAAGCGGTCCCCAAGCTTCCGCTTGGTTTCCCCAATGTAGAGAAAGCCGCACCGGGTACAGTGGATGCAGTATACCACATTGGCAGATGTGCAGGTGAACCTCTGCTTAATGTGGAATGTCATCTTGGGGCCTGGGATGGGGGTGAGGGAGGAGGTGTGGGGACAAGTGTAGCATTTCCTGCGGTTGCAGGGGAAGGTGCCGGGTGTGGTGGGGTTGGAGGGCAGTGTGGAGCGAACAAGGGAGTCACGGAGAGAGTGGTCTCTCCGGAAAGCAGACAGGGGTGGGGATGGAAAAATGTCTTGGGTGGTGGGGTCGGATTGTAAATGGCGGAAGTGTCGGAGGATAATGCGTTGTATCCGGAGGTTGGTAGGGTGGTGTGTGAGAACGAGGGGGATCCTCTTGGGGCGGTTGTGGCGGGGGCGGGGTGTGAGGGATGTGTTGCGGGAAATATGGGAGACGCGGTCAAGGGCGTTCTCAATCACCGTGGGGGGGAAGTTGCGGTCCTTAAAGAACTTGGACATCTGGGATGTGCGGGAGTGGAATGTCTTATCGTGGGAGCAGATGCGGCGGAGGCGGAGGAATTGGGAATAGGGGATGGAATTTTTGCAGGAGGGTGGGTGGGAGGAGGTGTATTCTAGGTAGCTGTGGGAGTCGGTGGGCTTGTAATGGACATCAGTTACAAGCTGGTTGCCTGAGATGGAGACTGAGAGGTCCAGGAAGGTGAGGGATGTGCTGGAGATAGCCCGACTCTGTCCCTGCCCCTCCCCCACCATGCACCCGCCGCCATTGACCATGAGGACACGGCCGGAGACCCCACCGATGACGTCACATCGGCCTCCGCCGGCCACAGAACTTCCGGAACCGCTGCCGCAGTCACCACCTCCACGTCCAGGTTCTACAGCCCACACACCACCCTCACCTCAGCTGCTGCCGCCCACCCCGATCCTCCCACCGCCGACGGAACCCCGCCCACGGTCGACGCCGACGGAACCCCGCCCACGGTCGACGCCGACGGAACCCCGCCCACGGTCGACGCCGACGGAACCCCGCCCACGGTCGACGCCGACGGAACCCTGCCCACGGCCGACGGAACCCCGCCCACGGTCGACGCCGACGGAACCCCGCCCACGGTCGACGCCGACGGAACCCCGCCCACGGCCGACGGAACCCCGCCCACGGCCGACGACATCATCGCTCCGCCCACAACCTCCACAGCCTGTAACCCCAGAGGAGACAGCCACCCTGAGCCCTGCCGAATCTTCACCATCCCCCCAGACCTCCCACTGACTGAGGACGAACGGTCAGTCCTGAGCAAGGGGCTCACCTTTGTCCCCCTACAACCACACATCAACGAATACCAGTCACGGTCGGACATAGAGCAGTTTTTCCGCCGTCTTCGCCTGCATGCCTACTTCTTCAACCGGGAACCCAACCCTCCTTCCACTGACCCCTTCACCCGCTTCCAACACAAGTCCTCCTCCTGGACACCACCCCCAGGCCTCCTACCCTCCCTCGACCTCTTCATCTCCAACTGCCGTCGAGACATTAACCGCCTCAACCTCTCCACCCCTCTCACCCACTCCAACCTCTCCCCCGCAGAACGGGCAGCCCTCCGCTCCCTCCGCTCCAACCCCAACCTCACCATCAAACCCGCAGACAAGGGTGGCGCAGTGGTAGTATGGCGTACTGACCTCTACATCGCCGAGGCCAGACGCCAACTCTCCGACACCACCTCCTACCGCCTCCTCGATCATGACCCCACACCCGAGCACCAAACCATCATCTCCAACACCATTCATGACCTCATCACCTCAGGGGACCTCCCACCCACAGCCTCCAACCTCATTGTTCCCCAACCCCGCACGGCCCGTTTCTATCTCCTTCCCAAAATCCACAAACCTGCCTGCCCTGGTTGACCCATCGTCTCAGCCTGCTCCTGCCCCACCGAACTCATCTCCACCTATCTGGACTCCATTTTCTCCCCTTTGGTCCAGGAACTCCCCACCTATGTCCGTGACACCACCCACGCCCTCCACCTCCTCCAGGACTTCCAATTCCCTGGCCCCCAACACCTCATATTCACCATGGACGTCCAGTCCCTGTACACCTGCATTCCGCATGGAGATGGCCTCAAGGCCCTCCGCTTCTTCCTGTCCCGCAGGCCCGACCAGGCCCCCTCCACCGACACTCTCATCCGCCTAGCGGAACTCGTCCTCACACTCAACAACTTCTCTTTTGACTCCTCCCACTTCCTACAGACTAAGGGGGTGGCCATGGGCACCCGCATGGGCCCCAGCTATGCCTGCCTCTTTGTAGGTTACGTGGAACAGTCCATCTTCCGCACCTACACAGGCCCCAAACCCCACCTCTTCCTCCGGTACATTGATGACTGTATCGGCGCCGCCTCTTGCTCCCCAGAGGAGCTCGAACAGTTCATCCACTTCACCAACACCTTCCACCCCAACCTTCAGTTCACCTGGGCCATCTCCAGCACATCCCTCACCTTCCTGGACCTCTCAGTCTCCATCTCAGGCAACCAGCTTGTAACTGATGTCCATTACAAGCCCACCGACTCCCACAGCTACCTAGAATACACCTCCTCCCACCCACCCTCCTGCAAAAATTCCATCCCCTATTCCCAATTCCTCCGCCTCCGCCGCATCTGCTCCCACGATAAGACATTCCACTCCCGCACATCCCAGATGTCCAAGTTCTTTAAGGACCGCAACTTCCCCCCCACGGTGATTGAGAACGCCCTTGACCGCGTCTCCCGCATTTCCCGCGACACATCCCTCACACCCCGCCCCCGCCACAACCGCCCCAAGAGGATCCCCCTCGTTCTCACACACCACCCTACCAACCTCCGGATACAACGCATTATCCTCCGACACTTCCGCCATTTACAATCCGACCCCACCACCCAAGACATTTTTCCATCCCCACCCCTGTCTGCTTTCCGGAGAGACCACTCTCTCCGTGACTCCCTTGTTCGCTCCACACTGCCCTCCAACCCCACCACACCCGGCACCTTCCCCTGCAACCGCAGGAAATGCTACACTTGCCCCCACACCTCCTCCCTCACCCCCATCCCAGGCCCCAAGATGACATTCCACATTAAGCAGAGGTTCACCTGCACATCTGCCAATGTGGTATACTGCATCCACTGTACCCGGTGCGGCTTTCTCTACATTGGGGAAACCAAGCGGAGGCTTGGGGACCGCTTTGCAGAACACCTCCGCTCAGTTCGCAACAAACAACTGCACCTCCCAGTCGCAAACCATTTCCACTCCCCCTCCCATTCTCTTGATGACATGTCCATCATGGGCCTCCTGCACTGCCACAATGATGCCACCCGAAGGTTGCAGGAACAGCAACTCATATTCCGCCTGGGAACCCTGCAGCCATATGGTATCAATGTGGACTTCACCAGTTTCAAAATCTCCCCTTCCCCCACTGCATCCCTCAACCAGCCCAGTTCATCCCCTCCCCCCACTGCACCACACAACCAGCCCAGCTCTTCCCCCCCACCCACTGCATCCCAAAACCAGTCCAACCTGTCTCTGCCTCCCTAACCGGTTCTTCCTCTCACCCATCCCTTCCTCCCACCCCAAGCCGCACCCCCATCTACCTACTAACCTCATCCCACCTCCTTGACCTGTCCGTCTTCCCTGGACTGACCTATCCCCTCCCTACCTCCCCACCTACACCCTCTCCACCTATCTTCTTTACTCTCCATCTTCGGTCCGCCTCCCCCTCTCTCCCTATTTATTCCAGTTCCCTCCCCCCATCCCCCTCTCTGATGAAGGGTCTAGGCCCGAAACGTCAGCTTTTGTGCTCCTGAGATGCTGCTTGGCCTGCTGTGTTCATCCAGCCTCACATTTTATTATCCAGGAAAGAAATAGTGTCGGCTTTGGAAATGGAGTTCAGAGTTTTATTATCAGCAGCCATGTGCTTGTGGACTGGTGATAATGGAAACTGCAGATGCTGGAGAATCCAAGACAATAAAATGTGAGGCTGGATGAACACAGCAGGCCCAGCAGCATCTCAGGAGCACAAAAGCTGACGTTTCGGGCCTAGACCCTTCATCAGAGAGGGACTAACAGAGAGTGGACTGGTGAGTGTCCACAAGACTATCCATTTTCAACAAAGGAGAAAGATCTACCAGTTGATTATAGACCTGTTATTTTCACATGAGTGATAGTACAATTTGGAATGTTTTATTAAAGATAAGACTGTTGCAACATGATATAGGTTGTTTGAGAAGATTACAGATTTGCATGAGAAACTTGCATGGCTGTTGAATACACAACTGGAGTTAGTGAAGGAAGATTTAAGATTAGGGCATGAGAGAAAGGGAATTTCAGGACATAGGAACCTGATAGGTACACGTGATTAGGATTACTGCTCACTTGGCAGATAAATATCAACATGAAAGTTTTGGGCCCAATATTCTGTTACTCTGTTTATAATTGCTACAAAATTACACGTTGAACGTAGTTATCCGGGTCTACCTATCTCTATGCCTTCTTCCTTCAACTTCAAATAAAAGACCAATCTTTCCATCCAGTATCTGTCATGCTAGCTGGTGGAGTGGCTTTGCTACTATATGACAATGCCACTGCAGATCACCCTATTAATGAGTGAATAAGAATTAAATGACCCAATGCTTCACAAATATGAAAATAGAAAATATCATATTCTTGTTCATACAATTTCCCACAAAATAAACATAAGCCATCCACCTTCTTCCTAATGAATTTGCTACATGTTCTATTTCCTTTCCTCTTCTAAAGCTTCTCCTGAATACAACCCAAGAGCCAATATCACGAGAGCTGATTGGCTTTTTGGATAAAGGGGTCATGGGAAAGAGCTTTCCTTCCTTCATAGCAGCAGCTTGCCACTGACTGCTGCATGTCCAGACTTGCTGACGTTGATCTCAAATGCCTCAAACACAATGTCCTAAGGGAGAAAGCGAGGGGCCTGACACATGCCCTAATATTCATGAACAGCTCCATTACTTAACTCCATGCTCACTGTGCAAAAGACAACTGCAATCACTTCAGTCATTATGCATGAGAGCAATTTTCCAAAGGAAAGCATTTATTTATAATTATATGCAAAGCCTTTGCCGTTTCCAGGGCAGATAACCACCTACAGATTTTATTAATTAATTTAATCCTGTTTAGTCAATCCAAATTGTAATTCTTATTATCACAATCGTAGATCAGAGTGACCCAGAGGGTTTGATTAGTGCTTTGTAATTCTAAGAGCTGGACTTTGCTTCTAAACACTGCTAAAGGGATCCAGGGTGTGTTGTCTTGGCAGCGTACAGCTTTCCAGTAACTATTTTGTAGCAACTCAATCTCACAGACTGACAGGACAGGTGGCTGAATGCTTCTTTGTACAGCAGGTGCTCCACAGGAAGACCATTGACAAGAAAGAGGCTGGATTATAGCCACAATCATTTTAATCAGGCAGTGCCAGAAGAACCTTCTCCGCAGTCAGCATCAACACACTCAAACAGATGGGCTCCCAGCCTCACCCCATAATGATGTTAAGCTGGGCATCAATACAAATGAATTTACTTGAAATAGTCAGGAAATCTGCTTTGGTGCAGAAAAAGCAGGGGGAAAAAGTGGTGTAAGAAAAGAAAAATGAAAGGTACCTGCGGTACTTTTTTGGTGAAATTATTTATAATTTCTGTGGATAAGTAATTATCTTCATTTGATCTTCGCCCCTCACTTTGCATGAATTAATATATTTTAGCTCTAAATATCATTCATGGCATTAATGCCAACAATATGGGGTGGGTCTTTGCAGCCCACTGAGTGGTTTTCTTGAAATGGAGCAGTCGGTGGAATCTTATAGGAGCCCAAGTGATGTCGCACATGGTGAGATTGGTGGCAGAATCGGAAGAGAAGCTCAGTGAAGCCCATCTCAACATCGGGAACAAGTTACTGAATCTTTTCTGCATTTACCAAGCAGCAAGACAAGTTTCTCACTGGATAGTGCCAAGTTCCAAATTAAATGGGAGTATTACTGGTTGTGGAATACTCTTAAATGCTCAACCTGCCTCATTAATATTCCACTTGCTATCTTGCAAAATGCACCGAGCAAGTTTGACATAAAGAATTCTCAACATGGAAGTCAGAGGTACCCGGCAACTTCAGCTTGCCGCTGGCTGCGAACAGTATCCATGTTGTTCAGCACCAAACAACAACCCAGGGCATGATACGTAGGCTCTAGTCACAAGCACCCCTCAGCCATGGCCATTGGCATCTAACATTTGCTAACCCCTCACAATCATTGCACTTCTGCCATCAACATACGGGATGCTTAGAAAATGCAAGCTTGCATTGCAAGGCACTGACAATGAGAATTAAAACGCAGCTGCAAGGACACTTGGTCACATAGGGACTGGTGCGCAGCTCACATTTTGGAGCAAGCTGCATCCCAGGGCTGCTGGATGATTCTCTTAGCATACATTCAGTTAGTGCCCATCTGTATGCTCATCAACATCTTACCTTGCCTTGCCTTGTCATGCCATGCCTTTCAGAACATAAGGCCATTAGATGTAGGATCGGAAGTAGACTATTTGGGCCACCAAGGCTGCTCCACCGTTCAATGAGATCATGACTGATCTGAAAATCCTTTGCACAACTTTCTCCCTACAGCCCTTCACAGTAAAGAATTTCACAAATTCAGTACTCACTTAGAGAAGAAATTCCTCCTCCTCTCTGTCTTAAATGGATAATCCCTTACTCTGAGATTATGCCCCCTGATCCAAGACAGTCCCACAAGGGGAAACAACTTTCCGCATCTACCTTATCATCCCTCCCTAAGAATCTTCTATCTTTCAATAAGGTTGCCTCTCATTCTTCTAAACTCCATTGTACCCAACTTATTCGACATTTCCTCATACAAAAATCACTACAAACCCGGAATCAACCTTCACTCAACTGCCTCCAATGCAAATATATCTTCCTTAATTAAGGGGCCCAAAACTGTTCACAGTTCTCCAGTTGTGGTCTGACTAGTCTTTTGTATATGTTTAGCAAAACCTCCCTACTTTTATCCTCCTTTTCCTTTGAAGTAATGGCCATTTGTCTTCCCTATCTACTGCTGAAATATTCTGCGATTCATGCACAAGTGATTCCCAAATTCATCTATATTGCTGTTTTTTATAGTTTCCCCATTTAAGTAATATTCAGTTCTGCTGCTTTTCATGCCAAGGTGCATAATCTCTCACTTTCCCACATATATATCATCTGCCAAGTTATTTTGCCCACTTGTTTAACCTGTCTATATCTCTCTACAGTCTCTTTGTGTCATTCTTACTGTAGTCTTCCCACCTACTTTTGTCTCATCTACAAACTTGGTGATAGTACATACACTTTCCTCATCCAAATCATTAATGCATGTTGAAAATAATTGTGGCCCCCCAGCACTGGTCCCTCTGGCACTCTGCTGAAAATTCTCCCTTTGTGCTAACTGCCTGTTACTACGTTGATGCTTCAGCCAGAGCCAAAGGCTGTCAGTATGAATGCACTCTTTATTGCAGTCACACAGACAGTCTGTATGTCATTGGGCATCATCTTCATGAACAACGCACCAGCAAATAGAGACATTAATGAGCCAGCGGCATCCGAAGCAAACACACTGCATGTGTAGTCATCAAGATGGTCATATTGGAAAGTGCCTGGAGAGTAGTTCTCAAGCTAGTCAGAGGATCCCAGTACTGTCATTCATATACACAGTGTGTATACACACCAGGGGCTTGGCCATGGATAGTCATCCACTCATGTCACCCACATTCAGGGGATTTGTACAACGACAGCACAGGGAGTGGGCAATGATCAGTCCTGTTTGGCAGCAAACCACAAACATGGTGGTTCAGGGCCCTGTCTCGTAACAGCTCGTCAAAGTCTTCCAGAGGTCATGGGAATCTGTGCAGTGGTCATTGAGGAGGCTGCAAGAGGATCCTGTTGTGAATGAGAAGGGGAGTTACTGCTGAAGAGTACGGGAGCTGAGAAAGACATGGAGGACTGTGAGATAGTGGTAATGGGCTTTTAATCCTGACACTTGGCTAATGCTTTAGGGGTCATGGATTCAAATTGTACTGGGGAATTCAAATGCAATTCATGAATCTGGAATTGAAAGCTATTCTTAGTAATAGCAACCATTAAACTATCATTGATTTCTGTCATAAACCCATTAGGTTCCCAAATCTCGTTCGGGGAAGGAAATCTGCTATCTTTAAATGAACTGGCCTACACATGCATACAGAAACATAACAAAGTGATTGGCTCCTCACACTCCTTGGAAGCTGCTCAGTTTAAGGACAGTTAGAGACAGGCAATAAATGCAGCTGTACCAATGATGCTTAGTTCCCATAAAAGAATAAAGAAAGAAAACTCCCCACCACCATTGCCTGAAGTGACCCTCTACTGTAAATTCCTTCACTGTCTCTGGGTCAAACTCCTGGAATTCCCTCCTTAATCGCCCTGTAGATCTATCTACAGCACATGGACTGTAGCAGTTCAAGTCGGCAGCTCACCACCACCTTCTCAAGGGCGACCTAGAAGGGGCAATAAATGCTGGCCCAGACAGTGATGCCCATATCTCACAAATGAAAATAAAAATAATCATTTACATAAACACGGGGAGAGCAGTGTAGACAGATGAACATGCGGGGGTCCTCATGAAGTAGATTGAGAGCGCCCCTTAAAGAATTTTTAAAAATATATTTCTCTTAGAGTCATAGAGTCACACAGCACAAAAACAATGCTCGGTGTCAACCAGACAGCTCAGTCTGCATTTCCCAGCATTTGGCCGACATCTCTCCAACCTCTTTCTATTCATGTACCCATCCAGACGCCTTTTAAATGTTGTAATTGTACCAGCATCCACCAGCTCCTCTGACAGCTGGTTCCATATGTGCACCACCCTCGGTGTGAAAAGTGCTTTTTTTCAGTCATTCCCCTCTCACCATGAGCCTATGCCTCTAGTTTTGGACTCCACTACCCCTAGGAAAAGACTTTGAGAATTCACCCTATCTAAGCCCCTCATGATTTTATAAACCTCTATAAGGTCACCCCATCAGCTTCTGATGCTCCAGGGAAAAAAGCCCTGGCCTATTCAGCCTCTCCCTATAGCTCAAACCCTGCAATCCCGGCAACATCCTTGTAAATCTTTTTTGCACCCTCTCAAGTTTGACAATGCACTTTCTATGGAAGGGCAACCAGAATTGTACTCAATATTCCAAAATGGCCTCACCAATGTATTGTACAGCCGCAACATGATGTCCCAACTCCTTTTCTTAATGTTCTGACCAATGAAGGCAAGCATGCCAAATGCCTTCTTCACTACCTCTGACTCCACTTTCAAGAAACTCCACCTGCATCCCTCGGCCTGTTTGTTCAGCAACACTCCCCCGGGCCCTATCATTAAGTCACTGAGAAAGTTTCAGGATCCATTGTCTGTATGTACTATCTGTGGGTATTCCCTAATTTCCGATATCTGTCTAAGTAACTGATTAATTCTCCTTCACTGTTTACTGCCGCCTCCTCCTCCAGTATGATTGGATGGAATGATGAGTCCATTGCCAATAACATCCCAGCTCCTGAGAAGAAATTACTGCTGGATGTAAATGGAAAAGGGTAAAATATCTTGGCTACCTGAGACCCTCAGAACTGTTAAGAAGTCAATCCTAAATGAAGGATTAAGTCAGCCAACATGTGAAACCCAATGCTAACCCTACATGAGTAAGCATATATTCTTTATAAAGAGATTGGGGTTAGAGTCACCTGAGTAACCCACTCTGGAGAGGAAAAAGCTGGGAATCCTCATATGCCGCAGTTGAGTGGATCAGTGCTGAAAACATGCCCCCTTTTTCAGTCACAAATGTCACAATGTGTTTTGTAGTTCCTTAGGCCTCTGTGACAACTATTGAGAGGAATTAAGCACATAGGTAAGTGAGAGGGCAGGGTACAAGGTAATGTACCAAATGGGTGAATGTATAGAGTGTCAGGTGGTTAAGGGGGTAAAATGCTAAATGAGTAGGGGCTGTGAGGCTATAAGATGTATGAGCAGAAGTAGGCCTTTTAGCTCATCGAGTCAGTTCCACCATTCAACATGATCATGACTGGTCTAAGAATTCTCAGCTCCACTTTCCTGCCTTTTCCTCATAACCCTTAATTCCCCTCATGATTAAAATCTGTCTGTCTAATATACCTTGAATGATCTTGAATATACCTTAATGACCCAGTCTTAACAGTACTTGTGTAGTAAGGAATTCCACAAATTCTGTACCCTCTGAGAGAAGAAATTCTTCTTATCTTAGTCTTAAATCTATTACTTTGAGATTAGGCCAATCTAGACCTAGACTCTCCCAAAAGGGAAAATATCCTTTCTGCATCTAAGTCAAGTATCTTGTACGAATCTTATTTGTTTCAATAAGATCGTTGCTCATTTTTTGTAACTGCACCAATAAGGTAATTATATTATGGGATTTCAACTCCCTAACATTATTTGGGATAGTCATAGTTTAAGGGATTTAGAGGGTGAACATATGTTGAAATGTATTCAGGAGAGCTTTTTATATCAACACATAGAATGTCCAACAAGGGTTGTTACAGTGCTGGAGCTAAATCTGAGGAATGAACCTGGGCAGAGCTCAAGGTGGCCCCAGGAGAGCATCTCAGTAATAGTGCCTGCAATGCACCATGTTTTAAGTTTATTGTGGAAAAGGAAGAAAATGGTCTGCAGAAAAGGATTTTGGATTGGGGGGAAGGCAAATTTTATTAAAACAAGGCAAGATCTGGCCAAAATAGACTGGGAACAGATATTTCTGAGAACGTCTACAGCAGAGCGGTGTGTCTGTGCATGTGTATGTGTGTGTGTTGGGGATGATGTGTGTGTGTGTGCGTGTTGGGGAGGGGTGAATGTTCAAAATGGACTTGGAGGTAGTACAGGTCTAACATATTCCCTTTAGGATGAAATATAGGAACAACAAGCTATTTTCACCCAGATTGTGGTAGAAATCTGGAATCCACTGCCTGGAAATGTCAGTGAGGTGGTAAACCTTATGACTAGAATGAGTACTAGAATGAGTACTTGAAATATCATGACATTCAAGGCAATGGGCCAAGAGCTGAAAAGTGGCACTAGTGTGAATTTAGAATAATTTTATCAGTGCAGACTTGATGAGCTGAAGGGCCTCTTCTTTCCTGTATGGTTCTATGATTACAATGAGTACAGGCCTAGCCTACTTATCCTCTCTTTATAAGGCAGTTCTTGCATACCCAGGATCAACATCATGAACCTTCTCTGGACTACCTCCAATGATGGGTGATAAGTGAGCAAGAGATAGGGGTCTCAGGTAGTTGGTTGTTTATTGAGGGATTAGGGTGCCAGGTAGATGAGCTACAAGTGACAGCTGGTGGGATAGAGTGGGAGTGTGAGTGATAGCTTAGAGTAAATCAGGGGTTGTGTCCAGAAAGGGGACAAATTGGAGAGGGAATGGGTCCAAGGGTCAGGTCTAGGGGGCTTTGGATCAAAGGGGAAGGCATATAGGGGAGCCCTGGGTGTTTGGGAGTTGATGAGGTTGGGGATTCATGTCCATTGGGTTGGAATTTGGTGTGGTGGGAGAGCTCGTTGGTCAGTTGACTGGTCAGAGAGGGGTGTCAGGGTAAGGGTGGTGTCAGGGGACTGGAAATTGTGAGAATGAAAGGATCAGTGCTGGGAGAATGGGGAATGTTGGGATTAGTATCTAGGAGGCAGAAGAAAAGTTGAGAGTGGAAACCAAGAAATGAAGTTGAATGTAGTGGTTTGGTCCATGTGGGATTTGGGATGGGGCATCAAATCCATGTGGTGTCAGGATGTTGGGGGGGTTATTGCAAGCAAAGGTTTTGCTGTGATAATCTGACTGCAACCCCCGAGGGTCTCTCTTGGTTCCCCCATCTCATGATTGCTATCTTCATTTCCATCCCACGACTCCCTAGTCTGCCATCTTGGCTGGTCCCTTCTCTCCGTGCAGATTGTCGCTCCTTGGATGTGGCCTTCTATAATTGACTTCTCCACAAATCGATCTGCGCTGGAAACAGAGTCAAAAGAAATAAGATCCTGCTGTTAAATTTAGCATGATCTATACATTCTTTGGTTTCTTCCCTCCAGCCATGTTCCCTTAATCCCTTCTGCTTTACGGAACACCTACGCTCTGTTCGCAACAAACAACTACGCCTCCCAGTCGCAAACCATTTCAATTCCCCACCCCCACCCCACTCCTCAGACGACATGTCCATCGTCGGCCTCCTGCACTGCCGCAATGACCTCACTTGAAAGATGCAGGAACAGCGTCTCGTATTTCACTTGGAAACCCTGCAGCCCAAGGGTATCAACGTGGACTTCACAAGCTTCAAAATCTCCCCTCCCCTGACCACATGCCAAAACCTCCCAGCTGGTCCCCACCTTCCTAACCATTCCTCCTACCTCAAGCCCCACCCCCATCCCCCACCCACTAACCTCATCCCGCCTCCCCCGACCTGTCCGTTCTCCTTGGACTGACCTATCCCCCCCCAACTCCCCACCCACATTCACCTTCACTGACTCTAACCCCGCCTCATAGAACATAGAACATAGAACATTACAGCACAGTACAGGCCCTTCAGCCTTCGATGTTGTGCCGACCTGTCATACCGATCTCAAGCCCATCTAACCTACACTATTCCATGTACGCCCACATGCTTATCCAAGGACGACTTAAATGTAGCTAAAGTTGACCTCTTTGACCTGTCTGTCTCCCGTCACCCTATCTTCTCCTTTATCCATCTTCTATCCGCCTCCCCATCTCCCTATTTAATTCAGAATGCCCTTCCCCTCCCCCATTTCTGAAGAAGGGTCCCGAAACAAAACGCCAAGCTTTCCTGCTCCTCTGATGCTGCTTGGCCTGCTGTGTTCATCCAGCCTCACACCATGTTATCCCCATTCCCTCAATCCCTTCCCACATTCCTGTTCGCATCGAGGCCATTGTGCTTTATTTTTTGTAATCAAGGCTTTTCTTTTACATTGAACGTATTGAGTTGTAGAGAATCTGTACTAACTGAAATTATAGAACACTCAGAAAAGTCTACACTGTCTAAATTTCCTGGTTGAGTCAGTTGTAGATGTAGGTGATAGGTGCATCTGTAGCTGGACAAAACTGGTGTCCAAAACTGATCCCTGATGAGATATTTGTAAGAATGTTTTTTATTATCAACATTAAGCTGTGGGTAATAGCAAGAGGTCAAAAATGCAGCTGCTGTCTGGAGTACATTTGTAGCTCCTCCAGGATTCATTACACAGCAAAAAAATTCCTGAAGCGAACCATATATATTAAATTCATAAACTACTGGAAAAGACTTCTGCACTACTGTACATTTATGGAATGTTTATGAATGTTATAGTCTTTTAACAGTGTAGTGGACTAAAGCAATAAAGAATACTATTGTCAAAATGGTGTTTTTCAGCAGTGTGGAGGTGAATGTGAAGTGACCCATCTCACCTTTCTTTGCCAGAAAAACACAACACTTCTGTCATTCTTGTTCTAAGCTAAAGATGCCAAAATATTTCTGGCTAAAACAGGAAAACATTAGACATTACTTTTAAACATTGTTGTCTTCTTTTTCCTTTAAGGCATAATACTTTTATCTTCAAGCTGTTGACAAGTGACCAATTCCAATTCCATCATAGTCAATTGACTAATTGGATATGCAAAACTTTTTTTTTGTGGACTGTATCAGGCAAAATGAGCATAAAGGTTGCCCGATTGTCATAAAATCTTTTATGTCCTTCAAGAAGGTTCCTCCAGCCGCTACCCAGTCTGAACCCCTGAGGACAACTAGGGGATTGGCAATAAATTATGTCTTGCTAAGCATTGTCCATTTTCCAAGCTATAATTTTTTGAAGTTATTGATATAATGGACTAAACTCAGCTGGATTATTGAAAGCAATCGGTCTTAAAGCATTTAGGTATCAAAACAAAAGACAAGACATAAAATACTGCAAGGTTTAGTGAAAGGCCAAAAGATTGGGAGCATTGTTGAAACCAGTGAAGAATTATTTCAAAAATAATAACAATGAGAAAGAAATCAAAATCAGAGAAAAAAAATAAAAGAAAAAGACAGTAAAGGTTCGATGAGTCTATGAAAAACAGAAGTGTGGCAAATGTAAGCATTGTTCTCTTAGAGGACAACCCTGGTGCATTCCAAATAGGAAACAAGGATTTTGAACAAATATTTAACATCTGTCTTCTGAATAGAAAACATAGAAGCAACCCATAAAACAATAGAAAATCAAGGTGCTGAAGACAGGCAGAATCTTAAAACAATGACAAAAAAAGCGCTAGGAAAACAAGTGGGACTAAAGATAGACAATTCCCTCAGACTTGATTGACCCAAGGACGTAGCTGCAGAGACTGTGGATGTACAACTCTTTCCAAGATGTTCCACAGCCCAATACTCCTACATCAAAGTGTCCATTCTTTTTTTCCCACAGAACTGGTCATCCTATATCAGAGATAATGGGAACTGCAGATGCTGGAGAATCCAAGATAACAAAGTGTGGAGCTGGATGAACACAGCAGGCCAAGTAGCATCTCAGGAGCACAAAAGCTGACGCTTCGGGCCTAGACCCTTCATCAGAGAGGTCTCTGGTGAAGGGTCTAGGCCCGAAACGTCAGCTTTTGTGCTCCTAAGATGCTGCTTGGCCTGCTGTGTTCATCCAGCTCCACACTTTGTTATCCTATATCAGAGTTAGTTAGTTAGTGATTAGGTTGAGAGACTTTGCCGATATTTAAAAAAAACAATAATTGCTTGATTGAAAAGGAAGCGAGAGATATTCCAGCTGTTCCTTTCCCTTCCTGGAGTTCTCTATTTCTGAGATAGGCTATAACTACAAATCTAGCAACCTTACAGCTACCTACTCCATGGTTCCTCTCATCCCACTTCATTTTCATTTTCCTATGAGGAGGTCTGGCATGGTGCATGGATATTATACACGATAAGTTAAATGTTTTTGGAACAGGGTCCAAGTCCACAAGTTTAGTGAGTGCTTTGTTTCAGTTCACCATGCTCCAAAACACTCACACCCCACTGATTACTAGCTCCCCACATTTGTACAATGGAGCCTTACCCAATTAACCTAAATTAACATATTATCATTTGTTTCCTTGTTCCATTAGATCTTGGGCATCCTTTCAGACTTACGTAACTTTGAAATTTTCTCATGCTTCCTTCATCCCCTGTTATTTTAAATTAACCATTTTTGCCTCCCCTGGTCCTGTCCAATACAACAGAACTTGTCTCATTATTGTCTACTTTTGCCAGGCTCCATCATGCCATTAACCTATTACAAACTATTCTGCTTTGCTTTTTTTCTGCCTTTCATTCCTTTGTCACTATATTTACTTAAATCTATTACACTTGCCATTTTTTTTCAGTTCTGACAACAGGCCACAGATCTGAAAGGTTAACTCTGCATCCACAAACGCTGCCAGTTAGCTGAGTGCTTCTAGTATTTTCTGTTTGATAAATGTTACATCTCCTTTAAATGGAAAGCCATTTAAATTATTTACCCGAGCTGTATTTCAAAATCAAAATCAAAACTTTTAAAGACTGTTAACTTTTTAACCCTGATGGAAAAATATGTTGTCCTAAAACTCCACTATTTTACTGTTTACCTTTTTCTAACCTGCTATGCATTGCCCATGCTTAGAATAAAGTAACAGGGGTTATAGTAGATGCTTTTAATGTGCTTGCTACTCCATTATCTGCCATAGGCTGTCATCTACGAAAAATTCTGGAAACTATGTTTTCATGGTATAAAAATGTCAGTATTTACTAGATCAAAAACAAATGTGGACTTTGATGAATGCTTGCTTATGTCAGGAATTTTGCCTATAATGTGTTAGGTTAGCACAATTGCATAAGGGCTTTGAATTAATTAAAACTAAAGCTTGGTTTTAATATAACACTTGTTTGCTGCAGTGCATGAGTCTCCAGAAGGACTCCAGAATTTTTGCAGCAAGGGATTGTAAAACCACCATTATTTTTTAAGTTGGAATGGATTTCAGATATAGGTTTTTTCACACCAAGAAAATGTTTATATAGTATTTACAGTGACATTTGAATTTTATAACAATTCATAGGTATTAGTCATTGCTGTGTAATCCCATTTGTACATTTCTCAGTCAGCTGTTCAGCAGTGCTAGAACACCTGACCACAGCAGAAAGATTCCTATTATTAACATGACAAAATGGCAAAACCATTTCAAGGTACAAAAACTTGTTTTCATTTCCAAGTGTTGTACTTTATAATTAACACCAACAATGCAAGACTTTTGGTGCAAATATTTTGGAGTGATTTAGATGTGGTTGAAATGATTTATTTATTATCTTGCATCATTGTTAGTTGTTTGAGCGGAAGGTACCTGATTTTTAGGTCTGCATGAATAATGTCTTATTGTGAACAGCAGCTGTAGCACCAGGATCCATTATCACTTCACCATATGTGCTTGTGGCTTAAATGGTTGTAGGGCTTCGATGAAACTGAATCAGATTAACTATTTAAGTGAAAAGCACTTTGTGCAGCTTTCAAAATAGGGACAATTTCATTCATACAATAGATGTAAAATAATTATTTCATGAAAGTCTTTGAAACTAAAGCTAATGCTGCAGAATTAGTATAATGAACAAATTACTTTCTTTAGTTGTTGTGTTTCTGCACTAAACAAAACACTTTAATTTAGTTATCATTTCCCTTCCATGATTGAAATCATCCTCTGATATTCCAAAAACTGCAATTGCGAAAGATTACTTAAAAAGACACATGTTTCATCCTATTGGCATACTGGACCATTGATGTTTACGTAATGGATAAGTCATAAAACCATATAAAACATATCCACAAATGGTAATATTTGGTAATCCATTGGCCTTCTTTCAACAGTAATTGAAAGCTTAAGACATGGTGCTATTAACAAATTCCAACTGTGGTAAATTCCCCAAATCTGAAAAATTATTACAACTGTCGTTTGCAGTGTGTAGGAAATGGGATCAAGTAGACCTTCACAGGTCTTGTGCTCAAACAATAACTGCTCTTGTTTTTTTTTGTAACCTACTTACGTGCAATTTTTCAACAAAATTGATGTAGTTTGCATTTTATCTGTGAGAAATTACAGTTGGTTGTCATGGGAAAAAATGTGTTTGATGGCAAAGCAGACTGATGGCAGTGTACCAGCATATCTAGTGTGATTGGAATTTTGACCTTTGAATTTAAGGATTAATCTTTTAATTGCAGGGGAGGTGTTAAAGATATGATTATACAAATGGTGGGCACATCTTTTTACAAGATAATAACTTGCATCTGCTAAGTAAATCATTTGGAATGTACCTTTTGATCAGACTTGGTGCCGGTTTTGAAAGAAAGTAGAACTTACACTTTGATGAAGCATTTAATCTGGTAAGCAGTGGCTGCCAGTGTAACCTGAACACAGGAACCAACTAAACAGTGGTTCTTTGTCAGAATTTTCTGTGCAACTTTAGGAATGATGTGTACTATGAATAAAAGGTGAGTTGATTGCAAGATCTTTTCACGTAAAAATATTTCCCCCTTTTTATAAAAAAAAAGTGCACCCAGTTGTTTCTTTGCAACATTTGGAATATTTTGTGTTAGATTTGTTGGGGATTCTGACCAAATTTGTACACTTGCAGGACATTGTTTTATGATTTTTCTATCAGTATAAACATGTGTAGATGTTACTGTTGATCAATTTACCTTGAAAATTTTCATTAGTGTATGTGGCCAATTTTGTCAATACTTCAAAATGTTTTACTTGGCTGCAGCCAGAAGTGTGCAGTATTTAACATGGAAAATAGCCTGCACAATACCATTCAGATTGATGCACAGCATAGAAGGAACACTTAAATAACAGCGAAGGACTGCAGATCTAAAATAAAAACTGAAAGTGCTGGAGAAACTTGGTGGGTCTGGGAGCATCTGTGGGGAGAGAAACAATAATTAATGTTTTGAGACCAATATGACTCTGGAACTGAAATGTTAAGTCTGTTTCTGTCTCCATTGAGGAACACTGTTGCTGATGCATGTGGTATTATCCTGATAGGCATTTCTGTCTTGTGGTATCTTCTACCTTTACCAGTTATGTGCTTTAGAGTAAAGATTGTTCAACACAGTTTGCATTTAAAGCAGCACAACAATTTCATTAGCACTTAAGATGTTTGATTAATAATAGTCACCCTAGTTCTTTTGAATCCTGTTTATTTTAGAAGTCCAAAATTTTTGTTACAGATGTTGAGGAATGTTGTAAAATTAAATGAAACCCAAAAACATTGGAAATTTCCATGTATCAGAGATAATGGGAACTGCAGATGCTGGAGAATTCCAAGATAATAAAATGTGAGGCTGGATGAACACAGCAGGCCAAGCAGCATCTCAGGAGCACAAAAGCTGACGTTTCGGGCCTAGACCCTTCATCAGAGAGGGGGATGGGGAGAGGGAACTGGAATAAATAGGGAGAGAGGGGGAGGCGGACCGAAGATGGAGAGTAAAGAAGATAGGTGGAGAGAGTATAGGTGGGGAGGTAGGGAGGGGATAGGTCAGTCCAGGGAAGACAGACAGGTCAAGGAGGTGGGATGAGGTTAGTAGGTAGCTGGGGGTGCGGCTTGGGATGGGAGGAAGGGATGGGTGAGAGGAAGAACCGGTTAGGGAGGCAGAGACAGGTTGGACTGGTTTTGGAATGCAGTGGGTTGGGGGGGAGAGCTGGGCTGGTTGTGTGGTGCAGTGGGGGGAGGGGACGAACTGGGCTGGTTTAGGGACGCAGTAGGGGAAGGGGAGATTTTGAAACTGGTGAAGTCCACATTGATACCATATGGCTGCAGGGTTCCCAGGCGGAATATGAGTTGCTGTTCCTGCAACCTTCGGGTGGCATCATTGTGGCAGTGCAGGAGGCCCATGATGGACATGTCATCAAGAGAATGGGAGGGGGAGTGGAAATGGTTTGCGACTGGGAGGTGCAGTTGTTTGTTGCAAACTGAGCGGAGGTGTTCTGCAAAGCGTTCCCCAAGCCTCCGCTTGGTTTCCCCAATGTGGAGGAAGCCGCACCGGGTACAGTGGATGCAGTATACCACATTGGCAGATGTGCGGGTGAACCTCTGCTTAATGTGGAATGTCATCTTGGGGCCTGGGATAGGGGTGAGGGAGGAGGTGTGGGGGCAAGTGTAGCATTTCCTGCGGTTGCAGGGGAAGGTGCTGGGTGTGGTGGGGTTGGAGGGCAGGCTGGAGTGAACAAGGGAGTCACGGAGAGAGTGGTCTCTCCGGAAAGCAGACAGGGGAGGGGATGGAAAAATGTCTTGGGTGGTGGGGTCGGATTGTAAATGGTGGAAGTGTCGGAGGATGATGCGTTGTATCCGGAGGTTGGTAGGGTGGTGTGTGAGAACGAGGGGGATCCTCTTAGGGCAGTTGTGGCGGGGGCGGGGTGTGAGGGATGTGTTGCGGGAAATACGGGAGACGCGGTCAAGGGCGTTCTCGATCACTGTGGGGGGAAAGTTGCGGTCCTTAAAGAACTTGGACATCTGGGATGTGCGGGAGTGGAATGTCTTATCGTGGGAGCAGATGCGGCGGAGGCGGAGGAATTGGGAATAGGGTATGGAATTTTTGCAGGAGGGTGGGTGGGAGGAGGTGTATTCTAGGAGGCTGTGGGAGTCTGTGGGCTTGAAATGGACATTAGTTACAAGCTGGTTGCCTGAGATGGAGACTGAGAGGTCCAGGAAGGTGAGGGATGTGCTGGAGATGGCCCAGGTGAACTGAAGGTTGGGGTGGAAGGTGTTGGTGAAGTGGATGAACTGTTCGATCTCCTCTGGGGAGCAAGAGGCGGCGCCGATACATCAATGTACCGAAGGAAGATGTGGGGTTTGGGGCCTGTGTAGGTGCGGAAGAGGGACTGTTCCACGTAACCTACAAAGAGGCAGGCATAGCTGGGGCTCATGCGGGTGCCCATGGCCACCCCCTTAGTCTGTAGGAAGTGGGAGGAGTCAAAAGAGAAGTTGTTGAGTGTGAGGATGAGTTCAGCTAGGCTGAACTCCACCACACCCGGCACCTTCCCCTGCAACCGCAGGAAATGCAACACTTGTCCCCACACCTCCTCCCTCACCCCTATCCCAGGCCCCAAGATGACATTCCACATTAAGCAGAGGTTCACCTGCACATCTGCCAATGTGGTATACTGCATCCACTGTACCCGGTGCGGCTTCCTCTACATTGGGGAAACCAAGCGGAGGCTTGGGGACCGCTTTGCAGAACACCTCCGCTCAGTTCGCAACAAACAACTGCACCTCCCAGTCGCAAACCATTTCCACTCCCCCTCCCATTCTCTAGATGACATGTCCATCATGGGCCTCCTGCACTGCCACAATGATGCCACCGGAAGGTTGCAGGAACAGCAACTCATATTCCGCCTGGGAACCCTGCAGCCATATGGCATCAATGTTGACTTCACCAGTTTCAAAATCTCCCCTTCCACTACTGCATCCCTAAACCAGCCCAGTTCGTCCCCTCCCCCCACTGCACCACACAACCAGCCCAGCTCTTACCCCCCACCCACTGCATCCCAAAACCAGTCCAACCTGTCTCTGCCTCCCTAACCGGTTCTTCCTCTCACCCATCCCTTCCTCCCACCCCAAGCCGCACCCCCAGCTACCTACTAACCTCATCCCACCTCCTTGACCTGTCCGTCTTCCCTGGACTGACCTATCCCCTCCTTACCTCCGCACCTATACTCTCTCCACCTATCTTCTTTACTCTCCATCTTCGGTCTGCCTCCCCCTCTCTCCCTATTTATTCCAGTTCCCTCTCCCGATCCCCCTCTCTGATGAAGGGCCTAGGCCCGAAATGTCAGCTTTTGTGCTCCTGAGATGCTGCTTGGCCTGCTGTGTTCATCCAGCCTCACATTTTATTATCTTGAAATTTCCATGTATTTCAGATTGTTATTTAGCAGGTAAAAAGGTTATGTATCCAATCCAAGTAAGTGGAGTCAAGATATGGATCAGACGTGATCTAAAATGCATGATCTAAAAGGCGTGCTAGACAAAATCCTTGCTAAATGGCCTACTCCTCTCCCTGTGTTCCTAAAACTGCTGGTAAACAGTGCTCTTTTGTAGAATATAAATTCTAATACACAATTCCTCACACAGTTATGTTCCATGTATTTTTTCACAGAGAAGATGAAAATCACTATAAGTTTACCTTGGGGCTTTCTCATGACTTTCTAGCAGCTGCTCAAGAATTGATTTGTTGGAGACTAGCAAATAGATTGTGCTTTATGTCAGGGACTGCTGTTTAGACAGCGAACAAAGAACAGATAGAGAAAGAAAATGGGCAAGAATCAAAAATCTGTTGACTGTTAAATTTAGAGCAAGAAAGGTTTTCAGTGATCAATAATCCATTAGAAAAGCTTAAAACATGCTAAAATAAAACATAAGATTCCAATAAATTCCACTGAGATTGGCAGTGAATTGTTAGAATTGATTATCATAATTTTAATTTAGTATGAAAACTTGATTTGTTCAATATGTTTCTTGGGCAATCCCTTGGGATCGAGGATGATCCTATCCCACTTTGCTGTTCTGAGCCCTGAGGTAACTAAATAATCTATGGTTGGATCGATAAACCTTGCCACAGGTGGCCAACTGCTGTTTGCTGAAGTGGATACTTGTGTTTCTCATGTTCCTTCTACTGTTTGCATTTGTTCCGAATCTGGGCTGAAAAAGGTTGGCTCCTTCACAGATATTACTTCTCCAAATTGAGTGCTGTTGGGCTAGATATCTCCATGAATTGGAGGGAATATTGTTTTTTTTCAGGATTTGAGAACGTCCTTGAAACATTTCCTGATAATCACTTGCAGTGACAAAGCTCCGAGTAGAAAAGTGCTTCAGAAATCTTGTGTCAGGGTTGCAGATGATGCAGATTGCATTTAACACAGCTGATTGATTATTACCAATCCCTCGATGGAGACATTGGAACACCAGGCAATTTGCAGGATTTTCTGCAGATATGTTTGGTGGCACAGCTCAAGGGATTTGTTGTATCCGTTGTTCATTTTCCATGTCTCTGAATTATACACAGAACACTATTGCCCTGTAGACCGTAATCCTGGTGTCAGGTTTGAGATACTTGTTATCAAATACCCTGTTTCTCAAATGACCAAAGCCTGTACTGACAGGTGAAAGCAATGTTGACTTTCATCATTATTCCCTGCCTTCACTGAAAGGAGGCTCTCAAGAAATAGGAATTGATCCACGTTGTCTAATGACTCGCCATGAATCTTTATAATTTGCACATTCTCCCTATGTCTGCATAGGTTACATTTGGGAGTTCTAGTTTCCTCCCACAATCCAAAGACGTGCAGGTCAGGTGGATTGGCCAAGCTAAAATTGCCCCTGTAATGTTTAGGGATGTGCAGGCTCGGTGGATTAGCTATGGGAAATGCAGGATTACACAGATAGAATAGCGTAGGGAGGTGGGTCTGGGTGGGATGCTCTTCGGTTTGTCAGTGTGGACTTGATGGGCCAAATGTCCTGCTTCCACACTGTAGGGATTCGATGATTCTGTGATGACTGGATTCCAAGAACGACTCCCCAGAGAAGAGTGGAAAGATGGGCATCGAATATGTGTAAGGATGAGTTACATAAGTTCTTGATTAACAAGCAACAAAGGGTAAAGTGGGTAGGCAGAAAAGTATAATTGGGGCAAAAAAATCACTCCACCCATAACCTAATCAAATGATAGAGTAGGTTCAAGAGCCAGATTAATCTACTCTTGCTTTTTATTTTGTGCCTATTGACAAGTTCCTTCCCTTTTGCTAGGTAAGAACACAAATAGTAGAGGTTTTTCACTAAATTTTTGCCATGCTCAGTCAAATACTGCTTTGATATCAAGGACACACACTCTGAATTCAGCTCTTTTGCAATGTTTGAACCAAAGCTCTAATGAAATCTGGAGTTGAGTGGCCCTGGTTAAACCCAAGATGATCAATGATGAGCAGAAATGTGTATCACTTACAAGACAGACTACAACAACTTGCCAAACCTCCATCAACAGGACTTTCCAAACTTGCATGCACTACTGCCTTATCTACTATCCTTGCAGATGCATGAAAACAACACCATACTTAAATTCACTTCCAACCACACACTATCCTGACTAGGGAATGTATCACTGAATTCCTTTCCTGACAGGACTGTGGGATTACCTACACCAGATGGGCTGCAGCAGATCAAGAAGGCTTGCTCCTACCTTCTCAAGAGTGATTAAGGATGGGCAATGAAAGTTAGCCTTGTTAGCAATGCTCACATCCCATGAACAAAAATGTCCTGTTCCTATGTTTTTTATTTGAATTCCAGAAATAGCTGTAGCAACTCTACGTTTGTCTATTCTCAGCTTCTGAATTTTGTGTCTTTCTTCTTCAGTCTGCCTGTACTGCACCACCAGAATCATTGTCTGAGATCTGATTAATCTCTATATCCTCTTGTATTGTTTCAGTCTTCCCAGAAATTTCAAATTTCTGTTTTGGCTTTATTTTCAGAGGAAAAGTCAGTCTCATTTCTGAATTTCCCTTTTTGATTAGGGAATCTCAGTTGGCATGAACAGAAGGGAATATACAGAAGATTGGATTCTGCAAAACTTTGCACCTCGTAAAACAGAGAACATTGATGAGATATTGAAGGAGTTGTGAATGAGTCAACTAATTTGAACTGGATGTTTTGGGATACTCAGAATCATTGATATGTGGCTGGGACTCAGAGCTGAATTTTCCTGAGGGCTCTGGGAGGGTGGGATTTGTTGACAGGATTAAGTTTACACCCTGTACTTGGCAGAATGACTGGTAGAGGAATCTATAAATGGTTGCCCCCTTCAGTGATGTTCTGTTCAGGGATGCACAAAGGATTTGTTTTCACTAAGGGAAAAGATGTTAACCTACTCATAATGACAGTGGAGCTGTTGGGATACTGTATCGATTGAAAATTTATAAAAGGAAGATAGTGCAAAATTTTGTTTAACTTAAATTTGGTAAGGCATCTAAAATTGCTGAAGGGAGTATGGGTACCACAGAGACATTGGATATGATATTCTAAACGAATAAGTTGTTTTTAGTGTGCCACTTATTTGTCCCAGTGTAGGCAGGTGGTAAATGCTTTTCAGTTGCCATGCCCAATAACTTAGTGGTTAGCACAAGCTCAATCTTGGCCGTGAAGCTCAAAGGGAAAATAGCCAAAGGGATGGTGCCAAAGGAGTGAAAAATTAAAAATGTTTCACTCTAGTTCGCAAAATCATATAAGGAAAGACCAGCGACTGCAGACCAGTAGAAAGGTTTAGACATAATAATTTTTCACAAATTAATTAAACTTAAATAAGTGCAGATTAATTAAGGAAAGCCAACACTAATCTACTGCTGTTAGATTGGGCCTAACCTTCTAGTTTGAATTTTAAAATGGTGGGTTGATAATGGTAATGTGGTGGATGTGATGTACATGGACTTCTGAAAGACCACAAATATAAAACGTGTCACTAACATTGGAGTCCATGAAATAAGAGGGCCAATGACAGCATGGTTCTGGTTGAGTGACAGAACACAATCATTGTGAACAGTTTTCCAGGTAAGACGTTATATAAGGGATGTTCTGCAGGTGTGTATGCTGGAATTACATCTCTTCCTGATTTTCATGACTGAATTGATTTGGCAAAGTTTTGAAGTTTGAAGAATAACACAGAACCTAGATGAAAGGATGCTATTTAATTCAAGTGATGGAGAACTCACTCACTAGCCGAAGAGCCAGCAAGACTCCTGCATCATCTTCTTTATTAAGGATTAAGTATAAAGTATGTTTTAGGAAGAGATTTAGTTTTGAAATCTTTTCACAAGAAAATTGTGGAGGGGGACAAAGATTAGTGCAGACTTGTGACTCATGGTCTTGATATAAAACGAAAAAAGACTTCAATCCAAGACAAGTGAAAATAATGCCTGCCTTGTGATTTGCTACACTAAATGGTAGGAGCATTTGAAGCTAGTGATATGTGGATGTCTCTGTCACCTTGAGAATTCTACATGTGCGTAACTTGTTTCCATGGTGAACATGAAAGGATTTGCAGCATGTTTTGTGGATGAGGTGCTTTTTTTCTGTCGGCTAAGCTGCTTGATGTTGGCACTGACATGACTATACTCCTGGTATCCAAGTACAAATATGGCAGATCAAGATTGAACCTCTTATTGGGCGTACTTGCCATAGGCAAAGCTACACTTCTTCACTGAAGCTTTATTACAATCCTAATTAATTCCACCTACACTGTTGAGTAACTATGAGAGCAGCAGTATATTGGTATAAACAAGTTTGATTCAAATTTCTGATATAAGATCATAAGAAATTGGAGTAGGAGGAGGCCATTCAGCCCAGTGAGCCTACTCTACTATTTAATAAGATCATGGCTGATTAAGACTGTGGCTTTAATTCCACATTCCCGCCTGTATTCCATAATCTTTAATTTGCTTGCTAAGCAAAAATTTGTCTGATTCAACCTTAAATATAATTCAGCCTGCAGTGCTCTCTGTGGAAGAAATTTCTGAAGACTAATGCCCCCCCTGCCGCATAAAGAAAATCCTCTTTATCTGTGACTTAAATGGGACAGTCCTTATTATTAAACTATGTCCCTACATCCTCTAACGTTTAACCTGTCAAGCTCCCTTAGAATCTAATGGGTTTCACTAAGATCACCACTTATTCTTCCAAATTTGGCTAAATCAGCTTAATCTGTCATAGGAAGACAACTCCTTCCATCCCTGGAATCAGCTTCATGAATTTTCTGAGTTTTTTCTAATGCAGTGTAGTTCCTCCTTAACTAAGGGCTCTTAAACTACGCACAGTACCACAGGTGCAATCTTACAAATACCATATATAGTTGTGACAAGATTTTCCTACTTTTATAATCCATCCTCCCTGCCAAGATTTTATTTGCCCTCAGAATTCTATTCTCCTACCAAAGTGTACCATGTGATATTTTCTTACATTTTACTCCAGCTGCTGATTTTTTTGCTCATTCACATAATCTATATAGTTCCCTTTTACAGACTTTATTTCTTATCAAAACTTGCTTTCCTGCTTATCTCTATCATCAGCAAAGTTGGCAATGATATATTCATCCATGGCATTAATGTAAGATTGCAAATTATGGAGAGTGTAGTACTAATCCCTGCTGTACTCCAATAGTTACAGCTTGCCAACCTGAAAATGACCCATTTCTCATAATTCTCTTGCTACTCTCTTCCTTTTCATCTATTTGTAGAAGCTTTTTCTATTTGTTTATAGATCTCTTGCTAGTCTTCACTTATATTCCAGTTTCAGCTTTGCCATTATACTTTCAGTCATGTTTTGTAGGCTTCTAAACTTTTCCTAATCATCTAGCCTATCACTCAACTTTACAGAATTGTAAGAAAAACAAAGTTGCTGGAAAGGCTCAGCAGGTCTGGCAGCATCTATGGAGGAGAAAACAGTGCTAACATTTCGAGTCTGGTGACCCTTCCTCAGTTCTTGGTGTTGAGAGTATTATTGGTGTATTACATCTTAAATTTTGACCTATTTTCCATTCCACTTCCGATAATTCAAACCCTCACAATTGCTTTTATTTAAGTCTATGACAGTAGTTTCAGATACAAATCTCTCACCTGAAATGTAAATCAAAGTTCTATCATGTTATGATCATTCTTATTCGATTATCCTTTTCCAAGTGGTCACTATTTCATTCTGCCTCATTACACATTATCAAGCCTAAACTAGCTCAGAGATAATAAGAACTGCTGATGCTGGAGTCCGACAGATTAAGGGGGTGGCCATAGGGAACATACATGAGCTCAAGCTATGCCTGCCTCTTCGTAGGATACATGGATCAGTCCCACCTCTGCATGTATGCTGGCACTATTCCCCACCTCTTTCTCTGCCACGTCGATGACTGTATTGGCGCTGCCTCATGTGCCCATGAGGCGCTTGAATAGTTCATCAACTTTACTAACACCTTTCACCCGAACCTCAAGTTCATCTGGACCATCTCTGACATCTCTCTCTCCTTCCTAGACCTTTAGGTAACCGCCTCGAAAACAACATCTATTTCAGGCCCGAAACGTCAGCTTTTGTGCTCCTGAGATGCTGCTTGGCCTGCTGTGTTCATCCAGCCTCACATTTTATTATCTTGGAATCTCCAGCATCTGCAGTTCCCATTATCTCTATTTCAAGCCCACCCACTCCCACAGCTATCTGGTCTACACCTCCTGTCACCCACCTTCCTGCAAGAATGTGATGCCCCTACTCCCAATTCCTCTGCCTTTGCCACATCTGCTGCTAAGATGGATTGTTCCACTCCGAAACATCCCAAATGTCCTCTTGCTTCAGGGTCGCAACTTAGCCCCTTCGGTGGTCGAAAATGCTCTTAACTGCATCTCTTGCGTTTCCTGCACCTCAGCCCTCACATCCCATCCCCACAGCAAAAACAATGACGTACCACTCCACTAACCTCTGAATTCAACGTATCATTCTCCACCACTTCTGCTACCTGCAACCTGCCCCCACAACCAAAGATATATTTCCCTCCCCACCTCTATCTGCCTTTTGTAGGAACCGCTTTCTCCATGACTCCCTTGTCCACTCCACACGCCCCACAATCCCCACCACCCCAGCACTTTTCCCTGCAACCACAGGAAATGCTACACCTGCCCCTACACCTCCCCTTTCACCTCCATCCAAAGTACTAAACAAACTTTTCACATCAGACAGAAGTTTACCTGCACATCTGTCAATGTGGTCGATTGTATCTGCTGCTCATGATGTGGTCTCTTCTACATCGGTGAGACAAAGTGGATGCTTGGAGACTGCTTTGTAAAGCATCTGCACTCTGTTTGTGACAAACGACAACACCGTCCAGTCGCGAGCAATTTCGTCACCCCATCTCACTCCCTGAACAACTTGTCCATCCTGGGCCTCCTCCAGTATCGCAACGATCCCACCTGGAAACTGGAGGAGCACGACCTCATATTCCGCCTTCGAAGCCTACAACCAATGGTCTCAATTTGGACATTAGCATCTTCAAAATCTCCCCAACCCCATCCCATGACTAGCCCTCCCTGTCATCCCTGACTCCTTGACCTGTCCGTCTTCTCTCCCATCTATCTGCTCCTCCCACCTCACTGATCAATCTCCACCACTGCCTACCTGCACTCAGCTATCACCATCCCACCCACATTCCCCAGCCCCACCCCTCCTCTCTCTCTTTATTTCAGAGATCCCTTCCCGTCTCCCCGATTTGTGAAGAAGGGTCCCATCCCTGCTCCTCTGAAACTGCCTGGCCTGCTGTGTTCCTGCAGCTCCATATTGTGTTATATCAGGCCTAAACTAGTCTGTTCACTGGCTCCTCCAAGCTATGTTTGCCAATTTGATCATTCCAATCTTGTGAAAATTAAAGTCAACCATGATTATTGCAGTATTGTTAATACAAGCGCGTACTACTTATTGTGCTGTCCTCACTGCAGTGTTATTGCTAAATCAACCCACCCACCAATGTCTTCTTTGTTTTGATATTTCTTATCACCACCCAACTGATTCTACATTATAATCCACCGAACCAATATCATATCTCACGACTGTACTGATCTTAACAGAGCCACCTCACCTCTCATTGTTTTCATCTTGTCCTTTCAAAATGTCAAATACCGTTGAACATTTAGTTCCCATCTAGTCAGTTGCAACAATATCTCTCTTTTGGTCATTATATCATACTTATTCACTTCTATTTGTACGAGAAGTTCACCCTTTTTAAAAAAAATCCTGCAGGCATTCAGAAAAAGAGCATTTAATTCTGTTTTTACCATTTTACCCTTGCCCGATCCTTTTTATGACTGCAGTATTATATTTGCACTCTCTGTTCCTACCTGTTATACTCTGCTTATCAATATCCATATCTCTCTCTTGCAAGATTGTTTTGTTCTTTCTTTTAAACTTCTCAAATCTCTCCTCATGTAAAGTGTTTTCATGTTACAGATCTCTGCTTCCCCAGCATGATGCCAGTGCCCCATGAATTGAAATATATTTTTCACATACTAATCTTTCAGCATGCATTCTGCTCTTTTGTTCTTAACTACCTTTTGTTAATTTGCAAGTTCTATTTGACATGATATGAACACGCTACCACCTTGGGCTGAAATGCAATTTAAACATCACCTTCTCACACTTATAAGACACATTCCTAGCTATTGAACACAGTTTCTGGCCCTATGTTGAAACAGGTAAATATAAAACTTAATGCTGCCAACTGGGGTGCTGATTTGTCAATGTCACTCCCACTCCCAGGTCATTTTCTTTTGGAAGCAGTTCTGGGGACAGGAAGGTAAATGATGGGTTGCCAATTCAGTGGAGTGAATGGCCACTCAAACTCAACTAACATGAAGTGATAGGAATTTCCCAATTCTCAGAGTGATGGGAACAGGCTAGCCATTAAAACCCTGTCCCTGCAGCAGACAGAGTAGCCAGTATTCCCAGCAAACTTTGATGCTCTTTCTCTTTGCCTGGCCACTGCAGGCCATACACTCCCATGTGGAGGGACTCCCTCTCCATTTAGTTTAGGTAAGTTGTCATGTCCATTTTTAAAAGTCGTTAGAGAGAGTATCTCAAAATGGAGGCATTCTCTTTATCAGGAATAGGAAGCTGCTGTTAATTCCAGGCTCAAAGATTTTCTGAGGGCCCTCCTGTGTCCTTATCAATGTCCTTAACTGCAGATGAGCTGCCCCCGGCCCTTAATTACCCAATTTGTGGAAAATCACCACCTAATGACTGCTTCTCATACTGTGGTCCTGGGATATCCATTTAACACTGTACCATTTGTTACTTTTACTTCCTTTGGGATGGTTCCCAAATCCAGTGAATTTTGAAAGGGCTTGATAGTCCACAATCTCATCTAACATTTGGCTAGAAACTTGTACATTAATTATACTACGCATTATGTGTTGTATTTTACTCTGTTCTCTTCATTATGTTTCTATCTCTGCTAGGTGCTCCATTTATGTGGCAAATATATATTCAAAAGAAGGACTTGGTTACTCCATCACTACACTGTTCTCAGACACCACAACACCACATCTCATTGATGTTGTTAAATAGCCCTGTGTTTGTTTGTACCTTTTATATTGATGTACTTAAAGAGTGTTAATGCTGTGTATTTCCTATTATATTCTCTGCTCTCTCTTTACATCTATCAATTTCTTGGTTTTTGTCTGACAGTGTTTGTTCAATCACTTCTGTTTAGTTACACAATTTTACATTCTCTTCTTTGCCGTTGTCCTTCAGGACTTCACATTTTGTTCAAATTGACTTTACCTATGTTTTGTGCTTGATGCCAAGGAGGCAGGTTAGAACTTTAAATATGTTCAGGAGGTGGCCATACTCATTAATTACTGTTCTACTTTCCAACCTTTACTCAGCTCAGCTGGTTTTCTCCATCCAGGGAAGTTGAAAAATCTGTCAGCATCATCTACAGTGATGGATTTCTGGATCCAAGAGGTGAGCACCTCTACCGTTTCCTGTTGGATCCAGTGCATTCATGGTAACTCCTACTCTCCTTCCCTCACTTCCACTTGTGACAGTTGGGCCCTTGGCCTCAACTCTCCCAGACCTTTAGCTTCCACTCCATGTTTCACTTGGATCTCTCTTCCAAGGTTCAGATCGCCATCCTACACCTTTTGGTGGTGTCTAACATCCTGAATCGAGATGTTTCCGCATTCATTAAACCTCTGCTCAGGATTGACATCCATCATTATTGCACCATTGCATCAACCTTCTTCCTGTGTTGTTCTGGGATTTAATTGCTTTGACCATCCCACTCCAGGTCCTGCTGCTTAAATCCTATCCCCTCACCATCTTTGCTGCTGCCTTTCACAGACCAGTGCCCTATCCTAAAGTGGGGAGGTGATGGTCTCATGGTTTTATTGCTGAACTGTTATTCCAGAGGCCTAGATAATGTTCTGGGGAAATGGATTCGAATCCTGCCACACAGATGGTGGAATTTGGCTTCAATAAACATGTGGAATTAAGAATCTAATGATGATCATGAATCAATTGTTGGAAAAACCCATCTGGTTCACTAATGTCCTTTAGGGAAGAAAGCAGCCCTCTTTACCTGGCCTGGCCTACGTGTGACTCCAGACCCACATCAATGTGGTTGACTCTTAACTGCCCTCTGGGCAATAAATGCTGCCTAACCAGTGACGCCCACATCCCCTGAATGAATAAAGAAAAAAAAGTCAAGCTAGCATCTGGCAAGAGACACAGTGGTAGTATTATGTGAAGCCATATGTTAAAATAATTCCCAGAATTCCCTGTGCTTATCTAATATGACTCTTGTATCTTTGGTGAATAAAAATTACACTAATAGTGTATCACAGGAATTTGGAGTAGACCAGGCTCAGGTAGGAATGGCAGGTTCCTTTTCTTGAAGAAAATTGATGAAGCAGTTGAATTTTAAAAGCAGTCCAACACCTTGCGTTGCCACTATCTTAGTGATTTACTGAAATCAATTTTAAACTTGTGATGGTGGGGTTTGTATCTATATCCTTTGGGATATCAGTCACCTACCATAGGCTGGAAGCTACTATATATCTTTCTTCGAATTATGTGAAAGACAGTTATACCTCACTACCCACCAATTGCCGCTATGTCAAACTCATAATTCACAAATAAATTTTGACCTTCAGAAATTCAGGCTTCCCTTCAGAAGTGCCAGTCTACAAAACAATAGCAATTTACTGTAACAATAGGCATTAACTGCATAGCATGAAAAATATATAATGACCTCTTATGTTTTCCAAGGGTATTCTGTGGCATGGTTATCCTGAGTAGATTATGACTGCAGTTAAAGTTATATATTTCTATCACTTGGTGAACTGTTTACCTAAACAAATGTTCATTAGTAATTGACTGTATTTGATTTGACTGTTGATTTTTACATTTACTTCATGCTCAGCCAGTCAAATAGAAGTCATTCTTACAGCATGCAGTTGCAGAAGTCACTATGAACAAGATAAAAATCTATATTTAAGCTAAGAAGCATAATTAATAAAGGATTTATAAACTATGAAAATATACTCTAACAAGGGGGCATAATTTTCAGGAAAAAGCCAGGAGGGTTAAAAGGGAATTAGGTAAAACATGTTTCAGGGTGAATATCTGGAATGGGAAGGTAGTTGAGGAGGAAACCTCACAACGTTTTCAAAGTACTTAGTTGAGTACTTGAAATGTCATAATGTTCAAGGCTATGGACCAAGAGCTGCAAGGTGGGACTATAGTGTCGATATAGATACTTTTAGTCGGTGGAGACTCAATGGGCCAAAGGGCCTCTTCTATACTGTATGATTTTTTTGCCCAATATTAATTCATTTATTAATACCTCTGAGCTAACATCATTAAAAAATTGTACAGAGCTATGGTTGCGCACCAATATTGCAGACAGTAATTTCAACATGATTGTGTAAAAAATGACATCTGTGTTTGTATGATATATAATTCATTGAAAAGCTATAAATGGTGCAGGAGAACTATCTGGTACATAAAATACGCATATTGTTTTTATAGTAAGTTGCTGCACCGTCATTGCAATTTGTCATGTTTTGCTGCAGTGAGCGTATTGTGAAAACTACAGCCCTATGGTATCACAGTTCAGGATTTTAGAGCAATATATTGAAAACCAAACACAAGGGCAGCTGTGGCTTGTGTTTTAGAGGTCTATCCATGCATTGATAGGGTAGGTTTATGATTTTAGTATCAACAGCACTGAATTGCCTCTCTCAGTGATGTTACATTACCACAGGAGATAAAGCTGTCATCGGGTCATATTTAGCTGTTGCCTGAAAACCTATTTAAAAGCAAAAGCTTGAAAACAAGCTCAGTGTGACCTCTAAGCCTCAGTTGGTATAAGGTCAATTATAATCGATAAAAGGATGGGAGACATTAACTTCAAAACAAAATACTGCAATCTATAACCTTGGTGGGGTTGAGGGGTGTTGATAGTTGTGGAAAAGGAATGCTGGAGAATGGAGCCCACAGAACTGAATTGTTTCATTATAAAATATATATAACACTGTGAAAATTGAATTGCAATGCATTGATGATTCAACAACTAAAATGATCATTGCTACAAATTGGCCAATGATAATATCAGCTTGGTTTAGAAATCCGTGGCATTGGAAAGAGGCTGTACTTTAGAATTCTGCAACGCTTCCACAATCGGCATTGCCCAAACTATAAAAAGAAACATTAACAACTTGAAAGTCTGGTGACCTTATAACACATACACATTTGATAAGATATGAATCCACAGAAAGGAAAGATTTATTTTTACCAGCAAGTGTTAATTATTTTTTAAGGGAAATTAGCATGACAAACTTTACAACAATACGAATGGAAAGTGGGTGGTTGGTGTGTGGGTGGGTATACTGCGCAAGAATTAACATAAATCAGGAATTTGAAATAATTACTTGGAGTGAGCTTGGGAAACTAAACTGTTAATGTCCAATATGTCATCAGGTTAAAGTCCCTGGCGCCAGTTTATACTCAGACCGTGGTCCGCATTAAAATTTGATTGATTGTAAAATACTGTTCCCTTATGATATATTACCAGGTCAGTCCAATGGATGATGATATACTATTATATTGCTTATATCCATGAAATATTCTGAGGTTTTTATATAAAATGATTTAAATGCATAAACTTGAATGTTTGCAATCTCTTTTCAAAGTGAAACAGTGTAATAGCAACTACTAATCAATGTTCTCTGTCAATAAATCTATGTTTCATGAGCTAGGTGGTAAGTAGAAACTTTAAGTTTAAGAGCCTCCAAACTAAACTATTGGGAAATTCATGCAAATAAACTCTGGGCTTGCCCAACATGCAATGCCCACTGGATATGTTTATGGTAATGAGACAATTTCTGAATTTCAGATAGCGTAAGTGAAGCTTGACAACAAAGTTTCAACTCCCTCAATTATGCTGTGACTTCAATTGTCAAAACCACACAGAAGAGATCATAGGAGAGAATACTAGTAAGCTGAGAGAGATAATGGGAACTGCAGATGCTGGAGAATCCAAGATAATAAAGTGTGAAGCTGGATGAACACAGCAGGCCAAGCAGCATCTCAGGAGCTCCAAAGCTGACGTTTCGGGCCTAGACCCTTCATCAGAAAAGGGGGATGGGGAGAGGGTTCTGAAATAAATAGGGAGAGAGGGGGAGGTGGATCGAAGATGGATAGAGGAGAAGATAGGTGGAGAGGAGAGTATAGGCCAGTCTGGGGAGGATGGACAGGTCAAGGGGGCGGGATGAGGTTAGTAGGTAGGAAATGGAGGTGCGGCTTGAGGTGGGCGGAGGGGATAGGTGAGAGGAAGAACAGGTTAGGGAGGCAGGGACGAGCTGGGCTGGTTTTGGGATGCAGTGGGGGGAGGGGAGAGGAGAGCTGCCCAGCTTCCAAGCCAGGAACATCCACCACCTGGGATATTTGCTTGCAGTGACATCTGCAACCAAGTTGGAGCAATCTCATCTGCCAGTGACATGTCCATAAATTAACAATCTATTAAGGAATCAGGATGAAACAGAGTAAAAAATCCCATTATCTTGTTCACAGAGAATGCAGTAGAAATTCAGCACTGAAGACTTAGTTAGGGAACTGTCGATTACAAAAGCAATTGCAAATTTCAGTATCCACGTCAATCACAAGCTTTGTGTGGTTGGAGAAATCATTTTTGAAGACTAGGAATTTGAAAAAGCGTAAGTAAAATTTAATAGTAACATAGTAGCACGGTAATGAAGAAAAATTTAAGACCTGTGGCCAGGATCTCAGGAAACTTGAGGGGCAAGATTTTGAAACCAGAGTGGTAAGGGTGTGGAACACCCTGCCTGCCAATGTAGTTAACTCAGCCACATTAGGGACATTTAAACAGTCCTTGAATAAGCATATGGATAATGATGGGATAGTGTAGGGGGAGGGGCTTAGATTAGTACACAGGTCGGCACAACATCGAGGGCCGAAGGGCCTGTTCTGCGCGGTATTGTTCTATGTTCTATGTTCTATAAGAAGTCATATCACACTGGGAGTGGTATCCTGTTTCTCTAACGTGCGATGTTGCCAGATCTGCTGAGTTTCTCCAGCATTTTGTTTGTTTCAGGTTTCCAGCACCTGCAGTATTTTGTCTTTTTTCATTGTATCTTGTACACGGCTTTTAAATATATTTAATGTCACTATCATTTCAGAAGCAGTGATTTCAAAACAGCATATCAAAGCTTGCAGGTTTGATATGAATAAAAGAAATGCCCTTATTGGTAGGAAAATTAAAAGAAGAAGCATATTGACTGACGAAATGGTGTGAGATTGCAGAGGCCTGAGTCTCAGCAGAACCTGGTTGGCCCCTAGTACATGAACCCTAAAAAGTTCATATGCAGATACTGCAAGTAATTAGGACAGCTAATAGAATGTTAATATTCATCGTGAGGTCAATTGGTTACAAGGTTTCAGAGATAGTACAAACTGCAGACGCTGGAGAATCAGAGATAACAAGGTGTAGAGTTGCTTGAACACCAGAAGCCAAGCAGCATCAGAGGAGCAGGAAAGCTGACGTTTTGGGCCTAGACCCTTCTTCATAAAATTTTCTGAGAAAAGGTCTAGACCTGAAACGTCAGCCTTTCTGCTCTTCTGATGCTGCTTGGCTTGCTGTGTTTATCCAGCTCTACACCTTGTTATCTCAGGTTATAAGGTTTGTAAGGAAATGCCCAACAGCTACAGATCAACTCACTTAAATTTGATTGTGGGAAAATTTAAGGAAACAGTAATTTGGCATAGAATTAATAGTCATGTTGCAAATACAGATTAATTAGAGAGAACAACCATCGATTTCTTTAGGGAAGATTGTGTCCGACTAACTTGTTGGAGCTTTTTGAAGAGAGAACAGTGATATTTAATGAAAGCAATGCTGTTGATGTCACGTGCATGGACTTCCAACAAGCATTGATACAGTGTCACACACAGACTTGTAAGAAATGTTATAGCCCAGGGAATGACAGGGACAGTAGTAACATGGATACAAAATTGGCTGAGTGACAAAAAACAGAGTCAAGAGAGTCAATTGATATTTTTCAGGCTGGAGGGAGATTTGGAATAGGGATCCCCAGGCGTTGATAACAGGACACTTGGTTTTCTAGATTTTAATATTAATGATCCAGATGTGGGAATGCAGGGGATACTATCCAAGTTTGCAGACAGTACAAAACTTAGAAGTATTGTCAACTGTAAGCAGGAGACTGTCAAACTTCAAAACAACACAGACAATTTGGTGGATTGGGCATATGGATGGCAGATCAATGCAGAGAAATGTGAAGCAATTCATTTTGGTAGGAAGAACATGAAGAGGCAGTATGACATAAAGAGGACTACTCTCCAGGGTGTGCAGGATCAAGGACAACTCAATGCATTTTTGCATATGTCAGTAAAAGTGATTCGATCAAAGTTTCAAAATTGTGAAATGTTGATACAAAATAGACAAGGAGAAATTGCTCCTGCTCACAAATGGATCATGACTGAGAGGGCACAAATCAAAAGTGATTTGTAGAAGAAGTAAATGTGATGTGAGAATAAACTTTTTCACTTTGCAAGTGATTCAGGCCTGGAATGCACTGCATGGAAGTATAATGGCAGCTGCTTCAATCGTTTCTTTTATTCTTTCATGTGACATGGGGGCCACTGGCTGAGCCAGCATTTATTTCCTGTCCTAAACTCCCCTTGAGAAATTGGTGGTGAGCTGCCTTCTTGAACCAGTACAGTTCATGCTCTGACGGTAAACCAACGATGCCATAAGGGAGATAACAAGGTGTAGAGCTAGATGAACACAGCAGGCCAATCAGCATCAGAGGAGCAGGAAAGCTGACATTTCCAGTCTGGATGCTTCTTCTGAAATGTTTCTGAAACTCCAGCTTCCCTGCTGTTCTGATGCTGCTTGGCCTGCTGTGTTCATCCAGCTCCACACCTTGTTATGCCATAAGGGAGATCATTCCATGATTTTGACCCAATGACTGTGGCAAAACGGTGTTATATTTCCAAAACAGGATAGTGTGTCACTTAGAGAAGAACTTGCAGCTGGTGGCCTTCTCATGTATCTGCTGCCCTTCTAGATTGTCATGGTCATGGGTTTGGAAAGTGCTGTCTGAGGACCACTGGTAAATCTTTATGGTGTATTTTATAGATGGTAGGCAGTCCTACTGAGTGTTGGGAATGGAAGGAATGGAGGCTTTTGGATGTGGCACTAGTAAAGCAGGCTGCTTTGTCCCGGATGGTGCCAAGCTTCTTGAGTATTAATCCATCCATACAAGTAGGGAGTATTCCAACATACACCTGACTTGTGCCTTGTAGGTATTGGACAGGTTCTGGGGAGTCAGGAGACGAGTTACTCACTGCAGTATTCTTAATCTCTTACCTGTTCCTAGAGCTGCTGTATTCATAAGGCAAGCCCAGTTTAGTTTCTTGTCCATTGGTGACTCCCAGAATGTTGATAATGAGGGATTCGGTAAATGGCAAGTGTCTAGGCATTGAAAAACATATTACATGATTAAATAAATAGAATTAACACACAGGGTTATGGTGAAAGGAAATGAGGGTAGCACTAAGTCATGATGCTCGTTTGGAAAGCTAGTACAGACATGATGAACCAAATAGTCTCCTTCTATACTGTAATAGTTCTGTGATTGTGAGGTTTTGCTTCATTTATACAGTAAATTGGTGGGACCACATCTGGAATACTGTCTACAGTTTTGGTCTCCTTATTTAATGATGTATGTAAATATATTGAAAGCAGTTTAGAAATGGCTGAGTTGATTAATATCTAAAATGGGCACATTGTCTTAAGGTTAGAGAGGCTAGGCTTGTATCTGCTGGAGTTTATAAGAGTAAGAGACTTGATTGAAACAAATAAGATCGTAAAGGGTTTTGATGGTAATAGTTGTGGAAAGGATGTTTCCTCTTTTTAGAGATTTTAGAACTAGATGAGCAGATTTTTTTTGTCAGTGTGTTGTGAGTCTTGGATCTCTTCTTGAAAAGCCAATGGAGCAAAGTTTTTGAATCTTTTTGAGGCAGAAGTAGATAAGTAACAAGTTGAAAGATTGTCATAGTTAGGTGGGAATGTGGAATAATCAGATCAACATGATTTCCTTGAATGGCAAAGCAGACTTGAAGGGCTGAATGGTCTACTCACACTCCTAATTTATATGTTTATATACACAATAACGGGATGAAACATATCGGCATCGCAACTGGACACTAGAGCTGTGAATAAGGCTTAAGTAGTTTACTGAGCAACCTTGACACTTTGTTTCAGGGAACCTCCCTTTCTTTCTTTTGTGAGATCATTAACAGCAACAGAAAGCCTCTTCTTGCATTGTTGTGAATCTGTAGAATTGTATAACATTTGCTACTGTTTCCTTCCACTTTATGTACTTTGCTGTATCTGAAGTTTAGCACCAATCTAAATGATAATGTTCTTTTGGGATCTCTCAGACAGCTCAGCTGTTTCGGTTGTTGTCAGAAAATCTTGTATCTCAATGTCCCAGACCTTTAATAGCCACTGCGCCAACATCCTTTTGGAATGCAGGCCATCCTCTGAATTCTGCGAATGCACCTTTCTCCACTTGAGAGCATCCACCTGCTATACCTTATCATTTTCTGATAGTATGTATATCTTGCACAATCCAAAGCAATTAATCTTAGAGTTTCTGACAGGGTCGTTTTATGTGCACAGACATTCTGTCCTGTGACAATTACAGCAGTAAGGTGAGAACCCTGGAATTTTAGGCACTAATTCAGTAATACAGGTTGTAATTTCAGCCTTGACAAGTCTGACAAACTTCAGACAGACTAACCTTGTATCTTGTAAGATTTAGAGATCTTGTATATAACCCTCTCTTGAAATTTTACATTTTTTTAGCAGATGTGTCTCTATGCCCTGGCAATCTGACTGACGTCAGTCATGTTGATGCATGCATTTCTTATTCATGATTTGTCCTGTTTGAATTTCACGGCCCTGAAATTTGAGCAAAGCTGCCTTAAATCAGAACTTAAGGATCCGTTAATGTGGTAACATTAGATGTAGGGAAATTAATTTTAAAAAACTTGTATTTAAACTGTATGTGAGGGTGTAAAACTCCCTGTTTGTTGATCAAGACAAAAGCTTAGGTGTATCTGTTCCTTAAAAATCAACGATAAAGGAACCAATAGAAATCCATGAGTAATATCAGAGATAGTAGGAACTGCAGATGCTGGAGAATCTGAGATAACAAAGTGTGGAGCTGGATGAACACAGCAGGCCAAGCAGCATCAGAGGAGCAGGAAGGCTGACGTTTCAGGCCTAGATCCTTCTAGTCCCGAAACGTCAGCCTTCATACTCTTCTGATGCTTGACCTGCTAAGTTCACCCAGGTGTACACCTTGTTATCTCATGAGTAATATCACACGGTTTTTAAAACTTTTACCCATAATATTATATTGAAAGGAGGTTAACTTGATTGATACCTGGAATTATTGTGTTGTCATGTAAGCATATCTTAACCAGTCTAGGCTTGATCCTATCAAAGTTCAGAGGAGTAAGGGGTGACTTGGTTGAAGTATGTTAGATCCCGAATGGCCTTGAGTAGGTAGACATGGAAAGGTTGTTTCCTGTTGTAGGTGAGTCAAGTTTTAAAATTAGCGATCACCCTTTTAAAGCTCACATAAGAAGAGTTTTTTGAGTCTTGTGTGACTTTGTGACTGTTTTTGAAGGCAGTGAAGGCAGAATATTTTTAAGGTAGAAGTGAAAGAATTCTTATTAGAAGAGGGAATCAGAGGTTAGCAGGTGTAGATAGGAATGTGGAATTTGAAGCACAAATAGATCAACTGTGATCTTATTGAATGATGAGCAAAGATGAGGAGAGAATGGCCTAAATATGCTCCTATATTGTATGTGCCTGTGTGAGTAGCTGGGTGATAGTAATGACTGGAGAACGCAGCAAAATTGAATTTTAAAATACTTGAAAAAATTCAATCCATCACCAGGAAATAATCACAATAACTACTTGACCTTTGTTTTAAAACAAAACTGTTCTGGCTCACATATAATTTCAGTCCCAGACATCCAGTTGAATCAAAGGGAAGTGAATATATTTTATCCACAAGTTGAGCCGGTTAATTTAGCTTTCCTTGTAAAATCTTTATCAAAAACAAGCTTTTTCCTGCAATCTTGAAGAGATGACGGAATTCTACAAGTGCCACATGTTACCGTCTCCTTCCTCGTGACATGCAACGCTGTGTTTGATAGCTTATCATCACCCTAAATGGCAGCCCTCCTTTGGGGTCTTTCAGAAAGCTCATTTTAGATTGTTGGCAGAGAAATTTACATCTCAATGCCGTGAACGTTCAGAAAGTGTCGTGTCTTTATGCCATGTCAATGTTCCTTTGAAATACAAGCAAGATGTTAAATCCTGCCAGTGGATCTTGCTTTATTTGATCAGTGGCAGTTATGTACAAATGGTTAATGGAAAATCATTAGTCAGTATTCTTTTCAATTAGTCAGACACAATGTGAAATGTATTTTCAATTCTCTATACGTTCATTTTGTACCACTGCCACTCATAATTTCATCCCCAAATATCTTCAGAGACTTTTTAATAACAATGGCCTTGCCTACCTTCCTTGAGCACAGATAAAACACAGAAACTTGTTATAAGGTACTGAGCTACTAATTTTTTTATACTTGTTTCATTGTTTAAATAATTTAGCATTTTCTGATCGAAATATTGAGAACTAAGTTTACATTTATAACAGACAAATTGTTGCTGAAGTTATTTATTGTTTTAATGTACATTCTCTGCAGAGTATTAACAATGCATGCTTTATGTAGTGAAATATTATTAAAGCTTCAGGGATGTTTGTGTTGAGTTGCTGCAGTGGCTGAGAAGAATTGGTGTTAATGGTTTCACTCTGAACGGAAAGTCTGCCTTGGCCCTCGGGCTGTAGTGACTTGCCAAGAATAATTTGACATAAAATCCTGTATATATATGTATTGTAGGATTCACAAGATTTATTTTGGTGGGGATCGAGAGTGAGACAAGACCGTTAGCATTAACTTTTTTTCCTTGATGGAATACTCAATTTTTAAACAGCTCAAACTTTGAAACTATGCGAAGATCTAAATGATATAATGGTGAGGTATGTTCTAAAATGTTAATATAGTTAGTCCTGCTAATAAGTATGAATACTAACAAAGGTCAGAAAGCTGATATTGACAAAAATGTCATTTATTGAAGCGTTCTGTACCTGATAGCTGTAGAGGTGACAGATTGTCTCAGTCTCATCTCAGTCCCAATTCCAGTCAACAGGCATGTCCAGGAAAGAAATGTCATAAAGTGAAATGTATCAGTTTTGTACTGCATGAATAGGCATACATTCGAAACAACCCAGATTCCAGGAACATTCTGGTTCCTGTCCTGGTTGGCAATCTACCACTAATGGCTTTTGATGTGTAAATTTCAAAAATGCAAATAAGACAAGCATAGTACTGAAAATGTGTACTGAGTTTTCTTTTTGAAAATAAATAGCATATTAAACTATCGCGTCTTGCAATTATGCTGAGCTGTTATAAATTGTAAAAGGCTGAGTAACATGTTCCTCAATGAATGTTAATTTTTGTGACTGGTATCAGGTTGTGTTACAGTGCCAAAAGTATCAACTTTATGTATATACCAGTTTTATTTCTTTGACAGCTTGTGCGTTGCTTCAGTTGGGTAGATGTAGATAGGGCTAAACATTAAATATTTAATTGGTGAATTGTGTTCATTGCCTGCCATTGCTCTTTGGCAAAGATAAGTGTTCATGTCCTGTCAAAATCAACAATTACAGCTGTAATGGCTTCGTTTTGAACCCTTTCCCACAATAGTTACTGGAAGAGGTTTCTATTTTTAGCAGTGTAGATCATTTCAATACAGTACTATCAGCAGTATGAAAAATGGTGCTGAATAATAAATATGAGGATGATGGTGGCTTCTGGAAAAAGTGTTGTATAATATGTGAAATATTTTGTCCCATGCTATTTATGCATTGAAGATTGTGACAAAATGTACCCCATGGAGCACAATTTCTGTTACAAGCATTCCCACACATAATGGCCTGACCTGCAGTGGGCCTACAGCCCATTTATCCAAGAATGAATATTGTTCTGGCACTATAATTATCCAGGACATTGGTCACATATGCAGGAGCAAGAGAACAATCAGAGAATGCAGGTGTGATGCACCATTTCTTATTAAAGAGAACCTCAGCATGGAGCAGAAGAGATTGATACCAACTTGCATGCGAATTGGAAGGAAAGTTAGGAAAACTGTTCCATGGATATCTAGCCTGGATGGCATGCTGTGCGGTATGAGGGTCTGAAGTAACAGTGCTGTTTTTCTGCAGGCAGGAGGACTGGGTTAACCTCAGAATCCAATCCTGAAAGGCAATGAAAGTGGCTAAGGAAGTGAGAAGCACATGTCGGTCCCTCAAACCTGCAGATAGTGAACCAAGTTGTCCAAGGACTTCAGTTGCAAAGAAACGGTGAACAATGTGACACTTTTTGGTCCCAAATCCCCCATTCTGACTTCACTACGGGAGGTGATGGCCCAACATCATTATTTCTAGACTGCTAATCCATCAACAGCAGCAGAATTGTACTCCAATGCAATCTACAACCTCACGGTCCAGCATATCCTTCACTCAGCCATTACCAACAAGCCAGCGGATCAACACTGGCTTATTGAACAGTGCAGGAAGGCATGCCAGGAGCAACATCAGGCATGCCTAAACGTGAGGCATCACCCCGGTGAAGCTACCAAAGAGGACTTGCATTCCAAACAGCATAAGCCACAAGTGATAGACAGAGCTAAGTGAGCTGATAACCAACAGTACGCATCTAAGCTCTGCAGTCCTGCCACGTCCAGTCTTGAGTGGAGGTGAACAATTAAACAAGTCACTGAAGGAGGAAGTTCTACAAAGAACCCCATCCTCGATGCTGCAAACATCCAATACATAAGTGCTGAGGATGAGGCTAAAGCATTTACAGCAATCTGGACTGGGCCATGCTCACAACTCTGTCATTTCTCATGGTCTTTGGAAAAGCAGTTACATACCAGGCTGTGATGCATCCAGATAGAATGCTTTCTACGGCGCATCTATAAAACATTGTCAGAATCTTGGCTTGATAGTAGGAAGCAGAGGGTGATGGTTGAAGGTCGTTTCTCGGACTGGCGGCCTGTGACTAATGGTGTCCCACAGGGGTCGAGGCTGGGACCTTTGTTATTTGTTATTTTCATAAATGATCTGGATGTGAATGTACAAGGTATGGTTACTAAGTTTTCAGATGATTCCAAATTAGGAGGTATTGTTGATAGCGAGGAAGGTTATCAAAAATTACAGAGGGATCTTGATGAGGTGGGGAAATGGGCTGAGGATTGGCAAATGCAATTTAATATGGATAATTGTGAGGTGTTGCACTTTGGAAAGTCAAACCAAGGTAGGACTTATTTAAAGTCCTGAGGAAGGGTCCCGACCCAAAACGTTAACTTTCCTACTCTCTGATACTGTCTGGCCTGCTGTGTTCCTTCAGCTCCACACTGTGTTATCTCAGACTCCTGCATTTGCAGTTCTTGCTATCTGAAATCCTGAAGAGTGTTGTGGAACAGAGGGACCTAGGAGTACAAGTACATATTTCATTGAAAATGGCGTCACAGGTGGACAGGATGGTGAAGAAGGCATTTTGCATGCTGATCTTCATTGGTCAAGGCACTGAGTATAAGAGTTGGTATATTATGTTACAGTTGTATAAGTCGTTGGTGAGGCTGCATGAGGAGTATTGTATACAGTTTTGGCCACCCTGTTATAGGAAAGACATTGTTAAACTAGAAAGTGTGCAAGGAAGATTTACGAGGATGTTGCCAGGACTAGTACGCCTGAGTTATAAGAGGTTGGCCAGGATAAGACTTTATTCCCTGGAATGTAAGGAATGAAGGGTGACCTTACTGAAGTGTATAAAATCATGAGGGACATTGATAGGATGAATATATACAATCCTTTCTCCCCCCAGGATGGGGAATTGAAAACTAGCAGACATAGCTTTAAGTTGAGTGGGGATGGATTTAAAAAGGGCCTGAGGGGCAACTACTTCACGCAGAGAGTGGTGCGTATATGGAATGGGCTTCCAAAGAAAATGTTTGAGGTAGGTACAATAGCAACATTTGAAAAACATTTGGATAGGTACATGGATGGGAAGGGTTTAAAAGGATATTGACCCAATGTGGGCAATTGAAACTAGCTGAGTGGGCACCATAGTCAGCATAGACCAGTTAGGGCTGAAGGGCCTTTTTCAATGACTGCATGACATGCTGAATTTCCATAGCCCCCTAAGGAAGTAGAGGCGTTGCTGTGCCCTCTTGACTGTAATGTCAATGTAGATGAACCAGGACAGATTGTTAGTGATCATCATTCCCTGGAACTTGATGCTGTCTACCTCAGCACCATTGCAGACAGGGGCATGCCCTTCACTCTGCTTCCTAAAGTCAGTGACCAGCTCCTTTTTGTTGACATTGATGAAAAGATTGCTTCTTTGCACCATGCCGTTAAGCACTCCACCTCCTCCCTGTAATCCATCTCCGACGTTACTTGAGACCTGACCTACAATGGCGATGCTGTCAGCCAACTTGGAAATGGAGTTGGTGTGGAATTTGGCTACACAGTCGTGCCTGTATGGGGAATATAGTGAGGGGCTGAGAAGGCAGCCTTGCGGAGCACTGGTGTTGAGGATGATCATAGAGGAGATGTTCTTGCCTATCCTTACTGACTGCAGTCTGTTGGTCAGGAAGTCGAGAATCCAGTTACAGAGGGGGGGAGCAGAGACCGAGGTCCTGGGGTTAGGAGATGAGTTTGTACAGAATTATAGTGTTGATGGTTAAGCTATAGTAACTAAGTAGGAGTCTGACTTAGATATCCTTATCCAGATGTTCCAGGGATGAATGGAAGTTCAGGGAGATGGTGCCTGCCATGGACCTGTTGCCTTGGTAGATGACTTGCAAGGGACCAAGGCAATCTGGGAGGCTGGAGTTGATGTGAGCCTTGACCAACCTCTCAAAGCACTTCATATTTATGGATGTCAGAGCCACCGGGCTGTAGTCATTGAGACACACTCCATAATATTTTTTTGGCACTGAGTTGATGGTGGTTTTCTTGAAGCAGACGAGGACTTCAGATTGTAGTAAGGACAGGATTAAGATGTTTCAAATGTTCCTGTCATCTAGTCTGCACAGGATCTATGTACACAGCTGGACACTCCATCCAGGCCAGTCGTTTTCCTTGGGTTCACCCTTACAAAGGCCGATCTCATGTCTGCAGTGGTGACCGAGCGTACAGGAACATCCGAGACATATGGGACAGGTGATACTGTTTCACTAACTTTCTGTTAAAATGAGCGTAATATGCACTGAGCTGGTTGGGTAGGGATGCACTGTTGCCAGCGATTCTGCTCAACTCCGCTTTGTAGCCCATTATGACATGTACCCCTTGCCACAAACAATGGGTGTACATGTGGTTAGCCTGGGCCTCAAGCTTAGATTGGTATTGCCTCTTGGCGTTTCTGGAAGGGTCTAGGCCCGAAGCGTCAGCTTTTGTGCTCCTGAGATGCTGCTTGGCCTGCTGTGTTCATCCAGCTTCACACTTCATTATCTTGGATTCTCTAGCATCTGCAGTTCCCATTATCACCCTTACAAAGGTTACGCCTAGATTTCCTGTAGATCAGAGTCACCCTACCTGAACGCCTCAGATCTAAATTTCAGTAGGAAGTGGATCTTCCAGTTGATCCATGGTTTCTGAATGTGGAATTTATGAATTAATTTCTTTGGCATGCAGTCATCTACTCTAGCTGTAAAGGTAGTGGCATACCTGTTGAGGTTGGCTGCTGAGTTCTTGAATATGGACCAGTCCTTTGAATCTAAGCAGTTCTATAGAAGCTGTTCCGTTTCCTCTGATTTGTTCCACGTGATATCAACAAATGGTTGGAGACATAGGAGGCTATGGGCTCTGACAACATTCTGGCACTAGAACTCAAGTCTTATGCTCCAGAACGTGCCGCTCCCCTAGCTAAGCCCTTCCAATATAGCTACAACACTGGCATTTACGTGATTATGTGGAAAATTGCCCAGCTATTTCCTGTACACGCAAAGCAGGACAAATCCATCGCAGCCAATTACTGCCCTATCAATCTATCCTTGATCATCAGTAAAATGATGGAAAGTGTCATCAACAGTGCTATCAAGCAGCACTTGTTCAGCAATAACCTGCTCGGTGATGCGGGGTTCTGTTAGGGCCGCTCACCTCCTGACCTCGTTACAGCCTTGGTTCAAACATGGACAAAAGAGCTGAATTCCAGAGGTGAGTTGAGTGTGACAGCTCATGACATCAAGGCCATATTTGATTGTGTGGCATCAAGAAGCCCTCACAAAACTGGAATCAGTTGGAATTGGGGAAACCACCATTGGTTGGAATCAAATCTGGCACATAAGAAAATGGCTGTGGTTGTTGGATCTCAGCTCCAGGACATCTCGACTGGTATTCCTCAGGGTTGTGTCCTAGGCTCAACCATCTTCAGCTGCTTCATCAATGATCTGTCCTCCATCGTAAGGTCAGAGGTAGGGGTGTTCAGCAATGATTACACAATGTTCAGCACCATTTGTGACTCCTCAGACACTGAAGCAGTCCATGGTCAAGTGCAGCAAGACGTGGTCAATATCCAGGCTTGGGCTGACAAGTGGCCAGTAACATTCACATCACACAAATACCAGGCTATGACGATCACCAATAAGAGACAACCTAACTGTAATAAATTTACAGAGGCTGATATCCTGTTACCAAATCACCCTTTATTTACATGTAGAAAGTCCTTGAGAGTGGTCCAGCTCCCTCAAAGTGTCAGCATGTCAGACACTCCTCTTTATCTGTCACCCAGGGCTCCTTGATTGGATCAGATCACAGCCCTAATCAGGGAATTCATATTCTATAATGTCCACCTCATTGGCCTCATTACAATCACTAGACTAATCACTGTCCCTTAGCATTCAGTGGTGTTACCATCTCTGAATCCATCATGACCAACGTTCTTGTGGTTGCTATTGCCCAGAAACGCAATTGGACTGGCCACAAAACAATTGCTGCAAGAGCAGGCCAGAGGCTAAGAATACTGCAACAAGTAACTCACTTCCTGATTCACTACAGCCTCTCCATCATTTACATAGCACAAGCTAGAAGTTTGATGGGAAACACGGAATATAGGTGCAGGAGTAGGCCATTTGGAACTTCAAACCTGCACCACCATTCAATACGACCACGACTGATCTTAAAATCTCAGTATCCCACTCCCACTTTCTCTCCATACCCCTTGATCCCTTTAGCAGAAAGGACCGTGTTCAGCTTCCTCTTGAATATATATGAAGAACTGGCCCCAACAGCTTCCTGTGGGAGAGAATTCTGTGGATTCACAACTTTCTAAGTGAAGAAATTCTTCCTCATCTGAGTCCTCAATGGCTTACCCCTTGTTCTTAGATTGTGACCCCTTGTTCTGAAAAGTCGTCACTTCTCCGGATGACTGCAGCTCCAACACCACTCGACACCACTTGACCCCATCCGAGACAAAACAACCTACTTGGTTGTCACCACATCCACAAGCATCCACTCTCTCCACCACCAACAGTCAATAACAGTGGTGTGTATTATCTATGAAATTTACTGCAGAAATTCACTAAAGATCCTCAGACAGCACCTTCCAAACCCACGACCACTGGCATCCAGAATGACTGAGGTAGAAGATACGTGGAAAAACCACCACTTGCAAGCTCCCTTCCAAGTCACTCAATATCCTGACTTGGAAATATAACATTGTTCCTTCACTGTCACTGGGTTAAAATCCTCGAATTCTGTCCATAAGGGCATTGTGAAACACCTACAACATGTGGTGTACAGCAGCCCAAGAAGGCATCACCTTCTCAAGGACAACTTGGGACGGGCAGTAAATGCTGGCCATCCAGCAACACCTATACCCCACAAGTGAATTAAAAGAAAAACTAGCATTCAGCAACGTAGAGGTAGGAAGTAAGAACTGCCGATGCTGGAGTCAGAGATAACAGTGTGGAGCTGGAGGAACACAGCAGGCCCAGCAGCATCAGAAGAGCAGGAAAGTTTTCGATCAGGACCCTTCTTCAGAAATGGGGAGGGGGAAGGGAGCTCTGAAATAAAGAGAGGAGGGATGGGCATGGGAATGTTCGGTGAGATGGTGATAGATGAGTGCAGGTAGAGAGTGGTGGGGATTGGTCAGTGAGGTGGAAAGTGTATATAGGTGGGAGAGAAGATGGACAGATTGTGTCAGATCAAGGAGGCTGGGATGAGAGGGAGAGTTGGTCATGGGATGAGGGTGGGGATGGGGAGATTTTGAAGCGGGTAAAATCCACATTTAGGCCATTGGACTGTAGGCTACTGAGTTGGAATATGAGGTGCTGCTCCTTCCAACCCTTTTCAAACTACATGTCTTGCAGTGCCACTCACTCCTCTGTTTCCACGCACTTTCTTCAATCACCACCAGACCAATCAACATTCACAATAGCCCACCGTTTTGTCCTATCCCTAACCCATACCACACAGTCATTGTTCACAAAGGTTGTCCTTTTCTGCTCCCCCACAATCCATTCAAATGCAAATTGTCCTGCAGATTTCAATTACACAATGGAAATGAAAATGATTTTGACTGCACCCAGGATGGGCAGGTTAAGTGCTTCATTCAGAGAGAACAGGGCTTGCAACTCATAGCTTAAAGGGCAACACCAGTATAGAGAGAGAGAGAGACACGCACACACACACACGCACGCACGCACGCACACATACAGACACACACAGACACAGACACACAGACACAGACACACAGACATACGCAACACACTGGAGAGCTCACCATTCCGTGTGGCCCTTGGACATTAGCCTGTATGGGGCCACTAGCCTTTAGCCAAGCTCAGATGTAAATTTCATGCACCCCATTAATGTTTGGGATATAATGGTGACGTCTGTGCATCTGGAAAGAAGGAGCCAAATTGCAGGAAGCTGCAAAGCCCCCAGTGTCTGCTCCTGGTGTAGCAGCTGCTGGGCACCTTGGGCCATAGAACACTCGCAAGGGATAAGGACCAGTGGCCTGAGTACCTCAAAGTTTGGCTGCACAGAAACTTAGGCAAACAGATGATAATCACAAGTGAACATATATTTACAACAAAGAACTTATTTACAATCAGTTGCCACCAATATGCCCTCAAAAGTTCTTTTTCCCCTCCGTTCCACATTGTCTCAGTGCAGTCCCTGAGTCAGCAACTGGAGTGGAAGAAGCCTGTCCGACATAGGAGTATTCTTACCTTGGAGTCTGTGTTGGCCAGCCTTGGGGCTGTTTATGTCCAGTTGGCCCAGGCATGCTGCATGTATCCTTGCCAGACAGGGTGGTGTTTGTAGATCCAGCCACCTTTAGGAGACCTTTGGCGGGGGTCTGTGTTTGGTTTCTCCACCAGCTGTGTTTGTGTGTGTTTCTGTGTGTGTATCCAACAGACTCTGAAACTGCTGGACCTGGCTTACCATGGCAGCCTGACTAGACTATCGCATGCCCGATTCAGCAGGATTTCAGTGGCATTGCTGCAGCCCTGCAGCCTTTGGGTTAGGATGGCAAGTGCCCCCAAGAAACCAGCCCACAGTGCCTGGAGGTAGGAAGTAAGAACTGCCACAAAGTGTGGAGCTGGATGAACACAGCAGGCCAAGCAGCATCTTAAGACCATAAAAGCTGACATTTCAGGCCTAGACCCTTCATCAGAAAAGGGGGATGGGGAGAGGATTCTGAAATAAATAGGGAGAGAGGGGGAGAGATCCCCTGAGGTTGGCCCGAAGGGAGGAGGGTAACTTCTTCAGCTTAGGCATCCTGGAAGAGGCTTTGCAGTGAGGTTAAAATTGTGATCAGAGATAATGGGAACTGCAGATGCTGAAGAATCCGAGATAACAAAGTGTGGAGCTGGATGAACACAGCAGGCCAAGCAGCATCTTAGGAGCACAAAAGCTGACGTTTCGGGCCTAGACTAGGCTCCAGTCCTCTGGCACTAAACCTATAGACAATGAGGACTCAAAGATCAAGGCCAAAGGCTCCGCCACCTCCTTCCTAGCTTCCCAGAGAATCCTCGGAAAAATCCCATCCGGCCCAGGGGATTTATCTACCTTCACGCCTTCTCGAATTGATAACACAGCCTCCTCACTAACGTCAATCCTTTCAATTCTAGAAACCCGTAACTCAGTCTTCTCCAGTACAATATTCTCCTGTTCCTGAGTGAAAACAGATGAGAAATATTCATTTAGGATCTCTCCGATCTCCACAGGGTCCACACACAACTTCCCACTTCTGTCTTTGACTGGCCCTATTCTTACCCTAGTCATCCTCTTATTCCTCACATAGGAAGCTTTAGGGTTCTCCTTTATTCTACCTGCTAATGCCTGCTCATGTCCCCTCCTTGCTCTTCTTAACTCTCTCTTTAAATCCTTCCTAGCTAATCTGTAACTCTCCATTGCCTCATCTGAACATTCTCGTCTCATCGTCACATAAGCCTCCCTCTTCCGCTTAACAAGAGATACAATTTCTTTAGTAAACCATGGTTCCCTTCCCTTATCGCTTCCTCCATGCCTGACAGGGACATGCCTATCAAGGACACGCAATATCTGTTCCTTAAACCGGCTCCGCATTTCAATTGTACCCATCCCCTGCATTTTGCTACCCCATTGGATACCTCCTAAGTCTCGCCTAATCGCATTATAATTGCCCTTCCCCCATCTATAACTCTTGCCCTGTGGCATATTCCTATGCCTTTCCATCACTAAGCCAAACGTAACTGAATTATGGTCACTCTCTCCAAAGTGCTCACCTACCACTAAATCAAACACCTGGCCTGGTTCATTACCAAGTACCAGATCCAGTGTGGCCTCCCCTCTTGTCGGCCCTTCGACATACTGAGTCAGGAAATCCTCCTGCACACATTGGACAAAGACTGATCCATCCAACGTGCTAGAGTTATAGCATTTCCAGTGAATGTTAGGGAAGTTAAAGTCTCCTATAATGACCACCCTGTTCCTTTCACTCCTGCGCAGAATAATTTTGCCGATCCTCTCCTCCACATCCCTGGAACTTTGCGGAGGCCTATAAAAAACTTCCAGCAGTGTGACCTCTCCTCTCCTGTTTCTGACCTCAGCCCATACCACCTCAGTAGACGAGTCCTTGTCAAAAATTCTTTCAGCCACCGTTATACTGTCCCTAACAAAACCACACCTCCCCCTCTTCTACCATCTTACCTTCCTGGATCTTAATGAAAGATCTAACCCCTGGAACCTGCAACATCCATTCCTGACCCTGCTCTATCCATGCCTCCGAAATGGCCACAACATTGAAGTCCCAGGTACCTATCCATGCTGCAAGCTCACCTACCTTATTCTGGATCCCCCTGGCGTTGAAGTAGACACACCTGTCCGTCTCCCCTGGACTGACCTATCCCCTCCCTACCTCCCCACCTATACTCTCTCTACCGATCTTCTTTTCTCTCCATCTTCGGTCCGCCTCCCCCTCTCTCCCTATTTATTCCAGAACCCTCACCCCATCCCCCTCTCTGATGAAGGGTCTAGGCCCGAAACGTCATCTTTTGTGCTCCTGAGATGCTGCTTGGCCTGCTGTGTTCATCCAGCCTCACATTTTATTATCTTGGATTCTCCAGCATCTGCAGTTCCCATTATCTCTGTTACACTTCAAACCAACTTGCTGTCTGCCAGCACACTCCTGTGACAGTGAGATCCTGTCCATGTCCTCCCTACTCTCTTCCTCCTGTGTACTGGAACTATACCTCAGTTTCCCATCCCCCTTCTGAGCTAGTTTAAAACCACCCGAATAGCACCAGCAAATTTCCCACCCAGGATATTAGTGCCCCTCTGGTTCAAGTGGACACCGTCCTGTTTGTAGAGGTCCCACCTTTTCCAAAATGAGCCCCAATTCCATGTACCTGAAGCCCTCCCTCCTCACCATCCCTGCAGCCACGTGTTCAGCTGAAATCTCTCCCTGTTCTTTGCCTCGCTATCATGTGGCACGGGTAACAAATCAGAGATAACCACTCTGTTTGTTCTAGCTCTCAACTTCCACCCTAGCTCCCTGAAATCCTGCCTCACATCCCTATCCCCCTTTCTACCTATGTCGTTGGTAGCTATGTGGACTACGACTTGGGGCTGGTCACCCTCTCCCTTCAGGACCCCAAAGACATGATCCGAGACATCACGGACCCTGGCACCTGAAGGCAACACACCAACCGTGAATCTCTTTCATTCCCAACAAACCTTCTATCAGTCCCTCTAACTATTGAGTCCCCAGTGATTAACACTGTTGTGCCCTTGTTCAAGAAGGGCAGTAGGGATGACACAGGTAATTATAGACCTGTGAGCCTTATGTCTGTTGTAGGAAAAGTTTTGGAAAGGATTATGAGAGTTAGGATTTATAATCATCTAGCAAACAACAATTTCATCGGAGATAGTCAACATAGATTCGTCAAGGGCAGGTCGTGTCTCACAAACCTCATTGAGTTTTTTGAGAAGATGACCAAGCATGTGGATGAAGGTAGGGCAGTTGACGTGGTGTACATGGACTTCAGTAAAGCCTTTGATAATGTTCCACATGGTAGGCTATTGGAGAAATATGGAAGCATGGGATTGAGGGAGATTTAGCAGTTTGGATTAGGAACTGGCTTTCTGTAAGAAGGCAACGAGCGGTGGTTGATGGAAAATATTCAACCTGGAGTCCAGTTACTAGTGGTGTGCCTCAACGATCTGTTTTGGGACCACTGCTGTTTGTCATTTTTATAAATGACTTGTACATTGGCTTGGGTGGATGCATTAGTAAGTTTGTAGATGTCACTAAAGTCAGTGGAGTGGAAGAATGTTGCAGGTTGCAGGGAGACTTGGATAAATCACAGAACTGGACTGAAAGGTGGCAAATGGAGTTCAATGCGGATAAATGTGAGGTGATTCACTTTGGGAAGAATAATAGGAAGGCAGAATACTGGGTCAATGGAAAGATTCTTGGTAGTGTGGATGTGCAGAGGGATCTTGGTGTCCATGTACATAGATCCCTGAAAGTTGCCACCCAGGTTGATAGTGCTGTTAAGAAGGCTCACGGTGTGTTAGGTTTCATTGGTAGGGGGATTGAGTTCCGGAGCCGTGATGTCATGCTGCAACTGTACAAAACGCTAGCGCGGCCTCACCTGGAATATTGCATGCAGTTCTGGTCGCCCCATTACAGGAAGGATGTGGAAGCATTGGAAATGGTGCAGAGGAGAATTACCAGGATGTTGCCATGTCTGGAGCGAAGGCCTTATGCGGAAAGGCTGAGAGATTTGGGTCTGTTCTCATTGGAGAGAAGAAGGATAAGAGGGTATTTAATGGAGACATACAAGATGATCAGAGGATTAGATAGGGTGGACAGTGAGAGTCTTTTTCCTCGGATGATGACGTTAGCTTGTACAAGGGGGCATAGCTACAAATTGAGGGGGTGATAGATTTAAGACAGATGTCAGAGGCAGGTTCTTTACTCAGAGTGATAAGGGTGTGGAACACCCTGCCTGCCAATGTAGTTAAGTCAGCCACATTAGGGGCATTTAAACAGTCCTTGGATAAGCAGATGGATGATGATGGGATAGTGTAGGGCGATGGGCTTAGATTAGTTCACAGGTCGGTGCAACATCGAGGGCCGAAGGGCCCGTTCTGCGCTGTATAGTTCTATGTTCTATGAAATGTCAGCTTTAGTGCTCCTAAGATGCTGCTTGGCCTGCTGTGTTCATCCAGCTCTACACTTTGTTATCTCGGATTCTGCAGCATCTGCAGTTCCCATTACCTCTGACAACAGTGCCTGGGTCTGCTTGAAGATTTGTACGAAGTCTGTGGCAACATGACAGTGGAGGAAACATGTCATGTGGGGCAGACCTTTTGACTGCGACCACTGATACCTACAAGAGCCACAAGAAAGAAAATGTTGTGATAGAGGGTGATAAGTTGTGCAGGTGAAAAGCACATTGATTGCAGGCGTAGACCCACAATGCCTTTGGAGAGGGATGTTCAGGATTTTAACCCAGTGACAGTGAACGAGCGGTAATATACTTCCAAGTCAGGAAAGTGAGTGTCTTAGAGGAGAACTTGCTGGGACAGGAATGTCTCCACACAATCTCACCAGCAAGAAACCATCAGTTCGCAACAAACAACTACACCTCCCAGTCGCGAAGCATTTCAACTCCTCCCCCACCACCCACTCCTCGGACGACATGTCCATCCTAGGCTTCCTGCATTGCCACGATGACGCCACCCGAAAGATGCAGGAGCAGCATCTCATATTTCGCTTGGGAACCCTGCAGTCCAAGGGTATTAATTCACAAGCTTCAAAATCTCCCCTCCCCCGACCACATGCCAAAACCAGCCCAGCTAGTCCCCGCCTCCCTAACCATTCCTCCCACCTCAAGCCCCACCCCCATCTCCTACCCACTAACCTCATCCCGCCCCCACTGACCTGTCCGTCCTCCCTGGACTGACCTATCCCCTCCCTAACTCCCCACCTACATTCACCTTCACTGGCTCTAACCTCACCTCTTTGACCTGTCTCCTCTCACCCAATCTTCTCCTTTATCCATCTTCCATCCTCCACCCCCTGTCTCCCTATTTATTTCAGAATCCCCTTCCCCTCCCCCATTTCTGAAGAAGGATCCCGACCCGAAACGTCAAGCTTTCCTGCTCCTCTGATGCTGCTTGACCTGCTGTGTTCATCCACCTTCACACCTTGTTATCTCAGCAAGAAACCATGAGCTCTAATTCAGCAGGGGGATGGGAACCTGAATAGTAGCTCCAGTATTCAGGAGGTTGAAAGTAGTGAGGTCATGAATAAGGCTGTCCCGAACTACCCTGTATATGCACCTCAGAACTTTGTATACCTCAGTCAGAACCTTCTCCCCATCCCTGTTAGTTTTCTGTGTAACTTAAATAACCCAACTTATCTTGTACCTCTTAATAGTTGCATCTCTCCAGCCCAGGCAAGATCCTTGTGAATCTCCTCTGCATGTTGAGTTCAATTTTTGTTCATACTACCTGAGCATTAACCAGTATTTGGGTCAGTTATTGAAACTCTGATAGCTCCTGAATTTCTCACCCATTGAATATAATGCAAAAAGAGTACCAGGTCCATACCAGACACATGATGTTACCCATCTAATTTCTGGTCTGCTTGGTAAAGATGATGGTTAACCTCAGTGTTGTAACAACTAGTATTGATCTGTCTCCAATTTAGTTGCAATATTCTAACAGTTCTATTCTGTCTAACGGAATTGCTCTGAAACATCTTGATATTATTCTTTCTTATTCCTTTAATCAAATGTGTTAAAGTACAAGGCCTATTGGACCTGTTAAACAGGTCCGTTGTACACTGAAAGTGGCAACACAAGTCAATAGAGTGGTCAAGAAGGCAGATGGCATGCTTTCATTCATCGGACAGGGTATTGAGTACAAGAGTTGACAGGTCGTGTTACAGTTGTATAGGACTTTGGTTTTACCACATTTGGAATACTGCGTACAGTTCTGGTCACCACATTACCAAAAGGATTTGGATGCTTTGCAGAGGGTGCAGACGAGGTTCACCAGGATGTTGCCTGGTATGGAGGGCATTAACTATGAAGAGAGGTTGAGTAGATTGGGATTATTTACATTAGAAAAACAGAGGTTGAGGGGGGACCTGATTGAGGTCTACAAAATCATGAGGGGTATAGGCAGGGTGGATAGCAAAAAGCTTTTTCCCAGAGTGGGGGACTCAATTACTAGGGATCACGATTTCAAGGTGAGAGGGGAAAAGTTTAAGGGAGAGATGCATGGAAAGTTCTTTGCGCAGAGGGTGGTGGGTACCTGGAACGTGTTGTCCACGGAGGTGGTAGAAGTGGGCACGATAGCATCATTTAAGATGTCTCTGGACAGATACATGAATGGGCAGGGAGCAGAGGGATACAGATGCTTGGAAAGTAGGCGACAGGTTTAGACAGAGTATGTGGATCAGCGCAAGCTTGGAGGTAATTTTCTTTGTTTTACAAAGTGTTAAACAATGGCTTTTCAAATGCTAAGTGGGATAATTTGATCATGGAGCCCTACAGTTAGGAAGACTAAATGATTTCAGGTTGATTAATTTCCAGAAGATTTGGTTCTTGCCTTTGATCCAGAAGCTTCCAGGTCACCTCTCACTCCAGGATTTGGTGGCCAGAGAAGGGGTACTTGTAATGTGACTATTTAAGTAAATCATTACCACCTTGCAAATCCTTCCACTGTGATTATGGCAGGTGGTAAGAATGTGAAAGAAATCTCCTGATCAGCCATGTTTGATGCAGAGAGATGGTGATATAGCCTCTGGCATCAGACTTACTACTTGTTCCAGGAAAATAATAACCACAGAGACAATCATAAGCAAGTGCATTGTCTGCTTTTATGATATTTTTTGTACTTGTCCTTGACCTAACTACATTGATCTCTAAATCTCTCTGGACCTTCACTGTTTATGCCTGTTAACCATATATAAAATATGCTTTTAGGTCCAAAATGGGTGACCAAACAATTCTCTTTATTGAAATTCATTTGCCAAAGCTTTGCCCATCTACATATCTATTGACGGCTCTCTATCAACGCTGCTTGACATTGTTTGTGTCATTGAGAAAACTGGATGTGTGGCTCTCCACTTTGCTATCAAAGTTATTAATAAGGCACCAATATAGACTCTTGGAGGATATCACTGGTTGTATCTGCCCATTATCGTTCCTGTCTCATTCCTGCCTCAAAGCTAATTTTCTAAACAGGTAAATAATTTGATTTTGACTTCACAAATTTCAGCTTTTTCAACTTCAAGTTATGAGGGACATTGTTGAATGACTTCTGGATAATCTCTATAGAGATTCCCCTGCCCATTGCTTTACTCACTGCTTGTCAGTATGGCCCACCCATTATAAAGTCTTGCTGGCTCTCTCTGATCAGCTGAACATAGAATCTCTGTGAAAGCTTGCCATTCAGCCCATCAAGTCCAAATTGATCCCCTAAAGAATATCCCACCAAGTCTCAACCTCTTACCCTATTCCTGTAACCCTGCTTTTCCCATGGCCAATCCACCTAACCTGCACACCTTTGGACTGTGGGAGAAACCTAGAGCACCCAGAGGAATCATTTGCAGACACAGGGAGAATGTGCAAACTCCACACAGGCAGCTGCCTGAGGCTGGAATTGAGCCCAGGCCCCTCGTGCTGTGAGGCAGCAGTGCTAACCACGGAGCCACCGTGCCGTCCTAATATGTTCAAGGTGTTCAGATAGGCTAGTCTCAATTATCTTCTTGAGTTCTCTTCCTGAAGGAAGATTCCATGCACTGTGACAAAATCTCCACCATGAGTAGGGAATCAGATCCTGAATCTGTCCCAGCCAGAGGGAGGATTAAACTCCATGCTGTTGGTATCAATATTATCCATGTCAAAAAAACTAAACAACCAGCTTCCATGGGGTCCAGGTTACCATAGCAATATACAACTTGACATACATATTGTCAGCTGTAGCTATGGATAGTAATGGTATGCATTCCAATTGCTTTCGTCACATTGATCAGCAGACATCTCACTGGCTCTTAACCCTTGCCATTGACAATATGTTGGAAGGATTTACAATTTGATGCTCCACCTGTTTGGTCACATTGTGAATACACAACGCACCTTCCTTGATCTGTAATTATAGACACTAGTAATTTTCTGATAACAGATGTTAACTCATCTTTAATTCTCTAGTTGCCCTGTCACTTTCTTAGATAGTAGAGTGACAGCTGCAGTTTTCTAATCAAAGGGGACGGCCTCCTGAATCGAGGGAACATTGAAGATTATAGTTAGGGCATCTACATGAGCACACATTCAACAGTATGGATGGAAGCCATTGGACACAATTACAACCGAACTGTTTCATGCCCTTCAGCTGCATCTTACTACTCTAATTCTGTTGCTTTCCTTGTATCTCTTTATGTAAAATTTGTGATAACCTGTTTATTAGTTGTTTCCATTTTGATTTAGCATCACTGTTCTTGGTGAACGTATAGTACTGTCCTGTTTGTTGTATTGTTTCAGGTAAGATTAACTTGAACATGAAGTGATCATGTCTTGTGGTGCATGCAGTAATGTTTTTTTGGCTTTGATTGTGGGATTCAACTAAATCATGATGGAATTATGTAGCTTGTATTCTTATAGTTTTGCGAAGATTGACTTTCGAGGCAGTTCCATAACTGAAAAACTAAGTAGAGCCATACAGTGCAATTTATATTGAAAGTTAATTGTTCACTAATGCAAATCCTCTGAATTCAATAAGTGATAATATTGTACCTTTAATAATATACACTGCTCACTAATGTAAAATTTCTACTTATTTGCTTTGAGCATGGTGTTTCTCTTACAGAGACATAATGCACTGTTGTTGAAAACAGTGAACAAATGTTTAAAATTCACATAAATTTCCTCTGCCAACTACTTTTTACTGGTTAACACCATTGTTAAAGAATTTAAATAACATTTTATACACTGTATAATGTGTGCAGTGACATACAGAAGCATAATTTCTAGATATTTAATGTCAAAAATTAATGTTTCATTTTTGTGATGGGAAAGGACAGTGCGGCTATATTCTTGTAGATAGCCAATGTCAGAGATTATCAGAAATAAAAATCTTGACATATACAGATATTCTTCACTGGAAGGTTAATTACTGACCCACTAAAACCTTTATTTTAATACAATGGGTGAAATAGAACTCTCAAAGATAATATGAATGTGTCTTTAAGGAGGATGCTCTGTGTATTAATAGTGCAATATAAGTAATTGAATCATACATATTTAGATCAACAGGTGATGGGAATCTTTTTAAAACCTTTTATGTTTGTGATGGAGAGATGAGTAATTCACTGCACCTGTTTAAAATTCAACAAATCTGTTCTTTTCCTGAAAATTGTACAGTTGCTTGCACTTGGCACTGAATAAGAACTTCACCCATTATATTGAATTTTATTCAAAGGTGCATGCAGCAGCTGGCTGCTTCACATTGTACATACTCCGTGAATATACTCAATTTAAGGAATTTATGCCATCTTTATTTAGCTGGATAGAATTAAAATGTATCGTATTTCAATCAGTCTGGTTTCTGATCTCCACACTGACATTTTTTTTGATGCCTCATGAGCACAGTGATAAACATGCTCAGTCCTGACCCCAGTTGGAAGCCATTACAGATAAGTAACCAGCTCCAGATAGGTCTGTAGGAATATACCCCTCACTGTCTGCACAGCACTTCATATTCCCGGCAGCAGTCCTGAAGTGTTGGTGTACAAAAACGCTCAGAATGATGGAGATCGCAAGAACAGCTATTGACAGAATTCCAGGCGTGTGTGCAATATGACAGCTGTGTTTCTGCTATGCTTCTTGTCTTCAGGCAGTATGAGTTTCCGCAAAGGTAATAGAGCACATTGATTCTAATTTAATGTTATAGTGATTCTCTGAAACATTTTTACTAAATGGTGCTAGATTTTGTCATTCAATTGTACTACATTAAAAGCAGCACTGTCTTGTAAATTCTAAGTGTTTCAGTAATGTGATAAGCATGAAGTTAAGTTGTTTACAGAAAAGGTACTTTACAGCCATGTAGCTGTCAAAAATTATTATTTTTTGGTATCATATCCGTATTTCTTAAATGTAGAAATGGCTGTAATTGTTCGTCCTGAGGTGCGTAAGTGAAAACTGCTCTTTTTCTGAATTTATGTAGATGAGATTGTAATCTTTTCTGTGGCATTGCTGCATACATTGCTGTAGAATACTTGCAAACTAACCAAAGAACAACTGATTTTTTTCTGGTGTTCTTCATGTTTGCTCTTTATATTCAGAGATCTATGCTTTGCAGTGATGATCATTCAATGTTTCATAACCTATTCTAGTGTGTAATATTGTCACATAGCATGTAAGAAGGTATGTTAAATTAAGCCATCACCTTGGCATTGATTTATAATGCATTGAAGAAATAGTGATTTTAATAAATAGCATTTTAACATGAGAGAGGGAGTTTTCAATATGAAAATAATTGCCTCCCATTTAGCCCAGTAGAACAAGAAAATAAAAATACTCTTGAGTTTCATACTTGGTGCTCAATAGACCATCAACTAAGTTCCTTTTGCAATTTTGGTCACTCGCTATAACCTTGTAGGGGAATATATTTTCAATGCTGAATTCTCATTACCTAAATATATATTATAGCAGCACAATGTACATCTGTCCAAAATCTTTGGAAAAGGAAGTGGATGCATTATTTTATCTCTATTTCTCTGAAGGGATTTTTTTCTTCCCTAGGGCACTCAGTATTCCCCAAGCAAAAGGTCAGGCAAGTGACCTGCTCCCCACTCGCTGTCAATATTGCCATGTAAGCGTTAGGATAAATATAGGAGAAGCCTGTTTCTTCTGCTTTAAGAAATGCGTTACTCTGATGTAATTGTTCAATGATCTATAATTTTGCTGCCCTGCCATTATTAGGTAAGTATTCTAAAGGAAAATATTAGGATTTCGAGAGAGCTTTTTGATAGCGTTGAAGCATTTTAAACCAGAAACATGTTGAGAAACAAACCACACGGAGGGCAAGAAAATTGTAGAAGGCACGAGTGAGAAAGAAAACGAGGAAATCAAGAATGCAAAGAAACTGACTGTTTACCAATATTTATGGCAAGCTGGTAGATCAGGACACCAGATTTGAGAAATTCGTTAAATTATTCATTCTGACAATTTCTGTCTGTGGTGCTGATTCACCTAGAATTGTGTTAATCTAAAGTAAATAAGTGAATGCTGCTTCCATTTTTGTGGAGCAAGTAAAGAAAAATAAGTAGCCTAACGAGAAACCTGCAAGCCTTCCTTTCACTGCGGGAAAAGTGTTTGAGATTTTGCTGACGTATAATGTCTGAAAGGACAGGTTCCAGTCACATAGGGCAAAACCCAAATGATGTCCAAGCATTTTAATAGATGTTGACAACCTTCAGATCTGACAGATAATGGTGAGGTAGTAGATATGTAGGGAGGGACTTAGCTTTAATCGTATCACATTTTTATTCATAAAGTGCTTTGCTAAGTGATAGGCGGCACGGTGGCTCAGTGGTTAGCTCTGCTGCCTCATAGTACCAGGGACCAAGGTTCGATTCCACCTTCTGGTAACTGTCAGTATGGAGTTTGCACATTCTCCCCATGTCTGCATGGGTTTCTTCTAGGTGCTCTGGTTTCCTCCCGCAGTTCAAAGATGTGCAGGCTAGGTGGATTGGCCATGCTAAATTGCCCCTAGCGTTCAGGGATGTGTAGGTTAAGTTTGGTTTTTGGGTGGATGGGTCTGGGTCAGATACTGTGAGGGTCAGTGTGGACTTGTTGTGCTGAAGGGCCTGTTTCCACACTGTAGGGATTCTGAGATATTAAACTAAATTGATGAATGGTTAACTGATAGGTAACAAATTTCTAGTTAAACTCAATTGGTTTTCTGGTAATAAAAGGTTAGTAGCATTCGTCTATAAAACCAAATCTTCCAACTTGTACATAGTATAGTAAACTTGTTCATAAATGGACATTATCTGTTGTTGTGTGAAGTAATAAGAATGGTTTACTTTGAAGAATAACACAGTTTGTTTCCTTTAAAAAATTCCATGTGGAAACAGGCATAGAACATATGTTTTTTGTAACTGCGTTGAAAACATATTTCTTGTGTGTTTGGCTCTTTGTGTTACACTAATCAGAGGAGCCATTTGATTTAGATATCAGGATGAAGTACATTTTATAATTTTTATAAGCTTAAAACAACTGCAAAGGTTTGTTATGTGCACCCCTGGGGGCAAGCAGATGTCTCTAAGAGCTACCTTTTATCTAGATTGTGTAATGGGGAATTTTCTGGGTCCCTCTCTGTTCCCCAGGAATTCCCAAACACAAGTGGCTGTTGCTGCTCAGGCTATTAAACATCACTCACCTTCCCATTGTTTGCTGTTGCTCCGATCACAGGTTTTTCTTTCCCATGCTTGCTGCTAATTCACTCTGTGGTTGTGTTTATTGGAGAAATAACTAGTGATTGAAGGACCAGGAGCAGTGGAAAAGTATCTGGTGGCACAGCAGGCTGAGTACTAGTGAAGTGCTAGAATCCAAACAGTGTCTGAGGGGGAGGGGTAGCTAGTTTACCTGCGGGTTAGTAGACTGATGGGTGGACATCGCTTGCCTGATGAGGCTATTACTCAGTTGGAGAAGGAGCTCAGGAAGAAGCACTGCTGATTAAGTGATGAGTGGGCAGAAGTTTTCAGAAAAGAGGCTGCTGATTGAGTGTAGGGGCAGGGGATTTGTTAGCGAGAAAATATGTTTTCACAACCTGCAGATAAAAAAATTGTAATTAGCTTCTCCACCCTAGTTTTAATGTTTAAATCATAGTATTTAAATTACTTTCAAATGTACTAACGAGGACAGTAAACTTAGAATAAAATGGTGTGACCTTTATGCTTCTGTTATGACTAGATAAGGTGGGGTGTTTCACCTCCCTCCTCCCGATCTCCTCAGTTAGCTGCAATAAAGATTTATACTCTTTTCAGCATGAGGCTGTGTCTTTTTCTATTTCACATATAATTACATAAAGTCTGCTATATATGTAAAGATACAAGTGCTAAGTATTTTCTTAAGTGAAAGAAAGCAATCTTATTATCTGCCGACTAGAGAAAAATGTTGAAGGTGCAAAGTCAGGCATACATGTGCATGCAGGCGTAAAGCCTTTATATACAAGATGCAGTGCAGAAATTCACCAAAGGTCCTTCAACATCACCTTCCAAACCCATGAATACATCCAACCAGAAGGCCAAGGGCAGCAGATACATGGGAACAACACCATCTGCAAGTTCTTTTCCAAGCCACTCACCACCCTGAGTTGGAAATATATTGTCAAAATCTTGGAATTCACTCCCGAACAACATTGTGTATCAACTACAGCACATGGACTGCAGCGATTGATGAATGCAGCTCAGCACTACCTTCAAAGGAAACTAGGGATGGGCATTAAATGCTGGCCAGCCAGCGACACCCACATCTCATGAATCAAGAAAAAACTTCTCAAGGGATATGGTGTCCAGTGTGAAAGGAAGATGAAAGGAATATGCAATCTTAAATTGGTAGGATGCACTTGAAGTTTAAAGATTTTAACCCAAGACCATGGCTGTTTAATTGACATTTTATATCCTCAGCAGTAAGGATGGTTGGTTTGACAAAGCAAAGCTAATTTGTGTGATCACTGAATTGCTGTAGTCATTTTAAATCATGGTTATTCCTCTTTGAAGTCATTTCAGTCCTTGTGAGTTCCATGTATTAAAATCAGATGCAGTTTGAAAATCAGTAGTCCATATCTTATCACTCGTGACACATCCAGTGATTATACACTACGTCATCATCGTGTCAGCCCTATTAAAACCTTTTTGGTTGTAATTCTATTATAGAACATGCGGTCATTAGAGGGTTACTTTAAAAAAAAACAAATTGCTTATTCAGATAGTCAAACATTTTGAACATCTGAAGAGGGGTATACAATTAAAAACATTTGGGAACTACAAAATATTCAGTTTCATAGCTGCATGTTTTGCTGCTTGTAGATGTTTCATTTCATGCCAGTGCTTCTGCAAGTGTTTTTATTTACACCATTGGAGAATCACTGTGGTAACCAAGTGGAAGAAAGGATGATGTTCACTTTCCTAGTTCTCTCAATCAAATTCACCAAGCGTTGGGAAGGAATATTGTTTAAAGGATAATGCAATAAGACCTGAAAAAGGGATAAATGACATTTTGGTACAATACTTGAAGCTTCATTGTACATCTTGCTTACATTCAAGACTGATATTCCCATATTGAGCCTAAAATGCGTCTGGATTTTTTGGAGCATGATTGGTATTATATCTTCTGGGTCTTTTGAGTAGTATCTTTTCAGTGGATTTTGTTTCAATTTGTCTTTGCTTACAAATCTTTTGATACAGCATACAGTTAATCAAAGGGATTTTTTTAATATGAAGGCTAATGGAAATTAAATCATTCAAAAAGGACAAAACAAAATGCAAAAAGAAATACCCCACTTTACGTTTTATAATTGGTCTGCACTGTCCCCTAGTTTATTCATGATGCCTGCAGGGTTGGCCATCCAGGAGTAATGACAGAGCTGTGGCAATGGCAACAACAATTTGTGTGTTTGTTAAAAAAAAACAGAATTGTAGAGATGCTTGCTCAGAAATCAGTGAGACTAGAAAACGTCAGACATTGAAATTATTTTGTGTGACACATGGATGTGCAGCTGCCAAAACAAAATAGCCTGGACATTTTACCGTTTTCTTATTGTGTTAATATATGGATTACAAGCATATGGACATACATGGAATAGTGTAGGTTAAATGGGCTTCAGATCGTTATGACAGCATCGAGGGCCAAAGGGCCTGTACTGTGCTGTAATGTTCTATGTTCTATGTTCTATAAAAGTCCATGAGTACAATGTAGAGATTAGTAAAATTGAACCAACACAAATTATTGTTGAATCTGTAGTTAGGGTATTTAGCTAGTTTGGGAAGCTTATTTTTAGAAAGAAAATGCACATAAATGGTAGCAAAGAACCATCACTGCTCCATGGTTATACTATATCGTCCTTATGGAAGTAGAGGTCTGGTTTTGTTCATGAGGTGCTTTAGTTGTGAAAAGCAACAAGAGAATCAGCTTTTTATCATTAGAACTAAGAAGGGACCTGATACATGTATTCTAAATTTTGAGGCGACCATTTTAAAAAGAGAAAGAAACTATACCTGCTGATCAACAAAATGGCGCACAATTGAGATGAACAACACAAGAACAGTGGATGCTGCTTGGAGAGGAATTTTGGACAGAGGTTTATTCAAAATATGGGGTTCTAAAGTAGAAATAATATTGGGAGAAGGATCTTCCTTCCATGTCCACTGCAACATTAAAATCAATTTGAATACATGGAATAAACAACTTCTTAAAAGATCAGGAGAGGGCAATGGAATGGTCGAGACAAATAGCTGAGCCTGAGTGCCTTTGTTGTCATGGTAGTATATGACTAAAGATCTTTTACTAAAGGAGGGGACTGAGAATGTATGGTCAAGAACAGGTATGACATATGAAAAATATTAAAAAAAGGATGCGTACATAGAGGAGTTTAAGACAGAATAATAATGAAAATATTCTGTGATCGAATAATTTTTTGAGTGAATATATTTCAATAAAGTTAGCTATAAATGGTCATTTAATTGCATAAAACTTGAGTATTGCTGAAAAGACAAATATTATCAAAGTGTTTTGTCTTGCACTTGTGAGGACAGAATCATAAGGATATCAAATCTCATTCAGAATGACAGTTTCAATTGCATGAAAACTGACTGGCTCACAGACTTTGGCAGATGCATTTCCTTGGAGATTGTACCAGGGAACAGTCAACTTCCAAACTTTTGTTCAAATTCAAACCAGGGAAGTCAACTTTAAGTGGTCGACAGATTGTTCTGGAGGTATTTAGCAGGGAACGGCTGACCTTCGGGCTTTTTTTTCAGTTAAAAATATTTGAATGTTCATTTTGTAGATTTTTTGTAATCAATATGTTATCACATGTTGGAGGAGGTAGACATGAACTTGCCTTCTGGTTAACTGGTAGCGATATTAACACTGTCCACATGAGCCCTGCTAAACGACACCCATGAACCCAGATGGGACTTTCCTCCCTGTCAATTGTCCATGGTTTCAATGTCGTCATTAGATTTTCTTAATTTCAGATTTTTATTGAAGTTAGATTCTAACATCTCCCAATGTGGGATTTGAGCCCAGGTCTCCAGAACATTACCTCGATATATAGATTAATAGTCCTGTAACAATACCACTAGTCCAGCTTTTTCCCACATTCATTCAGCGTACAAAGGACAGGGCCCTCTGAGTGAATAAATGTGGCTTCTCGAGTAACTGAGCTTGTGATAATGTAAAATTCGTGTGTGATTTTTACCTCAGTCATTCTGAAGATTTTGCCATCGGCCCATTCATGAGTTTGTATGATATGCAATGAACAGTGATCTGATTAGTAACTATTATCCTTACAGGACAGCTTTTCATTCTTTAAAGTAGCTCAGCGTCAGTTTGGGAACACGTAAACATGAGACAAACAGCTTACCTGACATTTCAGAAGATCTAGAAATGTTTGAAGTGTCATTTTAAGTAGATGTAGTTCAACTGACCCATGAAATTTATATCTATAATAAAAGCTTGTTGTTGATGGGTGTGCCCCTACGGGGGCTTCTGCAGTGGTCTTTTCCCCAGACTTCTGCATGCCTGGCAGTGGCTACCTGCCCCAGTGACACTCCCAGCTCCTGGAAGTGGGAAAGTCCCCTGAAGACACTGAGGACTTTATCATGAACCAGGTTATTGTTTGAGTGGCATTAAATCATATTATTGGGTGAGGGGATAGCTGGGGTATTGCCACAAAATGCCTGTGATGGTGTTGTCACTTGCTGTCAAGCCAGCGAACCACTGCATGACCATTTAATTCCATGTTTCAAGTTTATAACCTACCAAAGGTAATTGACTTAATACATTAACTGCTTTTCTCTCCACAGATGCTGCCAAACCGGCTGTATTTCTGGAACATTCAGTTTTTATTTTTGATTTACAGTATCTATAATATTCTGCTTTCGTGTAGTTTTTTTAGATCACTATTTAAAGACTGGCCAGTGAGACTTATTCTTAATACATATCATTTAAACCTTATTTAGCTGATTGCCTCAAATTTAGATTGGTACATTTTTCATTTTCTTGTGTAAGTGAGCTTCATGATTAATATCATTAGTATTAAATATTACTGTGGAGTTTTTACAGTCCATTTAAGAATTAGACTTACAAACTGCAGGTTAAAGAAATGACTACTATCATTGTATGATAATAAAATGTGAGGCTGGATGAACACAGCAGGCCAAGCAGCATCTCAGGAGCACAAAAGCTGACGTTTCGGGCCTAGACCCTTCATCAGAGAGGGGGATGGGGGGAGGGAACTGGAATAAATAGGGAGAGAGGGGGAGGCGGACCGAAGATGGAGAGCAAAGAAGATAGGTGGAGAGGGTGTAGGTGGGGAGGTAGGGAGGGGATAGGTCAGTCCAGGGAAGACGGACAGGTCAAGGAGGTGGGATGAGGTTAGTAGGTAGCTGGGGGTGCGGCTCCCTCTCTCTCCCTATTTATTCCAGTTCCCTCCCCCCATCCCCCTCTCTGATGAAGGGTCTAGGCCCGAAACGTCAGCTTTTGTGCTCCTGAGATGCTGCTTGGCCTGCTGTGTTCATCCAGCCTCACATTTTATTATCTTGGAATCTCCAGCATCTGCAGTTCCCATTATCTCTGATACTATCATTGTATGGTCTGTTCTTGATGAAGAACTATCACATAGTTCATGGCATCGCACAACTTGTAAAATTGATTTTTTAAAAATCTGTGTTGAGCAATGCTGCAAATGGTTTATCCTTTTTTTTCTTAAAGACACCTACAGTATTTTAGTTCTTTTTAGTTTTCTTTTCTCCATTTGTACTTTCTTCATTCCTTTTGTCGCTAGTAAACATTTCTACCCAGTATAAATTCTCCATTTTTGTCAAATTTGGAATCGGCCAAGATGGATTTTATGCAAAAAGTACCCCTCATAAACCCAACAGCTCAGTTACACTGTTATATTTAGACCTTGCCTTACTTATGTCATGGAACACAGACTTGTTAAGACCATAGTTATTTTTTGTTACAGTACACAGAAGTAAGGTATGCGGCCTTGGTGAAGAAGAGGATGTGAATGCGGAAGGCATGATATTTATGCTGTAGATTTGTCTCGTGGTATTCCCCAAAGAAAATATTTCGTTTTAGAATTTTGCTGCTGATCATAAATTTGAACAGCAAAACTTCACTGCAGCTTTAACTCCACCCTTTATTTCCAACACACTGATTCTGAAAGTTGAGACAGGAAGGCTCAAGTAAAACCAGTTAAAGTTTTTCACACCAGGAAATGTTATCCTTTTTTTCAAAGGAGTTGCAATTAGTCTTATGTGAAAAACTTTATATAAGAACAGCTGGCAAGTTCCCGAAGGTCCCTTGGAGGAAAATGAAAAAGTTTTAAAAACTGCATTCAAACTTATGGGAGCAAATATTAAGTGATCAAATCTTAATGCTGCCTCTCCCAGGAACCAACAGTTTATTTAACATTTTGCTAACAGGGGTATGTGGTAAACGTTTAGAAAGTAGGCTGGTTGGTTCTCACAGTCCAACTCTCAGCCTGACGTGATCATATCAAACAGCCTTTAGTCCTGCTTTCCAAATACTGCTCTGTGCATTTCTGTTTGTCAAAGATTCTGTTTTGGGTCTTTCCTCATTCTCACTTACATGTTGCCTCTTGTTCACATGATCTGGTGAGATAAGGTCAGTTTTAAAATGAATGCTGATTGCCTCTCTACTACTGTTCTTAACCCCAGCATCACCTTTGTATTGCCAGACACCCAGTTTTGAATGAGTGTCAATTTTCTGTAGCTAAGCTTCAAGGAAACCGAAGTCGTTGCTTTAAGTCTCTGTCACAAACTGCATACACTTGCTACCAGGTCTGTCCCTCTCCCATGTGTAGACTGAATCAGACTATTTGGAGATGAGCAGGGTGGAAGACTGTTGTACAATGCACTTTTTTTCCTCCCAGGGAATACTATTATTGTTTGACAGGTAATTGTCAACTTCTTGAAAGCACACCATCTGTCCAGCATTTCACTCCACTTTCCCAGAGACAGCTACAGAATAGCTTCTGTGACACCATGATCCACATCTGCTAAGGGGACAAGAGCAGAGGCTGGAACGCCAGCAACAGAAGTACCATCAGCAACAACAATACCATATACATGCTGTCGAGTCTCAAGCCCTCCGTGGTACGGAAGGAATAGAGACAAGAATTCGGGTTGAACCACCAATATGGATTTGACAGGTAGAAAGAACGTCAGCACTTTCGACTTGTCAGAGGAACAGTGCTGCAGGTGGCTCAAGCTATCATTGGCAAGTCACTGTTTACATTTGCAAACTTTTGGAACAAGGTGCTGGGTGAGCTTGCATTGTCAAGTTGCCTGTCATGGGAACTAAGACCAACCCTGAACCATAGTTCCGGTTTCTGTCTTTCACCAAGATGTGTGTACTCTTCTTGTGCAATGACAGAAATCAAAGAGATGGCTGTGATGACTTTTGTGGAGCGGAAGGAAGACATAATTCATGGAGGGCTCCTGTTAGCCATGCTTATGAGAAGGGGCAAGAGACCGGAGAGAAGTGTGAGTATTGACAGGTAGAGATGTGTTGAGGTGCCTGGAGGAAGTGAAATGAGTGGAACTGCAGACAGTGTCATTCTGAGGTGTGGTCTGTAAGAGAACACTGAAATTCAGGATGTGTTAATTGGCTCATGTCTGCCACTGACCTTTCCCACCTTTGTGAAGTTTTGTTTCCTCTTGGTGTACTGTTTCCATGTTGAAGAGACCACACCCTTGTTGCTGACTTCCTCTGCATGCTTAATTGGAGAGGTTGACCTGTTCCCCTTGCTGATGAGGAAAATTGCCTCACTGCAACTCCACAGATCCTACAGCAAAACCTTAAGATGGGAGGGAGAGCCCCAGGAAGCAACTTTTTCAGGTTTCCTCTCAATTCCCCTTGTTGCTGTAGCCACAAAATTACAAAAGCAGTGAGCTTTACTTATTTGATTAGATTTGCTACAGTGTGGAAACAGGCCCTTCGGCCCAACAAGTCCACACTGCCCCTTGGAGCATCCCACCCAGGCCCATCCCCCTATAACTCTCTCACCCCTGAGCACTACAGGCAATTTAGCATAGCCAGTCCACCTAACCTGCACATCTTTGGACTGTTGGAGGAAACTGGAGCACCCAGAGGAAACCCACGCAGACACGGGGAGAATGTGCAAATTTCACACCTGAGGCTGGAATTGAACCCGGGCCCCTGGCATTGTGAGACTGCACTGCTAACCATTTAGCCACCGTGCTGCCCATGCCCTGGTCCCTTTAATTGGAAATCCCTTTCTTTAATGCAGCATTTCAGCCTTCTCACTGTCCCTACTTGGTCAAAGAGCTGGAGGCGGGATGAATAAAGCAGTGTGAGTGTTAAATAGCCAGGTACGCTGCACAGTGATCTATATTCCAGACTTGAAAATGGTTTCTTCTTCCATCAAGGCAACAGTGATAAAGTGCTGTCTCAACCCATTTTCCTACCCTTTTCTACTTGACCTACCATAGCTTTGGGGCTCAGGACCAGCTTAGATTTAAAATTCTCATCTGCTTTAAATTCCTTAACGACCATATCCCTGCCTACCTACCCCTGTAAATTTGCCCAGTCCAACATATCGCCACGTTATTGCCACACGTCATCCTCCGTCATCTATTTTTTTTCTTTGTATTTACCCTTTCTTCTCAATACCACTGATTTCAGCCCCTTTGACCCATGTTTTGAATTTCTTTCCAATAAGGAAGCAAAATGAATGCAAGTCATTGTTGTTTTGATTTGAACTGATGTTTTAACAACTGATTTAAAAAAAAAGACTAATTCTTTGCATAAAACACTTGTCACACCCTGTGCAGGTGGAATGTTGTGCTGTGGGATTAAATTCTGATAGTTGGCAAGCATAGTTTTGCCAGTGTTCATTCAAGGCCTTCATTCAGAAAAGGTGTATAAAGGAGTATAAAGCACTACATAAAGGAGCAATGCAGCCAGAACCTGAGCCTACACACTAGAAGGAAAGAAATTGTGAATATTTATGGTACTTCATGAGTAGACCTAGTCCTTTTTCAGAATTTAGTTTTGATAACTTTATGTTTTGACTTCTATATAAACATTTTGATGAGCCAGAAATCGAAGTGCAATGTGAAATCAGTTTCTGTAGTTTTTGGTCAATTTCATTGACAATTACCATCTAGGAGTTATTTTCTGATTGTTTGGACAATGGATTTGCTGTTTAGCTAGTTTGGATCATGATAGTTCATTTTATAGTTGTCTCTTGATGACTAGAACTTTCAATGCCACCAACGAACAAACAGGAAGTGCTATCACTCAGATCACAATGGTTTCTTACAGTTTTGTGTTTCAATATGTGCTAAATGCATTCTTAAGTATCAATAGTTATTCAATATCCTTTAAATCTGCATTGCATTGCTCACAAGTTGTCTCAACATTGGCAGTTATTGGATCATAACCCCAAATTCATTAGACATATTGAACATTGAACGAAGACAGGCTTTATTCTGTTAAAAAAAATACACGCCAAGAATGGCTGAAAATGTAAATGTGGAAAATTGAATTTACTGGCTGTGAAAGTGCCTTTGTAAAACCATGGAATGTCACACAAGAATGGGGATTCAAAATCCCTGCAACCCTCGTCTCAGTGTTTTGGTAGGATGATGCGCTACAGTGGATTTATCTGCTGTAAAGGTCACAGCTTGAGTAATGTCATTAGACATCCCTAAGCTGTAGGTGAAGAAAACAAATTGGTCTGTGGTCTAGGAGCCACGCCAGTGAGTGAAATCACTGCTGAAAAGGAACCAGTACAGAAACCTGCCAACTAACTTGCAGAGGTAAGATTCTCAAAATCAACTGCTTCGTTACTAATGTCAGCATTAATTAGTGATGCGCAACTTAGTGGATGCAATATTTGACATATTCTTCATGGAACTCAGAACCTTGACGTAAATCATTTTACCTGTTCTCTTTTTACTCAGTACGTATTTAACCATTTGGCCGAGGCTTGGTTCGATGTTGGGGTTTTGTTGTGGGTTGACCTAGCGTCCCTTTGTTCAGGATATGCTCTGGGTAAGGCTTTACTCAAGAAGTGTCCCCACAGCTCAGTCAGACTGGTGAGTGGAGGTGAAGCTCCAATTGCTGCTTTTTCTAATGATAGAACCAGTTGTAGTGCTTGTTTAAAGTCCAGTTGGGCTTCAGCTAGTAGGTGGTTTTGCATGGTTACGTCATACCAAATGGCCTCTCAGCATCTCAGTAAGAGCTAAACCAAAGCCACATGTCTCTGCTAACCATCTTAACCTCGTCAAAAATTCCAACATGGATTTCCCTGGTATAGGTTTTCCGAGTAAAACCGATTGCATCTCAGAATTAAAAGAGTCTTGGGATCCTAATATTCCTTAGCTAAACCCATCAAGTCTTGAAAGGTTTTAGTATCTGGTGCCTCTGGGAAAGTTAGACTCCTGATAACCATAAAAGATGTGCATCTGCTCGCTGTCAGGAGAATTACTCATTGCTTTTCATCTATGTCATCTGCCTGGGAATAAAAAATCTTCTTTCCACATGCTGGGTGCAGTCGTTGAGAACATGATTGAATCAGTCAAGCTTTCCACATGACGGCATGATGCCAGAAATGCTTACCCCAACTCAAAGACGACTGTTGGGAGCAAATTTCTTCAGGAGCTTGCTTTTCTCTTGTCACCACTGAAATAACTCCACAGAGGCCAGTATCTCATCACCAGGTCACCCTTTATTTACACATGGAAAGTCCTTGACAATGATTCAGCTTCCCCAGAACCAGCTCACAGTGTGAACAGAACTACTGACACTCCAGTTTATATCTGCCAGCCAGGGCTTCCAGATTGGGGCTGTTAACTGTTTCAATCAGGAAACTCATATTCTACGAGGTACACCTGGCTGCCTCGTTACAATAACTACAGTTTTTGGTTAATATGATATTCATTTTTAAGAAGAAGTGTGTAACATATTATTTGATTTTACACTTAAGTATAATATTTTATAGAGACCATAATAATGTTCAGTGGCATAACTTATCTTTTTACAGTGTGTTTTTAAAAATGTGTATATATGCTATTCCTGCCTCTATTATTTGACTACTAGTTGTCACATTTCATGTGGCACTTGTTAACATTTTCCAGTTGAATTTCTAATGCCCAAGTTGGTAATGATCATATTTGGAACATTGTGAGTAGTCTTGGGCCCCTTATCCAAAGAAGGATGTGATGGCCTTTAAGGGGGTCCAGCAGAGGTTCACAAGATTGATCCTAGAAATGAAAGGTTTGTCAGATAAGGAATGGTTGAGGTATTTGATGGAGATTAGAAGAATGAAGCGGGGAGAATCTTATTGAAACTTACAGAATACTGGACATGGAAAACATGTTTCCAGCTCGTAGAAGAGAGCAGGACCTGAGGGCACAGCCTCAGAGTGAAGGCACGACCCTTTAGAACTGAGATGAGGAGGAATTTCTTCAGTCAGAAGTTGATTAGCCAGTGGAACTTATTGCTGCAGAAGGCTGTGGAGGCCAAATCATTGTCATTTAATGGGAATTTTAAAACTTTAGAGCTCTGATGCCATCTTGTATTTTTTCAGCAAAGTTCTAGATGGTACTTGGTTGCATGTAAATTTTAACTGTAATTTTAATTCTTGGTTTTAAAAACAAAATCTATTTTAATTTACTTTGTTAATTAAGATTAAAAGTAAATAATTTGATGGTGATAAATAGTTACCTTGAGCTTTCCACTCCTTTTCCCAATCACTATCACCTTTTTTATTGAACTTCCAAGCTTTCCAAAGGATGAATTCCCTGCTTTACCTTAAACATTATTAAGTTCTATTAATATTTTATATGTTTGAATGGATTCACTTTTTGCCCATGTGTGAAGGTTCCCAAATTTATGGTCCCTGTATCAATGTTGTTCCCCTTGTCAAGTAGTGGTATTTTATTCTGCAGACGTTTTTACTAATCATATTGATTCTGCTCACAGATCACAGATGAGTGGGCTAAATTTGGTCATTTCTCTTCTTGTGCCATAGTGCTCTTTGCTACATTGTCCACCACAGGCCTCCCTGGGAATACTGTCTTGTACATAAATTGGGGATATTTGCTGTCACCTATTTCCTGTTTTTGTGTTTGTATGCCAAGAAATTGCAATATATTGTTTGCTGATGTATCCATTCTTACATGTTTGTGGAGAGGGAGAATAATTTCAAATGCATTAAGGACTGATATTCTAACGTTTTGTTAGATTTAGATAAGTTAAAGATAAATCCTATCATTTTGTAAGGCTTAATTTTAGCAAGTAAGAGTTATAATTTTGGTGCCATAGATGGATTCGGTAATCCTACTTATTATTATTTTGGGGTGTAACTATGTTTGTAAGTTAGGTGCAAACTTTAATGTATTTCAGCGTGCAGCTGTAATAGATGGGTCGGGGAGGAACGAGGCATTGCACAGAGACACCTAAGAGATTCAGTTGCAGGGCAGAATAGGAGAGGTTTTAGGAAAGGAATAAAATTTGATCACTGATATTGAAAAGGTCAACAATGGAGAAAGATAATGTGGCGCAAAGACAAAGTGAGAGTGTGACAGGAATGTATGACAGGGCATCTGCTGGAAAGGAAGACGAGAGAACGCAAGGCATTAAAGGACATCATAGTGGATGAGTGTTTCTGCCAATGAAGGGAAAATTTGACTGTAGAATGCATGGGGAAGTTGATGGAGATAATGCAGTAGCAAGAAGGGATGCAAGGGAAAATATGGTACAGGAGCAAAAGAAGTATTAGTTAGGGTCTGGAGTTATGGAGAGCAACACTTAAGGAACAAATGATGATTTTCAGCCTAAAGCTACTTTATTTGCTAAAGGCATATTCTGAATGATGTGAGAATAGGATTTGTGTGCCTTGAACAAATTAACTGCTGCCTGCCATCCACGTGCTCCCAACCCAACCCAAGATTTCTTTAGAATAACGGTTCAATCACTTCCCCAATCCATGAACCATTGTTGTCCAACAGCCCTGCTGTGTCAACCACAGCATATACTTTTTTTTCTGCTCCTGATATTTGTAGTTTTTCAAAGTCTCGCTCCGCTCTTTTGATTTCTTTTGTAGTAATAATGCTCTTGCAGCTTGTATTATTTTCAAATTCTGTTTACTGTTACACTTTAAAGCCTACTGTCTACACTTCCTCCAGTTCTTTTCTAGTGTTATATACACAACAAAATGTCACTTGTTTTCAGTTCCTACAGAATTTGGACTTTGATCCTCAAAGCACCGGTATTACCATTTAATAAGAATGGAATTTGAGTTATTTAGTCTTTGTAAATCAGTAACCAGATGTTATCGGCTGTATATTTGCAAGTAAAATTTTGTTAGCTTCACAGTGAGCATTATCATGGAACGTTCATGAAAATATAGTGAGACCAAGTCAGGAAGTAGGAAAAATGTAACCAATTGATAGTATTAATAAGGTTGGGAGCATCAATGTAAAAATTGGAATCTGACTGTCACTGATAACAAAGTAACATTTAATTTCAAACGTTTCTTCTTCATTTCAAAACCAATAGTGGGCAGCCTGAAGAAACATTCGATGTCAAGAATGGATTAGCTGGAAGGAGCAATAATTAAAGGACAAAATTTCTGAAATTTCAGAAGATGAAAATAATAACATACCATCCAAACCTTCAAATTTTCATGTTCAGAAAGACTTCAATGTACTAATACATGCAGGAACAACAAGCAATGATAAAGATAAATGGCATGCTGACTTTTTTGCATGAGGGTTGGAGTAGAAGAATAAACAAGCCTCGCTGTAGTTAGGTATGGCTGGTTAACTTGGCATAAATACTGACAGGTTCCCCTTGCTAGGAAATCTGGAGCATGGGGGCATGTCTCAGGAAAAGGCATCAGTCATTTAAGGACATTTATTTTCTCTGATTAGTTACTAAACCTTTGGAATTTTCTACCCCAGAGAATTGTGGATGATTTATTGTTGAATGTATTTACATCTGAGACAGGCTTATTTTTGGTCAAGAAATGTGAGGAGCTGGCAGAAATGTAAGAGTACAGGTCAAAGAACAGTTTTGATTGCACTAAATGGTGAGTTGGCTCAAGGGGATGTGTGATCTACTCCTGCTCTAATTTCTTGTCATCTTATGTTCTTGAATTTGTAGCACAGCAGTGGATGTGTGATGGGCCCAGGAGGTATGACAATTCCATGTGGTGACAGGAGGCCTGCAGCTACATTATGACAGGGAATAAGAGTTTTGCCTTTCATTTAGGCTGTTAACAAACTCCTTCTTCTTTTACATTGCGTTGAGATTTGACAGATATCTTTCCATTTTAAATGTTGTGATAAGTGTGATACCACATTTGTGAAGTAAGGGCAAAACTAGACAATAAGTCAATATCTATTTGCAGGGTCAAACAGACAACCTGCCTAATTCAGATGAATGTCTTCTTATTTGAATCCCTGCTGTAATATTCAGATAGCAATAAGTGAAGCATGTGGTGAAAATGCTCCTGTACATGGTTTCTTACGTAGAACCGCCAAATGAACAGTTGGTAAAGTGATTACTCTAGAAACTGCAAGAGTAAATGTTCAGATCATTCTTGTACTGCCGGAAGTATGAATGCCGGCTGTATTGTGACTCAGGCCCAGCGTGCTACTTAGATGTCCCCTTCCTAAACTGACTGGGATTCATGGAAAAACTATTCAATTTCTTATATTCTCAATTAACAAAATATCTGGGACTACTAGATTAGCATGTGCAACATGAGACCTTCTTGCTGAGCATGTTAAATAATCATGTTACCCACCACCTTCCCAATACTGATTGTTAATAAAAATTGACCAGGATCTATTTACAACATTATCCTGCCTTTTGAATTGGTTGAATATCCTTGTCACCTATCAGTTCTTGTATGTGTACATGAAGGTTTTAAGTTCTACACAAACATACAGATTAGGAAAGGAGTAGGCCATTCAATCCATTGAGTCACTTCTGCGATTCAATAAAATCATAGCTAATCTGACTATGGCTTTGATTCCATATTCCTGCATTATTGTGACAACCTTTGATTCAATTGTTAGTCAAGAATATATCTATAATTGCTTAAAAATACCCAGTGACCCAGTTCTCACCATTGTCTGGGGGAAGAGAGTTTCAAAGACTCACAACTGTCTGAGAGAAAGTGTTAATTCTCATCTCTGTCATAAAGATCCTTATTTTCAAGCTGTGTCCACAGTTCTGTTCTCGCCGACCAGGCTGTATCTCGCTGTAGAGGTACACGATGTGCAAAAATAGGTTCCTTTCTGCAGATAATTTTTAAAGTGACAGAAATGAAGACCAACCACATACAAATATTTGCTGTCCTTTGATAACAAAGTGTGGAGCTGGATGAACACAGCAGGCCAAGCAGCATCTCAGGACCACAAAAGCTGACGTTTCGGGCCTAGACCCTTCATCAGAGAGGGGGGTGGGGAAAGGGTTCTGGAATAAATAGGGATGTGTTGGAGATGGCCCAGGTGAACTTGAGGCTGGGGTGGAAGGTGTTGATGAAGTGGATGAACTGTTCGAGCTCCTCTGGGGAGCAAGAGGCAGCGCCGATACAGTCATCAATGTAACGGAGGAAGAGGTGGGGTTTGGGGCCTGTGTAGGTGCGGAAGAGGGACTGTTCCACGTAACCTACAAAGAGGCAGGCATAGCTGGGAAGGAGATAGAAACGGGCTGTGCGCCATACTACCACTGCGCCACCCTTGTCTGCGGGTTTGATGGTGAGGTTGGGGTTGGAGCGGAGGGATCTCCACCCCTCTCGCCCACTCCAATCTCTCCCCTGCAGAACGGGCAACCCTCTGCTCCAACCCCAACCTCACCATCAAACCCGCAGACAAGGGTAGCGCAGTGGTAGTATGGCGCATTGACCTCTACATCGCCGAGGCCAGACGCCAACTCTCCGACACCACCTCCTACCGCCCCCTCGATCATGAACCCACCCCCGAGCACCAAACCATCATCTCCAACACCATTCATGACCTCATCACCTCAGGGGACCTCCCACCCACAGCCTCCAACCTTATTATTCCCCAACCCCGCACGGCCCGTTTCTATCTCCTTCCCAAAATCCACAAACCTGCCTGCCCTGGTCGACCCATTGTCTCAGCCTGTTCCTGCCCCACCGAACTCATCTCCACCTATCTGGACTCCATTTTCTCCCCTTTGGTCCAGGAACTCCCTACCTATATCCGTGACACCACCCACGCCCTCCTCCAGAACTTCCAATCCCCTGGCCCCCAACACCTCATTTTCACCATGGACGTCCAGTCCCTATACACCTGTATTCTGCATGCAGACGGCCTCAAGGCCCTCCGCTTCTTCCTATCCCGCAGGCCCGACCAGTCCCCCTCCACTGACACCCTCATCCGCCTAGCCGAACTCGTCCTCACCCTCAACAACTTCTCTTTCGATTCCTCCCACTTCCTACAGACAAAAGGGGTGGCCATGGGCACCCGCATGGGCCCCAGCTATGCCTGCCTCTTTGTAGGTTACGTGGAACAGTCCCTCTTCTGCACCTTCACAGGCCCCAAACCCCACCTCTTCCTGCATTACATTGATGATCCTTGGCCTGCTGTGTTCATCCAGCTCCACACTTTGTTAGCTTGTAACTGATGTCCATTTCAAGCCCACCGACTCCCACAGCTACCTAGAATACACCTCCTCCCACCCACCCTCCTGCAAAAATTCCATACCCTATTCCCAATTCCTCCGCCTCCACCGCATCTGCTTCCAGGATGAGGCATTCCACTCCCGCACATCCCAGATGTCCAAGTTCTTCAAGGACCGCAACTTTCCCCCCACAGTGGTCGAGAACGCCCTTGACCGCGTCTCCCGCATTTCCCGCAACACATCCCTCACACCCCGCCCCCGCCACAACCGCCCAAAGAGGATCCCCCTCGTTCTCACACACCACCCCACCAACCTCCGGATACAACGCATCATCCTCCGACACTTCCGCCATCTACAATCCGACCCCACCACCCAAGACATTTTTCCATCCCCACCCTTGTCTGCTTTCTGAAGAGACCACTCTCTCCATGACTCCCTTGTTCGCTCCACACTGCCCTCCAACCCCACCACACCCGCCACCTTCCCCTGCAACCGCAGGAAATGCTACACTTGCCCCCACACATCCTCCCCCATTCCCATCCCAGGCCCCAAGATAACTTTCCACATTAAGCAGAGATTCACCTGCACATCTGCCAATGTGGTATTCTGTGTCCATTGTACCCGGTGTGGCTTCCTCTACTTTGGGGAAACCAAGCGGAGGCTTGGGGACCGCTTTGCAGAACACCTCCGCTCGGTTCGCAATAAACAACTGCACCTCCCAGTCACAAACCATCTCCACTCCCCCTCCCATTCTTCAGATGACATGTCCATCATGGGCCTCCTGCGGTGCCACAATGATGCCACCCGAAGGTTGCAGGAACAGCAACTCATATTCCGCTTGTGAACCCTGCAGCCCAATAGTATCAATGTGGGCTTCACCAGCTTCAAAATCTCCCCTTCCCCCACTGCATCCCAAAACCAGCCCAGCTCATCCCCTCCCCTGACTGCATCCCAAAACCAGCCCAGCCTGTCTCTGCCTCCCTAACCTGTTCTTCCTCTCACCCATCCCTTCCTCCCACCCCAAGCCGCACCTCCATTTCCTACCTACTAACCTCATCCCACCTTCTTGACCTGTCCATCTTCCCTGGACTGACCTATCCCCTCCCTACCTCCCCACCTATACTCTCCTCTCCACCTATCTTCTCTTCTTTTCTCTCCATCTTTGGTCCGCCTCCCCTTCTCTCCCTATTTATTCCAGAACCCTCTCCCCATCCCCCTCTCTGATGAAGGGTCTAAGCCCAAATGTCAGCTTTTGTGCTTTTGTGCTCCTGAGATGCTGCTTGGCCTGCTGTGTTCATCCAGCTCCACACTTTGTTGTCTTGAATTCTCCAGCATCTGCAGTTCCCATTATCTCTTTGCTGTCCTTTCCTCGCTTATCTATATAAACTCTACTGTCAATATTCGAGGCTATTGTCTCTCCTCTCACATTGGTCTCTCTGCTGCCCTGATCTAGATCAGAGACAGAACCTGCTTTCTTGTATCTTGTGCCACACACACCCCCTACGTCCTACCAATTTCTTATGTCAGTGCGCTGGAAAGCGTCCTATTGAATTACAATTGCACATTCAAGGTACAACCATGCAGCTTTGGCCTCCCATTGTTCAGAATGCTCAGCTACCAATCTGCTCAAACACTTCCTCAGTTCCAGCATAGTGGTACTTGTCCCTAAAAACATTGTTACATCTGACTTAAAGACTTTTCAGGACAACTCTATTCATGCTTCACTTCAAAACCACCCCTGCAGCCAGCCAAACTCCAGTCTCGGCAGACTTTTTTTGTAATCTTCTTGCAGGTAAGTCCGCACTCAGGGATGATGTGGGTATTCAGCTAATGCAATTAGCAAGCACTGGAACTGTTACAGACAGTAATCCATTGCTTGATTCAGTTGAGGCAGATGGCAGCAAACTTTGAGCTGCTTGGTTATCAACCTTATTGCAGTGTGCAGCACAGAACAAAAGACTGCTGACAGACTGTGCACTCAGCAGGGGACATAGATCCTGTAAGACCAACGATGACTAGCTTTGTTTCTTAAAGACAGCAACCACTCTGAATGGGAACATGCAGTTAGTTAGTGGAACAGTTTCAGAAAATCTTTGATGGAAGTAAGAAGACTGCCCATGGAACAACAGGCATCTGTCAGATGTGAAACAGGCAATCCAATGTCTGTGAAAATCAATGAAACAAATACTTTACCACGATTCCCCTATTCATCCTTGTTTTCAAAATCTGCTGACATGTTTGACTATATTCTTTGGTTCACTGCAAGCAACACCACAGGAAATTCATTAATTCTTTCCACTGAAATGTTAAAAATATATTAATTTCAGTGACCCTAATTTGCACACTAGGTGAAAAGACCTTTCTTTATCTCCCCCTCTATTCTTTTCACGAACCACTTTAGTGTTCCGGCCCTTGGTTACTGACCTTTCTGTTAAGGTAAATAGGTCCTTCCCATTCTCTCTACCCTGATCTCTAACAACTTTGTACATTTTACTCTGTCCCAAGGCGAATGACTCCAGCTTATCTAGTAGCTACCCCATCCTCATTACTGCATTTTTCCAATCCTGGAAACTTCCTTGTGAATCATCTTTGTACCCTCTCCAGCACAACTGGATCTTCTTTGTAATTATGTGACCAGTGTTGCGCTCAGTGCTCAATTTTTGGCGTAACTAATAATTTGTACAGTCCCAATATAACATCCCTGCTCTTGCATTCTATACCTCATCTAGTAAAGAAAGGATTCCATAAACGTTCGTAACCAGTCCTATTACCTTCAGGGATTTGGAGACATTCACTCCTAGGTCTCACTTCCTCTATATCTCTCACTAGTCTTCTTTTAATTGTATATTTCTTTGCCTTGTTTGGCCTGTCCTTACTGTAGCACCTCATACTTCTCCAATTTGAACTCCATTTGCTACTTGTCTGTCTAACTGACCAGTCCATTGTTATCTTCCGGCAGTTTAAACTGTCTTCCTCAGCATCATTCTAATTTTTGTGTTGTCTGTAAACATTTTGATCAATCCCCTATATTTATCTCAAATTCATTAATGTGCACCATGAAAACCTGGTGACTTCCTACTAACCCTGTGAAGCTCCATGAGAAAGTGTTCCTTCGTAGGAAAACATCTGTCTCATATTATGGTGTAGAGCTGGATGAACACAGCAGGCCAAGCAGCATCAGAGGAGCAGAGAAAGCTGACGTTTCAGGTTGAGACCCTTCTTCAGAAGTGGGCTGATGCCGCTTGGCCTGCTGTGTTCATGTAGCTCTATACCATGTTATCTCAGTTTTCCTGCTCCTTTGATGCTGCTTGGCCTGCTGTATTTATCCAGCTTCACACCGTGTTATCTCAGATTTTCTAGCATTGGCAGTTCCTACTATCAGTCACATATTACCCTTTGTTTCATGCCACAAAGCCAGTTTTGTATCTAACTTGCTACATTTCCCTGGATCTCATGTATTTTTATTCAGTCTGCCATGTGGACTCTTGAGAAATTTGTTTTGCTAGAATCTATATATCCCACATCAACAGAACAACCCTGATCAATCCTCATTGTTACTTACTCATAAAAATCAAATTGGTCAAGCGTGCTTTTTCCTTAACAATAATGATTCTTTAATGATTAACCCTTACTTTCCTAAGTGACAGTTTGTTTTATCCCTCAAAATTGATTCCAGCAACTTTTTTACAACTGATGTTAGACTCACTGGCCTGTCATTGTTTAGGCTATTCCTTGCTCCCATTTCAAAAGACGTTAAATGTGAGCAGTCTTCCACACCTGTACCAATGGACAATTAGAAAATACTGCTCAGACCCTCCAGTATTTTCCTCCATAGCTATTTTTAACAGCCTGAAGTACATTTTGTCTAGACCTGGTAATGTATCCACTTTTATGGACATTAGTCCCATCCCCCCCTATGTTTACAACACACAATATTTTACACTCCTCCTCTCTCTTTGGCTACAGCATCTGCTTTGTGCCCCTCTTTTGAGAATACACTCACAAAGTATTCAATATTTTTCCACCTCAATATGTTAGTTAATGTTTTGTGTTTTATGTGTTTTATGCTTTCTACTCTTTCCTTCCTTACCCTCTCACACCTAATATATTGATTTTGCCTATGAATTTATTTTTCTTGCATCTTTTTGCTTTTCTGATTTCCTGTTTAATTTCACCCCTCTATTTTATGTAATTCTTTTGGCTTTCTAGCGTATTGAGTTCTTGACATCAGATGTAATCTTTCCCTTACTGCCTTATCTTATCCTATAAACACCTTGACATCCAGTTTGCTCGAGACTTGATGGTCCCACCCTTTTTTTTTGTTTCATGGGAATGTGTCTGCTTTTAATGTTCTCTTTAATGTTTCTCCCAGCTCTGAGACTGGTTTACAATTAAGTGGCTGTTTCCAGTCACTTTAGCTAAATTACTGCTCAGCCTAGTAAAGTTAGCCTTGCCCATATTTCAAGGTCCTCCTGTTTTTGTTCTATTTTTGTCTTTCTCCATAATTATATTGAAATTAAATGAATTGTGGCCACTACCACCAAAGTACTCTCCCTTTCCCACTCCTGTCACCTGCCCAGCTTCATTTCCTAAAACTCACTCCAGAACTGCACATTCTGTTGTTGGACTTGCTACAAGCTAGTCAAATATTCTGCTGAATCCAGTGATATAATACTGCTAACTCAAACACTTCTTCACTGTAAAACTATCTCAGTTCAGACTGGGGAAGTTGAAGTCCTTTTGTTGCACTCCTTAGAGATTTGTTTACACATATGCTCTTCTGTCTCTCTTCTACAGTTTGGGGGTCTACCATATACTCCCAACAGTGAAGCTCCTCTTTTCAATTCCTTAGCTGAATCCATGTTGGCCTCATTTGATGATCTTTTTAACATACCACCCCTCCTCAAAGTGGGAATTGTTTCTTAATACAAAATTGCCACTACCTCTTTTTTTATTAATCCCCCCACTATCTCATTTGAAAACCCATTAACCAGAAACATGGAGCTGCCATTCTTCTGTCTTTAAGCCATGTTTCTGAAACAGTTGTAGGATCATACCTTTATGTTTTGACCTGTTGCCTTAGCACTGCTCAGTCCAGAAATGACAGCTCAATGTTTTGACTAACTTTGTATCCAGCAACAAATCAAAGTTTTCTTTGGGTCCCATGGTATGAAACCTAAATCCTTGTTTGATGGATAATTTTATTATCGCAGACAATGAAGAAAGCTGGGCATTACCTGGTGTATGTATAGGGTGCATTAGAGTTTGTCAGGTTTTTGTAATGGTCTTCATTAATATTATTAAAAAATATGTTTATCAATTAAATTCAAATTTATTTTTTGCTAATTCTCTTAAGAATACAATATTGAGTGAGCACAGTGAAATTCAATCTTACTCCTATGTCACAACATAAGGTAAATATTTCTATATAATAATGAACCAAAATAAGATGCACATTCTGAAAGCGCATTAATTTACAAATTTTAAAAGCTTGATTTTATCATAATAAAAATACCATTACTGAGATATGGTGATTAGATTTGATTTGTATTTAAAAATAAGGACAACTAGAAAACTGACCTATTTTCTAGAAGTAGCACAAAAATGCTATTTTGAAAGACAAGAAGACCATACACTTGTAATTCTGCAGCTCAGAACACAGGTTGACTCTCCAAAATGTGTTCACTACCTATACAGCACATATTAGAAGTGTGGTGGAAAACCATCCATTTTCCTGAATAAGTGCAGCTCCAGCAATACTGCAGCAACTCAAAGTCAAAAATCAAAGGTGTACTTTTGAATAACAACCTCATCCTCAACCTGAAACAATCACTCATTCCAACACTAATGCGCAGTGGCAGCAGTATGCACTATTTATAAGATGCACTGCAACAACACGGGAAGCTTCCTACCATCATCTGTAATGATTGTAACAAGGTCAGCCAGGTAGACCTCATAGAATATGAGTTCCCTGATTAGGGCTGTTAACCTGGCCCAATCAGGGAGCCCTGGCTGACAGAACAGGAGTGTCAAACATCCTGTTCACTCTGAGAGCTAGCTCCAAGGGAGCTGGATCTGTGTCAAGGACTCTCCATGGGTAAATAGAGTGACTTGGTGATAGGATACTGGCCTCTGTGGGGTTACTTCACCATCCAAGACTGTAACCTTTACACCTAGGAGGATAAAGGAAATACTAACAACACAAGTTCCCCTCCCATCACTCCATCATGCTGATTTGAATCTATATCATTCTTCCTTTGTGGCCACTGGTCAAAAACCTGGAACTCTTCTCCTAATAGCTGTGGGTGAACCCACACTACATGGACTGTGGGATTCAAAGGATGATTCACCTGCACATTGTTGGGGCTACTTAACGATTGACAATAAATGCTGTCATTGTCGCTGATGCTCACTTCTGAAAAAAGAATAAATAATGAGTTGTCAGAAAGTTTCACAGTTTGGAACTTATACTATTTTCAAAGACAATGGCAGTGGAGTAGTGGGGCTGACCCTGGAGTTCGTCTGCTCTTATTGGCTTTCTTTGTCTTTTTTTTCCTTCTTTTTACTTTTGCTATTTTCCTTTTCCCTTTCATTTTTTTTCCTCATTTCCTTTTCTTTTAAGCCTGAAGAGTGGCTGGTAAAAGAGGAGGACTCCAGTGGCAGTGACTCCAGCAACACCAGGATGACACAGACACAGTTTCACCCCAGCTCAGGCTGTCGTGGTGAGTGAAGAACAGGCCCCAAGCTGGCATCCCTGGCCTGGACTTGCAGGCTAGACTGAGGCTCCAAGTCTGCAGCTAGGTCCGGGCACCTGAAGGAGGAGAAAGGCAGTTTTCTCACAGGCTATCTAATCACAGTGTGGAGCTCTCCTTTGTCCTTGATGTCTAGGTACTCCAGCACCTCGGCAGGCAACCTTGTTCAGAATTGGTGGTCTGCTTCAGCAGAGTCTTCCGGCCTAGTATTCCAGCGGCTTGGTGTAGTGGTCTCGCCCCGGCTGTGTCTTCAGGGTATTCCATCATTCCTTAATCGAGTTTTTGCTACCTGAGGATCCATTGACAGAACTGTGAACTTTGTCTTAATTTTACTTTTTATTTATTATTACGTGTGACTTCTTTCATTTGTCAGGGCAACATATAAAACTTTATTTTTCATGCAAATGTACATGTGACATAAATTTCTGTTCTATTCTATTAGATATGAGCTGTTAATAAAATTGTTTTGATTGTATAGGGCCTTCATGAGACCATACCTGAAGTCCTGTTTGCAGTTTCATTCTCCTAATCTGCAGAAGGATGTTCTAGCTATGGAGGGAATGCAACAAAGGTTTACTGGATTGATTACTTGGATTGACTTAGGACTGACGTGTCTGGAGAGACTAGATCAAGTATTAGAATTTAGAAGAATGAGGGGAAATGTCAGAGAAGCCTGAAAAATTCTAACAGGACTAGGCAAGATTAATGGAGATGGATATTTCTGATAATCAGGGAGTCCAGAACCAGTAGTCACAGTTTAAGGATACAGGATAAGTCATTTAGGACTGAAATAAGGAGAAATTTCTTTACCAAGAGAGGGCTGAGCCAGTTGAAATCTCTGACACTGAAAACCAAAGGGTTTAGGCCCGAAACGTCAGCTTTTGTGCTCCTGAGATGCTGCTTGGCCTGCTGTGTTCACCCAGCTTCACACTTTGTTATCCAAAACATTGTATGTTTTCACAAAGGAGTTAGATATAGCTTTTTGGGCTAAGGGGATCAAAGGGCATGGGGAAAAAGACTGAACAGGGAACTGATTTGGATGATCAGCCATAATCAGATTGAATGGTGGAAAAGGTTTGAAGGGCTGAGTGTTTTACTCTCACTCCTGTTTGCTATATTTGTAACAAATTACATTAATTAGACTTAAGTTACATATGTACGTTGTAATTAAATTAAGACAGCAATTTTTTCTTTGTAATTTAAAATCTAGTTTTGAAACTTGATAAATAAAGATGAAATTATGCCTCCAGTTTTCTAATTTAACAGATTGAAAGTTAAAAAAATTATAGCTCTATAATCCCAATCTTCAACTACATTTTAAATTCATAAACGCCTATGTTAAACAGATTTCTGTTTAAATACATTGCCAAACACACAAAACAGTCTAATACTGATAAGATTTACTATTCTTTTACCCATTGGAGAGATTGGTTACACAGAAAATATGTCTGCATTATCCTCCAGTAAGATTGATTTCAAAAGGCTGGACTGGATTTCTCATTTTCTGAAAAATGTTCGAAAATGTTGTTCTGTTGAAATTAACTAACTGCTAAAACATTGTAGGAATGCATATTTTTAAAATGTATCATCCCTAAATACATTGATTTATCTGTTGACAATAGGAAAATGGTAACCAAATACAACGCAGCTGAATATTCATTCTTTGTTGCTTATCAAGTAATTCATAAGCCACTTCACGCATTTCCTTACATTGGCACTAAATTTGCCTTATAGTAGGTTGAACCTATGCAGCTTCCTCTCCTCTTGCATTTTAATTTGTAATAATTGCCATAAGAGTCTTACAGCCATTATGACACTGAATACTATTTGATCTATTAAGAGCAAGCAGGCTGTCCATTGAGCAATCTAGTCAGCCACATTCCCTACTCTGTTCTTGTAGCCCTGTTGATTCACCTCCTTCAAGTACCCATCCAATTTTCCGTTGAAATCACACATCAGCTCTGCTTCAACACCCTCATGAGCAGTGAGCTCGAGGCTATTGCAAGTTGCTGCTCAAAAGCATTCTTTCTCAACAACACAACTCGTACCGCCAGTACCACCCCTTGCCTTTTGTCCAAAACATTTAATCTATGTCCCCAGCCCTATACAATCAGCTAATGAGAAGATTTCTTTTTCTGATAAAAGGAAAGAGAAAAACGGGTGTAAAATGATCACAAAAGCATCATAAAGAATTCAGAGCACAAAAGAATGGGAACATTGTAATAAAAGTTTCTTTGATTGAAGTAACAGGATGATAAATGCAAATACTCTATCCAATAACTTGCCCATTCTTAGAAATTACCGTTGGAAAACGAGTAATGAACCCACAATTATCGGAAAAGCACACTCTGAATTATCTACAACAAAAACAAAGTTGCTGGAAAAGCTCAGCAGGTCTGGCAGCACCTGTGAAGGAGAAAACAGAGTTAACATTTCAGGTCTGGTGACCGTTCCTCAGAATTGATGGCGGCTGGGAAAATGTTAGTTTATTTGCAGAAAATAGGAGGTGGGTGGGATAAGGAGTAGACGATAGGATAGAACCACTAATATCCATTACAAACCCGCTGACTCCCACAGCTACCTGGACTATACATCCTCACACCCCACTTCCTGTAAAGACTCCCTCCCATTCTCTCAGTTCCTCCATCTCCGTCACATATGTTCAAATGAGGCCAACTTTGACAAGGGAGCCTCTGAAATGTCCACCTTCTTCCTCAACCGAGGATTCCCCAGCTCTGTTGTACACAGGGCTCTCAACCAGGTCCAACCCATCTCCCACACTTTCACCCTCACCTCTTCTTTTCCCTCCCAAAACAGAGATAGGGTTCCTCTTATCCTCACTTACCATCTCACCAGCATCCACATCCAGAAGACCATCAGAAGCCATTTCCACCTCCTCCAGCAAGATTCTACCACCAGACACATATTCCCCTCCACTCCCTTGTCCGCCTTCCACAGGGACCATTCCCTCCTGGACACCCTGGGCCATATTACCTTCAGCCCTGCGGCACCTTCACTTGTAACCGACAAAGATGCAACACCTGCACATTTACCTCCTCCCTCCGCAGTATCCAAGGCCCCAAACAAACCTTCCAGGTGAAGCAACACTTCACCTGCGCTTCCCAGAATCTAGTCTACTGCATTCGCTGCTGTGGTTTCCTGATCAACGAAGCGTAGACTTGGCGACCGCTTCGCAGACATCTATGTTCTGCTCTCAAAAAAGACCCTGAATTACCTGTTGCCTGCCACTTCAATGCACTACCCTGCTCTCTGGCCAACATCTCTGCCTCTGGCTTGCTGCAGTGTTCCAGTGAAACCCAATGCAAACTGGAAGAACAACACCTCATTTTCTGCTTGGGGACCCTACAGCCCTCCAGACTCAGTGTTGAGTTCAATAGTTTGAGGGCCTAAACTCTCCCATGTCCCAACATCCCCACACACCAGTCCTTGTTACCACATAGCCTGCCACTACACACCTCCTGTTGTTAGCCACTAACAGTCCCCATTAACAGCTATTCACCCTCGCAGTCTGATCGTTAGAAAATCCTTTGTCTGTCCAACTGTCTTTCTCTCTCTTTGGGCTCTATCCTATCATTTACTCCCTATCTTATCCACCACCCTATTTTCTGCATATAAACTGATGTTTTCCCAGCCTCCATCAGTTCTGAGGAAGGGCCACTGGACCCGAAACGTTAACTCTGATTTTTTTCTTCACAGATGCTGCCAGACCTGCAGAGCTATTCCAGCAACTTTGTTTTTGTTCCTGAATTACAGCATCGCCGTTCTTTTTGGTTTTTACTCTGAATTATTTACTTGAACTAAGTTCAATTTCTGCTTTACTTGTGTATGTCAATGTAACAACAAAGATAAAGGTTTTAATTTTATTCTGTCTGAAGTAGTGAGAATGATGTCAAGTGAGATGACTCAATCAGATGATAGTCAAAAAATCAGATCCTCACACCTTATGGAGAATTCAAAATTGCACTGCTGGGTAGCAAAAAGGTCATTTTCATACATTTACATCTCATTTAATTGCAAAACTTGCTGTATTAACTTCACACTCCCAATAATCATTTCCACAATTGAGAAACCAGATGGTACGAAAACCTGACTGGCAAGGCTGAGTGGGGAACTGTTGACTTGGTTTGTCAGCACTAATTGGAGCTCACAGAATGGCTGTAGTGACCATCGAGCTTCTTTTTACAGGGAACCACTCCTCCTTCATATGGTCAGCAGAGATGGTCTTTCTCATCCATCATCCACACAACTCTGCATTAGCAAAGTACCAGTCTTGCAACATCATTATCATGCTTGGCCTCAACTTGAGGCTTCAAACCCTTGTTTTGGAGGTGAAAGAGAGCCAGAGCTTGCATGTCTGTGTCAGACCATTCCATGCAGACTTTTAGCACTGACTATAGAGCCAAGTATCTTCACTGTCTTAACTTGCTTTTTAGCACAGGAGAGGTAGGCAGCTTGCGGTGGCGGGGGGCACTGAAGGGTAAATGTTTCAGCCAGAGAATAGTTGGGCACATTGCTTGGTGCTATATCAATGTCAGAGCTACAGCATGTGCCAGCAGCTAGCACTGCAAACACACCGCATGTGTTTTGAGAAACTGGCAATGTGAGAAGGTCAAAACGATGGCTTATTTAGTGTGGTGCTTAATTCCCCTGCTGCATTTTAGCCCAGAAGACCCAGGCCTGTCGAGATTCTCCCATCCAGGTCGGGGCTCAATCTGTTTGACTTGCACTGGCTGCAGGCTTTGGGAACAAAAGTGATGGTGTGGGAGAAGAGCAGTGCACCTCTTGAGTGCCCTGAGAAGAAGCTTATGGGGTGCATGCATGTTACCCCTCCTTCCTGTGGGTGCCTGGCTTATAGAGAGGAAGAGGCACCTGGAGGTTGTAGCCTTTTATTTCCTGATTTCCTTGCTGTTGGGTTTACTGTGGACAACAATAACCCAAGACAGTTCTAATAATGAAATGTACGCAATGTTCTTTGTTATTGCAAAGTGCATTACAAAAAAATGCAATAACAGCAACACATGAGTAGCTTATATGTAGCGTTGCTTATGCTCAAAAATGGGACTTGAGAAAGAGTCAGATTGAAACAAGCCTGTTCCATCCTCAACTCCCAGACAACCCCACCTGAACTGACCAGCTATCATCTGAGGCCATATTGCACTTATTCCAAACAAGCCAACCTTGTGTTCCAACTTCGACACCGTCCAGTCTCCAACAATTTGATCAGCTTGACTGCTGGCAGACATCACAAATGCATTTGTTCCCTTATTTGGTTTGATCAATTACTTGGAAAGACATTTGCTCGATTCCCTAGAAAGAGGCTTATCTCCTGGTTTTTACGAACTTTGATCTCAGACTAAACTTGCTCAGCCTTAATGTTGTCAAATCAACTGTATCAAATTTACATAGACAATTCTGTAATCAAGCACACTCCATTTTTCTGATAAATTGTGTACATTATCATATTCGATATCCTGGTCTGTTTTGAGCAGAAGTTCAGCCAGATACTTGTGATAGAGATAGTAGGAACTGCAGATGCTGGAGAATCTGAGATAACAAGGTGTAGAGCTGGATGAACACAGCAGGCCGAGCAGCATCAGAGGAGCAGGAAAGCTGAAGTTTCAGGCCTAGACCCTTCTTCAAAAAAAAATTAAGACCACAGATCTTTCTCATCATTAGGTTATCATACAACCATTGAAATTTTAATGGAGCAGACTTCTTACTTTTTTTGGCTCATATAATGTTATTTCAGCGAACCCATCAAGTTCAAGGTTAATATCTGCAAGGACCTTCATCCTGTCTTGCCTTGCCATTAATGCTGAGTACACTTGGTTAAAACAGTGAAATACAGGTCCAAGTGCAAATCCAGCAAACACTGGGCATATTTCTTGACCTGGGCTCGAAAGAAGTCACATTCACTTCTGTGGAAATGACCAAATGCTCACAGGCCAGAGCCACTACAAGAGTGAGAATGTTGCAGGATCCATTCGTCCGTCAACCTACCAAGTGCCTCTGGCTCACCAGCCTGATATGTCTGTTTCTGCCTCCACAGATTATCAGCCATGGATGAGAACAAGGGCACGTCTTCTATATTTAGCTGAGTAGCTGCCTGGTATCTGGCAGTGTTCTGAGTATCATGAATTTTGGATGTTTTTCCCTCTACTGTCTATGGAAATATGACAGTAATATGGTCACCAGATCGTACTCTGAATCCAATCTTGGTAGAATATCCATTGCGTGAAAATTTCTTTGCTGCTGGAGGGTGCATTTGAATCGCAAGGATTCAAAGTCTTTCTCCTCTGAGGTGGAGCTGTCATTCAGAGGGTAAGTATGTGATATCTCCCTCACTGAGGTTCCCTGTGTGCTGCTATTGGCTGCACTAGAAAAGGGATTAGTTGGAAAAGATAGATCAAAAAACTCGTGTGGAACAGGTATGTGTAACTGCCAGTGGTAATTGTAGTGTAGCATTGCACAATGGAGTTTACTTGGCTGATTGCTCGCTGTTAGTTCCCTGCTACCACAAGAGCAGACCTGGTCTTTCCTGACCTGCTCAACTGCCTTTGCCCTAAAGGATTAAAAGGCTTGCTATCTGTCACCACTCCATCTGCTTTGGCCCCTTCAGCTGGTTATGGGTCATTTTTCCCAAGATGAGAGAGAAAAGGATTAAGTATTATGAAACTGAGTACAATAGCAATTAGTGATTGTGCATGAACAATGGTGGCGAGTGTCCTCAGTGAATGAGTAAGAAGCAGAGAGGGCTGCAAGGATTAGTACTGCGAGAGGATGAGATAAGTGTGAGCTCCTGAGTGAAGATATGGGGGTACTGGTGTTGGACTGGGGTGGGCTAAGTCAGAAGTCACATGACACCAGGTTATAGTCCAGCAGGCCTATTTGAAATCACAAGCTTTTGGAGCACTGCTGCTTCACCACTGGATGCAGGAGCAGCGTTCCAAAAGCTTGTGACTTCAAATAAATCTATTGGACTATAACCTGGTGTTGTGTGACTTCTGCCCTTGAGTGAACTTAGTGCATGTGATACTGAGGGTTGTCGTCCATCACAGTTTGTGAAAATTGTGTGCAGTGACAGAGTTGGACTGGGAGATTGTCCTGTTCCTGTGAGGTAGTAGAGAGATGATGATATAATTTACTCTTGGAGTTTAGGGATCATTGACCTTCTAGTTCCAGTGTTGGCTGTCCCTTTTGGTAGTTGAGACAGCACTGAGCTGTGATCGTATCTCTGCCCAGATTATCTGGGTGTGGTGGGTGTCAGAAAGTACTTAATTGAACAATAGTAGAAACATTAGTCCAAGCCATGTTATTAATACAATTTTTCTTTCTACTTCAATTCCTATTAAGTAAAATGGAGTCCTCAGATATTGAAGTATTCAGTAACATGCTTGTGATTTGACAGCAGTTTCATTTTGATTCTTGCTACAACTCAGAAGCAAAAGTCTGGATAATATGGTGCAGTCAGGCCGCCTCCTGTTCTCTTGTGCATTTTTGGACAATTGATTGATGGAAAATACAAGTAGTATTTTGCTATTTTTCTATGTTACAGTGAACAGTTTATATACTGGTGCATTTTTTTGAGAAACAATGTGCAATCCATTGAAATAGGTTTTGATTTGTACATAAATTACATTTATAATTTGGTGTTTAAAGCAAGGTAAATGTAATAGTCTAGCATCAAATTTGACATAACATTTTCCTTTCCAAAATAGAATTATTCCAGTGACATTATCGCCTACTGTCCTTCCTACTTTGGTTGTCACTGTTACTATGGTAACTTTAGAAGCATCCAGGGGAATTGAATAAAATTTCGCAAGCAATCCTCATCCCTTCATTGTCTATATTCATTTTTTAAACAGCACTCGCACATAGCATATGTATTAACAAGTTTCTTTCATAGCCATAAGATGACTACATCCAACGTGCAATTAACTGTTCCATGTAAATTAACATATTAACCCTCTTGGTGTCAAGTGAAATTTTGCTGGGACCATCACAGTGATTCAAGCTACAACCCCATACAATCCTGAGGACACATGGTGGCCATTCTTATCACTTTGGATTTCAGCCTGCCTGTTAATAAGAGGGCATTTTGACAGATTCACTACAAATTTAGAATGCATGCTTAGCTATTCATACTGTGGGCACATTTGAAATTGGCTGCTTCCTTTGAATTTAAAATGATTGTCTACACATTATTGTTTGAATATTCCTGACAGCTTCAGTACCCTGACAGCTTTTCCTTCATTACATTATCTGACTCTGCATAATGATGCATGGACATTTTTCTGAAGTTGAATTCATTAAAGTTTTGTATCTTTTTAATAACCTAAGAAATTGTGTTATTTCTATGATTCTGAAACTGATGAGCCTACTTAAATGTTCCATAATTTAAATTGAATTCAAAAATGGATTGCTGGAGTAAAATTGAAGTAATTAATTGGTTTAATGAGGATCTACCTCAAATGTCACTCACCCGCTTAAGAAATATTATACACTGGAAGTTTCAATGATTACTAGCATAACATGCCAATATTTAGGAAAATATTTTGTTGTGCTCAAATCCCAGAGGAGTGTAGCATAAAATAAGTCCATTTGGCCCATTGAACCTGTGTGGGCTCTTTAGAAGACCAATGATTTTAATCCCATTTGATGACTCGTTCCCTGTACCCTTACATTTTATTTTGTCATTAGTGTATGTGTCCAATTCCTTTTGAGAAGCAGTTATTGAATCTGTTTCCATTAATTTATCAGGCTGTGCATTCTACATCCTAGCAATGTTTAGAATAATTACTTTGACGACAAGTGGCTTGCTTAAACGTAGTGACACCTCCTTTTAGTTTGCAGATGGACATATAGCCAAAACATTTCTGATGAATTGGAAGATGTTTAATAAGTAAAGCTTCCTGCAAGATTGAAATAATTCCATCGTCATGGCTAGATTGGGCTTTTGTGTCAATATGTGATGACTTTGCACCAAATTTGATTGGCTGCTTCTGATATTTTATCCAAGGTCATGATCTCATCTTGATAAGGCTAACATTTAATTGTTCCAAGTTCCCACATATAGTAGAGGTAGCTTTTTCAAAATTGTTGTTAACTAAGGGGAAAATGGGAAACTGGTTGACAAGTTCAACATGGTCATAAGTCTTTCTGTTCTGTGCTGAATAGGGATGAAATACACTGTCCTTGTCTTTTCTTCAATGAATAAAAGATCAAGTGCATGTTAAAACATATGGTGAATTGGAATCTTTGAATGGTTATAGAAGACCATTCAGCCTGTCTAGCCCATATTAGCTCTCTATAAGAGCAATTAAGGAAATTCCATAATCCTGCACTTTTCTAAGAGCCAAAGCCTTCTCTGTATAAATGATAGAAGCATAGAACAACCTCAAGTGTGTAGCTGAAAGAGGGGTCATTTGGTCCATCATATTTATTCTGGTCCATTTCTGGAGCAATCCAGAACCATTCCCACTGTTTTGTTTACTCTTTCTCCAGTTCTGTATTTCGTTACTTCAGGTGTACAACCATTTTCCTTCAAAAAATTGCAAAGATTTCTGCCCTACTTCCTCACTGTGGAGAAAAAAAATATTCCCAACACGTGGTTTGTATAAAATGCAAAACCATGCTGTTTATCACCCACATTTTAACAAATAATTTCTGTGTCCAAGATTGGCGATCAAGGATTGGTTGACTAAAGGGAACAATACTTGATCAGAAGACATCAGTGTTGCCAATAAACTGCCTGGAGAAGGAATCTGCCTCACTGTAGGCATGATCATTTCCAAAATCCAACAGTTAGAATGTAGAGTAAGCGGTTGATAAGTAAACTTGGTATTTAACATCAATATTTGATATCTGAAATCTCAGGTGAGTGTGGAGAATAAATACATTCTGTGTTTGACCCTAATGTTGACCTTTGTTAACTCTAATGACCTTTGCTTCTATGGAATAAGTTAAGTAGTTCTGTGTAATTAAAGTGGTTGGTACAACACCAAGTGGCTATGTAGATTGTGTAGCTCACTGAAAGAGTATGTTCATCTCGTAGATGGTGAGGGAATCTTGAGTCTAGAAGTGGAGGCTGACTGGAAACAATAACTAGTCAGAACAGCAATACAAGACCAAGTTTTCGAATACATGTTACCGTAGCCAAAACGTTGTGCCCAGATTATTGGTCTGTGGTGAAGTAAATAGCTGAACACCATTAGGAGACACATTCAGAGGATCAAGAGTGTAAAAGCCTCCACGTGTATAGCACCTTACACATACCCTGGATATCCTGAACTAGATTCCAGCCAAAGAAATAATTTCAAGTGTAAATGTTGTTCTAATGTAAGCAAGCGTGATAGCCAAGTTGTAAAATAATGAGATAAATGATTAGATAATTATTTTAAAATTCCACACAGCCAATTGCATCACTTTTATACAGATTGAAAGTGATAAAGTGGAGTATATTTACTTAATGGACTTCTCACTGAACCTCAAGGAGCAGTTTGTATGTATCTCTACTGCCGCTGTGTTGGAAAACAATACTTGTTTACAATGGGAATAATGTTTTGGAAAGAGTGGAAATTAGAGTGCAGCTTTCGTTGAAGATAGTGACAGCAGTCTTGAGAAGCAACAAGTAAGCCAGGAAGGTGCTTAGCTCAAAGATTTGACTGTCAGATAGCTTGCATAGATATTCTATGCCTTTTTTTTCCCACTTAACAAATTTCTTTGAGAATCTGGCACTTACAGCCAAATAAAGGCTATGACACCGAAGCAGAAATGACAATTCCATAGAGTCCAATCGTATGAATAGAACACAGGAGAGATAGAGTACTGAATATTCAAGGCTTTAAAAAATTAGTGATGCTTCGTTGTGAGAATAACACAAATAATGAGTGCCAACTCTCCCATCCTCCAAGATTGCAGACAGGTACCAGAAAACGTTCAGTAATCTGACTACGGCAGGCAATATAACGCAGAAGAATGAGAGGTAACACAGAAATATTTTAATGTTGTAACTTTATTTAATTCACTTTTCTTCTGGGAACACTACCTTGAAGAAATTCTCCTCTCTGATGAGATTTCTGTTTGGCTCTTTTACCTTATTCATCCTCATTGCTTTCTACTTTTCTCTCCCATTTGATCAGATATTTAGAAAAAAATACTTCTCCACAGCCACATTTATTTGATCAGAATCCATCTCTAGCTTCAATCTCCGCCTTGTGGATTCTAACTTGCTATAATGTAAATTCTTTCTTTCCATAGATACTGTCCGACTACAGAGTTTTTCCAGATTTTTTTTCAGAATTATGAATATTTCTTTGAGTAAGTTATATTTGTTCTGCCTTTGTAGATGGCAATGGTACAGCAAAGTGTTGGATTTTAACATTATTGCATGGTGTATGTGGCACAATTCTTTTATACATAATTATGAAAAGCAGCAAGTTCCACAAATCCTGCAGTTTACCTACTTGAAGTTGTGAAGTAAGCTGTGGTTAGTGTGCTATAATTTGCATAAACACCATCAGGAAAAAAAAATGTGTTCTCCCTCTTGCGCTTTATCTGCTGATTTAGGTATTTTGATTTTGTTCAAGAAATATAAGTATCAGCAGGCTAGCATTTATTGTTCATCTCTAATTGCCCGTGAGAAGGTGTTGTTAAACCGCATTCTTAAATCACTGCAGACCTTGGGATGTAGAGTGCTTTTAGGAAGTTCAAGGATTTTGATCCTGAAGGAATAGTGATTTATTTCCAAGTCAGGGTGGTGTGCAGCTTAGAGAAGAAATTGCAGATGATGATGTTCCTATACACATACTGCCTTTGGCCTTTGTCGTGGTAGTGGTCATGGACTTAGAAGGTGCAGTGGAAGGAGCCTTGATGAATTTCTACAATACATCTAGTAGATGGTACTCCTGCCACTGTATTAGTTTAAATTTAAATATAATTAATTTAAATTAAATGCAAAATCTTATTATTTATGTACGATTCATAGCAAAAATATTAAAAAAGGAAATTATTGTCTTGCTTTCTAAAATGAACTTTGAGTGGAAAATAGGTAATAATATACCAGCATACTCCCTCTGTGGTCTCATTCATAGATTTTACCTATCGTCAAGTCAATGTGTGTAACAGACTGTTCAATAAAATTTTTGGAAAGCTTTCTGACTTTGATATGCCCATGGCTGCTTTGTGTTGAGTGTTTGCTGAATGCACTCAATGGACAAACCATTTCTGCACATGCTTACGTAAGATGATAAATGTGGTAGAAGAAATGAAATGTAGTAATTTAATCTGAGATTTGCTGATGTTCGTAAATCAAGCTGCTGATAATGTTCTTGAAAAGCTTGTGATTTAATTACAGCTTCCAACCTCAAACACTTACAGTTTTTTGGTGTTCATCTGAAAAGAAATATTTGTATGCCTCATATTTGCAAACAAATTGTTTGCTTCCAGAATCATAGTTAGCAATTTTACTTCAAATTATGTATGTTGTCAAAATCAGTTTCAAGAAGAAATGGGAAAGGCGTTTACAGGCAAAAACAACCCGAAAATAGTATCAGCGTTCCTACTTGTCTTTCTCTTGACTGAAAGCTTAGTAGGTACTAGTTGGCACCAAATTGGTGGGATGAGAGTGCTCTGAAGTCCATTTCCTTCCACTGTCTGCCCTTGAAGTCCTTCATGTGATTGCATCACCCTTGCCACTTTTATAACTTGTTCCAAGAAAAAAAAAATTGGGTTGGGTACATAAGAGGGACATTTGTTAAAAAAACTAAACTCTGCCACTGGTCTTTCAAAGAACAGTGAAGGATTGGCAATTAGTTACCCTGCTCGATGTAACAAGGTAGCTTGTCAGGGAATTGAGACTACTGTAAATGTCACTGTCTGAATTCTCCTTCATTGTCTGTCACTATCCTGCCTAACAGTACAACAGAAAAATCTAATTATGTTTGCCTTAAAAGGTAGTTAACAGAAAATTTGAGGGTTTTCAGGCAGTTGGTTTCAGCAATGAATACAGTAATTGCTGACATAACTCAGCATCTCTGGCAGCATCTGTAGAAAGACAAACAAGAGTTTATAGTTTGAGTCCAATGGAACTCGTCTTCAGAATGTTGGATTCATCTATATTTGTGTTCCATAGATAACTAACTTCCCATTACTTAACACATTGTAAGTCCATACTACAATATTTATTCATAACTTGTCAGGGAGGTTTGTCAAATGAGATGGTTAAGAATAATTTCCATAACTTACATGATATATTTTGCAGAATGTTTCTGATTTAATATAAAGTGAACTATCACAAGAGCCCAGAATCATTCCAGTGAATAAATACATATTTGAATTAAAACCAGTTGCCGTCAAGCTTTTCTTGTTATAGTAGCAAATTATCCAAAATAGATATCATTCAAAGATGTATTGACAGTTCTAGCTTTCAAAACACTTCAAGATCCAAACCTTGTCATCAATGAAACAGAAGGTTATGTGTTCCACTTCTGAGGCTTGAACATCTGTCCTAAATATTGAAGTAATGTTATGCTCTCAGATATGCAATCTTTTTGATTACACAATAAGCTGAAGTCCAGTCTCAAGTGGATGTGGTAGAACTCATGGCACTTCATGCCGAACATCAGTGAAGTTATTCCTAATCTGTCCACATCTATTTTTCAGCTAGATCGCTCAGTGAAAGGAACAAGTTATATGGTCATCATTTAATTCCTTATGAAATCTTGTGACAAATTGACTGCGTGTCAATGGCTACATTTCCTACAGTACAGCAGGAGCCACATTCCAAAAATATTTCCTTAAAAGTAAAACACTTTCGGATGTTGTGAGACATAAAAGACACTATATATATTCAAGTGAGAGATAATGGGAACTGCAGATGCTGGAGAATCCGAGATAACAAAGTGTGGGGCTGGATGAACACAGCAGGCCAAGCAGCATCTTAGGAGCACAAAAGCTGACATTTCGGGCCTAGACCCTTCATCAGAAAAGGGGGATGGGAAGAGCGTTCTGAAATAAATAGGGAGAGAGGGGGAGGCAGATCGAAGATAGATGGATAGAGGAGAAGATAAGTCTATCCACCTTCAGTCCATCTCCCCCTCTCTCCCTATTTATTTCAGAGCCCTCTCCCCATTCCCCTTTTCTGATGAAGGGTCTAGGCCTGAAACGTCGGCTTTTGTGCTCCTGAGATGCTGCTTGGCCTGCTGTGTTCATCCAGCTCCACACTTTGTTATCTCTATATATGTATTCAAGTAATTTGTCTCTTTCTTGTTCAGACATTGCAGCTTGGCAATAATATTATCTAATTAAGTTATGAATTAATTAATAAATCATGGAAACAATGAACTGAGGAAAGAGCCCAGCATCCTGAAAGCGGGGGTTATTGTGGCAGTAGGAACATTTCTTCACTGAGGGTCTTTTGCAATGAAATAGATAAAAGTGGAGTGTAAATTGGTATGCTGCTTTGGATTAGAATGTCTAAGTGACTTGTTTTGTCAAATGTTTTCTGGGAATCCCCATGGCAGCTGCGAGCAGTATTTCCCAGCTGCATAGGGTAAGCAGGTGCCAGGGATTTGCCCATCGTGCCACTTGTGTACATCTGCCCCATGCAGATCTCCACTTACACAGCAGACTCCAGTGACCACAATCTGAACCCAACTGCTGTGATCAGGTCCCGAATAACTCTGAGGCCAGTGGACTTTCAACTCTGTATTTTCTTGTTCCTTAGTATTTGACTGCCTGCAAAAAGCTTTCCTGTTTATTAAAAAATACATTGTGTAAAGTAAAAAAAATCATTTTAGTACTAGTGGCATTTTGACTGTTATCAAAAGATAGAAATAGAAAAGCATCTTGTGGTATTGGAGATAAGTACTGCCAAGTGACGATAATTGTTTTGCTTTGTTTGAGGTTTTCATGCATTGCTGTGCTATGCTGTGAGATTTTTTTTATAAATACTGTTTTCAGTGCTCTATGTTAAACCATAAATGTCCAGTAATGATTTTGGAGTTGCTTAAAAACCACATCGTCCAGCTCATAACAGAAGAATGTATTCTTTGCCATTTGATATTTTTCCTTTACTTTTGTTTTTTCCACTGTACTTATGCTTATATTTGGACAGTACTTGCTGTTATTTACCCAGTGGTAATGCAGAGATATCAAAGGAAATTCCTCCATTTTTTGGAATATTGGGTACGTAACTTGGTGCAATCTTTGAAATGATAACAGTCTGAATAAACTAAACACATCTCTAATAACACACCTGTAATGTACAGGTATTTCACAGGCATTCCTAGAACTGACACGAGTGTGGAATTTGCTGTAAAAATTTGCCTGGAATCTGTTGACCGATATTTTACAAACTAGTTACACAGGGTGCTTGAGGCACTAGATATGGTTTGTTCCTGACTTTCAATATCATTGCTAAGTACCGGTATAAAACTTTCAGATGTTGATCTGGTAATCGGAACTGAGTTTCTTAAAGATAGTCCTCCCTGGTTTCTAGGTGAGAGGTAACTTCTGTATTTGCTCTTTACTTCCATGAATAAGAGGAGATTCCAATTAATTAACGAGTGTGCTGCTTCCAACCACATAATATTGGTGGATGCCAGATGCCATGATTCATTTATTCTTTGGCATTCAACAATGCTACCATCATTTAATGGAATTTTAAGACAAGGCATCTGTGGCTTATGACTGCATTCCTAAACCAATGAACTGCAGCTGAAAGGAAATAAAATGGAACACATGCCCCAAGATTACAAATTGATCATATTATAGGCATTCTAAAGCAAAGATTCCCTTTCATTAATAAGTTTGTGGTAACTTATTGCATGGTGATGAAAAGGGTCCACAGAGGACCAAGCCTATCAGTCGTGTTTGTAAAGGGGTTTAAAATTTAACTTTATTGCCAAAAAATCTCATGGTCCAATAGGAACCCCATTGTCAATATAATATCTGGTTTTGTCCTCACGTGGAATACCTCTTGCAATATGCATGAAGAAGAAAGGAGGCAGAGATGCTACTTGGTGAAACTTAAGGCAACAGAAAACCTCCCCCAGCTCTCTTTGCACGTAATGGGCAGGCTCACTAATTTCATAACAAACTGAAGAAACCACTGTGTAAAAAAATGCTGAAACTGAACACAGGTAAAATTATATCCATCAAATTGTACAGTAGCTGCTAATTAGGCACATTGGAACAAACCCAAAAATACTTAAGTTTGAATTGATTAGTGTGCTACCTGTTTTTTTTTCATCTACTTCAGATTGGGATTTCATTTTGTCAGTGGTATAATTGCAAAGAGCTGAAATGTTGCTTTGAAATTGACCACCTTGCTTCATTGAGTTAGTGAAGGAACAACATGGGGTGCTCCTAGAAACATTTTTCGGCTTACGGTTGTTGACCAGTGAGCCTCATGGTAAGGTTCTGTTGTAGGCTTGAAGGTATCCCATGGATGAATATCAGTTGTCCTATGATTGTGTTTGAAAGGCTTGAAGTTTTTCAAAATGACTCAATATAGAAATTGAAAATGTTGATGTTTGGTAAAAATATGTCATTTGTTTGCAATTGCAACAGGCATAGTCAGACAGGAAGAAAAATTTTCCCTTGATGGAGGGATCAATGTTGGGGGCACGGATATAAGGTAAGAGCAGAAGATTTAGTGGAGATGTGAGGAGCAACCTTTACAGCCAGGGGCTGGTGGGAATCTGGAGCTCACTGACTCTTCTGGTGGTAGAGGCAGAAATGCTTATGATATTTAAGAAGTATTTAGATGTGCACTTGCAATGCCAAAACACACAAGGTTCTGGGCCAAATGCTGGAAAGCAGGATTAGAATAGGTGGGTGGTTGTTTTTGACTAGTGCTGATGTGATGGGCTGAAGAGGCTTTTTCTGTGCTGCAGGTCTGGGCACAAATCACTCTGTGACTATTTGCAAGAATACAAATTCAGGGGGAAAAGCCAATGTTCAGACTGCATGTGTGAAGAGTAATAATCAGTTAGCAATTGAACACTGATTAGTAGAGGCTTGTCACAAGGTTACTGCTGTGGTCATTAATGGTCTTTCCCTCATTATCCTTTTACACTGAATGTGGCTGTAAAACCTGAGGATTTTTAATAAAAACCGAAAGAACTGTGGATGCTGTAAATCAGGAACAAAAACAGAAATTGCTGGAAAAGCTCAGCAGGTCTGGCAGTGTTTGTGGTGAGAAATCAGAGTTAATGTTTTGGGTTGACTGACCTCTCCTCAGAACTCAGGACGTAGGATTCTCCCTTCTTTAACCTGCCAGTATCCTTTTATATTCCGTTTTAAGTTTCCTCCTGCACATTTTATCTCATCCAGGGCTGCTTCAGTTTAAGCCCTCGGTATCTGCCATAAGCCTCCCTGTTTCCCTTCATGTTCCCTTGATATTCATGGTTTGCAGGACTCAATATTCCCACTCTTTTACTTTATTGGAATATGTTGACCTGAGACCTGTCCCACTGTTCTGAAACAGATTTACCTAGAAATATCTGCTCCCAGTGCACTCTGGCCAAATCATATCTGATCTTATCAAAGTCAACCTTCCTCAAGGTCAGAACTTTGATTTCACGCCTTGACCTTTTCCATAGCATTCTTGAATCTAATGAAATTATAAAAACAGAAATTGCTGGAGAAGGTCTGGCAGCATCTGAGGGGTAAAAGCAGAGTTAACATTTTGAGCTCAGCGACCCTTCTTCAGAACTGGAAGGAATTTTGAGCACTTTTGACAAAATACACCCCCACAGATCCTGCAACACTTGCCCAGCTTCGTTAAATCCAGGACTGCCCCATCACTTGTAGGGCCTTCTACATACTGGTTTAAGAAGATCTCTTGGATGTGTGTTAAGGATTCTGCTCCCTCCAGACCTTTCACTGTATGATCACTCCAGTTAATATTGGGAAAATTGAAATCTTCTTCTATCACAAACCTGTTATTTTTACACTTCGCTGAAATTTGTCTACACATCTGCTGTTTGATTTCTCTCAGACTGTTGGGGGCCTACAGTACACTCTGAACAATATTATTGCTCCTCCTTGATTTTTAAGTTCCACTGACATGTGCAAGATTAAAAGCTTCAACAAAGAGAAATATATTCAAACCCTGAATTACCTGTGAGCTTGGGCAGCCCATAATTTTCCAGACGCTTACTCATTGCCTTACATCATGGCTCCTTCTCACGGGACCTCGCTTCCCATCTTGTCCCTTCCCTCTCTCTTTCCCTGCCTCTATACTTGCTTCAAATCCAGTACTTCTCACTACTGAAACTTTAACAAAGAACAAAGAAGAACAAAGAAAGTTACAGCACAGGCACAGGAACAGGCCCTTCGGCCCTCCAAGCCTGCGCCGATCAAGATCCTTTGTCTAACCTGTCATCTATTTTCTAACGGTCTGTGTCCATTTGCTCCTTGCCCATCCATGTACCTGTCCAAATATATCTTAAAAGACGCTAACGTGTCTGCGTCTACCACCTCCGCTGGCAACGCGTTCCAGGCACCCACCACCCTCTGTGTAAAGAAATTTCCACGCATATCTCCCTTAAACTTTCCTCCTCTCACTTTGAACTCATGACCCCTAGTAATTGAGTCCCTCAGTCTGAGAAAAAACTTTTTGCTATCCACCCTGTCTATACCCCTCATGATTTTGTAGACCTCAATCAGGTCCCCCCTCAATCTCCGTCTTTCTAATGAAAATAATCCTAATCTACTCAACCTCTCTTCATAGCTAGCACCCTCCATACCAGGCAACATCCTGGTGAACCTCCTCTGCACCCTCTCCAAAGCATCCACATCCTTTTGGTAATGTGGCGACCAGAACTGTACAATAGCCGAACCAAAGTCTTGTACAACTGTAACTTGACCTGCCAACTCTTGTACTCAATATCCCGTCCAATGAAGGAAAGCATGCCATATGCCTTCTTGACCACCCTATTGACCTGCGTTGTCACCTTAAGGGAACAATGGACCTGAACACTCAGATCTCTCTGTTCATCAATTTTCCCTCGGACTTTTCCATTTACTGTATAGTTCACCCTTGAATTTGATCTTCCAAAATGCATCATCTCGCATTTGCCCGGATTGAACGTCATCTGCCATTTATCTGCCCAACTCTCCAGTCTGTCTATATTCTGCTGTAATCTCTGACAGTCCCCTGCACTGTCAGCTACTCCACCAATCTTAGTGTCATCAGCAAACTTGCTGATCAGACCACCTACGCCTTCCTCCAAATCATTTACATATACCACAAACAACAGTGGTCCCAGCACAGATCCCTGTGGAACACCACTGGTCACAGATCTCCAATTTGAGAAACTCCCTTCTACTACTACTCTCTGTCTCCTGTTGCCTTAATCTTGTTTCTCTTCCCACAGACTCTCCCTGATCTGCTGAATGTTCAGAAGTTTTTATTTTTATTCCAGATTTCTAGCATCCACAGCATTTTCTTTTGTGTCTTAAATTCAATGTCCATTACTGATAGCATCAGACAAATCACCCTTTTTATCAGGTTCATTAACTATTCCAGATAATGATCTAGTACCCACATTAAAAAATGGGGTCATGCACTTAACGCTCATCTTGAATATTATAATTTTAATTCATTAGATTTTTTGGCCTTAATTAAAACCCCTCAAGTAGATTGTTTAGAACTTAGAATTGTTTCTGCCTGGGATTGATTAGAGATTCATACAAAATCCCATTGACAAATGTTATACTTCAAATTCAAATATCCTTGTATTTGGTAGGAGAATGATTAATCATTGACACCAGACACTTTTTCAATTTTTATGTAAAAGTACGTGTAGTAATAGTAATTTAAATATTGTCAAGTTTCATGAGAACATTCACTAAAATAGTTCAATAACTCCACATAGCATACAGTCAAATTACACTTAGATTTGTCGTTAGATGTTGTTTTTGTTTTAAACTGCTGTTCTGAAATAGTTGTAATTTTGCCAAGGTAAAATGAACATTTCAATTTTTCTTAACATGATGAATGCTGCGTCTCTGGTAATAAGAACATTTGATTTTGATGGTTTCCTAATGGGAAAATAGGCCAAGGAAGTTGCTATGGTTACCTTGTGAACGAGGGCAAACCAGGAACAATGAAGGGAGAATGGTGGAGTAATATGGTTGATTGAACCTGAATTTAATGAAGCACAGTCAATGGATAAGTTTCAAGGTTATGCAAGAATGTCATATTGCAGGAAATTGATTCTAAATTGTACCATGTGTCGCTTCCTGTGATAACCCAAATTTGTTTTAATGAGGATTTTCAAACACTGTTTTACGATAACACTCCAGAGAGTGTCCTTGTGTTCGGACTGCAATGAAGACATGCAATTAAAACAATGCCCAAACACTCCCATATTTTTCCCCTTTACAGGAATATTTGTTTTGGTGACTGGGCCAACTTACAGATGAATGACATTGGCTGTTACAATTAGTTGCTTTTAAAAATATTGTGTACGAACTGAGCCAAAGTTTGCCACATTTGCTAGAAGTGGGTTGTGTCCTCAAGGACACCTGCAACTTAAACTTGCATTTTGAAACATTTTCCTATTAAAATGAGAGATAAGTTAATTTAAGGCTGTCACAACTTCTACACATATTGCTATGTAGAGCACAGATGTTGACCAGCATTGCAGCATATAAAAATACAACATAAATTTTGCGGTATTATACAATGCTCAATTGTTAACAGTGCGCACTAGAGTCTCAGTTAAACTTAGAAATTTATAAGCATCCTGTATTTACCACCCTTGATTGTCTAGGAAGATAATTTTTTATTCTTATCATTTTAAAATTTCAATTTCATTTTATGGGACACAAAGATGCAAAGTAATAATTGCAGAAGGAATACCCATAAAGAAAAGGGTTTCACACTAAAAATTGTATTTTTAAGGTGTTTGCTAATAACCTATTGTTTGAAATGACTTCCCTAAACTTTAAGTACATTTGCTTTGAGTTTTGGAAGGATTAGTTAGTACTTGAGAGTGCAGTTGCGAGCCTTTGTAGTAATTTTCATAATAATTCTGCTCTTTACAAGTGGCTGAATCTTGCCAGAAATTGGCTAAAAGTCATTTTGGTCGAATTTCATGAGGGTCTCTCTCCATAAGGCCCAGTGGGATTTCCCATACTTTTGTCACAAACTGGCTTCAATGTCTAGCTACCAGATCGGTATAACATGCTGTTGTCCACTGACAGCCCATTTGCTGTATGCAGTACTTGCCTTTGTTGCATCGCTGGCACCAGTGCCATCTTTAAAGACTATCATACACCCAGACAGGCTTGTCAGTGCAGGTGTACACTGCTCAATTTGTGACATTTGCTCCAGACATAAGGGGAAATTGGAGCCCTACTTTGTGCACAGGGAGGTTCTGGTAGAAAGGATGGTGCAGAGGAGGGATGTCCTCTTCCCACATAACAGTCAGAGAAGATCACAAACTAGACACCAGCCTGGTGAGAGGTAGCACAGAATCAGCCATCTAGAGAAACACCCAGCAATGCCCCAAGGCAGCCAGTGACCTACTCCACTTGACAAGGTTAAGTGGCATCATCTCTCTGGTGACTCAAACTCACTCTATCTCTGTTATTGCACCCAACCTTCCATCAAACCTTATGCTCTGTCATTATTTGTATTACATGCAACATCTTCCCCAACTCAGTATGACCCACCATCTCCTAATCTGCATGCTCTCTGCCTTAGCTGCCCACTCACTGCTTTTTCCCTACAGCTCTAACAGTTGTCACTCTTTTTCATCTCACTCAGACCCTTCTTTTGGCTCATTCCAGGAAGAAACATGTCTATGATAGGGCTGAGGAGGCCACAGTGAGAGATGAGCGCCCAACATTTGGCTCCTGAAATCTCAGGAGGGGATTCTGGGCCATACTGGTAAGGACCGGGACTCGGTCCTGTGGCGACACAGAAACACCTACTTCTCGACAGCCAAGTAAGAAGAATTGTCCATTGTTGTGTTACTTTCCTATTACAGGCCTCTCTGAACACTCCTCTCAGGACAGCCTGGAAGTGGGTGTTTCTTCCACTTCCAACCTTAGCCCTGTGTGAGCTTGAGCTACAGAGGGTACACACAGCACGTCTGGGCCCTCTAGTGATGAAAGGTTACTGGATTCGAGAGATTCTGTCAGACTTCAGACTTTCTTTAGCCTCTGCAGATCTTAGACAAAAACAGAAATTAATGAAAAAGCTCAGCAGGTCTGGCAGTACCTGTGAAGAGGGATCAGAGTTAACATATCATGTCCAGTGACCCAAACTCAGAACTGTTCTGAGGAAGGGTCACCAGGCCCAAAACGTTAACTCTGGTTTCTCTTCACAGATGCTGCCAGACTTGCTGAGCTTTACCAGCAACTTCTGTTTTTGTTTCTAATTTACAGCATCCACACTCTTTTCATTTCTATTTACACAGGTCTTAGATTTATTATCTAGATCTTCACCTGCCCAATTTACTCCAACCCCAGGCATAATGAGGGGCGCCATACCTTGTAGTGCTCTCTGAGTGCCCCATCAGAGACAGGTATTGTACTGAGTTGCTTCCAACACTATTGTGCTGCCTTATGTATTCCATCACCCACCTCCAAACCTCACCAAAAGCTCCCTAGTTTTCCTCCCACAGCATTAGTTTCTGAAAACACACCTCCCCACCTTTGATTCTTAGTGCCAGACCCCTCCGAATCCCACCCTTTGAACAACTAAACTGTGCAGCCCCAAAAGCTGAGGGATCAGTCTGATATGTGTACCGCTTCCCGACTCTGTTCCTGCAACTCCCCAAACAAGTAAGTATCGACCCACAGCACTGACTGGGACTCACCCCCTAAACTGTACAGGTATGTTCCTCTTGGCCCTGACAGCCCTGAGCAGTTGTCTGACCATGACCATGCCCTTGGACAAACGTTGGAGGCGGATTTGACTTACTGTAGGATGTGTCCACGTCTGAAGGATATCTCCCTGGACTTGACTGAGGAATGCTCCCCTTCAAAATGGATGTTTACTTGAAGCGCGTGCCTATGTTTGGCACATACATGGCTGGCACTTGATGCAGATGTAATACTGACGTAGGATAGTGCTATTACCATCACATATCCATGACTGATGACTGCTAACAGCTATGAAATCATTTGTGAGCCTTTAAAATCTGGCTGAGAGGGCAAGTTGTTTAAAGGCAAGGGAGGGATGCTGTAAATATTGAGTAGGCACAAAGTGAGTGAGCGAGGCACACAAGAATGCAGCCTGCTGCAAACCACGAGCTGAATGCCTGTCCCTGTACTTTGCTTTCCCGGTGCTTGCAACAACATTGTAATGATAGGGATTGATGCACACCAAAATTAAAGTGCAGAGGAGTGCTAAAAGTGGATCCGAGATGCGCAATAATGATGCATGGAGGCTGACACATGTCAGATGTCAATGTCTCCGGATGTGGGGCTCATGTAGTTGTTCCCCTTGGAGTGTTGCCAGGTGATTTTGGTGACCGGTGTCCAAAGTAGAGCAAGCAGCAAGGTTCCCACTCTGACTTTCAACCCTGGAATTCTCAGCATCCAGTTTTTAACCATTTGATGAGAGAATGGGAAAACCATCAAAATGAGGTCAGACTGGGTAGTAATGGCAGTGATAATGAGAGATAACCCTTGCAAATAAGCTTCCTACTGCTGAACAGCAAAAATATCATCTCATCGGCCTACACTTGCATGGAAAATGGGTCCTTCTGACTTTGATTTTGGCAAGGACTTTGCTGGACATTTTGCTTCATTTTCCCAATTTTCTTAGCATGGCCCATGTCAGTTAGGAGCTGAGAAGTTTCCACCCCTGTTACTTACATTGTATGTTATAGATTGTCCAATCCAGTAGATACATATTGATATGCTCCAGGACACCTCTGCAGGAGTTCTTCAGGGTAGTGCCCTAGGCCAAGCCATCTTCAGCTGCTTTATCAATGACCTTCTATGTATCATAAAGTCAGAAGTGCAGATGTTTGCCGATGATTACACAATGGTCAGCACCATTTGCAACTCCTCAGATACTGAAACAGTCCATATTCAAATGCAACAAGATTTGGACAATGTCCAGGCTTGGGCTAACACGTGGCAAGTGACATTCATGCCACACAAATGCCAGGCTATGACCATCACCAATAAGAGACAATCTAACCACCGCCCCTTGACAGTGTTACCATCACTGAATTCCCCCACTATCAACATTCTGGGTGTTATCATTTGACCAGAAACTCAACTGGATTCACAACATTTACAGAGTGGTTACAAGAGCAGGCCAGAAGCTAGGAATACTGCGGCGAATAACTCACATCCTGACTCCTCCAAGATTGCCCACCATCTACAAAGGTTAGTAGTGTAATGGAATACTCCCCACTTGCCAGGATGGGTGCAGTCCCAACAACATTCAAGAAGCTTGACACCATCCAGGACAAAGCAGCCTGCTTGATTGGCACCATGCCCACAAGCATCCACTCCTTCTGCCACTGACGCTCAGTAGCAGCGGTGTGTACTATCTACCAAATGCACTGCAGGCCAAAGATGCTCAGGCAGCACCTTCCAAATCCATGATCATTTCCACAACCATTAGAAAGACAAGGGCAGCAGATATTTGGGAACACCACCACCTCCAAGTTCCCCTCCAAGCCCCTTGCCATCCTGACTTAGATAGATATTGCTGTCCCTTCACTGTTGCTGGGTCAAAATCCTGGAATTCCACCTCAGTAGCATTGTGGATCGACCCACAGCTGATGAACTGCAGCAGTTCAAGACGACAGCTCACCATCACCATCTGAAGGGCAACTAGGGGTGGGCAAGAAATGCTGGCCATCCAGTGACGCTCACATCCCTCAAATGATTCGAATATTTGTGTTTGTGCTATGTTTCTTAAGCCAACCTCATTGACATATCATTCTATCCTTTCTTCTTTTTGTGTTCAGATAGCTCCCCTAAAGTGCACTCCTGTCCAACCATAAGACAGTGTTTAATAAACACAGCGAGTGAAGGGTGAAGAGGATTTGGTGCATGTTAGGTTACAGATACCAAGAATGTTTGGATGAGTTCAAGCTCATAAAAGTTGGGAACTGGATGGCTGGCAGGTGAAGACTGCAGTGTTTTAAATGTACTTGTTTTAATTTTAGATTTGTGTGAAATTTACCAATACAGCATTACTTTATGAAAATTAGATAAACATTTGTATTAAGCATCGCAGAGTATGTACTAGGCTGGATGGCATTTATTTTGCTAAGTTTAATTTTATAATGTGAAGGCATATGAAAGCAATGAAAATTCAAGTAAATGTTCAATAGAGTCTCAATCCTTTTGTTAAGATGGGCATGTTATTAAATTCTCTTACTCATATTATTTCAACAGCCACAGTTCTGGAAATTGATAAAACATCACTGTGCATTTCCTTTAGCCTTGAATGTTGAGTGGCCTAATGATTAACCTGGAGTGTGGTGCACCTTCCAAAGTGCAACCACCAGAGTGCGGAAGTTAGTTTCATCAGTCAGGAATAATCTTGAGGCAATGTGTTGATTACTGTGGTAAGGAGCTCTAAGTTCACCTGTGAGAGCTGAATTCAAATCCAAATATCGCAGCCAGAATACCAATCTAAACTCCTGACAGTTATTAGTAATTCTGCCCAAAATGAGGCTAGGTTATATGAACACAATCTGCAATTGCCATTACTTTCTGACAAGAGTTGTCTTTCAACTTATTGAACTTAGCACTAACCTGCAGAGTGTGCAGACAGTATTATACTGAAGTAAAGGTTAGGAACATTATTATTGTCATACCAGAAAAGGAATTGCACTTTCCATCTGTACTGCACTTTACTGAACTGATGTTTGCAGTGTCTATTTATTTAATCTACTCAATCTTTCTATTTATTTCTCATTGCGGAGAAAATGTATTATCTACTTGTTATATTGCATATTGCAACAACATCCACTTTCATTGTACCTTTACAAACAGGGAATGAGAGTAGGTCACTGGCCCTTTGATCTGCCCTGCCAATCAATAAGATTATAGCTGATCCATTTTTAATATTAACTTTACATTCCTGCATCCCCCACTAATCTTTCAACTTCTTGCTAATCAAGAATCTATCTGCCTCTACCCCAGAAATATTTATAAAGATTTTGCATCCAATACCTTTGGAGGAAGGGAATTCCAAAGACTGTCAACCCTCTGAGAGAGAAAAAGAATTCCTCAACTCTGTTTTAAGCCGTACCTTTAGCTGTGAATAACCACCCCCAATCAACTTTTGAAAGTTCTTGCAATTCTAAATTGGAGGAAGGCAGATTTCTTTGGTATTAGGCGAGAACTTTTAAAAATTGATTGGGGGCTGTCATTCATAGCTAGTCATAGCTAGGAAATGGGAAGCCTTCAATAATGAGACAATGAGAGCCCAAATACAGTATGCCCCTGTAATGGTGAAGGGTAAGGCTGGTAGGTGTAGGGAATGTTGGATGACTAGAAAAATTGTGGTTCTGGTTAAGGAAAAGATGGAAGCATATGTCAGATATAGACAGCAGGAATCAAGTGAATCCCTAGAAGAGTAGAAGCGCAGCAGGAATATGCTCAAGAGGGAAATCAAGAGGATGTAAAAGGGCCATAAGTTAGCTTTGGCAAGTAGGGTTAAGGAGAATCCAAAGGGATTCTAAAAATACATTAAGGACAGAAGAGTAACTAGGAGAGAATAGCGACCCTTAAAGATCAGCAAGGCAAACTCTGTATGGAACCACAGATACTAAAAAACGTGTTTTCCGTTAGTGTTTACAATGGAGAAGGATATGGAAACAAGAGATCTTGGGGTAATGAACAGCAATGTCTTGAAAGAGGTCCAAATTATAGAGCAGGAGATGCTGGACATTGTAAAACACATAAAGGTGGATAAATCCCTGTGACCTGATCAGGCGTACCCTAGATGTCTGTGTGAATCTAGGGAAGTGATTGGCTGGGCTCCTTGCTGAGATATTTGTGTCATCGATAGCTGCAGATGAGATGCCAGATGGAGGGAGGTTGGCTAATATTTTGCCACTGTTTAAGAAAGATAGTAAGGAAAAGCCAGGGAATTATAGACTAAAGTTTGTAGCGCTTTCCAGTTCTGGCTTTTTGCACATTCTTGACTTAATGAAACATCTACCATTGACAGGCATGCCAGGTGCTGAAAAGCTCGGCACTCTGCAATGCCCTCCTTGAAGCAGTTCTCCCCTTTAACTGTACCTCTTCATTGCAAACACTCCTTAAAATCTGCTCATTCAACTAAACTTGAGGTACCTATGCTAATATCTCCTAGTGTGGCTTGTTATCAAATTTTGTTTGATAACACCCCTGTGAAATGCTTTGGGGCTCTTAATGCTCTGCATAACTGCAAGCCTTAGTTGTTGAGTGGGAAAGATAAAGAAACATAGAAAATAGGATCAGTGAAAGGCGATTCAGCATTTCAGGCCAGTTCTACCATTCCGTATAATGGTTCATCATCCATCTCAGTGCCCTGTTCCTGCCTTCTCCCCATACACTTTGACCCCTTTAGCATTAAGAACTATATCTAACTTCTTCTTGAAAGCATTTCATGTTTTGGCCTCAACTGCTCTCTATGGTATAGAATTCTCAGACTCACCACTCTTTCGGTGAAAAAACATTATCTCAGTAGGGTATGAAATTGTGATCCTGGTGCTAGACTCCCCATCATCTGGAACATCCTTCCTGCATTTACCCTGCATAGTTCTTTTGGAATTTCATTGGTTTCCATGACATGTCCCTCATTCTTCTTAACTTCAGTGAATATAGTTCTAATCAGAGATAATGGGAACTGCAGATGCTGGAGAATCCGAAACAACAAAATGTGGAGCTGGATGAACACAGCAGGCCAAGCAGCATCTTAGGAGCACAAGATGCTGCTTGGCCTGCTGTGTTCATCCAGCTCCACACTTTGTTATCTATAGTTCTAATCAATCCAGTCTCTATTCGTATATCAGTCCTGCCATCCCAGGGATCAGTCTGATAAACATTTGTTGCACTCCATCCATAGCCCGGTAAGGAGATCGAATTGCAATCAATACTTCAGATGTGATCTGACCAATTTCCTGTACAATTGCAGCAAGGCATCCCTGCTCCCGTACTCTAAATCCATGCACTGGGAAGGCCAATGTACAATTTGCCTTCCTCAACTTCTGCTGTACCTGCATGTTTAATTTCAGTGAATGGTCTACAAAGATGCCCAAGCCTCATTGCAACCACCCACCTTTCCCAATCTGTCTTCATTCAGATAGCAATCTGATAATCTGCCTTCCTCCTTTTGTTACCAAAGTAGATAACATCATATTTATCCACTTTATACTTAGCCTGCCATGCATTAGCTTCTCTCACTCAACTTGTCCAAATCACACTGAAGCATCGCTGCATCTTCATCATGGCTCACCCTTCCACCCAGTTTTTGTCTTCTACAAATTTGGAGATCGTACATTTAAATCCCTCATTTAGATAATAAATATATATTGTGAATAGCTAGGGCTGTAGGACTGATCATTGCAGTCACTGCTGCCACTCAGAAAATGATCCATTTGTTATTACTTTTCATTTTCTGTCTGCAAACCAGTTCTCTGTCCACCTCAGCACACTAACCCAACTCCATGTGCTTTAATTTTTCCAAGTTCATCTCTTTTGTTAGACCTCATTGAAAGACATCTGAAAGCCCTGTCCACTTCCTATTTTAAATAGGATCATTAGCTACCATCTAATCCATAGAAACTGTTCCATAGTCCTTAGAATCTTGCAAGATGACCACCAATGCATTTACTATTTCTATTACCACTTTCTTGAGTGCTGTAGGATGTAGATTATCAGGCCCTGGGGATTTGTCAGCTTTTAATTGTATCAATTTCCCCAGCAAAATTTCCCTCCCAATATTAATTTCTTTCAATTTCTCCCTCTGACTAGATGCTGCATTTCCAACACTTCTGGAATCTTATTTTTGCCCATCTTTGTGAGGACAGCACTGAAATGTGTGTTTACTTGTTCTGTCAGCTCTTTGTCCCCAGTATAACTTCTCCTGTTTCTGACAGCAAGGGAGTTACATTTGTCTTCACTATTCTTTTTCTCTTCACATATCTGTAGCTTCTACAATCAGTTTCCCCGCTATCTTACTGTCATACTCATTTGCTAAAATGTATGCTGCTCCCAATCCAGGTCTGCTGCACTTTGTAGACAACCTGTATACCCCTTCCTTGAATCTAACATTATCCATAATCTCCTTTGTTACCCAAGGTTGGGCCACCTTGCCTATTTCACTTTCGCACCAAACAGGAATAATGATTGTTTTCGTTCCTCCATGCTCTCTTCACATAGTTGCTATTGCTTATCCACTGTTATCCTTTTGACTAATGCCTCCCAATTTATCTTAGCCAGAATCATCCTAAATTTTCAAAAAAAAATTCGAGTAAAGCAAAATGATGTTCAGAAGGTAAAGATGATTTATCATGGGGAGGGAGATTTCCTGTATTAATAACTTATGCCAAATGGAGGAAAGAGGTTTGCTTGTGGGAAGGTTGAAACCAAAATGGACTAAATATGGAATTAAGTTTAGAAGTGATGATTTGAAAAACTGCATTAGAGGCAAACAAGTTCTGGAATAGCTTGTTATATATGGGTTCAGTAAAAAGAAAGTTAGAATAGTTGATGATGATAAGTCTACAGTTGTGACAAAAGTATGATTGATGATGAAGTATAATGCGATTAAGATAGATCAAACAAGATACAAAACCAATAATTCCTTGCTGGTAAGGAATAGAACATAGAACATAGAACATTACAGCACAGTACAGGCCCTTCGGCCTTCGATGTTGTGCCGACCTGTCATATGTGCCTGATTTGATTACGTTTCTCGATAGTATATAGGATGCTAAGCCATATCCAATAGGAAGCTATCCTTATCGGAAATCTAGTGGTTTGACAACAAGATTTGATGATTTATGTTGCATTTGAAGGAGATATGTATTTCTTTAGAGTTAGCTGTGTAAAATATTTGCTGATTTTCAAAATGTTACTCGAACATGCAATAGTCTAGCTTTATGCAGAAAGCAATTAGGAAGTATACTGTGCCTTGACGTTTTGCGTACATCAGTGACTCAGGAGGTTCAGGCCTTCATATCAGGTCATTGCTGCCTCTGAGATCAAGACCTCCTTCCAAGTGGGTTGGGTCGGCACACATTCCCAGTGACTATTTCTGAAGGTCTCCCTTCATTCTCAATCACTATATGAAAGTCTCCCCCTCATTTCCAATGACTATTACTGAAGATCTCCTCCTCAATGACTATAAGTGAAGGTTTCTCTCTCATTCCCAATGACTGTACTGAAGGTCTCCCTCTTATTCGCAGTGATTATAACTGAAGATCTCCCCCTCATTCCCAGTGATTATTACTGAAGATCTCCCCCTCATTCCCAGTGACTATTACTGAAGTTCTCCCTCTTATTCCCAGTGATTATTACTGAAGATCTCCCCCTCATTCCCAGTGATTATTACTGAAGATCTCCCGCTCATTCCCAGTGACTATTACTGAAGGTCTCCCTCTTATTCGCAGTGATTATTACTGAATATCTCCCCCTCATTCCCAGTGATTATTACTGAAGGTCTCCCCCTCATTCCCAGTGACTATTACTGAAGGTCTCCCCCTCATTCCCAGTGACTATTACTGAAGGTCTCCCCCTCATTCCCAGTGACTATTACTGAAGATCTCCCCCTCATTCCCAGTGACTATTACTGAAGGTCTCCCCCTCATTCCCAGTGACTATTACTGAAGGTCTCCCCCTCATTCCCAGTGACTATTACTGAAGGTCTCCCCCTCATTCCCAGTGACTATTACTGAAGGTCTCCCTCTTATTCGCAGTGATTATTACTGAATATCTCCCCCTCATTCCCAGTGATTATTACTGAAGATCTCCCCCTCATTCCCAGTGATTATTACTGAAGGTCTCCCCCTCATTCCCAGTGACTATTACTGAAGATCTCCCCCTCATTCCCAGTGACTATTACTGAAGGTCTCCCCCTCATTCCCAGTGACTATTACTGAAGGTCTCCCCCTCATTCCCAGTGACTATTACTGAAGATCTCCCCCTCATTCCCAGTGACTATTACTGAAGATTTCCCCCTCTGTCCCAGTGATTATTACTGAAGATCTCCCCCTCATTCCCAGTGACTATTACTGAAGATCTCCCCCTCATTCCCAGTGACTATTACTGAAGGTCTCCCCCTCATTCCCAGTGACTATTACTGAAGATTTCCCCCTCTGTCCCAGTGATTATTACTGAAGATCTCCCCCTCATTCCCAGTGACTATTACTGAAGATCTCCCCCTCATTCCCAGTGATTATTACTGAAGATCTCCCCCTCATTCCCAGTGATCATTACTGAAGATCTCCCCCTCATTCCCAGTGACTATTACTGAAGATTTCCCCCTCATTCCCAGTGATCATTACTGAAGATCTCCCCCTCATTCCCAGTGACTATTACTGAAGATTTCCCCCTCATTCCCAGTGACTATTACTGAAGGTCTCCCCCTCATTCCCAGTGACTATTACTGAAGATCTCCCCCTCATTCCCAGTGACTATTACTGAAGGTCTCCCCCTCATTCCCAGTGACTATTACTGAAGATCTCCCCCTCATTCCCAGTGACTATTACTGAAGATCTCCCCCTCATTCCCAGTGACTATTACTGAAGATCTCCCCCTCATTCCCAGTGACTCTTACTGAAGATCTCCCCCTCATTCCCAGTGACTATTACTGAAGGTCTCCCCCTCATTCCCAGTGACTATTACTGAAGATCTCCCCCTCATTCCCAGTGACTATTACTGAAGGTCTCCCCCTCATTCCCAGTGACTATTACTGAAGATTTCCCCCTCTGTCCCAGTGATTATTACTGAAGATCTCCCCCTCATTCCCAGTGACTATTACTGAAGATCTCCCCCTCATTCCCAGTGACTATTACTGAAGGTCTCCCCCTCACTTCTGGTATCCTGGTCACTATCTCTGTTTGTTGTTCCGAGCATGTTTGCCCTAAAAGCAGTGTGGTAAATGGATTTTGTGGACAAGTGTAAAGGACAGCCTTTGTGGAAGGTGCTGATGAGGCAGAGGCATGAGATGATGATAACTGTGACTATCAGCCATACTGACGGAGATACGTTGAGAGATGTGGACAATGAGGAGTGGGTGGAACTGTATGGTGTTTTAGTCTGCAGGGTGGTTCCGCTAGATGCATGGGTGGACTGTCTCCAGGGTTGAGAAACCACTCTCCTGCTGCTCATTTCCTTGGCTTGGTTTAAGAGTCTAGCTGCGGTAGTTGGAGGTGTCAGGACTGACAAAGGACACCCTTCGACAGCCATGCCTCTCATCTTTCGCACCTTTCAACAAGTTAAGAAGGGCCTAGGCCCAAAACGTCAGCTTTCCTGCTCCTCTGATGCTGCTTGGCCTGCTGTGTTCATCCAGCTCTACACCTTGTTGTCTAACATCAGAAAAGATTTCTTTCCAAGTTCCAGCTACCTACCCATGCCAACCATATTATGGTATCGGCAATGTACAATTCAGGTCAGTTTGAAAGCTGACAAGCTTTATCGCCCTGTAATGTTTTTTTAAAGACTGCTGATTTCACCAACCATGTGCCCACCTTTTTCTGGCGACTGGGTCGGGGTGGGCAAGGAGGCAGTGGACAAGCCATCTGATGTATCTTGTGCAAAAAAGATGCCCAGCAGGAGGCCTTAAACTCTAGCCTGATGCTCCATTGTGTAAACAGAAATAACTGTATGGGGATGGTTGTTGAACTGTTTAGTAGTCTGATTTGTTTGGTTTTCTTAAGTAGTAACATGAAAAAGATCTCATTTTTCTAACGGTAGAGCAAGCAGTTTTGAATATTTTGGAAATGTGAAGTAAAAATGATGTTGATACGGTAATATAAATGACATTAAGTTAAAGATGCATTGGACTGCAGTAAAATCTGAAAACAGGCATTTAGCCGGCTTATTTGAATAAATAATAATTCCTTGTTTTAATTAAAGTAGAGAGAATAGATTAGAATGAAGGCAAAGGCAAAAAGAGAGCTATAAAATGACCAATACATGAGGTAGAATAACAGAAAAACATTTTTAGGATTGAATTGAGAATGCAAATTTGAGTACTCTAAGACACTTGATTCAAACATGAGTTCAGCATTCCATTAAAAATAAGACATTGTATAAAATATTATTTGTACATTTTGGCAGTGATAATGAAGCCATTTCATTCTGCAACAGGAAATTAAACATTCATGTAATTGATGTGATTGCCGTTTATTATTTTCAATGAAGGAAGCAGAAGCAATTATGGATAGATGAACATTAAAAATCTGCTTAAACAAGCAGGGGAATGGCAATATTGAGCAAAGATGCAGTGATGAGTACTGATTCTTAACATCCTCCCTTTGATCTACACTTATAATAAATTACAACTAAAAGTACTCAATTGATTGTGAAGCACTTTGGGATGTCCCAAGGTCACAAAAGATGCTGTATAAATCAGAACTCTTTCTTTTTTTAAAATAGGTCCAGAAGTTTTCAATTTATATATATCATTATAAGTCTAATACAGACAACACTGAATCATAGAACAGCTATCGCACAGAAAGAGGTGGTTCAGCCCTTCAAGGTCATGCCACCTCTCTGTGCCAGTACTTTGAAACAAAGACACAAATGAAGCTCAGAAGTTTCTGCTTAAAGGTTTCTTCTACATTCAGTACAAAAGTGCTTCTATGTTTTTGGAAGCATATTTAGTAGAGAGCTCATGACTGATGTGGCTAAGCCCTTTGGCAGCATAAATAGTATATACAGTATATTTGTCACAGTGGGAGAAAAGATCTTAGGATTAGCAAATATTTATGACTCATAACTTTAGTTTGTAAAATATAATTAAAATTATTGCATTGGAATCGTAATAAGTTATAAGATTTAAATGTCAGGTCCAATTAAGGAGCATAGTGCTTGCATAGAGTTCATAAAGGCATGTTTGTGCATTTTTGCATTGTGGGATTTTTAAGATTAAACTCTGTAATTTGATTCTAGAAATGTTTTACCATTTTCTGAGTCTGTATAATTTAAAAGACAGGCTATTGAATCTACTGAGTTTTGGTGACAACATTGCTACACCTCAGGCTAAAAATGGAATTGCTCACATTTTTGGGCATGAGGTTATGATGTTCAATTAGCCCAAAACCAATCAATTTGAATCCAAATTCTCTGTGCTGTTTCCTTATCTGAATGATTCTGGCAGTCAACTGAGTGTGAGCTGCTTCTCTGGCTGGTTCAATGGTAGTTGGGGTTTCTGAGGCCATTGAGTATCTGTTCTGGCTAACCTACACCTCGTGACAGCAGTGTATCCCTTTCAAACAGAAGCTTTCTGTGTAAAGAAGAAACTGCAGTTGGAGCAACTGGCAAGAAAGAGGGCTTTCAGGTTCTCTGATGAGGTACTAAAGGAATTAATCCGGGTTTTCAATTGTGGGAGAGAGGCTGCATTTCCATGGAAGGTCTGATGGCTCTGAAGGAACACACTGAGAAGGGAATGGGCATGATAGAATCTTGCCCTGGGTACATGACAGTGATGTCATAGGTCTTTGAATGCCCCCAAGCAGATGACTGAGGTCAGTGAGTGCAAACATGACATCTTTAGCCACCTGCCACATAGAGCAATGTCTCCCAATGGGGTTGCCTCTGACCCTCAACCCTGTCAATTTTTCTTCCAGGGTTATGCCTCTGAGGTATCAAGCCTCCTAAATACCTCAACAGCAATTCATGATACTCAGTGGCACTGTTGAAGTTTCAGGGCTTTTGGTCCTGGATTTGGGCTGGCAGAACTAGAAGCCTACCTGTCGCACTAAATTGTGCTCTCCGTGGAATTGTGGTATCAAAGTTCGTGCCCTGCTGGCTCAGAATAGCTGGATAGAGATATTGCAGCATTTGTGGGGTTAGAGGTAGAGAAGAGTGGCAACACAAATTAATGACTGTCATGAATCACAGTAAATGGAGGGCCAAAGGCTGCAACATTAGGAGTTTAATTTTAGAATCTTTGAAACTGAAGGCAATGTTTCAGAACCGAGGTTAGAAGTATTAAGATTAAATTTGAATAATGTCATTATTGCGTCAATGTTCAGGTGGAGCAGAGCAAGACTTTGCTGGGAATGTGAAAAGAGGAGAAAGGGTAAATTAGAGGCCATTCTTTTAAGTTAAAGTTAGCTTGAAAACATGTTTGATTAACAAATGAGCCAAATCCATGACGAAAGTGAAGCCTCAATTGTTGTCTTGTCATTCCAATGTAAAAGAATCGCTTTGAAGCCAAGAGAGACTTTTATCCTGTCTCCGTATTAACCATACTGATTACTAGAAGTCAAACCCACTTTCAGTGTCCCTCAAAATGACCACAAAGTTTACATTTAATTTACACATATAACAAATATAGAACAAAATCTAAAGAGACTTCATTTTAAACTTCATGTAAAACATCTCAAAATTGTTCTTTTTTTTCTTAATGGATCAGTTCAACAAATGCAATTTTGTCAACTATTACCTTAGCATAATATATAATGCCAGATATTATACAGCCAACAAATCTGATAACTACGTGTAAAACAGATTTCAAATGGCAATTGTAAATACTTGAAATGTGGCAGAATGATTAATATGGTGAGGTGGAAATTGTTTGATATATTGCTAAATCTACCTTTTAAGATGTTATTTGCTAGACATGTCATTATGAGTACAAACAAAAAAAGTGCTTGTATTAGTTTGTGCAGATTCTATCATTATAAGGATTTCTTCATTTATACTCATGAGGACTTGGCCTATAAATCACACTGCAATTTGGTTTCTTTCTAATGATGTGATCAGCAGCAGAAATGTTTTCCTTGATAAATGTGCCGTAAGTGCACTGTTTTTATGCACATTTCTGAGTGCAGAGGAAAATGAATATATGTTTGCAGACCCCTTGTGATTTTGTGATATTTGCCACACAACTTCTAGTTAGGTAGTTTACAATAGCTTTCTTTTAATCTCGCACTATATGAACATTTTCAAAGTTTGCACTCAGGATATCTTATTGAAGGACATTGCAAACCAGCTAAGTTAACCACAGACTTCCCAGACTGCTTAGTAATGTCTGAAAGTGATGTCAATTAGCTTTCTGTGCTATTTTAAACGACAGTATCATTTTCCTGCAGTCTTTTTTTGACAACTTTAGTTCTGCAGTGGTTCATGTAAAAGAAAACGTTTATTTATTTTCCTTTCTCCATTTCACAGCCACGTACAAGCAGACCTTTTACTCACAGATGTCTGTAGTACTACTTTATAACCATCTACTGAGGTATATGAGAAGAGTAAGGGCAACATGCCTTGTGATTTTGCCCTACTCAGCAAGTAAAGGCGCCCTGTCTGTTCACTCATGGCTTGAGAAAAATTGGAAACATGTTGTGTGGGGAATTGTGATTGTCAGCACACATTCTAATATGCAATGACAAAAAACATCAATATACCAGTGTTCTTTATAACTGGGAATCTAGTTTCCTGTTTTAAAATCAAACGTCTTTGTGTCAGGGCAACCAGTGACTATTTTGTGGAATTTACATGTAGTAAAATAAAAATAGTGCTTTCATGAAAAAGATTTGAGATAAACTTAAAGCTAAAAAGAATCCGGTGTTACCTTCATATATTTTAACTTCACCATTGTCAGCCTGAATAGGCACAATTCAGCAGAACGCATATTGTAGCTTCATACGATGATAATGCAATATTTAAGAGTTCTGAGACAGGCTCATTGAGGTGAACAAACCACTTTGAAAATATTGCTAAGGAGTGACATGACATATGTTACAATGATTCACTTAGATGTTTACCTTACTTAGTGGAAACTTTGGTTTCACAATTTGACCTCTTTTTTTAGAGTTGCCATATTTGCTGGACCATAAGACATTTTCTTTTAACTGGAAAACTTCTCCTAAAATTACCATATGTCTTGTGTCTCACAGGTCTTCCTCAGTCACATAAATCAGTACCAAGTGTCTCAGAGTGACACACATTCATTAGGTTTTCTGGTTGTTTTTAAGACCATTGTGAATGTAATGGATAGAAAACAAGAAGCAGATTTTCTTATCAAAAGATATTTTGGTCCACTTTTAAATGAGAATATTATTTGGGATTAACAGGAGCAAGAGAAAGAGTTATTGAAAATAGAACAGTACCAGGTTTAACTTGCTCGCAGCCTTGCACTTCTGCTTAAAGAAAATGCAGCTTTAATACGGCATTAATCAGATTGAGATACTGTGTTACACAGGATACGATTAGAACTTTAAGTCCACAAATTGTGATGAGACATGAGTGTACAGCTGAGCAAAATCGTTTGGTGCAATTTATCCACATTTTTTTCATCAGGAGGTCATTTTTATTCATTACCAAATGCAATGAGGGTTTTTTTTCCATTTGTCTTTACATAATAGCTGCCAAAAATGTTCCTAACTCAACACGACTGCCCATTTATCTTGGCATCTTCCAATCCTGGCTAACACAGAAATAGGCAGAACAGCATCTTCCATCTAATTGCAGTCTGCCAAATAGATTCAAACAAAGGAGATAGCAGACTCCCATTTTATAGCAGTATTGCCTTATGCAAGTACATTTTCAGAAGTCCTGTCTTTGGATGGATTGATGAATGATTGAATGAGTGAGTGAGTAGGTAGGTGGATAAGTGAGTAGCTAGTTCCTAGAGAAGTTTGGATGGTTGAGTGGGGTAGTTTAGATGTGTGTTTCCTGGATAGTAGAGTCGAGTAGCAGTCAGTTGTGGTGAGCAGAATACATGAGTGATTGAGGAGGGGCAGTGTGACTTTGGAGAGTTAGTTATGAGTTATCCTTATTTATATTGTTTAAATTGTCTAACGTTTCCTGTGTAATCTTACAGATAAGGATTGCATATCCAGCCCAAATCCCCTTCCAGAGTTCTGTGACAGAGACATTCATAGAGCGCACCCTTCAAAAGTTGAAACTTCCTGGGCAATTACCATATAAATCTATGTTCCAGAACTTCTGTTGGCGCCCTAATGGAAATTTTCGATCATATGTCTAGTCTCCGTTGATGTAGAGATCAGAAGGTTCTGGCCAATAGTTTCCTCCTCTGAGAAAGAGGTTAGCCAGATTTAATTTTATTAGAAATCTGAAATAACTATAGGTTTAAATAGAAAACAAACTTATGAATAAGTTACTCAACATAACTGCTTTTGTTTATTTGGAAACCTGAAGGCTGGAAAATAACACTGTCCACAGAGCATGCAGGATCATTGTGCTGAATACAGATTTGGGAAAAGGCCTGGCGAAGCAATTGGCAAACTGCTGCTGTGAGGTAACCTCTCTGACTTTCATCTTGGGTATTAGCACCATCTAAGTTTCCTGGGAAATGACAAGAGGATTGAAAGTGGCATAGAAATCTGCTGAGTTGGCTAATAATAAAATGCAAATGCACGGAAATAAATTTGTTGTTCCCCAGCTGTAAGATTCTTGCCATTTAAATCTTAAGGAGAAAAAGCTTTCTATTGATGTTGGGATGCTAATTTTTCCATTTTCATTGTACTTTCCCACATTTCTCACAATTGCCATCACTGCTTAAAGGAGCAGCAAATTACACCCGATGAGAGTCACGTAACTCGAGGAGAGTGTGGTGATGTGATCACTTCATAGTGACAATTAAGTTTGAAAAATAATTGGTATATTTCCTTCGAAATTTCACACAATGTGGTAAATTTAATTTGGTAGTGTATTGCGTAAAATGACTTTCAAAGTTAAGAAAGCATACTGAACTTTCAAGCCAGCATTCATTTAAGAGACTAGTAACCTTTTATAGAGCTTAAAATGTCAAATATCCACATTCTTGTGATTTCATACTTTAATCTTTCAATCCATTCATCCTACTTTCCTGCTGGAGTATCATGTAGGCCTGAGATTGAAATATGTTTTCAATCAGGTTATAAACTAGGGAAATAAACACTCGTGTTTACAGTGATTGAATAGAGAAGAAAAGTTATGGAAGCAATTTAGGTCCATTTTTTGGAGAAAAATAAATGAGGCAAGGTAATACTAGGAAAGAGGAAGAAAAGTAGTTATCAGAGACTGATAGAATAGCAAGTTGCAAACGTCAGTAATTTTTTTCATTCTGCACTGACCTGTTGATTCCCCTTTAACTGGACTAATTACTTTGCGTAAAGGCAAAATACTGCAGATGCTGAAAATGTGTAACAAACATAGAGAATGCTGGAGAAACGCAGCAGGTCGGGCAGCATCTGTAGAGAAAGAAACAGAGTTAATGTTGAGTCTGGTATGATTCCTCTTTAAGATAGGTGGGCAAAGGTGATGTTTTGTATCAGCAAATGAATTAGGAGCAAGAGTCGGCTGTTTGGCCCCTGTAGTCTTCTGTTCCATATATTAAATACGTGACTAATCTGATTGTGACCTCAACTCTACTTTTCTGCATCTGCCTGATTAAACTTTGTTTGTCAATGACTTAAATATTCATTAACCATGCTCCACTATGTTTTGGGAAGAGATTTCCAGAGACACATGACCTTCTCAGAAAAAGAAATTCTTCACATCTCTATTTTGTTTCCCCAACCCCATCAGTATGTTTATGAATGATATATCTGAGAAAGTAGTGGACAGATTTTAATGAAATGTAGTACATAGATAAAGCCCAAAGATGAACAGATTAGTTTTTTGCAAAGATGGAGATCAGACTTTGGAATGTTCTTGAAAGATACATTAACATTTGGATATAAGGCAAATTGACTAAGTTGCAATATTGTAGCTGTTTTATTTAGAAGGTTGTTGATTGTTTCATAATGTTCTTGATTGCTGTTGAGGTCATCAGAGCTGTTTAAATGTCAACAGAGTTTTCCAAACATGTTCTTGAATGTAGATTGATCTGAAGTAAAATAGAAGTTCTTAGTGGAAATATTTACTTTCTACGGTTGTCATGATGGAGCATCAACCGGACTAGGAATAGCATCAAGGAAGAATTGCACTGTTTTCTTAGCATTAATTTAAGACAGTTAGGACTCTTATTGAATGTCTCTTTATTGGTAATTTTAATATTTCTTCAGTGATTTTCTTAATGTAGAATGAGCTGATACTGGACGTTTAATGTGTCAGGGAGTGCTAGATATTATAGTGCTAATTAATTTTCACATTGCTTGTAAAATACATCTTTGCATTCAATTTTAACAGAATTTAACAAAAAATGTGGAGAAATGTATTATCGCATTGTGCAACTGCTTTTAGAGTAATTTATTTAACTTCTTTGAGGGATATGCATATGTCTGGCAAGGCAAATTTATATCCCACCTCTTTGTGATCTGAAGATGTAGAAGTTCAACCCCAAAATCTAAGATTGAAGCCCAGAGTAGGCCAAACCAGGTGAGGTTGGTAGATTGTTTCCTTGAAGGTCTAATTTTCTTTTCACAAGGTTACATTTTCAGTGTTAGCCCACAAGTGGCCAAATTTATTAAATTCCATTTTTCATCTTCCTGTGGTGGAATTTTAACACATGGTCATTTGTGACTTGGTTTTTAGGCTTCACATTGCTGTAGGACTCCATTTACCTCACTGTTTTCCCTTCCCGTTTAGTTAAGGCCAAAAGATGGGCAGCCCAATTACTGACCTCTTCTGAGATCGGCCCTGCTTTTGATATGTAAATTAGGCTCCTGCACTGGTCATCATAATTCTTTTGGTATAATACGACTGGGTGAATTGTGTGCTGCACATACTCTATTCATTAGGTTAGTCTTTGAGCAGATAAACCATACTAAGTGGTAGTTCTCTCAATTGTCCAAAAGTCTTTATCCCACTCTCCTGCTTAAGTTAAACTCCTTGAGGCTACTATTGCCCTTCATGTCACCTGGGTAAGCATGCTAGTGGTGACCATGCTTTCTCAAATTATGCAGATGGAGCTATTGACATTTGCCGACGCCTCTTGCTGAGGACATCAAATGGGCAGTGCAATTGCAAGCTCACAGCCTGCCTACTGCCTGCCCAAATTGAAAAACAGCTCCATGGTTTCTGGTTTGCTAATTCAGTATGCAGCTCCCTGTTTATAGGTAGATGAAACAATTAGAAACCAGGTACATGTAGTTTTTGGCCAAATGGCTTTTGGGGCACTTTGCCTAGCATTGGCTAACTGAACTGAATGATGAGTTGGCTAAGAATCTGTCAAATACATTCCCTGCAGACCCCAGACAGAATGCATATTTGATTAAGCTACAACACAACAGTGATAACAATGGCCTCCCAATTCAAGCAAGTGCGAATGGGCACAAATGGTGCATAGTTTTGCTAGAGACAAAGGGTGCATTTTTATTTGACCCCTTCCCTGGGATAGAACAGCATGTGGCCTTCATCACCTACACCATGAACAGAGGAAGAAATACAAATGATCAAACGCAATATTATTACTCCCAGAATGAAACATCGAAGCTGTCTCCAATGATATAGGACTGCATTCTGTTTGGAGGGCTTGACACAAACTTTTCTGGAAATGTGCCAGAAAGGTATTTTAACACCACATATGGCTTTCAGAAAGCATCAGAAACTCCAGAGATGCTACACCCAAGACAGAAGGACACCCTACCTAGAGAGCTCGACTATGGAACAAGATCCACTTGTACAGACATAGATAAAGAGGCAGAGAGAGAGAGAATATTGAACCTTGCGAGCTTTCCCAAGTTGAAGTATACATAAGTAGTATATCTGGGGAGTCGCACACAATGCTGTAATTAAATATGGAGAAGCTTGCTTAGTTTAACTATTTGTTTAATAGAAGTTGCGACTGTTTTGCCAGCTTTATAACTTGTGTCTGTTTGTTGGCCTCGATACTGTAAAGACACCCCACATATGCCTGTCTCTTTGTGGGGTGTGTGGAATATTCCTTGTTCCAATCCTATTTTGGCTGCCCTTCGCAATTTCTTTCTCCGGCGCATTGATGACAATATCAGCGCTGCTTCCCTCTCATGTCATTGAAAATGCTAATCAATTTTGCTTTCAGTTTCCACCCTGCTCTTACCTGGTCCATGTGACTGTTCCTTCACTTCTTGGACATCCCTGTTGCCATTTCTAAGGATAGGCTGGCCAACAATGTGTACTACAAACCTACTGACTCCCCCAGTTATCTTGACTATACATCCTCACATGCTGCTTCAGGTAAAGGCTTTATTACATTCTCCCAGTTCCTTAGTTTTCATTGTATCTGTTATGATGATGCTAACTTTGATGAAGGGACCTCTGAAATGTTCGCCTTCTTCCTCTACCAAGAATTTCCTGCCACTGTGGTTGAGAGGACCCTCAGCCGCGTCCAACCAATTTCCCATAATTTGACCCTCATTCCCCTCTCAAGACAGTGATAAGGTCCTCCTCGTTCTCACCTTCCACCCCACCAGCATCCACATCCAAAGGATCAATGGCTGTCATTTCTGCCACCTGCAGCAGGATGCCACCACCAGGCATATATTCCTCTTCCATCCGTTGTCAGTTTTCCACAGGAAGTATTCTCTCCAGGATACCTTGTTCCACTCCCTTTCCACTCCAAGCGCCTCCTCACATCCGCACGGCACCTTCTCATGCAATTGCAGAAAGTGTAATTCCTGCCAGTTTACTTCCTCCCTGCTCATTATTGAAGGCCCCAGGGATACCTTCCAGGTGAAGCAGGGATTTACCTGCATTTCACACAATCTATTCTACTGAATTCACCGCTCATAATGTGGCTTCCTGTACACTGGGGACACAAAGCACAGACTGGACAACCACTTTGCAGAATACTTATGTTCTGTCCACAGAAAAGATCCTGAGCTTCCAGTTGCCTATCACTTCAACAAACCATCGTGTTCCCTGGCCAACATCTCTGACTTGGGCTTGCTGCAATGCTACAAAGAAGCTCAGAGCAAGCTGAAAGAAAAATGCGTCATTTTCCTCTTGGGAACCCTGTAGCCCTCTGGACCTGGTGTAGAGTTCAATAGGTTTCGGGCCTAAGCATGTTCTCCCATGTACTTACTCCAGTTCCAAGGTTTTGTCATCACGTGGGCTGCTGCTACATCATCACCTCTTTGTGGTCTTCATGAGCAGCTATTGATTCCCCGAGATTCATTTCTCGTCTCTGTTACTCATTCCTTCATCTCCTCTTTGTCTGTTTTCGTCTCTCGGCTGCATCTCCACCTAATAGTCACTCCTTCCCCTCCCATGACCCCTTTAACATTTATACCAACCTATTCCGAGCCACAGTCAATTCTTAAGAAAGCTTGCTGGACCCCAAAACATTTCCCTCTCCTTTCTCACCACAGATACTGCCAGACCTGCTGAGTTATTCCAGCAATTTCTGACTTTTTTTCTTATTTCTGGCATCTGCAGTTCTTTAGTAATATTGTTGACCTGGGTAAGTGTGTTTGAAGTGATATATTGGTGGGAATGTTTGGACGTGTGCATTCTGCAACAGATTACATATGAAATTAGATGTTTTACATAAGATGATGGTGTTGGTGTGTAGCTGGAGCGACTGAGGACCTTTCAGTTGGAGACCAGAAGAAGTAATTTGTTTCATAGATTTTGTCTTGGCAACCAGGACGCAACTAAGCCTTGATAATGAAATGTGAGGCTAGATGAACACAGCAGGCCCAGCAGCATCTCAGGAGCACAAAAGCTGACGTTTCGGGCCTAGACCCTTCGTCAGAGAGGGGGATGGGGAGAGGGAACTGGAATAAATAGGGAGAGAGGGGGAGGCGGACCGAAGATGGAGAGAAAAGAAGATAGGTGGAGAGTAGAGTATAGGTGGGGAGGTAGGGAGGGGATAGGTCAGTCCGGGGAAGACGGACAGGTCAAGGAGGTGGGATGAGGTTAGTAGGTAGGAAATGGAGGTGCGGCTTGGGGTGGGAGGAAGGGATGGGTGAGAGGAAGAACAGGTTAGGGAGGCAGAGACAGGCAACTAAGCCTTGATTTGTCTTTTCCCTGTCTAAATCCAATCCATCGGATTTTCTATTGAATCAGAGAATGATCGATTTCCTTCATGAATGCTTCAGTCATCATCGTTTACCTCAGTAAGAGTTATATAGTAAATTCAAACCAGACAAAATGTTCTTTCATTTTCATTAGCTTATTATGAACTGTTTTAAACAAAATATAAATATAATCATTCAGAAAAGCGGTTGTTCCTTTGATTGAAGGTAGCAGAAAGCCATTTCAGAGAGGGTTATCAGTTTGTTAGTAAAATATATCATCTGCCCTAAGTGAAAACAAAATGAAAAATTACCGTAAAATAAATATATTCCAACTGAGCCAACCTGTTTCTTTCCCCGCATACCATTACGTACTGTTTTACAAGTGTCATTGAAACATTATCATGGAGGAACACAGACTCTCTTTTACTTCTAAATAAAAGCCGAAAAAAACTGTCAATGCTGTAAATCAGGAACAAAAACAGACGAAAAAAATCAGAGTTAACGTTTCAGGCCTGGTGACCCTTCCTCATCGGACCCAAGCGTTAACTGTGATTTTTCTTCACAGCTGCTGCCAGATCTGCTGAGCTTTTCCAGCAACTTCTGCTTTTGTTTCTGTTTTATTTCTGATTTGTATTCTTGTCTTTCTATCAGACACATTCTGTACTTATACCCAACGTGTGCTGTTAATTTTTCTGTGTATTGCCTCCATTTTTCCCCAAATGTTTTTTCTGTTCCTCAAATCTTTCAAAACTTTCTATAAGTATTTCCCATCTCTCCTTCTTTATTCTATAGTTTATTTGTTGTAACTGATGAAAGAGTGATGGAAGATGCATTGTAAGTATTTCTCCTTTAAGTGATCAGCGTTGGTTTGGAAGGAATTTAAAAACGTTCAGCTGAGGTCAGTTTTGAGCTACAGTTGCACATTTGAACATATGTCTACTCGAGTGTATGTCACTAGAAAGCAGTAGTGACACCGTTGTTCCAGATTGTTGTTTAACTGACAGCTGTTTAAAAGGATTTTAATCAGAAGCTTTCCAGGAGTTGGTAATTTTACAGGTATAAGAACGCAAAGACTGCACTGGTGATCAAGCAAGTTATTGTTATTATGTGGTAAAGGGAAACAACCAAAATAAAAATTATTCTTTGGAAAGGTCCATCACTTGACGTTTGTGTTGACATGAGGGTGACATTAGGTACTTTCAGAAAATGATTTATGCCAAGTGTAAGGTCAGCTGTGAAATCTAGTTCTGATTAAATGCTCGCATTGCAACCCTAGATCCCCCTGATGGCCACATCAGCCAGCTACAGGTTTCGAGTTTGAGTAGATTCCAGCTGTTCTGTTTTAATATAGATTACTGGTGATTCATCTCTCCATGGAGTGAGCATGCACTGCTGTGGCCAGTGCTCACATTCACTCAATGTACTATTACCTCTTTGGCTCAGCACTGAGTGCAATCTGCCTGTTGAAATTCATTCAAAGATTTGTTACAAATGTAGATCTGAGGTTTTTTTTTAGTCATAATAAACATTTAAGTGCCAATGTTGTAGTGATATCTGATTTGGAGAAGTTATTGGTTGTGAGATACAATTCTTTAGGATCCAGATTTTTGGGGCTACAATTGATGTTTTACTTGTAATGACATTTGTGACACTTGCACACTTCCAATTTGGTGCGTTCATGAGCACGGGGACATGAAAAACTACCGGGGAAGAAAAAAAAAGCAAAACCAACCTTCTCAGACATTCTTAGGATGGTACATGGACCCTGAACTGGTAGCCCAGAAATAGGGACATTAACATTGTACCACAAGGCCCTGGGAATCCACTTGAATTATGCAGAATCGGTAGATCACTGATTTGTCACCAGTGCTACCATTTGGGATGTGGAACGCAGGCTAATGGCCTCTCTCCATCTTGCAGAGTTGAATGCAAGTGCAACAGCAGAAGGATCCTGCACAAGTGCTATTGAGCTAGTGGTTGTTAATGGATTCCTGCTGGCTGTTGCTGCAAAGAAGTGTTTTATAATTTATAGAGCCGTTTAAAATTGCAGTTGTCTCTAGGAAGAGGTGTGACATATGCTGAATTATTTGACCTGACTTCAAAGATTCTGCAAAAACAACTTGCTGTCAGCTCTGGGTACTGTCGTAGGTATTCCTCTGGAACAACGTCATGAAGAAATGGAAAGGCAACACAGAGTAGGGCCAGCTGCTGGAAAAGAGAGGAGGTGAAAGGGGAGAAGACATCTTATCAGGAGACAGAATCTACCAAGGGAGTCCAAGGAACAATTCCTGTCCGAAGAAACAAGAAACAGTGTTGTTAGATGTTGCCATTTTATTAAGGTCAGCATCACTGAAATCTGATAAGTACTTGTGCAAGAACTGCAGCCTCACAGCAAGACAGACTGGATTGATACAGATACAGAGCTTCAGTGATGTCCCTCAGCAAGCATACAGGTTTGTGGGAATTGCAGACTTGTCTGGTGGCACGGGGGCTTAGTGGTTAGCACTGCAGCCTCACAGCGCCAGGGACTCGGGTTCGATTCCCGCCTCGGGTAACAGTGTGGAGTTTGCACATTCTCCCCGTGTCTGCGTGGGTTTCCTCTGGGTGCTCCGGTTTCCTCCCACAGTCCAAAGATGTGCAGGCTAGGTGGATTTGCCATGCTAAATTGCCCGTAGTGTTCAGGGGTGTGTGGGCTAAAGGGGGATAGGTCTGGATGGGATGCTCCAAGGGGCGGTGTGGACTTGTTGAGCTGAAGGGCCTGTTTCCACACTGTAGGTAATCTAATCCATTGTGTGGTGTGCATTTACTGTATCCGCCTCCCTTTTAGGGGTTTGCCTGTCATCTCTGGATGTACTACAAGGAAGGATTCCACTCCCTTAATGCCCATCATATAGTCAATTCTGATGTGTGACTTATCTTGCAGGTCAGTGCCTTGCATCGGTAACCATGATACCCTTATTCTGCAGCAGACCACGATGCCACCTGTATTTCAGTCACTGATAAATCAAAGGCCAGAGACTGAGTGAAAAGAGCTCATGTTCGATGCCATGGCACATGACAACAATGTGCAACCCATGCACATGTGGACAAGGGGCATACAAGGAAAAACAAGCTGTTGCATAAAAATAAAATGATGATAGAACAGACTATTGGTGTATTGAAGCAATGCTTCCTCTACCACAAAAACAGAAATTGTTTGACAAGCTCAGCAGGTTGGACGGCATCTGTGGAGAGAAATCAGAGTTTGGGTCAAGTGACCCTTCCTCAGAATGCAATGCTTCCTCTACTATGGAGGGGCCCTTCAGTATTTAGAAGAATTTCTATCAATTTCTGTCATCTGCTACATGGTGTACAATTTTCTAACATGCAGAGGCAACTCTTGCCACTGACAATACATCATTTGGCTCAGGAGAAGAAGAAAGAGGAGGAGGAAACACCTTTCTGACCAGACTATCTATGAGCAATTCATTCAAGTAAACCTAACTCCAAATCCCCAGTCAACAACTGTTCTTCACTTTAACCTCTCTCAGTTACCAATGTCATAGTGTTCACTTGGCCACAGTACAGATATAAAATCCTACACAAATAAACATGCCAAACCAAGTATGTAAATGAAACCATTGCCTACAAAAATAAGCTACTTATCTTTATGTACTTGCATAGCGTCTGTCTTACTGGTGCCTTTGTCTGCCCTAGTGCTGTTACACAATGCTACCTCAGGCTACATCATCATTGGTGCAAGGTTGCTGGCCTTCATTGAAGGAGAATCTACATGTATTGGCCCGGAGCAGGTCTAGTTCTGGAAGACCCAGCATTAGATTGTGCCATCTCAGTGTAAGCAGCATGTGAGCTGATGAACAACAGCAAAGACACTCATGGTGTAGCAATGGTGCAATAGTGAATCCTACCAACCTGAGAGAAGGCAGCAATTTCAAGAGAATCACTGTCACTCGCCTGAAAGGAGCTCTTGCTATCATGGTAATCAGTTGCTTAACCTTTGATTAGGCCACATTTAGGGTATTGTGTGCAGTTTTGGCAATTATTACAATGAAAGTATAGAGACAGTGGAGAGGGTACTAAGCAAATATATCAGGATGACCTTGGATATACATGGGTGTACATGGGTACCAATTATCAGGAAATAATTAACAGGCTGTATTTTTTCTGTATTGAAAAAGAAAACAGAGAGGTGACCGAGTAAAGGTCTTTAAAAATATGGAATGTTTTGATAGGATTGATTAAAAAGAGAATGTTTTCTGTCCTGGGAAAGAGTCCACTGAGAGATCATCCGATAAGATAATCACCAAGAAATTGACCAGAAAACTCAGAAGAAAATTCATCACCTAAAAGTGGTGAGACTGTGGACCTGGCTGCCATGGAGAATGCTTAAGGAAATAGTATAGATGCATTTAAGGGGAAACTAAATGAGCATTTGAATGAAGTTGTAGAGGTGAGTACAGTTAGAACATTTAAAAGACATTTGGACAGATACATGGCTAGGAAAGGTTTAGAGGGACATGGGCCATACGCAGGCAATGGGACTAGTTCAGTTTCAAAAACTTGGGGTCAGCATGGATAAATTGGGCCGAAAAATCTGTTTCTGTGCTGTCAGATTCTATGAGAAGAGAATTGAAAGTTATAATGGTAAAATTAGATGAGGAAAAAAGTGAGAGAATATTTGAGTGCAACATAGACACTAGCATAGACTGGTTGGGCTGAAGGGCCTGTTTCTGTATGATATATTTTACGTAATTTGATGAGATTGTTGTGAGACTGTGTGCTGTTGTATCCACAGTCTGAGCTTCCACCATAGCACCACTAAGACATCAGTCATTACACATTTATCATGATTAGTTCTGCTTGTGTATTAATTAATTATGTTTGAAAATATAGGCTCTGCACTCTGCTCAAAACCCTGTGCCAAATTAGTGCAGGACCCTGTGCTCCTTTATAGAGACAATAGACTTTACGGTAGACCTACCAATGTACCAAACGTTGTCTGTAGATCGCCCATTGAACTGCTCATCTGAGATACATGGAGCAGAACTCAAATATTGACACTTGTACAACTCTACCCCTTTCTCATGCTGTAGGACACTTGCGTCTGGTATTTCATCACAATCAAACATATGAATTGGAGTAGAAGCTGGCCATTCACCCGTTCAGTTACATCATGACAGTTCTGTATGTGTTCTAAATTCCACATTGCCATCTACCCCAATAACCTTTGATTCCCTAACCTAACAGGATCTACCTCTGCCTTGAAAATATTCTGTGATTGTCAAGTTCACTGCCTTCTGAGGCAAAGATTTCCAAAGTTTCACAATCTTAAGAGAAAAAAATTACCCCTTATCTCTTTCCTAAATGGCACCCCCTTATTTAAAACTAACAATTTCCACTATTTTTCTGCTGACCCACCAGAGAAGATATCCCTTCCGCCTTCACATTGTCCAGACCATGCAGGATGTTTTACACTTCAATCAGATAACCCCTCACTCTTCTAAGCTTCAGTGAAAACAAGCCCAGTCTGCCTCAATTTTTCTCATAACACAAATGCCTTTATAGCCTTCCTGAGATAAGGAGATCAAAATTGCACATAATATTTGAGCTATGGTATCACTAATGCTCTATATAACTGAAGTATATCCTTCTTTCTTTTCCATTTAACACCTCTTGAAAAGAAGGAGAGCATTTCATTCAGCTTCCCAATCCATTGCTGTATCTGCATTCTAAATTCTTGTGACTCATGTCACCTAGATTCTTCTACACCTTGGGATTCTGCAGTCATTCTACATTTGATCATACTCTGCTTTTTTATTCTTCCTACCAAAGTCAACAACTTCACATTTTCCCACACTTCAAGGTAGTTGTGCTATAATGTGTATTTCATTAACACAAATTGGCTGTAACACGACTGATGAATACTGCGTCAGAGATAATGGGAACTGTAGATGCTGGAGAATCCAAGATAACAAAGTGTGAAGCTGGATGAACACAGCAGGCCAAGCAGCATCTCAGGAGCTCAAAAGCTGACGTTTCGGGCCTAGACCCTTCATCAGAGGAAGGATCTAGGCCTGAAATGTCAGCTTTTGTGCTCCTGAGATGCTGCTTGGCCTGCTGTGTTCATCCAGCTTCACACTTTGTTATGATGAATACTGGGTATTGTTTGGATAACACAAACATTCTGCTGTATGGGTGTAGCGATTTTCTATAGCACTTACCCTATAATGCGATTTTCTATGGGGATTTTCTATAGCTCAAGGTCGCAAAAGGATGCAACTATCAAGTTATAGAACTACCTGTACTCCATTTGCCAAATTTTTACCAACTCACTTAAATTGATCTATATTGAGCTGCATCCCTGTCGTGTCATTTTCACAACACACCAACCCATCCATCTTTCAAATATTTGCTAACTTAGCCACTGTTCTGTCATTCCCTCATTTAAGTCATTGTTTTAAATTGTAAAAAGTTGAGGGCCCAGCACAGATCCCACTCATCACATCCTTACAAACTTAAAAGACCCGGTTATGCACACTTTGTTTTCTGCCAGCCAGCCCATCTTTTATCTATGTCGGGATGATACTGCCTACACCACAAGCTCCAACTTTACACAATAACTTTTTTATGTGGCAACTGTTCAAATGTCCGCTTCAATGGAAATCCAAGTGTAGTACATTAGCAACAAATATAGAAATTGCTGGAAAAGCTCAGAAGGTCTGTCAGCATCTATGGAGAAAGATCAGAGTTAATGCTTCGGGTCCAATGACCCTTCCTCAGAATGTCAGTGCCACAGTACATCTATGCTTTAGTACACAGTACTCGAATGCACAGTGCACCTCTTTCGCCAAAGCACATGTTACTTCTTCAAATAACTCTAATAAATTGGTTAACCACAATTTCCCTTCAGAAAACCATGCTGATTCTCCCCATTATCTTGAGTTTTCCACGTGCCCAGTTATAACCTTAATGATTGATTCTAACACCTTCCTCATGTCAGCCATCAAGCTAACTGGGCTATATTTAACTGTTTTCTACCTCCCTCCCTTCTTGGAGAGAGTGATTATATTTGCTACTTTCCAGTCTGCTGAACCCCTCCTGAATTGCACGAAATTTGGAAAATTAACACCAATGCATGTCTTAGCTCAGTACAAACCTCTTTTAAAGCTTCAGGGTAAAATTCATCTGGGAGTTTGTCAGCCCACAGCTTCATCAGTTTTCACAGTACTTTCCTCGTGATTATAATTTCATCAAGTTCCTCTCTTTCTTCAACCTTTGAATTCACAGGTTTTACTTGGATGTTTCTTTGTTTTATAGAATGAAGACAGAAGCAAACTATCTGTTCACATCTAGAATTAACATCACATGCTAATCTTCACCTTATGCATTAGCTAAAGTACACATATTATCAATACCTGAGCTGGTAGCTTTGATAATGAGAGTGAGGAATGGGTAATATGTCTTCTTTATCTCAGTTTTCTTTTATTTTAAATTCATTCATAGGATATGGGCATTGCTGGCTGTGCCAGTATTTATTGCCCATTGCTAATTGCCCAGGAGAAGGTGATGATGAACTACCTTCTTGAACTGCTGCAATCCATGTGAATTGGGTAGACCCACAATGCTCTTAGGGAGGGAATTCCAGGATTTCAAACCAATGACTCTGATGAAATGACGATATATTTCCAAATCTGAATTGTGAGTGGCTTTGAGCGGAACGTTCAGATAATGATATTTCTATGTATCTGTTGCTCTTGTCTTTCTTGATAGAAGTAGTCATGGGGTTTGGAAGGTATTGTCTAAGGATCTTCAGTGAATTTCTGCATTGCAATTTGTAAATAGTACACGGCTGCTACTGAGCTTCGATGGCGGAGGATGTCGATGGCTGTGGATGTGGTGCCAATCAAGTGGATGGTGTCAAGCTTCTTGAGAGTTGTTGGAGCTGCACTGGAGGCAAGTGGGGAGTATTCTATCACACTCCTGACATGTGCCTTGCAGACGGTGGACAGGCTTTGGGGAGTCAGGAGGTGACTTGACAATATTCCTAATCTCTGACCTCCTCTTGTCGCCATTGTATTTATACATCATATCCTGTTCAGATTCTAGGCAATGGTAACTCCCAGGGTGTTCAGTGATTGTCTCTAACCTGGCATTTGTATGGCGCAAATGTTACTTGTCCCTTTTCAGCCCAAGCCTGGATATTGTATGGAGCATATTGATTTGGACATGGACTGCTTCAATATCTGAGGTGTCATGAATGTGACTGAACATTGTGCAATCATCAGTGGACATCTGTACTTCTGATCTTATGATAGATGTAAGGTCTTTATGAAGGAGCTGAAGATGATTAAGCTTAGAATGCAACCTGAGGAACCCCTACAGAGATGGCCTGGAGCTGAGTGACTCACCTCCAACAACCACAACCATCATCTTATGTATCAGATATGACTCCAACCAGCGGAGTGTTTGCCCCCTGATTCCCACTGACTTCAGTTTTGCTCGGGATCGTTGATGGCACACTTGGTCAAATGCAGCCTCGATGTTGAGGGCATCATTCAGCAGGATATCGCTGTGCAGGTGCTGCTTCTTATAGCAAGGTTGATGACACTGATGATCAAGAGTAGACTGATGGAGCACTAATTGTCTGGATTGTCCTGATTTTTGTGTAGAGGATATAACTGGGCAAATTTCCACATTGTCGGTCAATGCCAATGTAGTTGTACTGGAAGACGAACATCAGAAAGGAGATATTGTATGAGGAGGCTATTGTATTGAAGGCTATTACTGAAAATAAAAGTTCATCGTAAAATATTGGCATGGATAGGAATTAGCTGGCTAAATTGATTGAATTTTTTTGAAGAAGTGACAAAGAAGATTGGTGAAGGCAGAACAGCGAAAGTTGTCAATCTGGACTTCACTAAGATGTTCAACAAGGTTAGACTGGTTAGCAAGGTTAGATTACATGGAATAGAGTGAAACAAAATGGGTTTAAAGGTAGGAGTCAGAGAGTGGTGATGGAGGGTTGCTTTTCGAAGTAGAGGCCTGTGACTAGTGGTGTGCCGCAATGATTAATGCAGCGTCCAATGCTTTTTGTGAATATAAATAATCTGGATCTGAATATAGTTCAAAAAATTCAGAAAAAGATTTACGAGGATGTTGCTGAGGTTGGAGGGTTTGAGCTCCAGGGAGAGACTGAATAGCCTGGGGCTGTTTTCCCTGGAACATCGGAGGCTGAGGGGTGACCTTACAGAAGTTTATAAAATCATGAGGGGCATTGATGGGGTAAATAGCCAAGGTCATTTCCCTGGGGTGGGGGAGTCCAACACTAAAGGTTTAAGGTGAGAATGTAAGGATTTAAAAGGGACCTAAGAGGCAGCATTTTCATTTAGTGGGTGGTGCATGTATGATATGAGCTGCCAGGGGAGGTAGTGAAGCTGGTAAAATTACAACATTTAAAAGGCATCGGGATGTATGTATGACCAGGAAGGGTTTCGAGGGCTATGGGCCAAATGCTAGAAAATGGCACTAGATTAATTTAGAATATCTGGTTGACATGGATGAGTTAGACTAAAGAGTCTGTTTCTGTGCTATATATCCCTATGACTATGACTCTGTGACGATGAGCAGGAATAAATAGGGCTTTTTCAGACTGGCAGGTGTCAACAATGGTGTGCCTCAATGTTCAGTGCTGGGGCCTCAATTCCTTACTATTTATAGAAACAGATTTGGTTACAAGGATCGAAGGCATGGTAGCTAAATCTACTGATGATATAAAGATAGGTAGGAAAATAAGCTGTGAAATTCCTTTTTTAAAGGGGCCTACAAATGGATATACATAAGTTAACTGAGTGGGCAATGAACTGGGAAATGGTGTATAATGTGGAAAAGTGTGAAATAGTCCACCTTGGCAGAAAGAATAAAAAGAAAGGAAGCATATTACCTGAATGTGAGAGATTGGGGAGCTCTGGGATACAGAATGATCTAGGTGTCTTAGTGCATGAATCACAGAAGGTTAGCGTGCAAGTGCAGCAGGTAATCAGGAAAGCTATTGGAATGTTATAGTTTATTGTGAGAAGAATTGAATTCAAGGGAGTTTATGCTTCTGTTATACAGGTCATTGATGCGACTGCATCTGGTGTACTGTATATGGTACTGGCCACCTTATGTACTTGGGGACTTGAAGGATATTAATGCATTAGAAACAGTTCAAAAAAGCTTGGGGAGACTAATATCTGGAATGAGTGGATTATCTTAAGGAATGAGAAAAGATGAATTTAGAAGAGAGAGAGCTGTCATTATTGAATTACATATGTAGCTGAGGGGATATGGTGGATGTTGAAGGTATGTTTCTTCTTGTGGGAGAATCTAAAAGCAGGGGGTCAAAAATTATAAACTTGGGCCAACCATTTAAAACAAGATTTAGCAAACATTGTTTCTCTCAGAGGAATGAGAGTCTTTGGAATTCTGTTCCTCAAAAGACAGTGGATGTAGAATCTTTACATGTTTTTCAGACAAAGGTGGATAGATTCTTGATTAAGTAATTTATAGACTATTGGGGATATGCAGGAATAGAAAGTAAAGTCGCTGTAGCCCCAGAGGACCATAGTGCTGCTCTGTCATTAGCAAGAGAGGACTAGTCTTGAGTTTAACAGAGGGACCCTCATTCTCAGGTGAGGGATGAGATTGAGAATACAGGACCATCATAGTAATGTCAGCCAATAGAGTTGAGGTTAAAACCAGATCACCCATAATCTTATTGAATGGAGAAATGGGTTTGATGGGCCGGGTGGCCTACTTTTGTTCCTTGTTCATAATGTCTACTGTTTGAGCTCTACTGCTGATCACAATCTCAGCCATAGCTGCTTCAATGGTGGAGAACAATATCTATTCCATTAGGTTAAGTATACAGTTTGTTCCCAGCGCCCCGTTTATGGCCCCAGTTTAAATTAATGGTCACTGTGGCCAGCGAAGGACATCACCAAACTCATGGTGAAAGAATGATAGAACATAGAACATAGAACAGTACAGCACAGAACAGGCCCATTCAGCCCACGATGTTGTGCCGACCATTGATCCTCATGTATGCACCCTCAAATTTCTGTGACCATATGCATGTCCAGCAGTCTCTTAAATGACCCCAATGACCTTGCTTCCACATCCGATTGGATTTAGAGAGACGTCCTTCTCATATACTCAGAAGAGTAGGTTAGTATTGAAGTCAGTGGTTTTTGTGTGGATTCTTAATGTGGAAGCCATCTAATCCATTTAAATTGTTTCCTGCGTTGTTTTCTCCAAGGGTCTAAGGTTAGAATCATGCCAAATATTCCTAGACAGTTACTTGAAAATGGAAAAAACAAAAATGTGTTTAAATTTACATTATTTTGTGTTGTTAAGAATCTTTCTTTGCTGTTTAAACCACAAAGGCAAGCTATTACTCATGTGTCCTTTGACCTGAAGAATTGCATGAGGAAGGGACTTTGGTACTATCAGTAGGGGGAGAGGGTGATTGAAAATAACAGAGAAAACAATCTTGCAAGTAGAAAATCAAACTGCTATAAAAACACTTTTCAAGGAAAAAATATCTTTACAAGCACTGTAAATTTGTTTAACATTGGAGAATGGAGAAAAACAACTGACTATATTATTCAAATACATTTATTTATTCTGCTAGATTGATTTTAATGAGATTTAAATTAAAGCTCTGTTCATAGAGCCCAGCTGTCTCTCAGGAAATGCCTTGGTGCCTTCCACACAGTGATTCCTGAGAAACTAAATCTATTTTACAGCAATAAAAAGGCCATAAAACACACTGAATAATTTATTGCAAGCTTTCTGTCAACGGGAAGGTGTAGAGAGGTTTTGCAGAAGAGATTGCTTCAGGAAAGAGTTTTTTTTACTTCTTTGCTTGATAATTTATGAGCGTGTACACTGCAAGACAGAGTACATCAGCAAGTTGGGAATACAATATATTGTCAACAGTACACTACAGAGATTCACAAGCCACAAGCAGCATTCTGGTCCCATTCAGGTCTGATTAATGCAACTGATCAATTAGGACAAATCATTGTTTTATAACTTTAACATTATATGTTATTGGGAATAGGATTCCTAGTAAAAATATGGCAATTTAACTAGCAATTAAATCTGTAGTAATTATGTCAAAATCTGTCATCCTTGTGTGCAAATAAGATTGTCCATTAGAGACTGTTGATGGCTTGCAGCTGCATTTATATACATTACCAACATAAAAGAAATTGAAAAAAAGTGCAATCTCCTGCTGCACAAAAATTAAAACCATGTGATCTTGAATCTGAGTGGATATTGATCCAAAATTTCACAATTCGGCTACATTTAAGTTAGCTACTACACAGTTGTAGAGCTGTGGATTCTGGATTGGAATGATGTATACTTCAGAAGTACCACAACATAAATTCTATTGAGTTTCAGGATGCAATGAAGATTCCCCCTCTCTTTTTGTTACAACCTCATTCATGGAATTGAGATGCAATGTTTCCAATTTGATTACTTTCTTGAGGAATTGTGGCACAGGCTACAGTGGAGGACGACTCATTAAGACAAAAGTACTTGGATAAACACCAACAACACAACTTGCATTTATATTGTAGCCTTAATATAGTAAAACATGAAGGTGCTTCACAAGACTTAGCAACAAAACTTTGATATCAAGGCACATTGGGAGTGCTCAGTAAAGAATTAGCCTTCAAGGAGCATCTAAAGTTGGATAGAGAGTTGCAAAGGCTTAGGGAAGGAATGCCAAAGGGTGGGGAGGGGATTCCAGAGTTTAGAGCCTAAATAGCTAAAGGCACCACTGTCAATGTTATACCGATTAAAATTGAAGATGCATAAGGGGATGGAAGTAAAGAAGCACAATGATCTTGGGAAGTTTTAAGGCTAGAGCAGCTTACAGTAATAAGGAAGGATGAGGCTATAAAGAGATTGAAAAGCAAGGAAATTGGAAACTCAAACATTGGCAAACACTGTTTCTTGAGGACCCTCTCAGCTATATTTTCCATTCCCATGGAAAGCATTGAATTTAAATAGAATTACTTAATGAGGATTTGGTTTGCATAATAGACATTCTCATTTGATTCTGACATTAAGTGACGTATAGGGGAAAGAAACAGAGAAATAAGAGCATCAGGAAGCTGTATGGGAAGTTGGGTTACTTAGGGACCACTAAAGAAGAGTTAGATCTATCCAGCAGAAACTATTTTTCAGGAGTATTTTCTGTAGAGTTTGTGTTGGAGCTCCGGCTCTGGATGCCATACTTTGTCCCAGAGGTTTTGAATGAGTTGCAATTATTGCTGTGGCCAGATTGGCAACTGAGTTCAAGAGTAAGGAATATAACAAAGAAAGGATCCACTGCTTTCACCACTTATACCTCAACTTTGTATCATAATTTGGTACTTTGTAGATATGTTATGGGAAAGTTGTAATTGGTAGCCAGATTAAAGAATGCAGAGAGACATTAAATAACGAAATTGTATGTAATTTCATAAACCTACCGAAGGAAGATAGACTGCCACATCTCCAATCCCAGCCACAGGGCCAACGTTGAGGCCAGATTGTTGTCAGTTGCTCTTCATGTGGCATTAAGTGTTGGATGTACACATTTGTTCCCTCAGAGACTTGGCATTTCTTCTTATTTCGTGTTGTCATCACAAGCAGAAGGAATATATTATGTTTGTAAGTTTCTGAAGTTTATAGATCCTACAATCACTACTTGAAATGAGCCATAGAATGTGGAGAGTAATGGAATGTTCAAGGATCTACGATGAGGACCTCCATCCAATGAATTACACTAGCAACAACAACAAGCTATGAATCAATATTCAAGTTATGGAACCTGTCCTTGAAATTTAACTGTAAATCCCTGGCATCATTCTAAATTGGCACTTTGGCAGTTTCTGTTGCACTGTTTGTGAATTTTCCAACGCTGTATATCTGACTAAAAACTAGAACTCAAGCTAGTTTCCCTCCACTGAGGTAGTTAATTATTTCAGATATTCTATTTCTAATTATCTTTAGGCCTTAATGAATTTGAGCCCCACCCTGAAACATTTTCAGCATTGCAAAATGAAAGCAGTGGGGCATTTCAGAGCCCAAGTATTTTTCACATTTGTAACTGTGACATATGAGACAAAAACAGATATGTTTCAGAGACAATGCGATCAGTCCACACCAAGTGGATGACCATTGGCCATACTGCTACAAATGGACAGATAGTTGGTAGCTGATTGATCTGGTCGGGAGCTAAGAAGTAAAATGTAGCTTCTTGCACAATGAGTCCTGCTACGGTCACATTATATTTCACACTCAGTAATTTACTTACCTAATTGATAAGCTGAGAGCCTGTTTCCCCAGCAAAAAAAAACGTTTTTACATGTCATCTATAGACATGTTGTTCTAAATGGTAGAAATCGTGTACCATGTCCCTTTAAAATTGCTGTAAAATAGTATAGGCATTAATGAAAAACAAAGCATTTGCATTAGCATCAGATTGCTTCAAAATTGTACCTTTTTGTGCGAAGAGGTTCTGAACTAGTAAGTCAGGAACCTGTTTTTATGATGCCTTGTCTATAAACTTAAACCTCTATCAGTTATTTCCACATTTAATAATTAAGTTTTGTTAAATGACTAATTGTTACTAATTATTTAATACGTGTTTAGTCATAAATATTATTTATGGGTTTGAGAGAAATGCATTATAAATTGTGAAATGGATAGCTCTAAACTGATATCAGTAATGTTGTTTCATAGTACAATGTAGATATTATCTGTAATAGATTAGTTCAATGATTAAGATGTGTATGGAAGTTTTCATGCACATTATTTCAGTCCATTTTTAATGATGTGCACCGTTCTGTGAAAATTGCTGTTTGCAGAATTAGGTTAGGAACACATCTGCTGAGCACACATTGCTATATAGGCTTTTCACATTAAACTTGGTGTCATGTAAATTACCTTATAAAATAGCAACTGCATTCCAAATTGCAGCTGTTTCCTGAAAAATACTGACAATTTCCAATCCAAATTGATGACAAAGTGTGTGGAGATGCACCACCATGGCCTGTCACTTAAAACATATTGTTGACAAGATAGAATTCGTGGAGGACATTATTTGAATTTCAAGATCTTTCGTGGGGCCATTTCACAAGAATAGTCTTGTTAATACCAGAAAAGTGCATCTTTACACTTAGTTAGAAGCTTACACAGTGTGGCTGCACAACATGTGACTTGATAGCAATTATTCCCATAATAGCCATAATACTGACCTCAGTAGTAGACTACAACACCAAACTAATGCCAGCAGTGCTGTAGATAAGTTAATGTTATGCCTTATTATTTTGACTAATATAGTTAAATGAATATTCCACAGTTCACTTTGATGCATATTACCTGGATATATTTGATGTAGATTTCAATAGAAAATTGCAGTACAGTCTGTAAGTAGAAGAGCAGTTAATGCAGAAATAAATGTACTGCATTAACTTTTTTAACTTTCAGCTGGGATCACCTAGAATATCACTTATCTGTTAAGTTAAAATGTTAATATCTCTTGTGAATGCTTAATAAGTGACTTGCTCTCAAGAACAAAAAGAGTGAAATTGATAACATTGAAGTGTGAGACTTACAGTAAAACCTATTAAGTAGTAATTCAGATATGACAAATGATATCAAGATTGTTGACTGGCATGTTTGTCTTTAGCTTGATATACACAAAATGTGAAGTACAACTCAAACTGTACATTTTTTTGCATGTTGTTTCCGTCCTTGTGAATTTATTAAAACAAATTAAGGTTATTACAAACCTGTACTATTTTGCCAGAAGTTCTTGAAAATGAATTTCTTCTCTGTTTTCAAAATATTTTCAGTACATAATCTGGCCAGGTAATTTTTTTGTAATGTTAGAAAAATTGGAGAAATCTTGTGTCAGTCCTGCTTCTCATAATAAACTTGCAGGTCCTGACTCCTCTTGCATTTTTTCACCTTTGTATAATATCATTGCCAAGTCTCCATTGTACCACTATGTGGCAATGAGGGCCAATGGCCTGCATCAGTGAGTTGCCTTCTTTAACAATTGCATTACGTTCAGGATGTTTTAGTCTGCAATTTATAAAGCACAGCTGTGGCCAGGATCAGCTTACTCAGGAGAATATGAGGAGTTTCTGAGCCTGAAGACTGCAAGGAGTTTCACTCAGTTTCAGATACAAAGATTTCTTATTCAGTATTTTTTTGTACCTTGACATAGACTTGTATGAGACAAAATTTTGTCTCTCATCACTCCTTACCCAAACTGAGGATTTCTCAAGACCAGTTATTAACATTCTCCATGAATATACCCTTTTAAGGATTATTACTTTGGAACAGCACACGACTCCCTTCCTGTTTACCCCACGATCTACAAGGCACAAGGTAGGAATGTGATACAGTACTCTGCACTTGCCTGGAGAAGTGCAGCTCCAATAACATGACTTGGAACGAGACTGCAGTTCAGTCATTGTTGCTAGGTCAATATGCTGTACCTATATCCCTAACAGCACTGTTGGTGTATTGACACCAAAGGAACTGTAGTCGTTCAAGAAGATATCTCACCACAGTATACTTTAAGGTGATAGGGATAGACTGTGAATGCTGATGTAGCCAGCAATACCAATTTCAATGAATGAATAAATAGTAATAGACCATGTCAGATCCTTACCCAGGACACATGTAAAAGAACAATGCAACATACCAAAGACATAATATGACAGGTCTGGCATCTGCTCCATCATGACTTGCAGCTGTACTCATCCATTGTATCCCATGCTCCATAGCTACAAAGGGTGACTGCCACATTCCACCTCTATGATACTGCTCAGTTGTTGCTGTTACAGTTGTAATATCAAAAAGGCTACACTATGAGCTTGCACCTTACATGGCTAATGCCCATTAATTCCCTTCAGCATCACAGCAAGGCAACAGCAATTATAGAATTATTGGGCCATACATTTCAATGTACTTAATGAACTTCACAAGGGCAATCAAACTCATACAAATCACTTTGCAAACTCTTATAGGAAGCACTTCAACTTCCCTTCCGTTCTGTGAGGGATAGATGTAGTTCAGGCCTGTGTTGCAGTCCTAGCATAGTCCTACATGATTAATCTTATTAGAAGTACAAGCACTTCACCTACTTTTTGAGATTATTGAACTTCATGAGGCACGAGTCTCTTATTCTGGGAGTGAGAGGTGGTGGAGAAAAAGCAGAGTTAATGTTTCGGGGCCAATGACTGTTCCTCAGAATTCATTGTAGCTATGAGAGGATAGTATATATGCGGAAGATCGGGAGTGGGGTAGTGGGCATGACATAAAGGAGTAAGCGATAGGTAGAGATGGATTCTGGAGGGAGAGAAAGATATTTAGGCAGACAGAGGGATGGATAATGGTAAACCAGGAAGAAAGAAATGCAATTAATTGCTGCAATAAACAGGTGTAAATGGGTTGGCTGTACTGAAAGCAGTCCATGTCACAACAGGACCTGATGTATGGGCCTGGGTAAAGAACGTGGAAGAAGGTGTTCAGGCGCTAAAATTATCAAACTCGATATTGAGCCTTGAAGACTGCAGGGTTCCCAAGCAGAAAATGAGGTGCTGTTCTTCCAGCTTATGCTGAGCTTCGCTGGAGCACTGCAGCAGGTCTGAGGCAGAGACATTGGCCAAGGAACATGGTGGTGTGTTGAAGTGGCAGGCAACTGGAAGCTCGGAGTCGTTTTTATAGACAGGATGTATGTGTTCTGCAATTTGGTTGCCTTGTCTGTGTTTCACCTCCCCAGTGTAGAGGAGACCACATTATGAGCAATGGATGCAATAGAGTGGGTTGAGGGAAGTGCAGGGAAATCACTGCTTCACCTTCTTCTAGATGCTATTCGTTCTAAAGAAGGGTCACAGGACCTGAAATGTGAACTGTACTTTCTCGCCACATATTCTGCCAGACCTGCTGAGTTTCTCCAGTTATTTCTGTTTTTGTTTTAGATTTCCAGTGTCTGCAAGTCTTTGTTTTATTTTACTGAGAGAATTGGTCATTTTTGCTACTGTGATGTCATTAAGGTAGAAAGAATAAGATTTCTGGGAGGTTTGGTGGCATTAATACCCACCTGTAAGTGTCTCCTTATCCTTATTATCTCCATAACAACTTGGAGGTTTAACTCTATAAAGGTTAGGGTGGTTCTTCTGTGATGCCTGGATGCCAGTCTATGTTGCCTGTTCCAATGGCTTCTGCTGCACGTACACCTGAAAGCTTGTTCAGGTTGAACTAGCCTTCTATAACGGCTCGCAATAATATTTTGCTTTTGTACTTTATTCTTTAATTTATAAAGCCAAAGATCCAATCTGTAATGTTTAATGTGCACTCATCCTGCCCAGCAGACTTCAGCAATTTGAACATGCAGCACAATGTATATCCCCATATGCCTCTGCTGATCCAATGCTTTTGGAATTACATCCTTTATTTTGTTTTGAATCACCCGTTCTTCCTCCCAGAATGTATTACTTATTACTTTGCCTTAAGCCTCCCTATGATCTCTAGAAGTTAATCACAATCCTCAACTGCAATACTTTCAATTTTGTGTCAAATGCAAACTTTGAAGTTTTCCCCTGTACACTAAAGTTTAAGGTCTTCACATAGATCAAGAAAAGCAATGGTCCCAATGAATCTTTGAAAAACTCCATTATCTACCTGCCTCAAGACTGAAAACACCATTCTGCTTCCTGTCAATCAGTACCCTGCTGCCTGTGTCCATTTGTTCCAGGGACATGGCTTTGTGGCACCCTATCAGATACCTTTTTGGAATTTCACGTGGCCCCTTCAACTGCAAAACATTTTTCAAACCTGCTTGTTACCTCATCAAAAAAAAACTCAAATTAGTTAAACATGCACTACCCTTTATGCTGATTAATGCCAAAAACAATTCCAGTGAATAGGCAAGTTAGCTAAGCCTGGAACGCCTCCTACAAATTTTTTGCTGATTGCCATCAGGCGCAAATCTATTTTCCATTGGCATAGCAATGGAACATATCACTATGAGCAGCTATTTAATTGAGGGCAGACCAAAGCTTGTGAAATTATATAGAAGCTTCACATCCTGCCTTGTAATAAATGGTTAGAGTGGGTTGGGATGATAGAAAAACCTTTTTGCCTTTCAACTGTGTCCTGCATTTGGTGTAAGTGCAGTGAATTCTAAACAAAGGGAAATGGCCATTTAAATCAATCAGACAGCATTTGAGCAGGAAGTTCCAAATAAACCACACATTTGAAATCTTGTATAAACAGTTGAATCATAAAATATATACATTCTGTGGTATTCAGCAATCTATTTGGATAAAATCATGACCTCTAAATGTTTGTGTAAACCCTATAATATTGCAGTTTCAGCATTTGCTTGATTATCCAACCAAGATTTGTGGCACCTCACAAAAGAAGAAAAGATAAATTGCCTGTGTGAGGACTTTTGGAAGAAGTGTGAATATCAGAAACCTGAAGTGAAAAGTAAGCACTTTAGAAATGCAGAGCAGGCCAAATGGTATCTTTTTCAAATAACCCATTTTCTGTACGTAGTCAGAATGTACTTTTACATTCTTTTTAAAGCTGTTTTCTATATTTCAGCAATTTTCTAATGTCAGCCAATTACAAGTCAATCACAGAAAGAGAAAAAAATGCCCCCAACCAATGTGCACATGTGTACATTCAGCAGGATATACCAAATTATGATGAGGAGAATTAAGCTGAAACACTTGGTCCAATTGGACTTATCTCATATGAGATTGGATACATCAGATAAATTGGGGAATGAATTTGGGTCTTTACTGTGGCTTTCTATTTTCTTTCTCCACTGCAACTACCTATGTTGTGACCAAGGATGTTATTATGATTTAGAATTCATGGCCCCTTTCTTCATGAGGAAATTGGGACATAAACAACTTTACAATGTGTTTTGGTTAGAATCTACTTGAAAGGATGCATTTTCTTCGATCACCTGATCCTGGTTTAGCTATCAATAAGCAGTTGCAAGGTGAAATAAGTGCAGGACAAGTAGTTACTTTGCACGGTGTCAATTTGTTCGCAATGTATCTGCTGTTCTGGTAGACATTGAATGCCATTGTGTTAACAAATATATTTCATCTCTGGGCATCAGGGAGAATATTTACAAATTCAAGACACAGACACAAAGAAGACAGTCATGCTACAGCAAGCTTTACAGAAACAAGCTTTACCCAGGAGAGCCCAAGTTTTAACATGAAGTTAAGGATTCACTGAAGGGTATATTTCAGGTGTTTTCTTCATTTTTGTAATTAAATGAGATGAGAAGTGATATTGATTTTTCTGTTGGTTTTATAAACCAAACAAATGTTCTTCCTTAGAGATAGTAAGAACTGCCGATGCTGGAGTCAGAGATGACACAGTGTGGAGCTGGAGGAACACAGTGGGCCAGGCAGCATCAGAGGAGCAGGAAAACTGACATTTCCGGTTGGGATCCTTCTTCAGGAATGGGCTGTTTCTGAAGAATGGTCCTGACCCGAAACGTCAGCTTTCCTGCTCCTCTGATGCTGCCTGGCCTGCTGTGTTCATCCAGCTCCACATTGTGTTATAAATGTTCTTCCTTATATGTTTGCCTAAACAAAGAATAAATCAGAATGATATTCCTCCTAGTGCGAACTTCAGCAATTGAATAGAAGTATGTGTATTACACATAGAAATCTACGTCAGAGGCAGTGCAAATCAATTTAAATAAGAACAAGTGACTAGATTCTTCAACGGATTACTTGACACTATTGAACTGGGTTAGATACCTGTTACAGGCACAAGTTGATAAAAGATAACTACATACGCTCTGCATGTGTTATCATGGTTTGGAATTCATGGGTCCTTCCTTCATGATTTCAATAATACAGTGAGTAAATAGTGCACTTATTCTAAAACTATTAGGTGGCGATCAGGAGTTGTGTCATCATGTTTATTTAGTGAATGGAGCTGATTCAGTAACACAAATGACAAAGTTGTTCCGTCTTTTGTCAAAGCTTGCATAAATGTAGACTTAGGTGAGTAATAATGGCATCCACATCTGATGAAATAGCTCATTTTTTACTCTCAGAATAGTGGTGGCATTAATTGCAGTCACACTTCCTTAGGTTTAAATGATAAAGGTAAAGTTGCCATCATTCTACTGTACAATAGGGCTGCTGTCTCATTACAGAAAGATAACTGTTGGTATTTTAACCTGAGGGTCACCTGGGCCAAGGGGAGAAGTTAAGTAGGAGAGTCTTTCATAATAACCTCAGCTGGCCTGGGAATTGTACCAAGCTTTTGGCATCACTCTGCATTGCAAACCAGCAGTCCAGTCAATTGAGCTACAGTAATGCAACTGCATTTACGTTATGAATATTTGTCTGAGCTCCAAACCTCACCAACAGATTGAGTTCAGCAGGGGATCTTTATACAGCTGTCAAAGGTATTATGAGCTTTGCTTTGATTAACAATCAAATCAGTTATTAGCTGGCTTTTGTTCTTTTAAATGATATTTCAATGATTTTTGTTTTAGAAAATGACAATTTATAGTCATGTAAGGGGTTTGAAATATTTTTCAGATGAAATTTGCGTTGTGCATTTGGTTATTGGTTTAAGATCACTTCATAAGATGAAATGCTGCATAAAGTACTTGAATGAAGCCAAACACTTTCACAATTCCGACCCTTGTCTTTGCTAAAATAAAAACCTTATCATCAGTCACTGTAGGAAAGACACAATTGAATACTAATTATGGCATTTGAAGTCATCAATCACTTTTAAACTTAGCTGGTCAGTTAACAAAATTGAGAGTCATGGAGTAGAAGAGCCAATATTCATTTAACTGAAAAATTGGCTTAAGGAGAGAAAACAAAGAGTTATAGTAAAGGTTTATTTTTCGTACTGTATTTTGAAAAGGTTTTGAATGATGATTTTATTTTGACAGTTTAATGACTATCTCAAAGACTTCTGAACATTATTTTGGGGCTTGTGAGATATGTATTTTTTGGATACTGAGTAAGTGAACATGCAGTGATATGAGGGAGGTACACAGGGGACATGGGGCATATAATTTGCATGAGTGAGTGTAGGGCTGGGAGTGTGTAAGGGCTGAAGGCTAGCGTGCCTAACTCTCAGGTGCACAACTGTCCTGCTATCCCACTGAACAGATACTGGATTTCTAATGGACCCATCTTGGCTTTCACCTGCCGCAGGCTGCTCTGGGAAGACCTATCTCCTACCCCATGCCTCTAGCATCCTTTGATAAAAATAACATTGATGGGCACTGCTTCCCAGGAGGAAACATTGGCATGTATGGAAAGCTCCTGACTACAGTTCCTTCCTTAAAAGGAAAAACCTGACCCAACGTCTTTATGCTGACTATCAGCTGTGCAGTATTCACTCAAAGATTCATCGTGCCTATTTTCTTGTTAATAACTGAGTCAAACAGACAAATCATTTTTTACTTTAAAACATATTCAGTTGTTCTGTCTCACACTTTGAAGTGAGGCATGTATGATCACTGAATCTTTCATAAAGGAATATTCCATTAAAAATTATCTTAGCGTCAACAGTACAGCTCATAAATCAGAAAAAAAATTGTAGTCCCAAATAACATGCTTATTACTGGATGCACGCAGCATACATGTTCACCTTTGCCTAGCCAGGAAAGGGACCAGGATTCAACAATATAGCTCAAGTTTTAAGTAGGCATCATTCCCAGAATAAACACAGCCACACACAACTCTACAAATGCTGTGTATATGTCACAATTGTTTCTGCATTTGCGTTATTGAACAATCCGCAAAAAACATAAAAAGCTCCTTGCCTTCTCAGTTACAATATTTTGGCCTGCACAAGAAAATGTTCATCAAACTATGCTGTATCAGTTTACACGGGTTTTTACACATCTTAAATTGGGGCAGATAGTGACGATCACTCCGAAGATCCTCACTTTGATTGTTCATGTTATTTTTCATTGACGTTTTTCTAAAAAAAAATTTGTTACAGAAGTGCAAGTGTAAGTATATGGTTATACAATAAATACTCTTCTGTTTTTGGTTTCCACAAATTCATCATAGTACATGTCTGGTAATAATCTTAGATGTCAAAACTAGAAATACAAGAGCAGTGCACTGAACGATGTATAATTACTTCACTGGTGTTGTAGTCAAACAGGGAGATAGCAAACAGATTTGCTGCTGGCAGCTGTTCAGCTTGCACCCTCCTTAACCTTTCTTGACTTTGTTGCTTTCCGAACAATGACTGCAATGCCTTCCAATCCCAGACATTGAGCTTCCTGGACTGGACTTTATTTCGTTGTTTCCCTGTGTTATTTCAAATTTGTTAAAGTTTTGAGCGCTGACTTTCTGGAGTTCTACCGCTGTTTCTATCTTTAAAGCAATGGACCTGTAATATTTTACTTCTCCTGTTTGAAATGTATGGGATGGTTTTATTTGTTTTGTTATTTTAAGAGAATTATATTTTAAAAAGTACAAGTTTACAATTTTGCCACATTGGACACTGATCGCTGATTCCGCTTGGGAACCCTGCAGCCCAATTGTATCAATATAGACTTCACAAGCTTCAAAATCTCCCCTTTCCCGACTGCATCCCAAAACCAACGCAGCTTGTTCCCGCCTCCCTAATCTGTCCTTCCTCCCACCTATCCCCTCCTCCCATCTCAAGCCCCACCCCCCACCTCCTACCTACTAGCCTCATCTCATCCCCTTGGCCTGTCCGCATTCCCTGGATTGACCTACGGGGATAAGGCAGGACCAGGATACTGATTGTGGATGATCAGCCATGATCATAATAGTGGTGCTGGCTTGAAAGGCCGAATGGCCTACTCCTGCACCCGTTGTCTATTGTCTATTGTCTATCCCCTCCCTACCTCCCCGCCTACTCTCATCTTTACTGGCTCCATCCCCCGCCTTTGACCTGTCTGTCTCCTCTCCACCTATCTTCTCCTCTATCCATCTTCTATCTACCTCTCCCTCCCTATTTATTTCAGAACCCCCTTCCCCCCCCACCATTTCCGAAGAGGGGTCTAGGCCCAAAATGTCAGCTTTCCTGCTCCTCTGATGCTGCTTGGCCTGCTGTGTTCATCCAGCTCTACACCTTGTTACCTCGATCTACTACCATGTTGTGGCCTTTTGCCTTTATCGGTATATTTGTACCTGTTGTGGTGACACTTACTTTAGATCCCATAACAAAAGATGTGGGTAAAACGATGCTGTAAAGTTCAGGAAATGCTCATTACAGTTCCCAGCCCACACATATTTTCTGAGCTAACGCTAAGCTATTTGGTTACAATAGTCACATGTTCCATGAGCATGTCATGCTTCAGATGTCCATGTCAAAGATGGAGTTGAAGACCCTTATACCCTCAGGCCATACCATGACACAATGATGATATCACAAGCATGTCTCGTAAAGGTATACCGTATACTAGCTCCAGGACACAACTAAACTCACACAAAGTCTTGATCTAAAGAGCTTTCATTCATTCAATTCCTTGAATTATTAACATGGGTGGAAATATTCTACTGTAATCCAGGGAATCGAGTGACACAGTAGCTCAAGGGCTGAAATGTTTTCAAAATTGTCATGCATGCAATTTCCAAAGCAGCAAATTGTTTACGTTCCTTGATTAGGACTTGTGTTTTTCATTCCATAGAGACAGATAACATTTTCAAAAAAATTGATAAACTTCCAAGCTACCAAAGGAAAATATCAAAAGGCCAAGTCTTCATAAGGCTTTAACTGTAATAAATTAGCTAAGCCAACATAGATCCAACATTATCGAATAGAAAACTACCAGCAAGCTGAAGAAAAGGTACTTTCACATTAACTAATTAACTCAGTTGAGATAGATCTTACAAATCCTTTCCCATGTGCCACACATCTGACAGCTGTGTAAGATTACACAAACAAGTCTACATTTAGTTCCACCTCTCCGGCAGCCTCACTTCTGCCTGATGTACTATGTTAAAATTTCTATTGTCCTTCCAAAATTATTCCAGTCAATCTAAAGCTTCAGGGTTCAATCTTCACTAATAAGGCCAATCTTGGCACCTTCTTGTTCTCAAAATCTCCAAACGTCCCAAGTATCAGAGATATTGGGAACTGCAGATGCTGGAGAATCCGAAATAGCGAGGTGTGGAGCTGGATGAAGTATGTTTTTGAACAAAAGGCAAGCTTTCACAAGCACAGTGCTTGATTTTTAACAACATATGGTGTTGAGAAAATGTGGCTAAACAGAGAAAGAAATGAAAGGCTATGGGTTTGTTGTAGTCTGTCCTCGATTCTAAGTTGGCAGGACGTGTGCTTTGGAGATGAAATGAGAAAAAAATTCACGAAAATATAAGAAATGTTCAGCAGATAATTAAGTCACTTGGCGTAAAAATACAATGTTATTAGCTTTGCCATCACCAGAAAACACAATATTAACTGTTATATCAGTGATAATGGGAACTGCAAATGCTGGAGAATCCAAGATAATAAAATGCGAGTGCTGCTGGGCCTGCTGTGTTCATCCAGCCTCACATTTTATTAACTGTTATATATTCTCTTTATTTATTGTCAGATAATGAGTTTAGAAAGTGGAATCTTTAGTCATGCCTGTCAATACCAGAAACCAATTGGTCTGGAGTCCATGGCAAAACATCTGTGAAATGCTATTAAATATTAAAAAAAGAAAATGCTATGATTCAAAATAAGGATAAAGAATGCTTTCTCAAATTTAGAAGATGTAAGCTAGTTAGGAATGAGGAATTGGTGAAGATGGTGCAATGAGTTGAACAATCAAGCCATTTTGAATTTGCTGCCAGATTGTTTTTTGAGTTAAACTTGGCCATAAATGTCTTCTTGAGGGGCCAGAGATCATTTGCTTGATTCAGGATGACAGAGAGCTTGGGCATCATGCCTTAAAATTCCTGATTGTTTAAGTGCAATTAACATATAGGAGTCTACTTGAGAAAGTATTTACTTATTTTTGCAACTGATTCTGAGAGATAGTGCATTTTCTGATTCTATATTCTGATAAAATGAGTTTGAGGCACATATCTATTTCATATCACAGTTTGGTAAAGCTCACTATAGTAAGTTCATTACCCGATACTCAGTGAAGTATCAGAACACACCAGCAATAATTCACAATTCCTCCTTCTCAAGAAAATAAAAATCTGTCAAATGAATGAAAGCTCATAGCCTTTCAAATGTTTACATGAATTAGATACTGCCGAAATCAAGTTCAAAATGATAAGTTTTTGAATGGGTCATCGATACTGCCCTGAGCAGGCAAACATTCTCGCCTACACTAGATTTGCTGTAACATTCCAATTGAAATATTCTTTGAAAAATTGATCAAATTTGTCACAACAAAATAATTAATAATTTCATCGATAGCTATGGTTTTGATTCTAGCCCACAAAATACTTTAATTTTTGTGTTGAAAATGTGGAGCTATTTTAGTTATATGTATGCAGTTTTGAATTCAGTTGGTGGTGTGTTTACCAACACAGCTGGGTGGGAGTATAACAGTGCTCACCATTTTACATAAAAATCAGACAGCAACTTGTACTGACTACAGATGAACAATTATATACTAAGTTAGGAAATTGCTGTTCAAGATGACTTGTTCCCAGTGAAGCTGGTAGGTAATTTCATCTCACGGTGAGCTTCAGCATTAAAATAGCTGGAATGTTGTGAAGTTGCTGTACTACTGAATGTCTACCCACTAGACCCATCAGAAAAAGTTAGGGCTTATCCATTCCAGTGAAAGTACTCTTCCAATTTACATAACATAGTTTAACTGATTCATAACCAATAACCTCACTGATATTGAAAATTAACTTTAGCAAACATGACCATTTATTCTTTCAGATTTTATCAGGAATTTGAAATTGCAGAAAAGGAAGTCTTTTTTTGCATTGCCAGTCTCTTATTTCTCTCAATCTTGTCTTCCTTTCCCTTGCTTTATTTCACTTTCTGTACCAGATTTGACATTGATAACAATGTTTCCACTAGCACATATTAGTTCCGATTCACTGCACCACACAACCAGCCCAGCTCTTCCCCTCCACCCGCTGCATCCCAAAACCAGTCCAACCTGTCTCTGCCTCCCTGACCTGTTCTTCCTCTCACCCATCCCTTCCTCCCACCCCAAGCCGCCCCTCCATCTCCTACCTACTAACCTCATCCCACCTCCTTGACCTGTCCGTCTTCCCTGGACTGACCTATCCCCTCCCTATCTCCCCACCTATACTCTCCTCTCCACCTATCTTCTTTTCTCTCCATCTTCGGTCCGCCTCCCCTTCTCTCCCTATTTATTCCAGAACTCTCACCCCATCCCCCTCTCTGATGAAGGGTCTAGGCCCGAAACGTCAGCTTTTGTGCTCCTGAGATGCTGCTGGGCCTGCTGTGTTCATCCAGCCTCACATTTTATTATCTTAGTTCAGATTCTATGCTGCTATTATGATTCTTCTATTTGCTCTGTTAAGGAGATAGACACAGGTACCATAAGTGCTTTATAGATGGCTGGCCAAAGGAACTTCCTATGCAAAGGCGCAGCGGAAGGGTACGAGCAAATGAACAATACGTGAAGGCCTGGTGCCTTTTTACTCACAATGCATCATAAAATCTTCTTCAATATGGTTTTGTGAAAAGCCTATTTTCTTTTGTTCCTGTTCTGATCATTTAATACAGAAGTAATGATTTATTGCTAATTAAGACATTTCTCCTTTCCAATAAACTGGCCATTTTGCTTGCAATATGTTTGCATCTTTGAGGCTTGGGTAAGACGCTGATATTCACAGAATGCTAATTTGAGCTGCTGTCCGCCTGCCAACATTTTTGGCCATTGAGTTAAGCTGACATAAAACATGCAGTAAAAATCTGTAAGGAACTCTTTACAGGATTTCTGCAGAATCTATTCTACTGCCCTTTTTTTATTCGGTCTTTGCTGGAGACCAAAACTTTCTGCCAGTAGGAGAGTTATTTGTGACAGATGTTATAGTTTGGTGTAGATACTCTGTTAAAAGCTGTACTTGTATGAACCTGAATAGGAGATATTCGTCCATTTGAAATTTACACGGACTTCCCACAGGTGATTTTTTTTAGATGTTATTAAGTTTGCATACTTGACTCCAGACCTTGACGCCATTTGGAGTTAATTAAATGACCTTAGAAATGTTTGAAGAGTTTGTATGAATTCCTTGAATAAGGATTTACTGTTTCATATTTCTTGAATATAAATCCATAATTCTTGGTTGTGTGCTATATAAATATAAATTGGAATGAAGTACTACTCTCTTTTATTTTGCCACAAATATTTATACTCAGCTTTACTTAGAGACAGGATTTTTGCAAAATATACTTAAATGCTGCAAACTTAATCTCGAGTAAAATAACAAAGCTTTACTACACTGTATATCATTCAGGCTGAAAATTTGCTGTCTTTACCTGGTCTGACCAGTATGTGACTTCAGTCTCAACACAGCAATTAGCACCAAACGGCCCCTGAAATGTCTGAGCAAAATAGACAATTCATGGCAACTTGGGATGGACACTATATATTGGGTTTACATCCTCATCCCAAGAACAAATTTAAAATATTTCAGAAGCCATCTGAGTTATGAATCTTTACTGTGTGAGTGAATTTGACAAGCTTAATTTTACTGAAACAATATTATGAAGCTGCACAGTCAACGGACTTTGACGAAATACTTCTACACTGACTTTCTTCTATGATTGTTTCATGAGACATGACAATTCAGGATAATAAATTGATCAAAAACAGTTTCTGTGCATGAGAATAAAATGTGAGGCTGGATGAACACAGCAGGCCCAGCAGCATCTCAGGAGCACAAAAACTGGCGTTTCGGGCCTAGACCCTTCATCAGTGAGGGGGATGGGGTGAGGGTTCTGGAATAAATAGGGAGAGAGGGGGAGGCGGACCGAAGATGGAGATTCCCTGAGGTTGGTCCGGAGGGAGGAGGGTAACTTCCTCCAGCATCTGCAGTTCCCATTATCACTGACACAATTTTAACCTCACTGCGAAGCCTCTTCCAGGGATACCTAACCTGAAGAAGTTACCCTCCTCCCTCCGGACCAACCTCAGGGAATCTCCATCTTCGGTCCGCCTCCCCCTCTCTCCCTATTTATTCCAGACCCCTCACCCCATCCCCCTCTCTGATGAAGGGCCTAGGCCCGAAACATCAGCTTTTGTGTTCCTGAGATGCTGCTGGGCCTGCTGTGTTCATCCAGCCTCACATTTTATTATCTTGGATTCTCCAGCATCTGCAGTTCCCATTATCACTGATACAATTTTAACCTCACTGCGAAGCCTTTTCCAGGGATGCCTAACCTGAAGAAGTTACCCTCCTCCCTCCGGACCAACCTCAGGGAATCTCCATCTTCGGTCCGCCTCCCCCTCTCTCCCTATTTATTCCAGAACCCTCACCCCATCCCCCTCTCTGATGAAGGGTCTAGGCCCGAAACGTCAGCTTTTGTGCTCCTGAGATGCTGCTGGGCCTGCTGTGTTCATCCAGCTTCACACTTTGTTATCTTGGATTCTCCAGCATCTGCAGTTCCCATTGTCACTTCTGTGCATGAGTTTCTCTCTCATTTTGTCTGCTGCATCTATCCGTGGTTCTCTTATTTTCATTCCCTCACTATTTTGCTGCTTGAATATGATTTATCTGATGTCTCATCCACACCACTTTGTCTTTCATATTGCTCCGTTACCCTCAAACCTTCTGTCGTTTCTCCAGATGCCATCTGTGTTAATGTTGACTTCCTCAGTTTTCTCATTGAGCCTATAACTGTATAAGTTCCAGTGCTCTTCTTGACCCTGATCCCTTCCTTTCTCAAAGCCACATGTCCTCTCATCTTCTCAGTCCCCACCCACGAGGCTGTACAATCTTTATTGCTAATTATCACTCTATCATATCCAATTCCTTCCTATAGCGGTAACCATATCCTTTGCCACGCAGTGCCAACAGACAGACTCCAGGCACAAATATTCCACAGCAATGACCTTGCGCTGGACAACCAACTCTCAGTGATACAGCCTTGCTAGATATCTCCCCAAAGTTAGCCATGACAGGACAGAAACATGCTAAAATGTCTGCACTTCCATTCTTGTCCTGACTGTTTTCCTCCTTTTCCGACTGACCTTTTCTCTCTTTACCTGCTTTCACACCACTTGAGCTCATTCTAACCTGATTTAAACCCATAAAGACAGAGCAACAAATATCTACTCTGAGTTTCCAGAAAGCATTACGTTCGGAAGATACACACCTGTTATATGCTTTCGGCCAAGTGATGGCTTCCTTAATTCGGCAAAACTTGTATTTCCACTGAACGATGCATTTATAAAAAGCCTGAGGTGAATACAGAGATGTTTCAAAAACCTGCATCGACCTGCCTTTTCAGGTCACAAAATTTGAATGCTAAAGTTTATCCCACTGTCGGGAATCTCAATTTTGACTCTAGCACAATTGAGAAACCCTTTTCCCATCCCTGCATTCACTGGGATGAAGAGATTTCCCTTGTTGTTTGTTTCTCTTTCTCTTCCTCATCATCTTCCCTTGACTATCCTTGTTCTTTTCTTTCTTGCCTTACACCTCTCTATCTGTCTTCTTTGCGTCTGTGGTTTTATCCATCAGTTGCAACATGCATTTGTGTTTCTCTAAGTCTCCCCATCCTGTGATAGCACCTATAGGTATCAGGTCATGTATAACCATGACTTGTTTTAAACTTCACACCAGAGATTTTGTTCATTTTTTCTCAGAAGACTCTCCCAACATAACACCAAAGTGATAACTGAGTAAGAACTTGACATAGAGATAATAGGAACTGCAGATGCTGGAGAATCCAGGAATACAAGATGTAGAGCTGGATGAACACAGCAGGCCAAGCAGCATCTTAGGAGCAGGAAAGCTGACGTTTCGGGCCTAGACTATTCATCAGAAAAGGGTTTAGGCCCGAAATGTCAGCCTTCCTGCTCCTAAGATGCTGCTTGGCCTGCTGTGTTCATCCAGGTCCACACCTTGTTATCTAAGTACTTGACATAATCATGCTAATGGAAAACAGTTGAATTTCATGAATTTTCCAAAATTCGATTTGTGACAACATACCCACTCCAAATAAGGTTTATTGATATTCTTATAATGTTTATGTTAATATTTATTGTCCATTTTCTTCACATTGTCCTTTATTCAAATTTAAATTGTTTTTCTTTCTCCTTCATTCAAGCTGGTGCCTTTTCCCATAATTGAAGCTGAAGCTCTGTTTGCCCACTCCTTCTCAGTTAATATTGACACTCTTGCTCCCCATTCTAATGTACCACTGCCTCTTCTCCTCTCTCCATTCCATATCAGTGATCCATTTTCTTCCCTTCTCCACTATCTCCACTGTCTTCCCAATTTCTTGCTTAAACAAACAAATGGTATCTCTGGTGTATTGGCTAAAGGGACATGCGGGAGCAAATGGATAGCAAGAAGAAAATGAAAGAATAGCAATACAGAGGAGCATACAAGAGAGGGGGTAAGAAGAATGAATGGCAAAATGGATATGGATGAACAGAAGATAGTTGAAGATCAAGAGAGAAACAAGTTAAAGTATGTGGAAAGTGACAATGAAGAGGAGAGGTTAATGGGAATCAGTAGCAATGAAAGGGAAGATAAATAAAGCAAGAACAAAAACAAATTTGCTGGAAAAGCTCAACAGGTCTGGTAGATCTGTGGAGGAGAAAAACAGAATTAACGTTTCAGGTCCGGTGACCCTTCCTCAGAAATAAAGCATGATCCTAGTGTTAAATAATCTTATTGCCACTTCCGTGTAATGGAGGCAGAATGTGCTGACTTCTCTATATGACAGAAACTGCGGTCTGTGCCAAAGGTCCACTAATACACCTCAGAGTGTGAATGGGTTTTCCATGAAGTAATGTGAAAGTGCCTATTGAACAGAACAATATAGATGGGTAATGTGAATAAGTGCACAAGGCAAATAATAGGGAGATGGCATCGTCAAGCATAAGTGAATGAATGGCAAACAAAAGTGAGAGGAGAGTGCAGCCATCAGTGCAGTGTAAGATGGGATGACCGCTTCACTTTGCAGGGGATCGTATGTTAAGGAGTTGTGAATGTGGCATACAAATCACTTGTAGTCTCGCAGCATCCAAGTCTTGCATTGTGCTCAGCCTTCAAGAAAGAGGAGAGTTTTTTTTTAAATACTTAAGAGCTGATTCCTGAATGAAACGGTGGCAAAATACATGGTTGTTCAGAGCAACATCTTCTCGAGTTTAATTAAGGTAGGGTAGGATGGGAATTGTCTGCGTTTTCTAATACATGCAAGAAAAAGTTACTGAATCAAAAAGGTTTTGAGAACCACTGAACTAGGCCACTATGTTAGGAATGAAAGAAAGAAGAACAGTTGTCAAGAGTTATAGTTAAGGCATTGGATTGGAGTAGAGATGGGATTCTAGCACTCTGACAGCTAGAAAATATATCAGTTAACCCTTTCAAACAAGAACTGGTGCCTAGCTATATTTTTCCAGTAATTCAAACTGGCAATTTAAAACAACAGTCACCATTTTCCAAACATTGTAGGCAACTCTTTTTTGAAGTGTCAAGAGACAAAGGACAATTTGTCACCTGTAATGTAATCAACTAATCATCATTAATATAATTTGTGTAAGCAGGTTATTATATTATGGAGATGTCTGTTCCCAATAAATGATTCTGTCATTAATCTTTCACAGATGATATTCTTCTGAGCTGGAATTGATGCTTTTCAGAAAATATCTACGCAAGTATCACTTTGTGAGGTTTTGATTGCCTGGACGTACTGGCATAAAAATAGTATTCAGTGGCAAAATTGGACATTGTTACAAGATTTAATCAAATTTTATGATGTCTTTGTAAATATTAAGTGGTTGCTGAGTAAAGGATTCAAAGATATTGATAGACTCTGCATCATTAAAATGAAAAAAACATTCACATAGTGGCTGAACCACTTTTCGTTCTTGTTGTCTATTACCATGTTTGACCAGTAGACAATAGACAATAGGTGCTGGAGTAGGCCATTCGGCCTCTTGAGCCAGCACCACCATTCATTACGATCATGGCTGATCATCCACAATCAGTATCCTGTTCCTGCCTTACCCCCATAACTCTTGATTCCACTATCTTTCGGAGCTCTATCTATCTCTTCCAAAAGGCGTTGGAGCAGAAATAGCCCATTTGGCCCATCGAATCTGCTCCATAATTTAAAGAGATCATAGTAGACCTGATCATCCTTAATTCTAGTTGAATGGATAATCCATTCAACCCTTGATCCCATTACTGATTAAAAAAACCTTAGCCTTGAGTATACATAATGACCCAGTCTCAATAACCCTCTGTGGTAAAGGATTCCACAGATTACTAACCTCTGTACTAAATTATGTAATTTATATTTTAAACTTTATGAACTCCACAAAGATTAATATATGATTTAACAGCCTGTGTTTCAAAAACTTTCCTACTTTTTTGGGGAGTGGTGTATGTGGTAAGGTAGTTGCAAATTTAGGACACATTCCTAAATTCCAGATTCTGAAAGATAGTGCCAACTACCTAAAGGCAAGTGTTGTAGTCAGACTTTTTTATTACTGTACAATGTGAGTAATCCAATAAAGTCCAGCAAAATTAACCTTTGATTGTTAGAAAGCTAAAACATTGAGAACAGTGTGGACCTTGTAATATCTAAGGACCCTGGTTTGAAAACATATGGATTGTTTCAGTGATGTTGCTCTTTGGGAAAAAAAATGTTGCCATTTAAGGACCGTTGAAGGCAGAGTGTTAAATCCTAGAGAACAGAGACAGCCCCTAGTAAAAAAAATTGACAAACATCTTTCAGCTGCTATCTTATATTCACCTTTGTACATTTAATCTTATTTGAATTCTCTTTGCTTCTGTTTTCTAATGTATCTTTCTAATGTGGACTTTGGTACCATATCATGTGACCAATCAGATGGTCAGCTAAAGTTGTTAAAAGAAACCTGGTGAATGGCAAACCAATGAAGGAGAATACCTTAAAGTACAAACAGATGCTGCTGCTTTTAGATATGATACAATTCCAAGGTTACTTTTGTTACCGTAATAAAGTGGCTGCCCTTTGTTGATTGGCCATTCATCATTTTTCTTTTAGATGTTACACAATAAGCAATTAGCATATATGCAATATAATATTTAGCAATATTAAGAGGCGAAATGCCTTCCATTTCTAATTTTAGAAAAAGCAAACACAAGTATAATGTATTGGATCACAATGTTATGCTTATAAAGTTTCATTCAATTTAGTGAACGTAGACTTTTAGCCTCTAACATTTAATTTTATTGATAATCCTGATGGAGAGAATTTCATTCACTATGCAGTTTGTCTGACTGATTTCTTGATAAAGAAACAAGTTTTTGACTGATATTGCTGGAGTTTATGAGCTGTACCAGTGAATGGCCCAGTAGTAACATGGATCAGTGCCTGAATGCACTTCATTGCATATGACCAGGGCTCGGACTCAGACTACGGCTCTGGTCATTAAGTGTAGAAAAAGCTACAAGGTTATATCCTGCCACATTAAGAGAAAGGAAAATATCAGAGAGTGAAGCCACTCAGAGCAGTTACATATGTTCTACTGTGTCTTGTTAGCCACCTCAGATTGGCATTAATGGAGAACTGGGGCAGTTTATGTGACTACCCTCTCTTTTGGGGAATAGAATGGCACAACGGAAATTAATCCAAATGGGAAGTCAGGAACTGATTGAATGGTGTTGTTGCTGCATCAATTTCAGACATTTATTTACTGTTTACCTTGAACTGAAACCACAACTTTAATTTATCAAACAGTAGAAGGGCTTCACAAGTCTACATATCACCTTTTCAGTTTTACTGCACAGTTGTAGAGGCATTGAATGAATATTTTGTCTATTTGTTAATAGACATTTATGAATATTGCACATGTATAATGATAGCTTCAACTACCCTTGACCTTATTCTCCCCAAAATATACATAGGAAATGTTTTGTACATTACATGACCTGATTATAACCAGTGAAACGCTTTCTGTGGAGAAATCCCAAATGTGAAAAGTTTCCCATTTAGTGTCTAGTGCTGGACCATTATTGTAGGTAGATTATCAAGCTCACAAAAAATTATTCTAATAAAAGACAGATGTATACTCACAGGTACCAGAAGCTCTTATGTACTGTAATTTCTCCACCATCTTTAGAAATTATCAAGTATAATTGTTTTATATAAGCAATTTAAATTTAATATATTCATTTGTATTCTAGGGGTGACTAAGTGTTAAGGGCAAAGGCCTTAGAAAACCATGTAATATCATACAGTAACTTCAGCTGGTGTTTGACAGAATATGGCAATTTAGCTATTTTTACATGTCAGACAGAATTTTCAGACACAACACCACAGCCAATATTGTAGGAGATGGCTGCAAGTGGGGACTGTTTGGGCATTCTTCCTTTGCCAGGCCTCAGTAGGACCTGGTATGGCATTGATAATGTAGCAGTTTGCCCAAATAAACTATGTGTGTCACTGTTAAACTGCAGATACGGAGATAACCAAAGGTGTTCAGGATGGCAAGTAACTGGAGAAGATTGTAAGGTACAGATTTCCACCCACAGTAGGTTTACAAAGGGAGAGAGCCCAGAAGGACAAAAGCTTATCTTATTTGCTATTATCTGTTGTCCTCCATGCACTTCCTTTCACATCACCACCTGTTGATCTAAAACTTTAGAGAGCCCTCCAAACTTTGGCTAGAACAGGAAATTGAATATTCCTAAGGCTTCCAAAAGAAGCGAACTTTTAAATGGTACGTTTTTTGTAGCTGCATATTCCTGGAAAATTCTTGATTTAAAGGAAAATATAATTGAAGAGTTACACTTTTTCTAATCTAAACAGGTCACACCAACCATCACATTGTTACCGGTCATTTCTGTATGTCTGAATTTCAACAGCATGTCTTCCCTCTCAGTTTGAAGAACAGAATGAAACTGTGTATTGCACTTGTGTGTGTATTTTTCCCAATAGCCTCTGCAACATGAAATAGGTTTAAATTATTGTTTGCCTGAGGCTGTAGTAATTAAGTTGGAATTTTGAGCTGCATCACTCTGGCTCTGCCAACATGATTATTTAATGCAGCATTGTATTTTATTTTGTACCACTTGAGATAAATGCAGTCTGGAATGTAGTTTATAAGGATGAACATTACAATGGTTCCCCATGAGTTAAACAATGTGGTCCTTGTCTTTTCTGTTGTCAACAGATAGTAACCATTTTCCGTAAACCAGATTAATTATATTATCTTTGGCTATACCAAAGGGAATACTATGTGTATATCCTCATTGTCTGGTGACTATGTTTCTATGTAAACCATACAACAGAAAGAGTGAGCATTTCTTACAGTTCAAAAAAGCATAATGTTCGCTATTGATCAGTAAATAGTAAATATTCCTTCTTAAAGGGAGTCTGCCTAAAATGCTGCTAATCATAGTTCTATTTGACCTGATTTTTTAGCATAGAATGTGTTGCTATGGGTTACTGTCAATGGTTGATAACATTGGTTTTCCCTAGGGTTGCTTATGTAGCAGCTTGCACACCTCACCCAGGAGACTGGGAGATTGATGGGCTGTGCTTTGCCTTGTAAAATTTCATTATAGTTGCTTTTTCTTCCATTGTGAGAAACAGATTTAATAGAACCCATAATGTGCCTTTATTACATTCTATGATACCTCAATATATTAGCTGTACCTATTATTCTGATCATGGCACAAACTTCCAGCAATATGAATTAATATTTCCAAATGGAAATCATATTAGACACAGGTTCATTTTTATCTTCCACCATGTCGCTTTTTTTCTATAACTGTGTATTGTGTTATCTCTTCCTCATCCTTATGTGGCAGCTTTTTCTTTCAAATGTATCCTGTCTCCACCTCCCTTGTCATTAATGTCATTTTTCTCCTTATTCTGTGACATCATTCTCTTTGTTTCCTTACACACATTGGATTTGTAAGGCTAGCTCATCCTTCGTCTGCCAAGGCCCATTTTTTGTTCATGGTGCCCTCTGGTGTTTGATTACTGTCATGATTGCACATTTTATGGCAATAGAAGAATAGATGGTCACTATTTTTACTCCACTCATGGAGAGAATCATTCAAATTTGGGCATCTTAAGGTTTCAGAAACTTTCAGTAGCCTGTGGTTAGCACTTTAGGTCTCATTATCTCTGGTGCTCGATTTGAAGGCATGACAGAGAAGCATATGTTTGTACTATTCCTACAAGCTCATTCATGTTCTGGAATTTATTTCCCTTGTTCTTCAAATTTGGAACAGTGCCATTTTGTCCTAAAGTAATATTCCAGTACTTCACTGTCTTACAGCCACATTGCTTTGTTCCTTTGCTTGGGGTGACTTATTTTCCCCTGCCACAGGAAACCATCTGATCAAAATACTACAAAGTAATACCCTGATTCTGATATTGGATTTTCTATCTGAGATCTCCAGATCTCTTTTTACTGATGGCATGATTTCCTCATTAGAGAAAATGTTCTGTTCTTATTTTCTCTGATTGCTGTTAGTGTGATCACATCAGGACAAGCTCATTGCTGTGTTAGCCCTAACAATTTTACAAAGTGAGCTCTTAAATGAATATACGCCTTTAATCGTTTTGACTTTTTCAAAAAAGAACTCTTGGTTCTCCATGAATTAACTGAAGCTCTGTGTGCGATCTGGCAATGTTACAATGGTAGAATTCCATGAGCATAACCCACAGTCAGCTATGAATTGCAGTTGTGTGTTGAGGTCTCATGCTGCCACTGGAATATTGTATCATTCCAAATATGATGCTGATTTCGGTTCATGTAATGCTTTGAGCATGTGAAAGCAAAAAAAAAGTCCAAAAATATCATTTATTTACAAAGCAAAAACCGAAACAGCTGGAAGTATTCAGTAGAGCAGACAGCATCTATGGAAGTACAGAAATCAGTCAATTGACTATTAGTCTAAGATCTTTCCTGAGTGCTGGTAAATATTACAAAGAAGCTGCAGTGGAAAAAGGGAAGGGGGAACATGGGGAAGGAATAAAGAAAGCTATCACAGGAAAAGTAATGAACTGCTTAGATGGTGAACAGGACGTCGTTAAATAGCAAGTAATATAAGTAGGAGACATTTACAGTGAGAGAAATCAAAAATGCAAAGAGGCACAGAGAGTGTGCAAATAGCTAGGAGCAAGGGAATGGTGAAAAACCAGCAATGCCAAGGAGTCTCGTGAAAGAAGAAAGCACGATGGAGGCTTTGAAGGGCTTGAAGGACTTTCCCACGCCAAGTACCACCTCGTCCCCTCCCCCATCTCTAGATATAGCGGCATATCTGTTAGCTGTGGGATCATTAACTTTCACAGAGATGGTGGCAGAATCTTCTGGATCCCACATGGGCGTGAGCTTTAAAGCGGGACGAGAAGGCTTTTTGGGGAGAGATGAGTCAGGTTAGCAGCTGCGGTTAGTTAGTGTTTCCACTTCTAAATGATCTTCCCGTAATAGTAGCTGGGGAGACTGCCATCCAATAGTTTTGGATAGACTACCTATAGTGAGTCAAGCCATTGGATGGCTAACAGCACTCTTGAGGACTCCTGTAGGACATTCTCCTCCAAAAATCAATCACCCACATCACTCTGTGTTAAATTATAACTCCACATGTGTAGATATTTCATCACTTATCTATGTTCTCATGTAGTTTGCTATTCTCCTCTTCATTTTTATTATATTTCTAGGTTTTGTGCTGTCTGCAAACTTTGAAATGATGTGCTATCTGCGCATGTCCAAGTCAATAATGTATGTCAAAAAAAGTAGTAATTTCAACATTGACCCCTGGGAAATGCACTGCAAAAGCAGTTGAAATTTAATCAAGATGGCAGGGGTCCTACTGACCAGAGCCGGAAGCTAAAAATAATCCTTACCTCAGGAGTTTGGGAGACCCCTGGCGACATTTTATGTCCATCGGAAATGAATTAATTGTGTTAAGGCTGCCATTTTTTTAAGAGACAGGAACCTTCCGTCATGATCTGCCAGTCGATCAGTGTGGGTCAGCAGTCACTCAGTCTCAAAAGCCTGACTGGTGAACATTTTTGAGACTGGATCCTGTCAAGAGCTACAGCAATTAATGTGACCCATAGAGCAAGTGGGGCCAGTCGGGTAAATCCCAGTGAGGGCTGTTGGATGGGTGGTTGATGAATGTGAGGGAATGTTGACACTGGGTAGAGCATTGCTGTGGTGGGATCCCACTTTGGGCTACAGATTGCCAAGGCCAGATTGGAAATGCCACACTTCTAAGTCCACTGGGAGGCTGCCATGTTATGCCACTCAGTCTATGGCAGCTGTGCATGCAGCTCACCGCTCAAGGGCAAGTAGGGATGAGCAGTAAATGCTGGCCAGCCAGTGATGCCCACATTCCATAGTCACAAGAAGACTCAACTACAGCTGGTAAACTGCCATTGGAAATGGGCGCCTGCTGAGTGGAAACTCACACCTTCCAGCCTCTCCTGTTCCCCCACCACTCCCTCCCCGGCCAGAAACCATCTCACAGCAACTCCTATATTGCCCTCCCTCATTTGTGGTCTGAGTGTGTCACCAATCCTGGACCGTGCAGGGTGTATTGCTGGCAGGTACCATCGGTGCCTGGTTGGTGCTGATGGCAATAAGGTTTCTCAGAGAGCAGGAATTCCACCTGGGGTCCAGATTCTGCTGCTGGTCACTTACGGTCGCACACCCTCCTGAAAGAAGGTGATTCAAGACCTCTGGAAGCTCTCCAGACTACAGGTGAATCTTCCATTATCTGGGTTAAATGTTGTCTTTTATGTGGAGAGGGATAGTTCCAATCTCATTGTGAGCTACAAATGTCAGCATTAAATCAGAAATTGATGTTTAATGCATCAGCACATTTTTATTGCAGCTTGTGCCCAGCTGGGTAACCTTTTGGTGGCTGCAGGTGTTTTATTGAAAGTTGCTGCCTGGCAAGCTGGCAGAAAAATTGTTCCTTCCACAATGTACCAATTTGCAGGGGCTGCCTCGGTGCTAGTAATTCAGTTATGGCCACATAATGCCTTGCTTTCCATCAGCACCCAGCCACTTTTGAATGACACAGCTATTCGAAACAGAACTAATTTCAAGCTGGTCTAATGGAAGTGGATTTTAAATCTGACTACCAGGAAGGAAGGAAAGTAGTGAGCAAAAGGTGTCAACCTGAAAGGTGCAGACTGTACAATGACTCTTTTATATAGTGACAACACAGTGTGAAGCTGGTGGAACACAGCAGGCCAGGCAGCATCTGAGGAGCAGGAACGTTGAGATTTTGGCCCGGGACCCTTCTTCAGAAATTAAGAATCGAGAAATTAAGATGCTGCCTGGCCTGCTGTGTTCCTCCAGCTCCACACTGTGTTGTTTCTGACTCCAGCATCTGCAGTTCTTGCTATCTCTTTTGTATAGTGGTTGCTCACCCACATCAAAGGCACAGCAGATAAGTTGTTTGCGTTGTCTCTGATTTGAGTTGTTTTAATAAGGTGCCAGTAACTGATGCTGAAATCAATATTTACATGTTTGAAGTAAGCAAGACCTTCTTTAATTTCAGTCTTTTTTTTTGGCTGGTGCATTTATTACAGCACGAAATATTTAGGAAATTTAGTTCTAGCCAGTCAGCTTTGGAAAAGTATTTTTACTACGCATCTGGTTTATGATCATTGTGGGTAAAATTGTACTCAGTTTGGTTTATATAATGCTAAAAATAATGCAGTGTATCAAGCAGATTGAAACTTTTATTTGGATGGTCCTGGTTTTTATGGATCAGCTGTTGCCCCAGCATGCTAATGCTGGCCATTCTGTTTGGCACATCTGAATTTCTTTTCTGTTTATGATTTGGAAATAGTTTTATGAAAAGATTCACACCTTATCTCAAGAGTGCCATTCTGACCTGAAGTTTGGAGAGTTGCACAAACTTGTTCAAGCAGCCATTCTGATAGGACTATTTATAAAATAGACTAAACTCACAACGCATTTGTTTTGATCTGAGTGTGGCTTTATATCTAAATAGAATGTTCTTGCAATAAGCGAACTGGAGATTGTGCATTTCTGAATCTAGTTTCTCACCGCTCCTACTGGAATGGCCGTTGCAAGTAATTCAGTTTATTTTGGTCCATTTGAGAAAATAATTAGCACCTTATTGGTCACAGAGGAACAAAAGAGTCTTTGAATGCATTCAGGCTTTCTTTTGGCAAAGTTTGTTTTTCTGTCTGATATGAGTCTTTTGAGAAAACTGCGTGAATACCACTTGGTGCAAGATGAGGAAGTGTAAGACTGTTTTTTGGCTCCATTGTCAGCAATGAAAAATACATCGCCATTGCTGTAATATCTCATTGTGCAGTGTTTTAATTTTATATTATGAGCAAGTTATTTGTTTCTCTGGTATCATTAAAATTTACATGGCCTTCAATAACGAAGCTGAGTTAGGTGAATATCAAGTTTTTGTATCCTGACCTGGTTGTGGTGGATATGTGGCAGACAGAAAATGTCCGCGAGTGCCCATGGTTCCTTGTTTTCAAGGGCATGAAGCATCAAAATGGAGGTGCCTCTGGAGAGATTTGACATTTTTAACATTAAACAATCTACAGCCTCCAGGCCATCATCATGAAGGAATATGTCATCGCTGCTATTTGCAAAGCAGGGGGTGGTGCCTGACAAGCCAACACTGCGAGGTGGCTTGCAGGCCTTGGCAGTGGTTATTTTGGGAGGGTGTTGAGGGTGGAGTCTTGACCCCTTGTTTTCAGGCACTCAGTGCGTGACTAGGGAAGTGGGCTGTTGGTAGGTGCTCCTGAAAGCTACCCCTGCCCTTGCTACTGACCCTTTCTCAAGACCTCCACTCCACATTTCCTTTGTGTCATCAGTCTCCACCCACCATCACTCCAGCATCTTGGCTCCTTGGCCAATCCTACAGGCCTCAGCTGGATGTGGTGGCACCAGGAGAAAGAAAGCTTTGCAGAGTGAACAAAAGAGGTTAGATCAAAAGCAGCAATCTCTGGCTTACTCCCAGCGCCAAGCTCTAATGAGGGAAGGAGTAAAAGGACAGGGCAGATAAATCAGTGGCTGAAAAGATGGTGCAATGCACAATAATTCAGATGCTTGGACCATTGTGATCTCTTCTGGGGTAGAAAAGACCTGTTCAAAAGGCGTAAGTTTCACCTGAACTCAAAAAGGACCAACATCCTGGTGGGGAGATTTGCTCGTTCCATTTTGGGAGCCTGTAAACAACTGGGGAGAGCTTTCCTAAGTAGCAGTGAAAATAAAAAGATTGATGCGGATGGTTCTGAATCAGAAAAGTTCAGGTTAATTAGAAAAGACACACAACAGCATGTCAGAGAATGAGGTAACACGGGAGAATTAAGTTGCATTTATTTAAATACAGGGTGTCTTACGATTAAGGCTGATGAACTCAGTACAGGTATTGTAACATGGGGACTGGGACATCATAGCTGTTATAGAAACTTGGCTGGGGGATGGACAGGACTGGCAGCTCAATCTTCTGGGTTTTAGATGCGATAGGAAGGATAGAAATGGATGCAGGAGAGGAGGGGTTGAAGCATTTTTGATGAAGGAAAACATTACTACTGCAATTAGAGAGGGGAGAGAGGATTGTTCAGTGGGAATGTATGGTTGAAATTAGAAATAAGAAAGGGATGATCACCTTAATGGGATTGTACTAGTCATGTTGCTGAACCATAAGGAGCTGCCGGCCTCTCATTAACCAGTAGCTTTTGCAGGTCAAAGCCCCTACCCCTGGTGTTCCCGATCTTGGAAAATTCCTGCCAAATAAAGTGCACTGAGCACTAAACCAGCAGAAGCAGGCTTTCTTGAAAGATGATGATGTGCATCTGTTGGAGTTCCTGAACAGGTGTGAAAGACCACTGTCAGTTCCATAGAATAACGGGCAGTAGACAATGCACTGAACTCAATGTATTATCTATGCGTCTGAGTATGTCAGCTTCACTCTTACCCCATTACCCATTCCTTCTATTGCTCTGGAACTAAAATCACGCGGAGGAAGGACTCTGGCAGAAGATGGACGTGCCCACCAATGGATTGCGATTTTTACCGCATCAACCTGCATTCCACAATTTGGCGCATCATTTTGGAGCTGTCTCGGTCTGTCTCTTCACGTGCCATCTTTGTTGCTAATCAATGCTTGTGCTAAGATATCACAATGACAAAGGGCAAGGTGCACATACCCAAGAACTACGTGGAGAGAGTCATGCAGCGTAGAAACAGACTTTTCGGCCCAACAAACACTGAACTACACTAATCCCATCTACCTGTGCTCTGGCTTTTTAAGTAGTCATCCAGATGCTTCTTAAATATTACAAGACTACCGGCCTCCACCAACCTCTCAGGAAGCACATCCCCTACTTCTACCACCCTTTCAGTGAAAATATTTTATTTCCTATCTCCTGTAAGCCATTTGCTCCTCACCATAAACTTATGCCATCTGGTCTTTGACACCTCTGCCAAGGGGAAGAGATTCTAACAATCTACTCTGTCTGTGCCTCTCAAAATTTTGTATGCTCAATCAGATCCTGCCTCAGCCTTCTCTGCTCTAGGGAAAACTAACCCAGCCTACCCAGCCTCCCCTCATAACTGAGACTCTCTATTGCAGGCAACATCCTAGTGAATTTCTACTGCACTCTTTCTAGTACAGGTGCGTCTTTCCAATACTATGGTAACCTGAACAGCACACAGAATTCCATCTGTGGTCTAACCAATAAAGTTTATAAAATTGGAACAAGACTTCCTTGCTCCTGTATTCTGTAACACAGCTAATGAAGGCAAGAATCCCCCATGCCTTCATCACCACCCTGTCTGCCTGTGCTGACACCTTCAGGGATCTATGGACTTGTGCACCAAGGTCCTGTCGTTCCTCAGTACTCCCCAAGGATCTAAAATTCATTGTGTGTATCCTTCACTTTTTAGAACTCCCAAAATGCCTCCCCATTTACCACGTTTAAATCCAATTTTTCATCAACCTGGCTAATTTACCAGCTAATCAATGTCAGACTGTAGACTGAGACTACTCTCCTCACTGTCAACAACACCATTAATTTTCATGTCATCTACAAACTTACTATTTAAACCTTGTACATTCACATCCAAGTTAGTAATGTACATAACAAACAGCAAGGGTTCCAGCACTAATCCTTGTGGTACACTGACGGTCAGAAGCTTCCAGTCACGAAAACAACCCTTCCCCGTTGCCCTTTGTCTACTAGTTGTGGAGGTGCCAGTGTCGGACTGATGTGGACAGAGTTAGAAGTTGCCTGACACCAGATTGTGGTCCAACAGGTTTATTTGAAATCGTTGTGATTTCAAACAAACCTGTTGGACTATAACCTGGTGTCGTGTGACTTCAAACTTTGTCCTATTTGTGAGCCAATTACAGATTCAGTTTGCCAACTTGCCTTGGATCCCATTGGCTTTTTCTTACCTTTTGGACCACCCTTGCATGTGGGATGTTGTCAAAGGCCTTACTAAAGTCCATGTTAACCATACCAACTGCACTACCCTCATCAATATATTAAGCCACCTTTACAGAAAACTCAATTATATTGGTCAGACAGGATCTCCCTCCAACAAATCCGTGCTGACGATCCTTGATCAATCTCCATCTTGTCAAGTATTGATTAATCCTATCCTTCAGAACATTTTCCAATAATATCCCTACAACTGATGTCAGACTAACTAGTCTCTAATTACCTAGCCTCTCCCTGCTGCCCTTCTTGGACAAAGGAACTACATTAGTGTCCTCCAGTGATCTGGCACTCCCCCTGTGGTCAGTGAACTATTAAATATACTGTCACAACCCTAGCAAGGTCGTCCCTTTGCACCCCAGATGTCCTCTGGGATATATCTCATTAGACCCTGGGGATTTATTTGCCGGCAAAAACATCTAATATCTCTCTTTATTAATCTTAATGTGTTCTAGACCCTCACCATCCTAACAGAAACCCCTGGCTTTCTTCTCTGAGTAAAGATGAGAAGTATTTATTTAAGACCTCACCCATGTCCACTGGCTCCATGCACAGATTGCCTGATTGGTCTTTAATGTGGTCCCCTCTTTCCCCAGTAATCCTCTTATTCTTAATATACTTAGTAAAAGCCTCGGAATTTTCCTTGATCCCATCTTCCAAAGTTATTTCACGGCCCCTCTTTGCCCTCCTAATTTCCTCTTTAAGCATTCTTTCAAGATTCTTTCAATTTGACTGCCCCATCATGAACCTGGGGTGGAGTCTTCCCAGGCCCTGAATGACGTGAGCTTTGCTGAGAAATTTGGGAGAGTTGGGTGACATGTTAACTGATGCCTATCTCAACAGCAAGACCAAAATTCACATGGTCAACTAAGTTGAGACTCTTGCTAGTGAGCATCAATAGACCTATTAACATGGATTAGTCCTCATTAGCACCCTGTTACAGTTAGGAGGGACAAATACCACTCCTATCAGTGTCTTTTTCATCTAGTTCTTTCTTACTGCCACCCATATGGATTCTGCATCCTTAGGGGAAATGATGGTCCAGTTGTATTATTGTTGGATGGTTAATCCAGAGTTGTAGGTTATGTTTTGGGGACCTGGGTTTGAATCCCCCTCCATGCCAGATGGTGGAATTTGAATTCGATGAAAATCTGTAATTAAGAATCTAATAATGACCATGAAATCTTTGTTTGATTGTTGGAAAAATCCATCTGGTTTACTGATATCTTTTAGGAAAGAAAACTGCCATTCTGGTGTGGTCTAGTCTGCATGTGATTTCAGGTACACAGCAGTGTGGTGGACTCTTAACTGCCCTCTGGAGAAATTAGGTTTGGGCAATAAATGCTGACTTAGCTGGCAATGCCCACATGCCATGAATCCAATGAATAAAAAAATGTAAAAATGCTGATCCAAGATCATTTCTTGCTAACGCACTAATTCTTATTGCATACTGACAAAGCCACACAACTCCACCCTCCCACCTCACCACCTATCCTTCCTGACCTTTGAAAAGTTCACATACCTCTGACTAATTAGTTTCCATTTGTGGGTCCCAGGGAAAGTGTAGCAGTGACTTAGGGAGGGCTGTAAAATAGAATGTGGCTAAGGGCAGGTAAGCTGAGTGGCCTGGAACCGAAATTGTGTTTGAGGTAGGAAGGTGCAGTTGTTTGTGCATGGAAGTATCAGTCATGTCACCTCAATAATGTTGCGTGAGAAGTATTAGTTTGTGGCTCCTGTGCCATTACATTGATGGTGAAAATCTACTCCAGACTGTCAACATTAGACTAGCTGTGTAGCTAAGGATTAAAGACGATGGTGGCACCATGGAGTCTGAAATATCCTGGCAATGGCAAGTACTCACACCTACAGTGTGTGGGAGAATATGACTAGCATTGGATGAGAGGGGTGCCAAAGGGATGCGGTATATCATTAATGAGCTAAGTTTGGGTTAATAGGTAAAGAGAAACCCAACATGAAACTCAACAAAACTTCACTGATTTCTGGTAAAAGTCAGCCCACAGAAGATTTCTCCATGTTTCCCTTGTTGGTCCTCCAAATGTTAATAGTATAATGTTTCTTTCCTTAATTCCTTTCTCTGTATAACAAGTTGAAGACTTGACTGTGGATTCTCCTGTTGAGCTGTTGATCAATAAAATACGCTGTCAGTTAAAGTTCTGATGCTCATCACTATGTGAAGGTTTATTGGTAACTCACCCCAGCTGAGTCCACGTAAGCATGATTAAAAATCTGAGTTAACGTTTTGGGTCCAACAGACCCGAAATGTTAACTCTGACTTTTTCTTCACAGATGCTGCCAGATCTGCTGAGTTTTTCCAGACACTTCTGTTATTGTTCCTGATTTACAGCATCTGCAGTTCTTTTTTGTATGATTAATTAGTGGATGATTTCTGGGTTATTAAATAAATTCCATTGCTTCAAAGAATTTGTGCACTTGTTTTATCTGAATTTTAAATTGTAGCCATTCTCCTGTTCACAGAACTATTTTTTATTCATTCATGCGAGATGAGCATCACTGACTGGCCAGTGTTTATCCCCTATCCCCAGGTGCCCTTGAGAAGGTGGTGGTGAGCTGCTTTCTCGAGCTGCTGTCATCCACAATGCCCTTAGGGAGGGGATTCTAGAAGCTTAATCCAGCAACAGTGAAGGAACTGAGATACGTTTCCAAGTCAGGATGGTGAGTTCCTTGGAGGGGACCAGCAGCTTGTGGTGTTCTGTAACTGTTGCTGTTGTCCTTCTCGATGGAAGTGGTTGTGGCTTTGGAAAGTGCTGTCTGAGGATCTTCGATGAACTATAGATAACATAGACTGCTGCCATTGAACATCAGTGGCTGAGGGAGTGCATATTTGAGGATGTAGTGCCAATCAATCTGGCTGCTTTGTTCAGAATCACCTTTGATTAAATTTACTACTAATCAACTTAACTGCAATTGCTTAAATAGGTATTTACTTGTCTCACATGCTGTTCCCATGTTTTATGATGTACCATCGTATTGTCTGAATAACTACATAGTTACAGAGCTCAGATACAACCTGATTCATAAACATCTGGAATGTAGCTGGGGCATTCCTTAATCCAAATTGGTAGAAACCATTTCCCGTAACAAAAACAGAAATTTCTTTAGTCCTTGACATTAATGGTGCTTGTTGGTACCCTTTCAATAGATCACTCGTAGAAGGGAGTGAGGTACTGTCAACTCTATCAGTACTGTCTCTGAATTGTGGAATTAGGAACCGGACGGTCTTAATGTCCACATTTACCTTTCTATAATCTATACAGTTGATCCAACTAGTTTTAACAACTTTTGCTACCGATTAATCCTAGCTGCTTTGACTAGGTTCAATCAAAAGATTTTTCAGCATGTATTGAATCTCTGTTTCCACTTGAGTTCGTTTTTTCTAAATTCCACAATAATGTCATTTATATTTATATTGCCATATAAATACTCTGACTAGAAGAGCAGATCAGAGGTTAAGAATCCTGCAGAAAGTCACTTACCTCCTGACTCCCCAGAACCTGTCCTCCATCTACAAGGCACAAGTCAGTACTGTCATGAAATGCTCCCCATTTGTCTGGATGAGTGCAGCTCTGGCAACACTCAAGAAGGTCCAGGACAAAATAGCCAGTTTGATTGATACACGTCCACAAATATTCATTTCTTCTACTACCAGCACTCAGTAGCAGCAACATGTACCAGCTACAAGATACACCACAAAAATTCAGTAAATCTTCTTAGACAGAGCCTTCAAAACCAGCAATCTCTGTTATCTGTAAGGAAAAGATACAAGTGAAGACCAACAACTGTGAGTTTGACTCCAGGCCATTCATCAATCCTGGAAATATGACGCGTGTTCCTTCAGTGTCACTGGGTCAAAACCCTGGAACTCATTCCCTAACAGCATTGTGGATGTGTCTACACCACAAGGACTGTCATGATCCAGGAAGGCTGCTCTTCGTCACCTTCTCAAGGGTTTTAAACGATGAGCCATTAAGTACTGGCCCAGGTCGAGAAGCCCGCATGGTCTGAATGGAGAAAGAAGCAAAACAAAAGGAAAACACTAATGTATCCAATTTCCCAGCATCTAAATGGAGGTGGACATTTTATATTCCAGTAACTACTGTAGGTGAGTTGGATCTGCAGAAATAGCTGAGAGATTTTTAATGTACAGAATAACAGTTAAACTCATTAGTCGTGAGAAGGTTAAATATTATACAAATTTCACACATATATATTGTATATTTATGCATGCATGTATTAAAATACATAATTTAGCTTTATTTTATCTTGCCAAATAATATTAGACAGAAGTAAGGGATTAGCAGCACATCACCCAAGACATGGAGGAGATTTGCATCTGGAACATTTTTTTGTTTTGAGAAAGAAAGCAGCAAGTGATCAAACACCCAAGGATGTATCCAACTGGGGTTGACGGCCTTAACTTGTATAAATTTTCCATTGGCGTTTAAAGCAGCGTAATATGATTGGGATGAAATCCTTCATAAAATGTGAATACCATTTGTGAGTTTAAAAGCCCTTAGTGACTCTCTACTGATTTTCACAGATGCTTAAGAGATTCATTACAAAACAAATATGCCCACATTCACATTTTACCCAAAATATATCCTGAAGTGTTTTATCTCTGTGGACATATTTAAAATTCTCAGTTGACCTTATTGTAATCATGGTGTAAGATGTTACAAGCCCTTTTTTCCTGTCTTGTGACTTGAACAACTCATCAGTTAATGTAGTAATTTGTTTATATTGCAAATGAAAGAAACATTAGTTTCAGGCCTTTAGTTGGAAAGCTCTATGGTGGCACATAAGATGAACTTTATAAACTAATGAAAAAGATCTGAATGTTTTCAAAGCAAGACATGTTATGGAAGTTTGGATGAACACGCAAACAATTCAAGCCTCATCCATTTGGTTTTGGCAAGATTTGCTTCCCCATGAAGTATGTTACAGATTTGTAAGACAATCATCACCATGTTCTTGACCATTATTTTAAGTATTCAAGATTGATGAATTAAAAACTTGCTTTTTAGTTGATTTGAACTACAATGTCAATTTTAAGTAAATAATATTTGATATAATTAGCAAACATATGATCTAAACATTCAACAATTTGGTGTTGAAAGCCAAGTTTATATGCCATTAATGAATTTGAACTGAAGATGAGACTTCACCGTCCACAAGCCGTTGACTTGTGCCCACATCCTTCAATAGAACTGCCAATATTGAATTCTGGTGAGTGTATAGAGGAGACCCACTGCATGTAGGTTTCATACTGGCACTTTATCAAAGGCAGAAATATGTAAATTGTTAGCAGATTTAGCTCTGAAAAAAAATACTGCTATGGTGTACAATGCAAAAGTATCTTGCTAGAAATTATTGTTTGCTTTTGGTGGAAAGCCTAGTCATACAAATGCGAATTACTTGGAACTATTGAGTGCATTTGATATTGTAAATGAAAACAAAAATAAAATTCGTATTTAAAGATCTTTCTTTCCTTCAGCCAGTATACTGTTTATTGTGGTTTGATTATGCTACTGGAGTTATTTTAGTAGTTTTGGAATGAGGTGTTAAAACTGTGTGTTTCTGAGATTGCTACTTTCTGTAGCAAAGAATTCCACATGTTTACCCCTCTCTTGATGAAGGAATTTCTCCTCATCTCAGTCTTGAATAGTCTACACCATATCTTTAGACTGTAGCCCATGTTTCTGAACTCTCCAGAGTTCGGGAACATCGTTCCTGAATTTATTCTGTCCAGTCCTGTCAAAATTTTGTAGGTTTCTCTGAAATTTTCCCTTTATTTTTCCAAATTCAAGTGAATCTTAATTGATCCCATCTCCCTTCATATTGTCAGTCCTGCTATCCCCAGACTCAGTTTGGTAAACCTTTGTTGCACTCTCACAATAGCCAGAACATCCTTTCTCAGGCAAGGAGGCCAAAACAGCACACAGTACTCAGGTGTGATTTCTCCAAGGCTCCGTACAGTGGCAGCAAATTATCCCTGTTCCTGTACTGGAATCCTCTCGTTATGAAGGTCAATGTGCCCTTTGCTTTTTTCACTGTCTGTCCAGCTACATGCTTACTTTCATTGACTGGTATACAAGGAAACCCAGATCTCTAGCACCTCCCCTTTTCCCAATCTGTCATCATTCACAGCGTTCCTGTGTTTGCTATCAAAGTAACCTCACATTTATCCACATCATATTTCATCTGTGTGCATTTATCCACTCACTCAACTTGTCTAAATCACCCTGAAGCATTTCTGCATTCTCCTCATAGTTCACCCTGTCAATCCAGGTTTGTGTCATCTGCAAACTGAGAGATAGTACACTCAGTTCCCTCATCTAAATCATTAATAAATATATGTTATGAATATTGTGATCTAAAGGCACTATTCATCTGTAGATTAACATGGTATGCTGGCCAACATTCCTGCCTTAGTCAGTATTTGCGAAGTGACTAAATTGCTCATTACTCTCATTGCAAAATATTACAATTTATGAAATTGCTGTTGTATATTTTCTCAACGAGTCACTGCAATTGAAGTGATTCACTGTCTACAAAGTTTTAGAGATGTTAGTGCAGGAAATGATGAGGAGTTGTATAAATACTACACTTTCATTGTAAGCTTACATTTAAATTTTGAGAGAAAAATTGCCAAGTTGTCAATTTTCTTCCTTCATTGAAGAATTGAATGCTCCTATGTAGGTTTCTACCTCTGTTTAGTTTAAAGCAGCTAAGTAATGTTGATAGCTTAAGGACTTCTTATGTAGCTACAAGCCTTTGCTTTAATAGAATTCATCTGGCACAGAACAATCCTTGGTTAAGAGCTTCTCTGCAAAGCCCAGGAGACATGTCATCTAACTGGAAATGGAACATACATAGTCTGCTGAAAGAGATGCTTGTGGAGAGTGTTCACCAGCTGCTTATAGATTTTTTTATACAATTTATTTTCAGGGGTTGGTTGAGAGCAGCTTTTTGTCTTTTCATTTCTGGGTTATATTCCAACCATTAAAAACGCAAAATTGGCTCCTTATCAGTCTTGAAAAAAAAATACACACTGAAATCAATAGTTTTTAGCAAGGGAGTGCTCAAGGATCACCTTCCTGATACTATTATGTGTTCACATCCAGCTGTATAAAATATCAGTCTCATGAGTACTGTGGAGGCCTGTTCAGGTATGGATTACTCTGTACTCAAAGTAATCTATTAAACAGAAATTCTATGCGGTGCACAAGCGGTTTAGTTCTTCCTATTAATCAGTTTTACCTGGAGTAGTATTCTTCTTCAGTGACTACACTTTGAAGATTGCCAAAGTAGGTAAATACAAATGTTTGTTTTGCAGGACCTTTCAGGAGTGATGGATTAAAAGTATCTGATGTGATGTCTATAATGAAGGAAAAAGTTGCCTTTGTTTCAGGTGGGTATAAGCATACTAAATTAACAGTTTATACTGTCAAGACTTTACAGAGATTAATAACAAGATCATCTAATAGGTTAGTTCTTTCCCATAGTTATCAGTTAAGCTGTACAGACCAGGAATGTCTCAGGACTGATTCCACTGGGTGGCAGCCAGAGTGGAGGAAGCAAAATCTCCCAGGATGCTCATCCTGGATTGCTACCTCACAAGTCCTGCATCCATTAATGTCGGGTTTGGCCTCAGTTTTGATGCTTCTCATAATTGAATATAATGTAAAGTCACCTTAGGCTTATCAGACCATAGCGTGGCTCTGTCATGGGAAAGAGTGATGACTAGTGGTGGTTTGACCTGAGGATCATGACACCTCTGGCAAATGAAAAAGTTGAGAAGAAGAGTCCTTCCTGGTAGCCTAGAGGCCAGCGTGGCACAACTGAATAGCTTGCCAATGCTCACTTGCAGATGAATTTGCCACATCCCTAAAAATCTCTGAATGAGTTGGCACTTGCAGGAAAGCAGGGAAGAAAATTGAAAGAAAAACAATATTCCCAAAATCTCTTTCAAAAATTTCTCAATTTTCTTGAATGATAGAGGTGCTTATCATTAACATTGTATTCAAAACTGTGCTATCCCATAAAGAGCTTACTAAGCTCTGCTCAGAATCAAACCAATTATCCTCAGTGCTTCCAGTTACATCTTCATTCCAAAATCACCGAATTATTAGCTCCTTCTAGAAGTAAACCATTTCTGAGGAATGGGGAGGAAAATCCAGTTCTACTTTGAATAGCTGATACGGTATGATATAATAACAATCATTGCTGTGTCTTCCAAACACTGAATCTATAAATTCAAATTTATCAAGGAGGATCCAGCTGTTTGAGCCTGAAGAAAGAAAGCCCACAAAGGGGCAATATGTATAATCTCCAACAAACACTCAAGTGACTTCTCAAAGAGATTCCACTGATCTCTTCAGGGTGGCCAAGATTAAGGGAGTCACTTTGTCCTTGCAATAATGCATTGAAGAAACAGTGCTTTTCAGTTTATAAACTTGCTTTCATTGTATCAACTACCAGCTGCAAATCACTGGCAATGTATGATTTTATTCATACATGGGATGTGGGCTTCACTTGCAAGGCTGCGATATGTTGCCCTTTCCTAATTGTCATGAGCTCCCTGGGCCTCTAGGCCTTTTCAGAGTGTGGTCAAGAGACAACCCCATTGCTGTGGGCCTGAAAGTCCCTGAAAGATATTAGAGAACCAGATGGGATTTTTATGATAGTTGACAATGGTGATGTGGCACCTGCCAGCAATTCCAGAGCTCCCTGCCCCACGGTAACAGTGTAAGATGCTGTGATTAAATCGGTGGGCACCAGGCAGAGGGATGGTAATTTTAAACAGTGGGTAAGTTGTCAGATTCGGTTTGATCAAAACTATCCCATCACTGACTGTTTTAGAGCAGGTTGGGGAAATACCTGTGTAAAACGGTGGTAGAATAAGGGACCCATAAAAGAAACCTGCATGCTATTATGTGACCAATTGCACTTGTCATCTACCTTCTCTACTTTCTCATCCACCACCTATATCCCTTGATTTGCTAAAAGACCAAAAATCTGTCTGTCTCTAACTTAAGTACAGTCATTGATAGCATATTCACAACTAGCTGGTGTGGAGAATTCCAAAGATTCACAACTTTTTGAGTGAATGAGTTTCTCCTTGGAACTGTCCTAAATGATCAACCCCTTGTCCTGAGGTTGTTTTGAATGTACAACACAGCAATTTAGTAAACCTTTGTTGTACTGCCTCCAGTGCTAGTACTACATTCTTTAATTTGTAGACCAATCTTCACGCAAGATTGAAGTTATGATCTCACCAAAGCCCAGGACAACTGTAGCAAGGCTTTCTTAGATTTATACCTGTAATAATGACCAACGTGCTATTTGCCTTCCTGATTGCTTGCCATACCAACAAAGCTAACTTTGTGTTCCTTGTGCAAATACACCCAAGGACTGTTGAGCATTAACATTTCAAAATTTCATGCCTTTCAGAAAATATTCTGTTTTTCTGTTCATGTTAGCAAAGACGTGAATTCATAAGGGAATGACATTACTGAGGATGTAGAATGAAGCATTTTTACCTGGATTTGCGGACAGGAAGACTATGTTCCAGCTAGTAGGAGCCTCAGCACTCTTACAGCATCTGTTCAGCCTGGTAACTTTGCAGAGCTAGGAAACTAAGGAGGCATTGTTTCTGAAGTCCAGTACACACAAAAAAAACGCAATGAATTTAAACTAATTCTTCATCAATTGTAAATCCATGCTGAGTTACATTGAAGGCTTACATTAATAAATATAATTTCATTGCAGGAGGACGTGATAAAAGAGGTGGCCCAATTTTAACATTCCCAGCTCGAAGTAACCATGACAGAATAAAACAAGACGATCTCCGGCAACTTGTCACATATTTAGCCAGTGTACCCAGGTAAAGTACCAACTTTGTGTTTGAAATATTTTAGTGACAAACATATTATGAGAATTTGTTCTCAGAAATAGAAAATTCTTTTGCGTAAAATATTACCAAAATATATGTAGAATTCAATATATAATTTCCATATTTAACTGGAACTAGCACCATAAGATAAAAGACCACTGTTTTGAGGTAGGATATTAGCATGAATAGAAGACTGGCTAACTAACAAAATATCTTCTGGACAAATGGACCATTTTCAAGCTGGCAAACTGTGCATAGTTGGGTGTTGCAGGGATCAGTGCTGGGGTCTTAACTGTGCTCACTGTTTATATTAAGACTTGGTGAAGGGTGCCACATAAATTCTCGTCAGAATTGCTAGTGGTACGAGGGTAGACAGGAAAGCAGGTATGAGAAGAAGGATACAAAGAGTCTGCAATGAGATATGGATATGTTAAATGAATTTTGAAAGTTGGATATATGAGGTTTTTGTAGGAATAATAGAAAAGCAGCATATTATTTAAATGGAGGGAGACTGCAGAATGCTGCAGAGTGGGATCTGAATGCCCTTGTACACAAAGTGGAATAAGTTAGCATGCAGGCTCAGCAAGCAGTTAGGAAGGCAGTTATAATGTTGGCCTTTATTATAACAAGGACGGAATATAAAAATCAGGAAACTTTGGTACAACGGTATAGGGTGCTATTGTGACTTCTCCTAAATAGAGCTGAGAGCTTCCTTATTAAAGGAAGGTTCAGTTGTTTGATTCCTGGTAACAGGGGTTCTTTCCTGTAGGTCTGAACTCATTGATGTTTATCAGCAAAGGGGTGCTTGTAATGAAAATTATAAGATTCTGCAGGCATTTGAAAGCTCAGCTGCTGAGAGGATGTTTTCCCTCATGTGCAAGTCTAGAACCAAGGGGTATAGTTTCACAACAAGGTGTTTCCCCTCTAAGCCAACTACGAGGAGGAACTGCTTCTCTCAAAGGATCATTAATTGTTGGGACTCATTATCCAGACAGGGGGATGCTGGTTCATTCATTCTATTGAAAGCAAAGTAAAACCTATTTTAGATCAACAATGGAGTCAAAGACAACGGGGGTCCAAGCTGGAAAATGTAATTGGGCTAAAATCAGATCAGCCATGATTTTATTGAATGGAGAAATAGGCTTGAAGGGGCAGATGGCTAACCTTTGTCCAACTTTCTTATATTGTTATGAGCTTAGCTGTGATGTTACCCATGGTTTCATAGCTGGCTGATGTTCACTGCTTGGTTTGACTAATTCATAAAGGCCACTTGAACAATATAACAGAAACCATTCTTTATAATTAACCGAAATAAAAATGCTTAAGGACAAATAGAAAAAAAAACAGAGAAAATTTGGCAGAGAGTGGCAAAGAAAAAGTGGCATGAAACTGGGAAATACTTAGCTGGTTATATATTTTGTTCAGGATCTCAAGTACTGCAGACAATATTATTGATTAAATATGATGTCTGATTCGTCATCCGGATAAAAGTAACTTGATCCTTACCAGTCAACCTGATAGTCATTAATTAAACATCTCTCATCAATTACAGTTGTACTCCACAACAGTTAATTTCTCTGTGACCTATTAAGTGAGATAAAGTTAAGCCTGTAATGTCTAGCAGTAGAACAGCAGGATTTACACTGATCAATCATCATTTGTGTTGATCTGGAAATATTGAAGATCCCATTTACTTCTTTTTAAAGTTTGACGTACAAATTACCGACCATTCAGTCAATGTTTTGCAGGTGATATCAGAATGACTGGTACCTGGCTGTGTGTAATAGTTTTACACTGTACGGTGATTTAACTGAAGTGAAATGTTCCCCTTTGCTGGAGAGGACAAGAACCAGAGGACACCCACACCCGCACACCTACACACCCACACACACACACATACACACCCACAGACACACCCACACACACACACACACACACACACACACACATACACACCCACAGACACACCCCCCCACACACACACACACACACCCACATACACACCCCCCACACACACCCACACACAGACACCCCCACACACATATACATCCACACACACCCACATGCACTCATCCACACACACACACACATACACACCCACACACCCCACCACACACACCCACACACCCCCCACACACCCACACACCCACACACGTACACACACACACACCCACACCCCCCCCACACACACACACACACCCACACACATACACACCCCTACACCCCCCACACACCCACACACACACACCTACCCACAGACACACACACACATACACACCCACACACACACGCATACACACCCCCACACCCCCCCACACACCCACACACACACACCCACACACACACCTACCCACAGATTCACACACACACACCCACACACGCACACCCACACACACACACCTACCCACAGACTCACACACACACACATACACACCCACACACACACACCCACACACACACACCTACCCACAGACTCACACACACACACACACACACACACACGCGCGCGCGCGCACAAACACACACACATACATATACATCCCTACACACACACACACACACACACATGCGCGCGCACAAACACACACACAGACACCCACAGATACACACACCCACCCACCCACATGCCCACACACGTGCACGCACGCGCACACATGCATGGTCGAATAGCCTTCTTCTGTGCTCTGATCTTCAATGGTCGTATGATTGTTGAATGCCATTTCTGTCCATATTTTTTTGTAGTAGTAACTTATTGCAAAATCAGACACTTGCAGAGCAAGAACAGAATTTCCATATCACAGTATACACCGTTACGCATTTTAATTTCTTATTTAACAAGCTCTTATTGAAGAAGCAAGGCTTTCTTTATGCTGATGATTAAATAGTTTAGTTGTCAGTAGAAAGTTGCAATATGTAGTTCTGTTCAGTATTGTTGTTGTGGAGCAGACAGAGATTCTGGTCACTGACAAGCAGCTACTGTGTACATGAGCTTTATAATACAGTTTACTGGAAGAAGCAAGACTTTATTTGAAGGATATTTGTTGCCCCAGTGACTCCTTCATTGAAGCAGCATAAACCTGAAACCTGTGAGTGTAAAATCACGAGGAAAAACACTATTCCATATTTCAGATGTCAGATTTACATATCTGCAGTTCCTTGTTTTATTTGAGCCTTTAACCTGTTTCAGCAGCCATGCTACATTACCTGAACAATCTTTTCGAAATTGCCAATCATACATACCACACAACTGTATCTTTTTGTTCTCTCAATTATAAGACATTCATCCAAGAAAACATTCAGACCTGATTTTCATTGTATGTTGGATTATATTTAGAAGCAAGAATGCTATCTAATAATAATACATTTCAATAGTACAATAACCAAAGGCATTCAGCCATAATTATGGGGGAAAGAACTACCTGCTGAGCTTCATTCTTCTAGTGGTGGTACTTTCCCTGAATGAGATATTCATTTCAAGAAAGTATGATTTCTGCCATCTATTTGTGTTTGCACTTTGAATCTAGAAATGCAATTCTACCTAACTGTAGTTTGATGCTGTTGCACATGCAGAACACACAGCATATTAACAGTTGTAACAGGCATTATTATGTCAGTGAATGTTGGAATCAGAATATGTTAGGTACTTTTTTCTTCAAAAAAAAACCCATTTGTGATGATAGAAATGCACCACCTGTTGAAAAATAATGTTTTAAGTTGAGGATAATTTTCCTCGAAACAGGGCTTTGTAAATGTTAAATAATGGAGGGTAAGGTCATTGTGAAGATCACTGACTGTTCTTTCATCTTTGGTTGAGTTGCAAAACTGCCAGTATCAGAATGACCGCTAGTCATAAACACCCACTGTTCATTCCATTGATGTCGAAGTATTTTCACCTAAGATGAGTCAAGAACTATCAACCTAGAGATGTAAGATAATGAAATGTGAGGCTGGATGAACACAGCAGGCCCAGCAGCATCTCAGGAGCACAAAAGCTGACGTTTCGGGCCTAGGCTCCGATGAAGGGTCTAGGCCCGAAACGTCAGCTTTTGTGCTCCTGAGATGCTACTGGGCCAGCTGTGTTCATCCAGCCTCACATTTCATTATCTTGGATTCTCCAGCATCTGCAGTTTCCATTATCACTGATACAACCTAGAGATGTACATCACTCACAAAACTGGGAAAATTGTTTGCACCCCGATCCAAGTAATCTTTTGCAGTATGATTATTTTCAACTGCAGATTCAGACTCCATCTTAAATTGTGGGAATAAAGACATTTGAATGCTTGGGAATGAGTTCCACTGTTCTTCAGGGCATATAGGATGGAAATTTGAGGGTAACATAGTTCAGACACAAGCCCTTGCAGCGTAAAAATGTTTTAAAATATTTTTGAGGGCACTTTTTGAGGGCTGCTGTTTGGTTTTCGAGGACTCCTGTTTTCTCACTATCTCCTTTATTAGGTGATGCCGTCATGTTACAGCAATACCTTGTGAATTTGTGTTAATATATGGAGCGTTTGAAATCATACAGAAGTAGAATGTCCTCAATAATTATAAACAAATATATGTAATGCCACAGCACACAAGGGAAATATTATTTAAACAGCATAGTCAGTAGGCAATATGGATAGGTTACCATCAAAGGTACTTTTTTCAAAATAACTGACACATTCCTACACACAAAAAGCCATTACCCAAAACCTACATTCTATGTCCCGATGGGATCACATTTTCTATCTCAATGTGCTCAAAACTAGAAGGTTTCAACTAGATAGTCACTACTGTTTGTACTATGTCTCAGATCTCAACCTCAGAATTAAAATTAACAACCATAGAAGTGTTCATTGCAATAGAAGTTCATTACATGTTTTTCCCCAAGTAGCCTTATGCTAGGGATATCACATTAATTTTTCAGGGATTAATTTAAAGTTTCCCTGGTTGTCAGTTAGTTGATTATTCAGTTGTGTGACCATTTTGAAACTGCTGTCTCTCCTAGTGATTGCAAATCTAATTCAGGAAGGAACCAACCTGTCAGCAGCTCCTGTCCACTCTACCCATAGTGATGACATTTCTCCAATTAGGCAAATGGGCCAAAGGAATTAAATTTTGTGCACTCTGTGCATTGGTATGACAGTCTGGTCTGAGTTTGTAATCTTTTATACTCTCATTTATAGTTTATATCACTTCTTGGATTTCCCTGTTAAAGCTGGCTGCTTTACCACATAGGGCAGACTTTATCACTGTCTTCCTGCACTCCCATCTTTTGTTCATCCTCCACTTCCTGGTCATGTGGCAGTTCTTAAGTAACCGAGCGGAGAATTGGGCTTTGGTGAGGAAGGTAGCGAGGAGGAGATCTGTATTTATACATTCTACATCTGGTGAACCAGAAAAGATTGTGGGATGAGGGTGAAGTGGAAAGGAAGGAAGATTATGCACAAGCCCTCATCTTCAAGGTTTCAGCCTTGCTCATTTCATTACTTTAATCATGGTCACAACAATATAGTTCACTGTTGAGCTTTTTCTCATTTACATTTTAATGGAGCAGCAGTGAAGGATGGAAAAAGCAATAGTGTGGCAGAATTTGAGATATTGTTCTGCAAAATACTACTGCATCTCCTACAACTAGTAGGGGTATAGTCTAAAATATAGGGCAGACTGTTCAGGAGCAATGTTAGTAGGCACTTGCACACACAAAGGTTGGTAGATGTTTGGAACTCTTTTCCAGAAACAACATTGCTAGATCAATCATTAATTTTAAACATGAGATAGGTAAATTTTTATTGAGCAAAAGTATTAATGGATTTGGACCAAAGGCAGGTAAATTAGTCCAGCCATGATTTCACTGAGTGGCAGACCAGCCATGATTTCACTGAGTGGCAGAACAGGCTCGATGGGCTGAATGGTCTACTCCTGTTCCTACATTATTATCCCCCACCTCACCCAAAAATGAAATCATTATCCTAGAGTTATGCTTTAATACAACAATTAATAATGACAAGCAGCTTAAGATAATGCGGTACTTCCCTACGTATAAATATGTGTTCTTCCTCTGATTCATGCATAGCCTCAAGCAGTGAGAATAAGCTTTCCAGGAAGTGATTCACGGGTTTTGTGATGTGCAGGTACCAGTTTTGGACTAGGGTGAACAACGTCAAATATCATATCACGCCAGGTTATAATCCAGCAGGTTTATTTGAAATCACAAGCTTTCAGAGATTACCTCATCTTCGGATTCAGTGAGAGGAGAGCACAGAGACACAGAGTTTATAGGCAGAGAGACGAAGAGCAGAGAGATCAAAGGATCATACAACTGGTGTAATGGAGTAAGCACACCTAAAATGGCTTGTTTGAACAGAGAGATTGCTGGCTGCACATTTGGAGCTTGTGCCTGGCAGGCAACTGGGTATCACCTCCTTAATGCCACAGCTGTGATGTTACAAATGATAAGTATGTTGCCTGGCATGAACTGTGTTCCTGTGAAAGGCAGCCAACTTCAAGTAATCCCTAGCTGTCACTGTTTCACAGGCCCTTGGACCTGCATTTGCCTCTAATAGCAGCTGTAAGATCCTGAAAAACTTTGAAACTTCAGCCTCCAGAACTAAAAGCTGGGATGGAAGTTGTGAAAGAGAGGACTGAGCTATCATTTGCTGTCTTAAAGACAACAAAAAAGATAGCTTCTCTCATTCAACATTGAGTCATTTAGTTAACCTCCCTTTTCATTTTTTGATCCTCAGTCTCACTATCTTGTATCTTTTGAAATTCCTTTTCCAGGTTGTCACTCACTAGCCCACATTTTTAACCGATCCTGATTTAATAACCATTTCCTCTAAAAACCCCATAATTGTCTTGGAAACAAGAAGTGAAGTAGATGCCCTTTAGTTCCTAAAAGCTACTTTTTTAAACAGAATATAGTGTGGGTGGAAGTGGTCATGGGGTTAGAAGCTGCTGCCTAATGATCTTTGCCGAATTTCTGCAGTGCAGCATGTAGATGGTACTCACCACTATCCTAAGTGTTGGTGGTGTGAGGGAGTGAATGTTTGTGGATATGGAGTGCCATTCATTGCTTTGTCCTGGATGATGTCAAGCTTCTTGAGTGTTGTCAGATCTGCACTCATCTGGGCAAGTGGGGATCATTCCATAACACTACTGACTAGTTCCTTGTAGATGGTGGACAGGCTTGGGGAGCCAAGAGCTAATTTATTTATTGCAGTATTCGTAGACTCTTATAGCCGCAGTGTTTAGATAGCCAGCCAAATTCAACTTCTGGCCAACCCTTAGGATGTTGATAGTGAGGAATTGAGTGATGGTAACATTGTTTAATGTCAAGGGCTGGTGGCTAGATTGACTTTAATTGCAGATGATCATTGCCTGGCATTTGTGTGGTGCGAATATTACTTGCCACTTCCAGCCAAGCCAGGATATTGATCAGATCTTGCTGCATTTGGACATTAATTACCTCAGTATCTGAGGAGTTATGAATGATGCTGAACATAGTGCAAACATTGGCAAACGTCTCCGCTTATGACCTTATGATGGGGGGGAAGGTCATTGATGAAGCAGCTGAAGAGGGTTGGACCTAGGATACTACCCTGAGGAACACTTGCAGAGATCTCCGAGAACTGAGATGACTGAGCTCAATAACCACAACCATCTTCCTAGTATATAGTGCCAGGTATGACTCCAGTCAGTAGAGAGTTTACCCCAATTCTCATTGATTCCAGTTTTGCTAGAGCTCCTTGATGCCACACTCAGTTGAATGTGGCCTTGATGTCAAGGTCTGTCACTCTCAGCTCACCCCTGGAATTCAGCACCTTTGCCCATATTTGAATCAAGGCTGTAATGATGTCAGGAGCTGAGTGGGCCTAGCAGAACTAAAACACAGCATCACCGAGCTGGCGTTTGTTTGACAGCACTATAGATGATGCATGCCATCACTTTACTGATGATTGAGGGTAGACCGATGGTGTGGCAACTGGCCAAGTTGGATTTGTCCTGCTTTTTGTGTGGAGTAAATACCTGAGCAATTTTACACATTGTCAGGTATATACCTGTGTTGTAACCGTACTGGAACAGTTTGGTTAGGGGAGCAGCAAGTTCTGTAACACAAGCCTTCAATACTGTTGCTGGAATGTTGTCAGGGCCCATAGCCAATGCAGTATCCAGTGCATAATAATTAATTTAATTAATTCTTGGGCAAAACCCCATATTTTGGTCTCATTCTGATTTTTGAGGAGTTTCCTGCTTAATAATAAACTGCAATTATTTTGGTTTCATCATGGAATTTTTTTCAACAATATTTATGTAGAATTGTATTCGCTCCTTGTTTGTTCAGAAGGCAGAAGAAAATGATGAGCAAAGAAATGCTTCCAACTAAGACAGATTGTTTGTGCCCACTATTACTCATAGAACTCAGGAAAGAGTGCAAGCGAATCACCTTCACAGCCATAGGTTTGCGAGGAAATCAGTAATGGAACTGCACCATCAATTGCAGGCTAACCATTTCAAGCCTGGGTTCGTAATCAAGGCCAACAGCACCCAGAAAATCAATGGCTTTGATGCCTTCTAATATAGTTTGCGGGTCATTCAATCAAAGACCTCAACTCTCTCGCTGATGATACTTGGTAGTTCTGTCTGGAACGAGGTTCACATCTAGGAAGAAGAAATGATTCTACAGTTTTATTCTCTAAGTTCCAAATTCCATCAGAACTGAGGGACAGTATAAGATATGCCTAAGGATGTGTTTGGGCCAGGGTGATATCAGCTTTCATGAATCCTATTATTTCGGTCTTGGATTCATCCATCTAACATGTACTGCTACCGAAGATGGATAATCAGAACAGCCACTGACGAACCTGTGGCATGAGTGCTGAAGGTGACTTAATGTTTCCTTTTACCCTTATGTTTTCTTCTGAATTAAGGAGTTTTCTGTATGTGGAAAATTTCCAAAAAATGTTTGAGAAGGTTGCAATCTTGTTTCCTCAGGGAAAATTCCTCTGGTAATGATGTTTGAGGAGGACAGAGAAGCGGGAGCAGTAGAGAAACTCAGAGACCAGACTTGTATCTAAGCACCGTAGGACATCCGAAGCCCCGTTTTCCTCTGATACCAGAGAGGTAGAAAGCCAGAAGGTCTAAAACCCTCTCTGAGCTTTTGTGCAATGAGGGAAACCCTGGAAGAACATTGCATCATCCTACAAAGAGAGTTTCAGACTTTGTCAAGCAGCAGGAGGTGCTTACTACTGCACAGAGTTTCCCTGCCACTAACTAATTCCAAGAGAAATGTATGAGTTCTGGCAAGTCAGTCAGTTTGCTTCAATAAAGGAACGTCGTTAATGACTTGTTTGCCTGAGAAACTAGGTTCATTACACTTGACACTAAAAAAGACAATTGAAGAAACAGGCCGTTAATTTTGGCCAAGCAACAGTATCTGGAAGACTGTTTAGAGTTACACTCAAGTGCCTATCAGTCACTACTGTAAAGTAAATGATTTTGTCAAGTGAAAAGGTCTTCATTCTTTTAATGCGTAATTGCATTTTAACACCCACAATAGAGGCAACTGCCATGATTCATTCATCTTTGGGCAATCCCGTTTCTTTGCTGTGTTTCAGAATCAAGGATTAAAGTAGTTTTCTTTGGAAACTGGGAGTGTCCACCTCTCTTCTAGTTTCTAAAACCACTGTAGCGAATCACCAGTGAAACTTAGCAATATAGAAATGGTATCATACCCACACATAACATTGAGTACACCACCAGTGTGCTGAAGGGAATGTCTAGATATCTAAATGGGTCTAAAGGCCTCATCAATATACTCCCAATATTGTCTTGCATGTTACGGTGATATACCCTCAGCAATTTCAATGCTCAAAAAGTCATGGACATTATTAATATGGAAGAGGGGTCCTAGTCAGAAGCTGAACACCTGGGCCATGAAATCAGTTATCCACACAATAAAGCAGGTTTCAAGAATAATTGCTGGGACAAAGCTGCAAGAAAAGCTTTTAGGTGGCAAATGAAAAGAAACATAAGCTTTGTGCATTTGTTCTAGTTCAGGAAGCAGCAGCACAAGAGAGTCTTCATAATGCCATTTGGATTGGTTATTACCTTTGCTCTTTAAGATGATGCTGGCATAGTGAATGATTTCAAAAAAGAAGAGTAATGCCCAACAACACTTGTTGTAGTCCAGTCACAAGAAGTGAGGTCGAGGTGGTAGTGTTTTAGGATTAGCAAGTGTAAGGAGCTGCTGGATATGAAGTCCAGGGAAGCAAATAAAAAGATACATAGGAAGAAATTTGAGTGAAGATTAGACAGTGGTAAACAATGAAGATATTTAAGTAGAAGCACAGTGAAATAAGATGGGCTTCTTGAACATAGAACATAGAACATAGAACATAGAACATAGAACAGTACAGCACAGAACAGGCCCTTCAGCCCACAATGTTGTGCCGACCATTGATCCTCATGGATGCACCCTCAAATTTCTGTGACCATATGCATGTCCAGCAGTCTCTTAAATGACCCCAATGACCTTGCTTCCACAACTGCTGCTGGCAACGCATTCCATGCTCTCACAACTCTCTGCGTAAAGAACCTGCCTCTGACATCCCCTCTATACTTTCCACCAACCAGCTTAAAACTATGACCCCTCGTGCTAGCCATTTCTGCCCTGGGAAATAGTCTCTGGCTATCGACTCTATCTATGCCTCTCATTATCTTGTATACCTCAATTAGGTCCCCTCTCCTCCTCCTTTTCTCCAATGAAAAGAGACCGAGCTCAGTCAACCTCTCTTCATAAGATAAGCCCTCCAGTCCAGGCAGCATCCTGGTAAACCTCCTCTGAACCCTCTCCAAAGCATCCACATCTTTCCTATAATAGGGCGCCCAGAACTGGACGCAGTATTCCAAGTGCGGTCTAACCAAAGTTTTATAGAGCTGCAACAAGATCTCACGACTCTTAAACTCAATCCCCCTGTTAATGAAAGCCAAAACACCATATGCTTTCTTAACAACCCTGTCCACTTGGGTGGCCATTTTAAGGGATCTATGTATCTGCACACCAAGATCCCTCTGTTCCTCCACGCTGCCAAGAATCCTATCCTTAATCCTGTACTCAGCTTTCAAATTCGACCTTCCAAAATGCATCACCTCGCATTTATCCAGGTTGAACTCCATCTGCCACCTCTCAGCCCATCTCTGCATCCTGTCAATGTCCCGCTGCAGCCTACAACAGCCCTCTACACTGTCAACGACACCTCCGACCTTTGTGTCGTCTGCAAACTTGCTGACCCATCCTTCAATTCCCTCGTCCAAGTCATTAATAAAAATTACAAACAGTAGAGGCCCAAGGACAGAGCCCTGTGGAACCCCACTCACCACTGACTTCCAGGCAGAATATTTTCCTTCTACTACCACACGCTGTCTTCTGTTGGCCAGCCAATTCTGTAACCAAGCAGCTAAGTTCCCCTGTATCCCATTCCTCCTGACCTTCTGAATGAGCCTTCCATGGGGAACCTTATCAAATGCCTTACTGAAGTCCATATACACCACATCCACAGCTCGACCCTCATCAACCTTACTAGTCACATCCTCAAAAAACTCGATAAGGTTTGTAAGGCATGACCTACCCCTCACAAAGCCGTGTTGACTGTATTTGATCAAGCCATGCTCTTCCAGATGGTCATAAATCTTATCCCTCAGAATCCTTTCTAACACCTTGCAGACGACAGACGTGAGACTTACCGGTCTATAATTGCCGGGGATTTCCCTATTTCCTTTCTTGAAGAGAGGAATTACATTTGCCTCTCTCCAGTCCTCAGGTACGACTCCAGTGGAGAGCGAGGATGCAAAGATCTTCGCAAGTGGCGAAGCAATTGCATTTCTCGCTTCCCAAAGCAGCCGAGGACAAATCTGATCCGGGCCTGGCGACTTGTCAATCTTAATGTTTGACAAAATTTTCAGTACATCAGCTTCCTCTATCTCTATCCATTCCAGCATGCACACCTGCTCTTCAAAGGTTTCATTCACTACACAGTTCGATTCTTTCGTAAAGACAGAAGCAAAAAACTCATTTAGGGCTTCCCCTACCTCCTCAGGCTCCACACACAAGTTCCCTATGCTATCCCTGATCGGCCCTACTCTTTCTTTGACCATTCTCTTATTCCTCACGTAAGTGTAAAATGCCTTTGTGTTTTCCCGGATTCCTTCTGCCAAGCCTTTCTCGTGCCCCCTCCTGGCTCTCCTCAGACCATTTTTGAGCTCCTTCCTTGCCTGCATGTAATCCTCTCTAGCTGAACTTGACCCTAGCTTCCTCCACCTTATGTAAGCTACCTTCTTCCTTTTCACTAGAAGCTCCACCGCTCTCGTCATCCAAGGTTCCTTTATCTTACCCCTTCTTGCCTGTCTCAGAGGGACATATTTACTCATCACTCCCAACAACTGTTCCTTAAACCATCTCCACATGTCTATAGTGAAGGAGAAGAAGGTGCCAGAGAAGTTTGGAGAGAGACCAGAATGGGAATTGGTAATCAGAATATCACCACTATCAAGGTGGCTTTAAACTTAGGAACTATGAAATAGAGTTTCTCAAACTTTTAAAAGAAAAGTAGATTGATGCCAGAAAGTTTTTCCTCATACAGAGTGTAAAACCTTGAATTTCACTCACAAATAAGACATTGCAGCAAAAATCCCGGAATAATTTAAAACCCAATTGAGTGTTGAAAATAAAAACATTAGGATCATTGTGAAGGGGTGAACCAAGATATGCTAAATGGTTTTTGTCATCTTTAATTGTTTCCTAATCTGGTAACAGAGCTTGTGGTATGCAGAGTGATATCAACAACGTGTTCAATTCCCACATTGACTGGGATTACCGCCAGTTTCTCAACCTCTCTGGTGACCAAACCACCACCAGTCATCTCAATCTAATGAGAGAGGAACCTATGATTTTGCAAGACTACGGTGACTTTACTTTTACTTGTATACATTACGTATTTAAATATTCATATGCTTATACATGCATCTAAATAGATATAAAACTTATACTTTTTGACAGCATTATATCGTGCATAATAATGTACAGTACTTCCATTTGAGAAGGAATCATTGGGCTGGAACATTCCATGTACTCAAGTTTGGTGAATAATTTCATATATATGGATCATTACAGTAACAGCCTCTTTATACTTTAACAGTGAAGATGTGAGTAAAAGAGGATTTACTGTTATCATCGATATGAGAGGCTCCAAATGGGATTTGATCAAGCCTCTCCTTAAAACTCTTCAGGAATCTTTCCCTGCTGAAATCCACGTTGCACTGATTATTAAACCAGATAACTTCTGGCAGAAGCAAAAAACCAACTTTGGGAGTTCAAAATTTATATTTGAGGTAAGCATTATATTTAAAATTGTATGCTCAAGCAAACGAAGGATAAAAGCGTTGATTATTAATGTTTTTATTAATTATTTGTTTTCACAATATATATGAAAATATTTTTAAAATTGTCTTTAAAACAAGGGAGGAATTAAATGGTGGAGGTCAGGCGCTGGCAAATAATGACTTTGAAATACCAGACATGGGAGAATTGATAAAAGTAAATATAGTCACACCTATTGCACTGTTTAAAATAATAACTCTTCACTCAAGTTTGAGAATCTTGACTACTGAGACATACTGTCAGTTTCACTTGGATTGTCTAAAAAGCTTCCCTTATTGCCCTTCCAAATGAAAGCAGCAAATAGGAAAAATGACAGGTGGCAGTGACCTAAACTTAATTCATGTTTGTTCCCAGCAACAAGTGATCTTGTCAAATAAATTCAGAAAAAAGAATGAAATAGGTCAGGTTTCATTTCCAGAGCTGCAGGAGAATTGTGTTCACATTATGACTTACCTGCACAAAATATGCCTGATTTAGAGCAAAGGCTCTACTGAAAGATAGGGAAATGCAGTGGCTCATATATATATCAAATGATCACAATTAATTGTGTAACCATTATTTTTAATTCACTGCAGGTTGTGACCCGTAATCTGGGTTTCACTTAAGCCCACAAGAAAAGACACAGGTTAAAATTGTGGCCACTTATTAGTACATGCATGATTATAACACATAATTCTGTAAATAAATAGAAAATGTGTAAAGTTTGGCTGTAGGCCTATTCTTCACCAACTTGCTTTCTGAAATCGAATGCTGTAGCAAAGAACAGTTGCCTGAAAGGAATGTTTGGAAATTAAGAATAAGTATTCAGTCAGAAAACTACAAATTCTAGTATGAATTGTGAAAATGGAAGAAAACAGCATAAGTTGTTGGAATAGGAATACCGTTTGGTATTCTCAGAACCTGAACGAAAAGTAGAACAAATGAGTGGCTATGTGGACATGGGTTATGCACCTACCATAAAGGAAATAAGGTATAATCTTGGTGTTGTTACTTCTTACAAGAAGTAAAATCAGAGGTTAGGTATTTTGAAAGCTTGATTTGCATCAGTTCAATTGAGATAAAAGTTCGTAAATTCTGTTAGCAGATAGAACATAGAACATCGAACAGTACAGCACAGTACATTCACATGATGTTGTTCCAAACTATTATCCTACTGAGATCAAACTACCCTGCATACCTTGCATTATACTATCATCCATGTGCCTATCCAAAAAAGTCTCTCAAGTATCTGACTCCACTACCACTGCTTGCAGCACATTCCACAAGCCCACCACTCTCTGTGTGGAGAACCTACCTCTGACATCTCCCCTGTACCTTGCTCCAATCAGCTTAAAATTATGCACCCTCATAATAGTCATTCCGGCCCTGGGAAAAAGCCTCTGGCTCTATCTATGGCTAATCATCTCGTACACCTCTATCAAGTCACCTCTCATCCTTCCTTGCTCCAGTGATAAAAGTCCTAGCTCCCTCAACCTTTTCTCATAAGACCTGCCCTCCAGGCCAGGCAGCATCCAGGTAAATCTCCTCGCACCATCTCTAAAGCTTCTACATCCTTCCTATAATAAGGCGACCAGAACTGAACACAATAGTCCAAGTGTGGTCTAATCAGCATTTTATAGAGCCCTTCTATGTATACAGTATCCTTCTATGAAATTTACAAGAAAGACGATCTGTTAAATATCTCTGAGACATGATCAGAATATGATAGATAGGGAAAGACTAGGTAATACATCACAGATTTTAATGGATTGTACAGACGATTACTGAAATTCAATTGCAAATTACTGGATTGTGCCCGTTTGGATAAACAAATATTTCTAACTGGAATATGGTTCTTGGAAAGGGAGCCCCTGTTGAATGAGAAGTGACTTGATTGAGGTGTACAAGATGATGAGGCATAGATAGAGTGTATTGCGCCTTGAAAGAATTTCTGGACAAATTATTTCCATTAGCCTTCTTGGAACAAATGGAACTTAAAACAAACACTTTCTCTGGAGAAAAAAGTATTGGGAATGTTAGTGGCACTTGAGGCTGACAAGTCTCCTGGACCTGATAGCCTGCATTCAAGCACCTCAAAAGAAGCAATGTAGAAATAATGGAGGCATTGATTGTAATCTTCTAGTATTCCCTTTTTTCCAGACAGTTGGAAAACTATAGATTTGTCAATACTGTTTTAAAAGAAGCACAGAGACAGAAAGCAAGATACTATAGTTCAGTTAACCAAACAGAGAGAAAGATGCTCAAACCCATTATTAAAGACACACTAGCAGGACATTTAAGAATACCATAATACAATGAGGCAGAGTCAACTGCCTTTGTGAAGGAAAATCATGTTTGACAAATTTGTTCCAGTTCTATGAGGATGTAACAAATTTGGTGGAAAACAGGGAAGTAATAGGTATAGTGTATTTGGATACGACACAAGAAAGAGCTGCAGAGCATTAGTGAGACCATACTTAGAATACTAACATTTTATGAATTAGGAGCCTAATCCTTGATTGACAGATTTTGAAATGGCCCAGTTAATGGTCGCAAGTATCATTAAAAGAAAGGACATCTAGCTGTTACTGCAGAACATAGATTTGGAACATTAAAGCAGTATTAATGGGCAAGTGAATCTCAGGAACGCCTAAGCAACAGTTAATAGGTGCTTCAGTCATGACTTGAGTACCATTGTTAGTAACGAACCACCTAAAACTGAAAAGTAGCAACCTCAAAACGACACATGATGCAGTGAATTCTAAGGAATAGGATGGAAATAATTATGTTTACCAACAAATTATACTGTTCACAAGGATTTTAACCTTGTGCTGAATGTATTAGTCATGGACTTCTTTCACAATGCAGTGCTAGATAGTGTTTGCACTTTGATAGTACATGGAACAAATGTTGAAATGTTGCTTTGATTCTTTATATAGGTTAAGGAAGGTATTGCCTGCTTTAGGTTTGGTGATGACAATATGTTGAAATCACTAAAGAGAATTATAGTGCCATGTAAAATAACTAGGGCAAAGCATTGTATTAGTACTGATATATTTTCTGTTGAGACATCAATGTTACTGAATAAACTTTCTATGAAAAAGACACAAATAAAACTTGATATCAGGTGCAATAAGGCAGTTATTTTTATAAATTCAGTGGATTTCATTTGTGCAGTCAGGCATTATTGTATCTCCTGAACAGGCATGTGGCCTGTTAACTAGACACAATTCAAAATGTGGTTGCAGGGTAATTAGATGATGTTTGCAATGTGTAATTCTGTAAATAAATATGAAGGTGTGTAAAGATTGGCATCACCTCCATTTTTCATTAAATTACTTTTTGCAATGGACCATACAAACAGAAGTATAATAAATGAGCAGGCAGTCTGCTTTGTCTGTCTTGTTTAAGAGATTGACCTGGACACTGGGGAATTCCCTTTAATCTTTGAATTGTGCCATGGGAACTTTTAGACACATAAGGGCAGAAGGAACATAGGCATATGGTGCATTTGCAACCGTTAAGCATCCTTGACAGTGCAGCACATCCTCATTGGGCTGACAATGAATGACAGCCTTGGTTTGGTGCTTCAGTTTCTCGAGTGGGGTTTGAACATTCAATCGTCAGTTGAGAATACATTCTCATAATCAAGGCTGACAGTTTAAAAATAGAAACAAAATCCAGCCAAGCTAAAATTAAAGAAAAAGTAATGATATTGGAAATGACTGATGTAAAAACTAATATTCTTCATTGCCGGATCTGTGTCAGAAATCTAAACTGTTCTGGCTCTTGTAAATGCAAGATTTTTCATTGTTGGTGCTCAAATACTGATTCTAAAACACTGGGATATCTTTTTCAGACAAGTATGGTATCCGTGGAAGGGCTTTCTAAGTTGGTGGATCCTTCCCAATTGACTGAAGAGTTTGATGGTACACTGGAGTATAATCATGACGAATGGATTGAGCTTCGACTGGCCTTGGAAGAATTCATAAGCAGTGCTGTGCATTTGTTGTCCAGACTAGAAGACCTGCAGGAAATGTTGGCCAGGAAAGAGTTTCCCCTGGATGTTGAAGGTTCTAGAAAATTAATTGATGAACATACACAATTGAAGAAGAAGGTTATCAAAGCCCCTGTGGAGGAACTGGACCATGAAGGACAAAGATTGCTGCAGTGTATAAGGTGCAGTGATGGTTTTTCTGGAAAGAACTGCATATCTGGCAGTGCAGATTTTCAAAGCGTTGTGCCAAAGATCACCAGTCTACTAGATAAACTACACTCAACTCGACAGCACTTACATCAGATGTGGCATGTTCGGAAACTGAAGCTAGATCAATGCTTCCAGCTTCGGCTCTTTGAACAAGATGCAGAAAAGGTAAGATTTCATCTACACATTACTTAACCTAATTTGTTGGTGTAAGTTTAAGACAAATTTACTTGATCCTCATCTACATCAATCTCTTATGTAATACCCAACATAATTCACTTCTTCAAACATTGCAGAAGAGGACTCCCAGGAATCACATGCAACGATTTTCTTGTCTGAACAAACAACAAATGGTATTTTACATTGAGTTTCAACAAAAATTGAAGTGTGATGAAGTTTTCATTCCCCTCTTTTCAAATTTTCTTGCAAATTTATTCAATTCAGTTTGAAACTTGCTTCAACTCTCATTCGGTAATTGAATACTAAAACAAATTTTAAAAAAACTTTTACAGTTGTGGTATATATTTATTTCACATGGCTGGAGAGCAGTTATAATTTGATGTTGAGGCTAACAGTCCATTCAACAGCTTCAGCTGATTCAATGTGAATGATTAAGATACTATAAGGGATTAATATGTCATGGCTGGCATTCAGTATGTGTCGGACGGTCTGACATGTTCACAATTTGAGCTTTTCCTCAAGTTCTACCTGTGGAGCAAGTGCCCGAATTCTCTATGGAATGTCTTCAAGTGTTTGAGGGTTGTCCATAGTTTCCACTGGAAGGTTGGTGCCTGAGATTTCATCACTGAAGTCAGTTCCATCTTTGTTGGCAGCAGGCGGTGTGCCATTGAGAGGTGGGGCAGTCATTGTTTTGTAGGATATGAAGTTTGTTCCAGTACACATGACAGGATTTGAGATCCTGTGTCAGTGGAGATGATTTGTTAGCTGTCAGCCAATGGTTTTCTTTAAGGAAGATATTTTTCCTGTGAATATCAGGAGGATCAATGTGTCTTGCTTTCCCCCAGTACTGATCAATCCACTGGACATTACAAAATCAGGTGTTTTGCTACTAACTGTAAACCATGAGCCCAGTTGTTTCATTCCGACCTCTCCAAATGCAAAGCTTTTGAAGCCCTCAGGACCGGTGCTGCAGGTGCTCAGCTTTCTCTGAAGCTATGCTAGTAGGATCGCTGTCAATTTTACAACATCCCTAGATTAGACACACACAGCTCTCTGATGAAGGGTCTAGGCCCGAAACGTCAGCTTTTGTGCTCCTGAGATGCTGCTGGGCCTGCTGTGTTCATCCAGACCCACACTTCGTATCTTTTCAGAACCTCTGTTTACACACTGAACGACTTTTACTCGATACAGAACCAGTTTGTTTTGAATTTGCAAGTTTCTGTAACAAACAACTCCATATTTAAAACAAAATACCCGCCCATTGTCAGTGATGGTCCTGGTTTACTTCCCTGCTGCAAAGTGTTGGCTTACACTGTAGTGAAGGCTGTTGTGGACTGAGGGCAACATTTAAGAACTAGCCCACAGATCTTGAGGAGTACGTCAGAGTAAATAGATTGCAGGACAAATTCTAAATGATCTCATGCCACTTTTTGTTGCTTGTTAAAAATTTTAAAAAGACTTCTTTTTGAAATAAAAGTGCTTGATAAATGGACATTTCTGGCATGTTTATGCCATTCTTTGTTGCTCTGAGAATGTGGTGTTGGTGAATTAGCTTCCTGGGTGGCATTGTCGTGCTATTGATGAATTTGCATAACGTTTTTGGTCATTTGAAATTAAACCATCTGGTTGGATGCTGGCATAGACATCAGGTTTCCTTCTCCAAAGAACATTAATAAGCCATTTAACTTCTATGACTGTGGAATAGTTTCATGGTTGTTTTCACTTTTATTTTGTGTAAACCAATGTTTTATTTTTAACTGAATGCAAATTCATCAACATAATGAATTCAGGTTTATTGATTATTAATTCCGTGACCTAACTAATACCCAGCTGTGATAACAAGGTGTGGAGCTGGATGAACACAGCAGGCCAAGCAGCATCTTAGGACCAGGAAAGCTGACGTTTCGGGCCTAGACCCTTCATCAGAAATGCCTTCAGGCTAGGCCGGAAACATCAGCTTTCCTGCTCCTAAGATGCTGCTTGACCTGCTGTGTTCATCCAGCTCCACACCTTGTTATCGCAGATTCTCCAGCATCTGCAGTTCCTATTATCTCTAATACCCAGCTGTAATTGGTTATGCCGTAAAGCGTGACTGTTCTTAAGTGGGGCTTATTAAATGTAATTAAGATTTACTGACCAGTTATTTTTAATCAACCTGCTCATATAATGTTATGACAAACCTCTGGGGTGGCTTCCTGGACTAGAGATAGGGTGCTATCACTGCACCACAAGGCTTTCAAGAATTATTGAGTAGATTTTTTTAAATAAAAGAAATGTGATTACAGGATGTGAATATGAGCCTCCTGGCTCAGAGGTTGAGACACTAGCAATACAGCACAAGAACCTGAACATTTATTCAGTTAATGTTAATAATCAAATTTTCCAGACATATGATGACACATCTCTGGGGCAAGTCTGACTTGAACCTGGGCCTCCTGAGTCAGAGGTAGGGGTGTTACCACTGTCACCAAGAACCCTAAGGTTTAGTGAATATCATTGTTTCTAATCAACCTGTTCAGAGATATTATTCCTTGCCTCTGGAGCAGGTGGGACTGGAACCCAGATCTGTTGGATCAGAGATAGGGACACTATCACTGTGCCACAAGAGCCCTGAGAGGTATTGGGTACTGACTGGAGCAAATTGGCTGCAAATGTTAACCATTGCCTCATTCTGAGGTCCCTGAGATTCAGTGATACCACTCAGTAGACATTAAGTACAAATAACACTGAGCATGATTTCCTTTAATTTTTTTTTTCCCTGAATTTCTCACGTGACGCAATTAAACACTGGTAGATGTAATCCTCAAATAATTTTCATGGTCCTCAGCAATAAAGGCATTTTAATTATTTCTCATTGGCATTATAATGTTGTCAGAGTTCAAAACTAAAACCAAAACTAATCAATTTATTCAACTTTTCCAGCGAAAATCTTAATCCCTAAATTCTCATTGTCTGACTGATGATACAAGTTATTCACTTTCTTGATTATAAATTTGAGGCGATGGAAGGCTCAGCTACAGGCATTCGTAAATCGTGATTAAGTGGTACATTTTAGAAAAAAGATACATTTCATTGCCAAGTGTGAGGTTCACCTAACTGGCACCTTATCCATAACCGTATAGATCTGGATGTGTGGGAAATGAGCTCAACGCATTCAGCGTATCTTAACACAAGGAGCTCGATTTTATATGGCCTCACTGGGTTGTTGTGGTGAGAAAGCGTGTAAAGTAAGTCAGGTAGCAAACCCACTACCTTCCTACGTGTTCCCGAGTTCCACCCCACAATCCACTATTGTAGGCGGCTATCAAAATCTGCAGCTTGCCCACCATTTGTCAATAAGTATCTAAAGGTCAATTAGGTCTGTTGACACATCTATTGACCTGAATAATATGTTGCCCATGCCAAATTATAGCTGGTATGGTCAGTCAAGCAGGAATGTTCAGCCTGTTCCATATGGTCTACATTAAAAATGGCAAGAGGGAAGTGGGTTCACCTCATTAGGGTGATGCCTGATTACTTGGGGGATGCCATGTGTGTATCTAGTACACTTACTCAAAGATGGCAGCAAACCTCCTCTTTCATTCTGTGTTGCTTGCCCTGCAAAACTGAGTCCCTTATTCACTCCGTTACCCCTCCCTAGACTCTCAGGCCTGTTTTAAAAACTTAGGATTGACCTTTCTGGGGAGCTATTACCCTCTCCATGCTTCTTCCTGCAAGAAGAAGAGGCAGTGCTAAGGTTGATGTAGCTGCTGACCTGTCAAATTGACTAATCTTTACAGGCAGGATTTCCTCCCACTGAGAGGGAGAATGCCATTGTTCATAAATTTATCGTCCTCTCAGCATCCTACAAATGTTAGCTTCTAGCCATGTTTCTGGGGCTTCATATCCATTGTTTTATCTCTTTCTCTTTCTCTCTCTCCCTGTCTCTCTCTCTGTCCACCTCTCTCAACCCCTCCTGCCCCCACCATCACCAACCACCACCAACCAGTTAAATGCAGCCCACGTTTGCTGTTGTTTTGTATTGAATGTTGGAAATATAGCTATTGATGTGCATAACTCTCTGTGTGTGCTTTGAACGTTTTATGTGCTTCTACTTCACATTTTTATATTTTTGTATAAACCTCTATTTCGCAAATACACCTGGAGGAAATTGATGTGTGTTAGCAGTGCAAAAACAGCTTGTAGCAAATTGGAAGCTGATGCATTGTTGTGTGTCTTCTTTCCACTGGAATTCACAGAACAGTTGTTCAAATCCTTTTTAGAAACTTGTTTCCTGGTCTCACTGTCATTATTACTTGATTTGAGATAAGAGCCTTGGCAATATTTTGCATGTCAATATAAACTACGAACTGTTACTATAAGAGGCTCCCAATGTGTTGCAAGTCTTTTTTCTGTTGCTTTTGTTGACTGTTTTGCCATCGCCCAGATGGAAATCAAGGCAATTACAACTGTGCTGAAAGTTGCAACTGTTAAGCTTGGGAGGCAGGAATATTTTTCCCTTTTCTCACAGTGAACCTTTACTTGGATTAAGGGAGCAAATTCATGAGAGTGCAATATCTTGATGCCTAGTGATGTCTTAAGGTGTATAATCACTGCTCTCAATATCTAAAGACTCATCTTTATAGGCAATGACATGTACTCACCAAATGTGGCAAAACACCTTTGTCTTTGGTATCTCAACTTCACTGCAGACCCAGTGATGGCGAGACCATCTGGAGCAGAGTGATTCACAGACAACTTCAAGAAATTCATAGGCACTCCTATAGTTCCAAGGTCACTACAGACTGAAGCTTCTTGCAATAAGATCCTTCCAGACCACCCTAAGGGACATGTGTCAAATGAGACAGTCTGCAGGTCAGACCTATATAAAACAAGTGATTGTTTCCCAGAGGCAGCACCAGATTCCCTTTCTCAGTGGAAAGGAGACACCAACTAAAATATGCTCAAAACCTTGGCTGCCTATCACATTAGTCTAGGGCATTGTAGATGAAAACCCATGTGGCTGTCAGGACTTCTCATAGCAAACTAAATGAATGTATCAATAGGAAAGAGTATCAATTGACAAATGAGTCTTATTCTGCTTCTATTGATCCTTGTCTGAAGCACTGTAATTGGTATTTTACACAGGTTGTAGCTGAATTAACATTTTCAAAAAGCTACCCTGGCATAAAACTGGTGTTGCAGATTGGATATTCATTACATAAAGTTCTTGATTTTCAACCTAATTTCTACAATAGGCAACCAAGCTCTAGCAGCAGTTCTATCATCAGGCATAAATTGGACATCCAGCTTATTGAATTTATTAGACTTATGGCCAGGAAACATTTTTAGTTTCATCTGATCTGCATATCAGTAATCAATGACTCTAGAATTTCTGAGTGGCCCTCACTGCGATAATACATTTTGCATATTATCATGTAAATATTGTTATCACAATGAAATTCTAGTTAAACTTCTTTTACGTCATAATATCAACGTTCAGGATAGGGATACATCAGGGCTAAATACGGGGCCCGACCCTCCAAGGAGGCCTGCTGTTTTGGGATTTTAGGTCAAGACTATGGTATTCAGGTCTTGGCGGTGGGGAAATTCGTGGTGGAGGAGGTGTGGAGTTGGAGGGGTGTGGGGATTGCTGTCCTTGTGTCTGATTGGAAATGTTGCTTCTACGTCTGCGTGTTGTACTTTGCATGTAGCTAATTTGTTGCAGGTATTCTTGTGCAAATTAGATACACAGATGTACTGCATTGAATCACAGCATAAAAGATGGACATTCAAGCCTTCATGCCTGTGTTGGCTGTTTGGTGGAGTGTCATTCCACCTGATGTTTTTCCTTGGCCCTATAAATGTTCTGCTTCAAGTCATTAGTGGATTTTCTTCTAAAAATTATCATTGGATCCATATAACTTGGTCTCACTAGCTAGATTTCTCCCTCTCTCTGTTTTTAAAGGGGTGTTGATATTTCCCCATATCTTCGGAGGATTGCAAAGTTATGATCACAGCCTCCACAATGTCCTCTCATACTTCCTCCAGTAACTTATGATGCATTCTATCAGGACTTTCCTACTTTGAAGACTTCCAGCCTTTCAAGTATACCGACTTTATTGAGTTTGTCCTCTCCATTATCAATACTGCCACCTTCTTTACTGATACATTAGCACCATCCTCTTCTATAAAGAAATCTTCGCCTGCTACCTCCATAGAGAGGGCTTTTTTGGTCTTTCTATCACTTCATCATTCCTTTCATTCTCGTTATGGTAAGTATGAAAATACCTTTGTCTTTCACTTTGAACTTTTGGGACTTTTGAATGACATTTAAAGAGTAGGAGCGTTCATTTTATTTTGCCTTTTACAGTGCTGGAAGACACCATTGCTAAATCTGCAATCATAATCTCCAATGTGATCTCATTGGTATAAATTAAAAATAATGACAGGGAAGAGCAAAGAGCAAGAACTCCAAACAACTGATTTCAGAATGAACTAGGTGTTGGGACACATGGATTACTGATCCACTTCAATAGACACTGATAACTTTTCAATGTATTATAGAATTGGATCCAAACAACCGTACTGCTAGTGTCAATACAGCTTCCCTTTCCTCTTGTATCTTCAAGGTGTAAGTATTGCACTGACACACGAATATTCCAAAATTTAAAAAGATGAAATAATTCTCTCTTTATCAGTTAAGCATAGCAACTGCTTGCTGCTTCTGCAAATATGGCGGATATATTGATGTCCACTCTGCAAGCGATGATTTCTTTGAGTTACAGAGAGCCTCTGTTTACATTGACCTTTTGAAATCCACCTGCAAAATATAATATGTACGCATGATTTTCAGCCCTATTTGGGGATGGCACCGAGTGTGAAAGTCAGCCAATGTACTGGTTTGCTGTCACAATATCACACTGCAATTTTTCACTTGGGCCTTCAAACTGCCTGAGGCATCAGAGACTAGGCCAGCTCCCTGGAGTAAGTCTCCTTGTGACAAACTAGGACAGGGGAGCAGAGCAGCATTCTGAGCAGGCTGTGAGGTCTTTTCTGCATACCCTGGCCACAGCTACATTCACAGGCCAGGGAACCCCCTCCATAATAATGGCCCATCTGTTGATTGAGTTTTTACATTTACAAGTTAAAATATGGCAGGAAGGACATATGTGCACTCTCTTACTGGAATGGTAGTTTGCACCTCCTAAGCTGGAGAGCCTCCTATTGACTTCAAGTGCTCACCCAACATCCTTAATTAGATGATAAGCTTACTCTCTGGCCACACATTGGCTGATTGTTTTCCACAAGGAGTCTTTCGTGATCTTCATTTGATATCAATTATTGGAGTCCTTACCTAAAACCCTGCTTTTCCTGTTTTGGTCAAGAATTGATAATGTAAAAATTCTATATTGCCGTAGAGTAGACAGTAAAGCTTTATTGTGTAAAATAATTGAATAGTTACTGATTTTCAGGTTATTTTGGTCATAGCTAATTTATTATACCTTAATATTTATCAGTGTTAGATATTGTGGTTTGATCAGTAGATTGAGCTTTGGACATGATAGAAAAAAAACTTGCTTTGAATCCCGGCAGCAATCGTCTAGCTTTTTGTCCTTCGTAAGTAAATAAAATGAGCACCGCACATTATGAGGGGAGGGAATCAGCTAAAATCTGCAGAAGATTGTGTGGACTGGTCACACTTTTGGGCATAATGTGGCATAGTGCTGTCTGTATTACCAGTTGATACTCTTACCCTTAAAAGTCTACAAACCTCTGTTTCCCAATATGCCAGTAATCAAAATGCAGTGAATTATCCTTCAAGTTTTAGTGCCTTCTGCATTATATGAGTAAAAGAGCTGAAAATGTTGTTGTACTACTGAGTATAAATTGTTTTGTATTTTTTTTCACTATAGAATACAGAATGGGTGATTTAATCAATGTATTTCTGACTAGCCTCCGTATTTAATTGTGATATTGACTAATGAAAGTAATTTATGCTAGTGCTTTTATGATTTTCAACTTTGTTGCAATATATTTTTATTATAGGTAATGTAATAATTTGTGAAAAGTGATCACATTTGCTTCTATATTTTTCCTTTCATAATTTGTTCAAATCCCAGAAATTTTCAGTGTTTGAAAACACGTTGAAATTTCAGTTTAAAATTGAAGAAAGCTATTATTAATGAAACACAAACTGGTACTCCAAGATGAATGCATCTTCTGAGTAATAATGATGAATGGTTTATGGATTGTAAACTAGAGCCAGTTCATAGGTTCAAGCATGTCTGATTTCCCAGAGGAGAGTTGTTAAGCCCTAGCTTATTAAAGCAGCCAGCTGGAATTAGTTCTGCCTGTTAGGATGCATTCCTTGAAAAGATGCATGTTTTTAAAGCGGTATTGGTTTAATGTTATGAGAGACAGAATATTTCGCCAAAGAAATGCATTCATTTGATAAAGGATAGAACAGTTTTGCCTTTCAGTGCCCCATCCTCCACAAAATGCTGGAACGTTAAGTGTAATGTTAGCTCTTGGGAAAAACGTGCTCTCCAAAGTTGACTTCCCTGCTGAAGACCAATATGTCACATTTGATTTAGATAGTGAACAGACTCTGTATTCTCAGTCTGAGTAATCTCAGATTCGAGGCTACATGAAAAAATGAAGACATACATTGGACAACATCACTATGCTGTAAATTAAGTTCAACACAAGGACTTACTCTGTGCTACCGTTTTAAATTGGTACAGCCTTTACTTCGCAACTGTGAACAATACTCCTTTTTACTCATGTGTGGGATCTGTGTGTTGCTGGCTGGTCAGCATTTCTTGCCCATTCCTAGTTGCCTTTGAGAAGATGGTGCAGAGCTGCCTTCTTGAACACTGCAGTCCACTTGCTGGGTGTTGACCCAAAATGCCAATAGGGAGGGAATTCCAGGACTTTGACCCAGTGACAGTGAAGGAATGGCAATATATTTCCAAGCCAGGATTTTGAATGACTTGGAGGGGAACTTGTAGGTGGTGATATTCCCATATATCTACTGCCCTTGTCCTTCTAGAAAAAAGTGTTCATAGGTTTGGAAGGTGCTGTCTGAGGATCTTTGGTGAATTGCTGCAGTGCATGTTGTGGATAGTACACACTGCTGAAACTGAGTGTTGGTGGTGGAGGGAGTGAATGTTTGTGGATATAGTGCCAATCAAGCCGGCTGCTTTTTCCTGGATGGTGTCAAGCTTCTTGGATGTTGTTGAGGGTGCATTCTTCCAGGCAAGTGGGGAGTATTCCATCACACTCCTGACTTGTACCTCGTAGATGCTGGACAGGCTTTGGGGAGTCAGGAGGCGAGTTACTTGCCCCAGTATTCCTAGCTTATGTCCTGCTCTTGTAGTGACTGTGTTAATGTGGTGAGTCCATCTGGTCAATGATAACCCTCAGGATGTTGATAGTTGGGTAGTCAGTGATGGTAACACCATTGAATATCATGGGGTAGTGGTTAGATTGTCACATCGGCATTTGTGTGGCGCGAATGTTACACAAGGAAGCCTTTTTATTCCATTATGGCAGAGCTTGCCATACATTGCAGTTACAGGGTATAATCCAATGTCCCTGCATTTCTCCCCTGGACTTCCTGTTATCTTTCTTTGAGATTTTAAAATGAAAATAATTGTAAACGACATAAAATCAAACAGTGTTGAAATTACTTAATGGGAATTGTGATCTGAAAGAAAAGATTCATCCTTTGAGGAGAATAGTATTTGTAAAAAAAGAAAAGATAGGTTGTTCAGAAGGAATGACCCGTTGAGACAGAAAGGCCACCATGAATTTAATGTCTACATCAAACAGCAAGATAGGGACTTTACGGATGAGCCAGAGCGAATTTTGTATTTGTAGACATGATGTAATGCCTGTGTTAAAGTTATATTCAAGGAATAGAATTTATATTCGAATTTGAATTCAGTTAAAGTCTGGAATTAAACAGTCTAATGATGATAATGAAATCGTTGTCAATTATTGGAAAAACCCTTGTGGTTCACAAATATCTTACAGGGAAGCGAACAGCTGTCGTTACCCAGCCTGGCCTACATATGACTCCAATCCACAATAATATGGTTGACTCTTAAATACTCTGTGTACTAACAAACAATTCAGTTATAGCAACGGTGGTGAGGAGAATAGGAATTAAACCGAATGGACTACACACCATTGAATAAGGCAATAGAATGGCAACATAAACTCAGCGCATGACAAGAGTGCAAAGTTCTCCTCAATAGTCGTATCCACGGAATCATACCTTACAGACAATGTCACAGACAATACCATCACCATCCCTGGATATGACCCGTCCTACCGGCAGGACAGACCCAACAGAAGTGGTGGTATACGGTTGGGAGAGACCTGCCCTAGGAGTCCACAACATTAATTCCAAGCCCCATGAAGACGCATGGATGAGATCTGATATGGGCATGGAAAACTCCTGTGAAGAAAAAATCAGAGTTAACATTTCAAGTCTGGCGACTCTTCCTCAGAACTGTTGGAGGAAACCCTGTGCTTTGCAATGGTATGCTGTTTCCATCACCAGAAGTGGCTCAGTAGCAGTGCCACCAACTGAGCTGGTGAAGCCCTAAAGGATGCAGCTGCAAGACTGGGCTTGCGCCAGGTGGTGAGGGAACCAACAAGAGGGAAAAACATATTTGACCTCATCCTCACTGATCTGCCCGCTGCAGATCTACCTGTCCATGACAGTATCAGTAAGGGTGACCACCTCACAGTCCTTGTAAAGATAAAGACCTGCCTTCACATTGAGAATAATCTCCAGCATGTTGTGTGACACTATCCCTGTGCTGGGTGGGACCAACCTTGAACAGATCGAGCAAGTGGGGACTCGGCATCCACAAGGTGCCGAATAGTAATTCAATGCAATCTGCATCCTTACTCACCCCATATCTCCCACTTCTCTATTCCTGTCAAGCCATAGAATCAACCCTGGTTGAATGAAGAATAAAAGACGGTATGCCAGGAACAGTACCAGTAAAGTGATGGAAGATGCCATCAACAGTATTATCAAGCAACACCTGCTCAGCAATAACCTGCTCAGTGACTCCCAGCTTGGGCCCCACCAGGGCCACTCAGCTCCTGACCTCATTACAGCCTTGGGACAAACATGGACTAAAGAGCTGAATTCCAGAAGCGAGGTGAGAGTGACAGCCCTTGATATCAAGGCTGCATTTAACCGAGTGCAACATTAAGGAGCTTGAACCAAACTGAAGCCAACAGAAATCAGGGAAATCTGTCTGCTGATTGAAGTCACATCGAGAACTTAAAAAGATGGTTATAATCATTTAAGGTCAGTAATCTCAGCTCCAGGATATCTCTGTAGGAATTCCACAAAGTAGTATCCTAGGCGCAACCGTCTTCAGCTGCTTCAGCTTCCCTGTATTATAAGGTCAGAAGTGAGAATGTTCACTGATGATTGCATAGTGTTCAGTGCTATTCACAGTCCTCAGATACTGAAGGACTCCATGCCTAAATACAGCAGGTTCTCAACAATATCCAGGCTTTAGCTGCCATGTGGCAAGTAACATGCACCACACAAATGCCAGGCCATAATTGCCTCCAGTGAAAGACAATCTAACCATTGCCACTTGGCATTCAATGGTATCACAAATACCGACTCTCTCACTATCAATGTCGTGGGTGTTGACTAGAAATTGAACTGGTCTAGTTATATTAATACTATAGTGACAAGAGCAGTTCAGAAGCCAGGAATCCTGCAGTAAGTAACTCACCTCCTGATTCCCAAAAGCCTAAACACAACACACATGTCAGGAAGTGATGGAATACCGCCCACATGTCTGGATGAATCCAGTTCAAGCCACACTCAAGAAGCTTGACAGCATTCAGGACAAAAAGCCGAGTCTACCATCTACAAGATGCAGTGCAAAAATTCACCAAGATTCTTAGATAGCAGCTTCCAAACCCAAAAACACACCCATCGCCATCTAGAAGGACAAGGGGAGTATATACATGGGAATGCAGGCACCTTCCAAGATACTCACTGTCCTTGACTGGGAATTACATTGCTGTCCCTTCATTCTCACTGGGTCAAAATCTTGTAACTCCCTTCCGTAATACATTCTCCTAAATAAATAAAACATTATGCATGAATGCACATTCCCTTTAAGAGGCATAGACTGATGAAAACGTATGCTAGAATTCTGGTGGAGCTGGGAGCTTTGTTGAGTGCACAGTCAGCAGCATGTTCAACAATGGGCTACAAAAAAAATTGAAATGAGGCAGCACAAAATTTATGCATTGTGAAGCTCACACATCAAAATGGGAGTACTTGACTTTTTGTTGTTCTACATTTTATTGGGCATTTTCAAATGTAAATTTTCTAACGTTGATAAGTTGGCTTGACAGTCATTTGTATTCTAATAATCAGTCCACAACTGCAAACATCCATTTGCATCTTAGCAGCTGATCTGTTCATTCTTTTTTCAACCTTTGCAATAGCTTTAATGAATGTTATTCTTCTGTTTTGCCCATTCACTTTCCAATCCCTGAGAATGGTCCCCTTGGTTTTGGAATTATACCATATAGCTGTAAGGTCCAGTGGGGAGTCCCATTGAGTGTCCACCTAAATCTTCAAGAATGCTTCTTACCATTGACTAAGTTGTGAATCACAAAGGAAACCCAAGCAAACATCATCAATTATCAGTAGTCTTGATGATTCAATATCCTGTTGACAAATTAAGCTCTGCTTTGTAATGCCACTCATCTATCCTTAAGCACATTTTGAAAATGTTTTTGATTAGCATAATAATTATTCAATTCATATATTAGTCTCCATTTCTGCAATACAGACCAGTTTTAATAAAGTTCAGTAACTCCCCATTATAGTGTGCTACTGCTTCTTCTTCCCTCCTGCTCCCATGTAATAGTCCGTGAAAAACAAACACAGGAAACATTTTGAGCCATTGAAGCAAAACAATTGTGGTTATTGTGCTCCAGTATGTAGTCTGCATCCTTAAAATGTTCAGACTGTTCCAATAAATTTCAGCATACAACTTTAACACCCTAGGGGAAAGTTAACTTGAATTAAGTAAGCTTTTGTGATAACTGCAGACTGTGCCTTTTAGTGATTCTACTGTTGTTTACATAAAACTTGAAGTTACAACCTTTTCAGAAACCTTAACTGCCCCTGTCAGATTATTGTGTTCATGTATATCTTGAAGATACATCTTCATCTGCTCTCACTTTAAATAGAATGACAGGTTATCTTTTGTAATGTGATAAGTCTAACTGTGGATAAGCTAAAATTGAAACATTTTTGAATGTAGAAGTTTGTTTAGAAAACGAAGTTTTAAGGGAGCTATTTAAGAAATTCACCTCGGGATGCCTCTACGGAGGCTGCATTCGAGAAACTAAGCATTGTTTTACTGAGATGCTGTGTTGACTCTTATTGGTCAGCCGATGTGCATTATTGAGAAAGGATTCGTCACTGATACTACTCCAGCGATCTGATGAGAATCTGTTCAAAAATCATTTCCTTATCATGTTCTGTATCAAGTTTCATTTGTACCTTTTGCAGGGAAATTTAACACAACAGATGAAGTATCTCAGTACAAAGTGACTTACTACTGCTGTTTTATATGGCTTAGCACATGATTGCATAGACGTCATTCGTACCAAACCTATAGTATTCTATTCCTTAAGCTTGCATCAATCATCACTACACTCTGAATCAAAGTAATATTTTAACTTGTGAACCAGACATCTCGATCTATTGTCATACAATTAAACGAGGACACGACCAATACATTTATTATACAATTAAAGCCATTATCTTGAATTTTCTGGCAGCAGGGATGCCTGTAAAATGTCACGGGACATTGCCATCCTTGCTTCACTTTTGCCAAGGGGAGGAATGCTGCAGGGCTTCCCCCCCACCCCCCCGGCAGTGGGCCAGTTGAGGCCGTTAAGTGTCAAATTAATAATCCAGTTTGGTAGCTTTCATTGTGCAAGCTGGTGACGGGAAAGGGCTGGAGGGTCACCTTCACAGGCCTTCATTGCGAATTGGAGGATGCTACTGTCCTGAGACCACCCCCCACCCACCACTTGCCTCCCACCAGGATGGTGGGGTCTCTGAAGCAATGAGAAAGCAGCCCCTTGTGAACCATACAGTCCATTGAGGTTCATCATAAACTTCATCCTCTTCTCAGAGCTACCTTCCTCTTGTGTCATTTCAAAGATCCCTCCTTTTATTCTGGGCACATTTTATTAATACTTAGCGAATCAAATCTAAAGCATCTGTTAGCTTTTCCTTGGGCATTCCTGTGATGTATTTGCCTGCTATTACCGTTTCAACTTTGACTTCTGCTAATGTAACCAGATCTTGCCATTGTGCTTTCATCCAGATTCTAGCTGTCTCTAATTCTTCTATTGCATACTTCTGAACCTGGTAACCATTGAGTTTTCTATTCTTTGGAATAGGAAATGAATAATTCACAAGAAACATTTTCAAGGCAGCTGATGTCTGATCAAACATTTTCTCAGAAATCTAAATTCTCAGACAACCACTTGTTTGTCCACAGGAGGCAGTTCAGCACAATCTGGCAATTTAAGTGTGAATACTGATCCTGATCTTTATCCAGATTTTGTACAATGGGGTAAAGTCTGTGATATGAAAGATGTTAAATGGACTATTTTGTGTTGCCGTGGTGAAATGACCAATGACTTACTAAATCCATCAAAGTCTGACCAAGCCTCAGAGGAAATTAACAGATTTTTTTGTGCAGATTTCATCCAGGAACTCTATTAGAAGATCCAAACCTTGGTTATTATCTATAACTCACATGTTTCTCAGAAAACATCTTCCTTTTGATTTTACTTTCTGCAGGGAACAACAATGTCAAGACCGTAACTCTTTTCTCTTTTGTAGAAAACTAACCATGTTCACATGTCAATCTAGCTGTTTTGCTGATCAAATAGCCCTGATACCAGGAACATTGGAGAGCAAACATATCTCGATAATTTAAACTTATTTTCTGTAATTTTCCATTAAGACCACTAGGATTTTAGTTAAAACTTGTAGATTCCAACCAACATCATTAGCCAACCATCCCTTGTTGCTATTCTGCAACTCAGGTAATCAGGCAGTGAAGGAAAGAACTGGAGGCTAGTCTTAAGAGACATTAAAGATTTTGTTTACAGAAACTCATATCAAGTATCGTACACCTCTGATCCAGCAACCATCGTTTCAGCTCACCCCAGTATATATGTAAGTGCAAGTAAGTCCCCAGTTAGTGCGCATTGTATGAATGCAACTAAAGCCCAGTCAATATTCAATTAACAGGTAGCAGTTCTTCAGTATTTGAAAACAAGAATTCAGAAGAGGAAGGATTGTGTGAGGCCTGGCGGGTAGTGGAATGAGAAGAAAAAAGTCCAGGGCAACTTCATGACAATTCACCCATCAAGCCACAAAGATGAGGATATACCAGGGGTTGAGAAACATAGGTGGGACCATGCTGTGTTCCTCAATGTTCTCAGCATTAGCGGATGCCTTGAGCTCCATCGCAACCAACCTCAAGTTTTTGAAAGCCATCTCCCTCAGAGGACTCAGGAGATGCAGGTGCCCTTGTACGCTTGTCATTTCTGCTATTCCCTCTTGTTGTGTCACACTTTGTTCTCCAAAAAATGGGACAGATTGTCAGAGATTATTTCTGAACTGCTGAAGATAAGTGGAATCATTGAGGGATGAGTGAAATGCTGGTCACATTGATTGGCTGGTAAGAATGTGGTGGAGCATCTGAAACATTAGCAGAAATCTTTAGTGCTCAGCAGTACTGCTGAGGTCATGGTACATTGAGCACCATGATATTTGGTGGAGTGGTGGCTTAGAGATTCTACATGGGAAGATGCATTCGCTGACCTTGACTAACCACCTGAGGACATTGGATTTCTTGTAGTGCTGCTACTGTATCCTTGGATTGAGTTCTGGACAAGGTGGCAGCATATTGGTAGTATCACTAGATTAGCAAACCAAGGGTGATGTTCTGATCGTGTGGGTTCGAATCTCACCGTGGCAGATGGCGAAATTTGAATTCAATAAAAATCTGGAAATAAAAGGCTAGCCGAATGAAAACCATGTAATAATTGTTGGTTGTTGTAAAAGCCTAACTGGTTCGGCAACATCTTAAAGGAAAGAAACCTGCCATCCCTATTTGGTCTGCCGTACATAAGTCTCCAGGTCTGCAGTCAAGTAATTAAATGTGAACTGCCTCCTGAGCAATTAAGGCTGGGCGATAAATGTCGGGCTAACCAGAAACACCTATGTTCCATGAAAGAATTTTAAAAATGACTTCCTTGCTCACCTGTTCCCATTTTATTCTGAGGGTGGGCCTTGTGGGTGTCCTCACGGATTTCCCGTATGCCCAAACTGCCTGACTTATTAAAATTAGAACACTTCCTAAGAGCTGAAAGAGCCAAACCCCACCTCAAGTAGAGAATAGTGAGCTTCACTAGAAGACAGGAAGGTGGCTGGTTCATGCACAGAGCACAGGGGACATCAAGTGGAGAAAATCAGGAAGAAGACGTTGCTGGCAGGCCAAAGAACGTTACTCCCCAAGCAACTTTAGATTCAATTGAACAATACCCCTGTCTCTGGCAGTTCATGCTCATCTATTGCAGCTCAAATAACTTTTGCTGGGAACAGAAAACCAGTTTGCTGTTCTTCTGTTGATGTTCATGCAGCTGGTAATGAGATGCAGTATGCAGTAGAATGATATTAGGTCCTTGTAGGACTCCCTTTAATCCAAAGTTTATTTAAATCACAGCACTAACCATCTTTTGCCATCCTGTCACTTTAGTTGCACGAAAGAATAGTACCAGATTTAGGTGAACTGTTGATAATAGCCCCGAAAGAAGTACTGTGGTTAAATTCTAAAAAAAGGACAATACTCAGTCTGCGTATTTTCATTCACAGTATGTGGATGAAAGCTGTGTATGCGGAAAATGTTCTTGACAGGGTTTGCAAATGGTATTCATTCAGTATTTTGTGGAGCAAAGTTGGAGTGAATTAACAAGACGGCCTTAAGTGAGATAAATGTAAGATATGCAGAAGATAGATATTGTCCAAACAGAAGATCTTTTAATAAGAATGCCATTATTATGTCTTACATATGGCAATGCATTGACCACCACATTCTGCCTATGTTACTGCTGCTCTAATTAAGCTTCCTGTTCAGACCTTTCCTAGCTTTCATTCTTCATGGCTGCTTTGTGTAATGCCTGTTACATTGATGTAACTTCACAATCATGATTTTTGAGACACCACCAATCCATTCCAAGTTTCTGAAACAAGACTTGAACATTGCTGCTTGATTGTGTCTCTGGTGGGAGAATAGGCCTTGCTACCTGTGGGAAGGTGTAAGAGGATTACCAATCATGGTTTGAAATGGGAGCCTTGGTAAACCATTCAGCGTTTTCGCAATCAGAAGTGCTGACATATTGAAAAGTCTTAAAATGAAGGTATTGCGATAGCTCCCCAAGAAAGTAAGGTTCCCATTGCACACTGCAGATCAACATTCAGAGTGGTTTTGTTTTCTGTTGATGAACACAATGGTATTGATCCACAAAACACATATGATCACAGGGGTATAATCAATGTTGTCTTGGAGCATGGGAAATTCTTCAGCAATGTTTTCGGCAGCTTTTGCTGCTTGTAGAGAAGGAAGAATCGCTCATTCTGGCAAATGTAGCATTCTTGATTTGATCAGTGCATTTGTATTCTACTAACAATACCGACATCTTAAGGACTGCATAGCACTGTTCAGGATCATTGTGGCTAGGGTCAATTGAAAGCTGAGAGATGCAATGTATAAGCCTCAGGAAATCTTAATAAACATGGAATAGAAGGAGACCTGATGTTATGGGTCTCCATGCCTTTTCTACTTTCCAGTATCTGGAGTGCTATAGCCTCTGGTGGAGGTAGATTGTTGATTGTGTTACAGCACATATCATCCCTAGTTAGTAGCAGTTTCTGGAAACACTGAAGTAAATGCCTCAGCCCAGCTATTCTGGACTTAGAGTACAGATGGGCAGGTGTGTCTGACAATACCCATTTAGATGAACTGCCTTCTTTTGCTGTTTCGCCAAAAGAACTGACACAACAGGAAACTTCCTCAAAAAAAAGCTGTACAAGGAAATTTCCAATGAGACATACCCATTATTTCTTCTTTAAAATTGCCAGCATAAAGAGCCCCACAAAGACGTTGCCGAGAACAATACTGAAACTTCCATCGAGTCATAGAGTCATACAGCACAGAAACAAACCCTTTGGCCCAACCCGTCAGTGCTGACCAGACATCTCAATCTTACCTCATCCCATTTGCCAGCATTTGGCCTATGTCACTCTTAACCACAAGGGTAAAGATCCCAACTGAAAAATAAACTTTCTACAAATCATTGTAAGTGACAAATTAAGTCCTTGAGATCCTCTTCTATTTTATCCAGATTTTAAAAATTGCGACTCAGCATAAATTATGCAGTAATGATCAAAATGTGGGATACGGCCTCTTCATGCCATTATCACTTTCTTGAACTGCATCTGACCAATTTACTGTGAGGTGAAGGTGGGCAATTGATCAAGCACTCATGTCAGCAGGGAGTAAAGATCTCTACCCTACTTTCCACCTCTATGCACCTGTCAGGTGATATTTGCAAAAATATTCAGTCTACTACAATTTATTATTGGACTGCTGCCAGGTGATGACATGGAGGAATAGGAAACTGTAATTCAGCCAACTGTGTCTTGCAAATGGCTCAATCACTGGAAACCCATTGTGAACATTGTCAAATTCTTCAGCAAACTGTGGGATAATATGAAGATGTACCCAGTAAATTTTGTAAAGCAAAGTTATCCTGCCTGCTCTCTCATCAGAAAACATTATTATACTTGTTAATAAAATGTACATCAAACTGATGAAAGAAACCTTGGTTATTTTGTACACGTATACATTTGAAAGTGGTGAATTTAAAGGGCCATGGAGAAAAGGCTGGAGAATGGGACTGGTAGGTAGCTCTTTCGGGAGCCTATACAGACATGATGGACTGTACTGTAAAATTCTATGATCCCATAATGCCTTTTTTTGTAAACACATGATTCAACTCATCAAAATTTGGAAACCTGACATAAACTGGAGTCCCTGATCAAAAATAATCTTCATCTGTGTCACTTTCCATTCATTTTTGACTTTATTTGTGTTTTTTTTTCTGTTTCTCTGACTTTTGCTTGTCAAATGACTCCAACAAGTTACATTCTTGAGTATTTGCCTATTTCTTTCTGATATTTCATATATGTGACAATTTTCTGTAAACATCTTGAGACAAATTTCATCTCAGAAGCAGCTCTAACCAGTTTTGTTTTATTATTTAGATGTTTGACTGGATTAGCCACAACAAACAATTGTTTCTTCAAAGTCATACTGAGATTGGAGTGAGTTACCAGCATGCTCTGGATCTACAGACTCAGCACAATCACTTTGCTATGAACTCAATGGTAAGCACTTATAGTTTGTAATTCCAGAGAAAGATGTGAAAATTGCTTGAGTGGAACTAGTTTATGTAACTACATTTCACAGAAGTTATTATGAATTCACAATAATTTATGTTAAAAAATGTGCATTCATGGTGTACTTTACTGCAGTAAAATGTTTGAAAGAGCTTTGGTAGTATGAAGTTATTTTAAAAAGAATGGCATTCTAGTTCTTATGGAGACAAATGTTACAGTCTTTCACTGCCAACCATGCCCCAATATCAATACCCTGACATTTGATACAACTTGAATTCCCTTAACTTTATTAAAAGAACATACAATCCATTTTAACAATGTGTGGAGCTGGATGAACACAGCAGGCCAAGCGCCATCTCAGGAGCACAAAAGTTGATGTTTCGGGCCTAGACCCTTCATCAGAGAGGAAGCTCTCTGATGAAGGGTCTAGGCCCGAAACATCAGCTTTTGTGCTCCTGAGATGCTGCTTGGCCTGCTGTGTTCATCCAGCTCCACACTTTGTTATCTTGGATTCTCCAGCATCTGCAGTTCCCATTATCACTGATACAATCCATTTTGACCTCTTTGATATGCCACACAAAGGTAGAACAAATGAGGACAAACCATAAATTGGGTTTTCAAAATCTGTTTGAGAATTTGATGGACTGGATTTTGTGGTTCTAAAATTATCAAAAAATATCAATCTTCACTGGAATGAACTTGTGAAACTGACGGCAATTTGAGGGAACTGCACATGTGCAGATAAACTTAGAAATCCAAAAATTGCCGTTGCTGGTTCTCTGCTTCTCCTGTGCTGTTGAAATCTCCACTGATGGCAATTTTTAGCAACCACTGAACTGTTGAGAATTTCCCCCTTTATGCCAATACACCTCTGTTTTAAATAAGCTCCCAGACAAAATATTATCCCTGTTTAACGTGGTGGAATTAACATTTTAATACCATACAATTTCAAATCTATTATTGAGAAAACCTTTCTGGTTCTGGGAACTAATTTTATGTTTGAGAAATGTTATTATTCCCAGTAGAAAAGAAAAGTTACTTAATTTTTTACTTTAGTTTCAAAAAGATTGTAGATTTTCTGCTACATGAACGTGCTCAAATACTCCCCATGTGCTTGGATGAGTGAAACTCCAAAAACACTCAAGAAACGCCACACAATCCAGGACAAAGCAAGCCCTCTTGAATGGCAACCCATCTACCACCTTCAATATTTACTCCCTTTACCACCATAAACATTAGCAGCAGTATGTGTCATCTGCAGATACAATTCACTAAAGCTCTTCCAAATGCACTTTCCAAACTCCCAACCGCTGCCATCTAGAAGGATAAGGACAGCAGACATATGGGAACACCACCATCTACAAGTCCTGTTTAAAACCCCAAAGGACTACAGTGATTCAAGAAGGAAAGTCCTTCTCCAGAACAGTTAGGGATTGGTAATAAATGCTCAATTAACTAGCAAATCCCTTTATCCAGAAACTGTTTTTAAATCCTATATCCTAAATAAATTTTTATTTCATCCTCTGTAAAATGTATATAAAATAATGGATAATCAATGATTTTATGTTTTGCTTTGGTATCTATCAGAGTGCTTCAAATTGGTTCATTGCTTACCTTGCTGCTGGATCATTGTTGGTAGCTTTCCTCAAGTGCAGTAGCAAGTACCATTCCGACCATTGTCTGTAATTATAGTTCACATTAATCAGTTGTTGATGATATAAAGAAAGTTATTACTTTAGTAGTACTTCACAGAAATGGTTGATGGCAAAATTTGCACGATTAATATTATTACAGTTGGAGCACACAAAGCGATGAACTTGTGTTTCTCAAAGACAGTCATTGGACTTGAAATATTAACATTTTCTCTCCGAGATGCTGTCAGACCTGCTGTGCATCTCTCGCAATCTGTGCTTTTGTTTCAGATCTTCAGAATCTACAGTTCTTAGTCTTATTTTATTTTATGCTTCTGTTGTCCAGAAGTGGAGGTGCCGATTTTGGACTGGTATGGACAAGGTTAGAAATCGCACAACGTCAGGCTTATTTGAAAACACAAGCTTTCGGAGTTTTACTTCTTCTTCAGCTGTCAGTGAGAGAGGTAGTATCAGACACAGAATTTATTAGTAAAAGATCAAAGGGCCACACCACTGATGAGGATGTACTAACCAAACCTAAGATGCTCTTACAGCTTTAAGCACTTAGAAGGTTTTGATTGATTAATATGTGTATGTGAATCCCTGAATTCCTTTGCACTCACTGTCCTGAGAGAACGAGAAGTTTTATCAGTTTAAAGAAGAGGTGACATTTTAGGTCAGACATTGCATGTTAGGTGTGAGGCCTTGTTTAGAATCTGTTTGTGTTTTGGTTTGGAGTCAGACTGCTTTTATATCTGAGGTAGGAATTTATAAAACACCACATTGTTCTGACTGTCTATAAATTGTGTGCTTTTTGTACAAAATAGAATGAATCTGCAAGTACAAATTCACCCCATTGTGTGTGTATGTCTGTGTGTGTGTGTGTGTGTGTGTGTGTGTGTGTGTGTGTGTGTGTGTGTGTGTGTGGAGGAGAGTGAGTGTGTTTTTGAGCAAGTGTGTGTGTGTGAGTGAGTGTGCGCGCGCGCATGTGTGTGTGTGTGTATGTGTGTGTGTGAGAGAGAGAGGAAACGTGTGTCAGAGAAAGGATCTCACTCTACTACAAGCCCACAGAAAACCTAATTTTGCTGCATTTCTCTAGCTTACACCATAAACCTATTAAAACAGCCATACCCTATGGACAAACCCTATGCTTACACAGTATCTGTTTGGACGAGGAAGAACAAGACAGACGCCTGAAGATGTTGAAGGAAGCCCTTGTAGATATATGATGCTCAACTCATTAATTGCCAGTTCCAACGTGCCACAGCGAAAAACCATAATGACCCCCTCAGAGAACAGACACGGGATATGTCTGACAGGGTGCCCTTTGTCATCCAGTACTTCCCAGGAGTGGAGGATCTAAGCTATGTTCTTCACAGCTTTTAGCATATTATTGATGAGGATGAGTACCTTGCCAAGACCTTTCCCGCGCCTCTGCTTCTCACTTTTAAACAACCGTCAAACCTTAAACAGACCATTGTTCACTGCAAACTACCCAGCCTTCAGGACAACATCGACCACAACACTATACAACCCTGTCATGGCAACCTCTGCAAGACATGTCAGCTCATCGACATGGACACCACCGTCACACGTGGGAACACCATCCACTACGTGCACAGCAGATACTCATGTAACTCAGCCAATGTTGTCTATCTTATACACTGCAGTCAAGGATGCCCTGTTGCATAGTATATTGGTGAGACCATGCAGACGCTATGACACTATGATGAATGGATGAACGGATACCACACAACAATTGCTAGATGGGGATGTTCCCTCCCAGTAGGGGAACACTTCATGGGTCAAGGAAATTCAGCTTTGGATCTGGGGTAAACATCCTCCAAAGTGGACTTCAGGATATGCAACAGAGATGAGCAGAGGCTGACAGCCAAGTTCAGTACCATGAGGATAGCCTCAACCAGGATCTTGGGTTCATGCTGCCCTACAGCTCACCACACAACACTATACACTCTCACACACTCACTCACTCTTTCATGCACACACTTACTGTTCCACACTCACATACAGGTGTGCACACATGCACGCACACGCACACACACGCATGCACACACGCGCGCGCGCACACACACGCACGCACACTCAATTGTGAATCTGTAGGTGAATTTGTATTTGCAGATTTGTTCAAAAGCACACAAATTATAGACAGTCCGTCAGTGTGGTGTTTTATAAATTCCTACTTCAGATATAAAACCAGTCCAACTCCAAACCAAAACACAAACATTTTCCAAACAAGGCCTCACACCTAACATGCAATGTCTAACCTAAAATGTCACCTCTTCCGTACACTGATAAAACCTTTAGTTCTCTCAGGACAGTGAGTTCAAAGGAATTCAGGGATTCACATACACATATTAATCAATCAAAACCTTCTGGCTGCTTCTAGCTGCTTAAAGCTGTAACAGCATCTTAGGTTGGTTTAGTACATCCTCATCAGTGGTGTGACCCTCTGATCTTTTACTTACAAATTCTGTGTTCAATACTATCTCCCTCACTAACACTTGAAGAAGGAGTAAGTCTCCGAAAGCTTGTGTTTTCAAATAAACCTGTTGGACTATAATCTGGCCTGTTGTCCAGAGCCTTGATCAGACTCACTCTAAATTAGCATTTCTGATGAACGGCCTAGGCCTGAAACATCAGTTTTCTTGCTCCTGAGATGCTGCTTGGCCTGCTGTGTTTATCCAGCTCGACACTTTGTTATCTTGGATTCTCCGGCATCTGCAGTTCCCATTATCTCTGACTAAATTAGTGCACTCAGTTTATGCATGTTAAACTGATAAAGGGTGCAACACATTAGATATAGAAATGCAAATCCAGAAATATTTTTATACATGACAATAATAAAAGTGCAGATCCCTTTCCCCAAAAAGACTGTGGATGTTGCAACCAATGAAACTCTTAAGAGACAGATAATTGATTATTGTTAGGCAAAGTTGTCGAGGGATATGTCGCAAAAGTAGATGAGTAGAGCTGGGTGCAGGTTACCTCATTGATTAGCAGAACAGATTCCAATCTCTAATGATGAGCAAAATTTAATATTCTTACAAGCTCCAGCTGTCATTAACTTCATTTAACTTTGAGGCAACGTTGAAGCAGTGTTCTTCAACTCCAATAAATGTTTCACATCATTTGCGAGATGGGCTACTGTTGCAGCTTTGAGCAAAATTTCAACTGACTTCTTAATTTTGTTTTATTTATGAGGCCCTGATTCGCTGTCAGAAGTGTTTTAAGACTACTGCCTCACCCAAGGTGACAATTTAGGGATTTTATGTTACAATTAACTTTTCCAATGGCCTGTTATGCTCTTGAACTTTCTTGCCTGCAATGAAAAGAAAATGGCTTTACAAAATTCAAACCTCATCAGTCTACTTAATGACTGTTTGACATGGTCTCATTATTTACTCATCATTTACTAGAGGAATAGTTAAAACAATAAGAATTTATTAACATGGCCATTGTGAAGTCAGATTTGTTGGCAGCAAAATAAGCAATTTAGGGTAAAGGTTACTTTAATCCCTATTTGGTGGGGGAAAAGAAAAACATCTTCCAACAGTTTATAAAAACCAGCAGACATTCAAACTGGTCAGTAAACATTTGCCACTCCAACAGTGCTGAAGTTTTGCAATATTTTGTATAAACGCGGAGCCAGTAAAGAAAATGAGGACCACCCATCAAAAACATTTGTTATGTGTTTTGGTGACCCGTCTGGATGATATACTAACACAAGCAGCAGTTCATTGTTGCTCACAGATACAGAGCCATAGGGGCTAGGTCAGCTCATTGCCTCGATGTCAGCCAAAATCAACGATCTGATCTAGGCACAAGAGTTTCATAACATTCAGCACAGGCCCTTCTCACCACCTACCTACCTGTCCCCACCGTGTCTGAAGTGTTCTGGGGGGAGGCTCTGGGAGGCATCGGGGGCCTGATTGAGTGTGTTGAAGTTCTTATGGTAATAATTAACTGCTGGTCAAGGACCTAATTCCACCACTCACAGCTGTTTGACCCAAAGCAGTCTATCCTTAACTGCACAGGTTGATGTTGGGTAAAGGGCATTGAGCCAGGGTTGTGGGGTCCAAACCTTGTCAAGGCATGGACAGCTTTCAGCACAACCAACCTCTTTTCACTTACTTATGGCCCCCATTATCAGCTTTTCTGACTCTTGGCTTACCATTATCCAACTATCCATCCCCTGGGCTGCTTAACTGCCTTTTTCTCCTTCTGGGCTACATCTCCACCTATTGTTTATTCCTTTAGCTCTGCCCACCCCACACCTTTCCACCCTGATCTTCAACATACGTACTGTCTTTCTCTCGTACTATCTAGTTCTGAAGAAGGGTCACTGGACCTGAAACGTTAACTCTGCTTTCTGTTCACAGACGCTGCCAGACTTGCTGAGTTTCTCCTTGCTGAATTTCTGTTTTTGTGTAAGACACAATTCTGAACTTGATTATCTGGGAAATAATCCTGGGCTGATTGAAATTGTATCAGTAAAAGAATATTTTAATGGCAATAATCATAATTTAGTCGTTATGAAATACGAGGTTGGCACCTCATTACCCAAAGCAATTCTGGCTCAGTCCTAGCTCCTGAGTTGCATCACTGTTTGTGATGTATTTGAAAAATCCAGCTGATCAAATTGTCTAAAAGGAGAGCTTGAAATTCAATCAGGAGCATGGAAGAGCAGAAAATAGCCCATTAAGCTCCCACCATTCAACATGATTGTGGCTGATATTCTAACTCGATGCCATACTCCCATCTCTTTCCATACACTCTGACAGCTTATAAATCCATCTATTTCTTTATTAGCTATTTTCAGTGATTTTACCTTTACAATTTTCTGTTGTAGAGGACTCCACAAGTTCACCACACTTTGATGAAATTTCTCCTCACGTTGGTCCAAAATAGCCTCCTGGGCAACGAGGGCTTGTGAGCCCTTGTTCTGAACACCCCCCATCCAGGAGAAACATCATATCCACATCAAGTCTGTATAGCCGTCTTAGAAAGTTACAAGCAATTCATGATTTCAGTGAGATTCCCTTTCATTTTTCTAAGCTGCAGTGAATACAAGCCCAATGATGAAGTGATACGAGCCATTCTAAAATAAGTCTTGTGAACATTTATTATATTTCTATGAAAAGTAGATATTTACCTCGGTAAGATGACCAAAATTACACATAATACTGCACGTGTGGTCTCTCTCAGACCCTGTACAACTGCACTATGAAATCTTTGCTTCACATTTATCCACATCATATTGCATGTGCCGTGTGTTTGCCCACTCACTCAATTTGTCTAAATCACGCTGAAGCTTCTTTATGGCATTTGACCTAATTTTGTGTCAGCAAAACTATGAATAATGAGCTCAGTTCCCTCATCTAAGTCGTTGATATGTATACAGTGTTCAAGCACTGATTTCTGTGATACATCGCTAGCCACTGTCTTCCACTTCACAAACAACCATAAATGCCCTCTTTTTCCTGTCTGCTCAGCAGTTCATTATCCATGTTATTATCATATCGCCCAACCCATATTCTTAGGTTTTGCACAATAATTTGATGCTATCCTTAATTTCTTCTGTTAATCACGTTTGGTCCACTTTTCTTATTGTGATCTCTTACCTCAAAGGAATATATGACTGAGCCTTTTAGAAGCACACAGAGTGCCTTAAGAAGGCAGAAGCAGGCAGCAGCCATGTCAGAAGCTGCTGTTGTCTTACCCATTAGAACAGTCTATGGAAGTGGAACAGAAAGGAACATAGAAGCCAAGTCTAAGAGCAGCAAGCATACTCTGCTCATCGGTCCCACAGCTTCAATTTAACAACTGCAAATAATTTTACACACACACACACACACACACACACACACACACACACACACACACACACACATACACACACACACAAGGTCTGGCAGCATTTGTGGAGGAGACAACAGAGTTAACGTTTCGGGTCTGGTGACCCTTCCTCAGAACTGATGGTGGCTGGGAAAACGTCAGCCACCATCAGTTTTAGGAAGGGTCACTGGACCCGAAACGTTGACTCTGTTTTCTCCTCCACAGATGCTGCCAGACCTGCTGAGCTTTTCCAGCAACTTTGTTTTTGTTCCTGATTTACAGCATCCACAGTTCTTTTGGTTTTGGTTTTGCAAATTATTTTACTTGTGCCGTCAACATAAAACCAATGGCTAGCGTTAATGTAGATGACCATTCAGGCTCACCAGACATTTCAAAACTTCAATCCTGAATTAGAAGCCCATATTAAACACCTAAGATGGTGACTGTATTTCCCATTAATGGCACATACAAGCCCTAAAACTGTCCTGGAGTCATCAGGAACCTGAGATGCGCTGCAGGACTAGGGTTCTTAATTCCTACCAACATTAGGCTCTGACCTTGAAGCCTTATAAAAATCTAGCCTGAATAGTGAATGTTTTACTTTCGGAAAAGGCCAATTCTTTTAAGCTATGATGACAAAAGTGGACTACAGACAACAACTTGAAGATAAATCAGTGTCAGAGTCATAATGGACATTCAAGAAGGAACAATTGAGTGTTAAGAATAAATATAATCAACAAACAAATGTTGAGACCTCCTCTGGCGCTCAAGAGCATGTGGAATAAGATAATAAAAGCTTATATCAGATTCCAAAAGCTCAAAAGTTCTGAAAACCAAGAAACATATATAAAGTTCAGGGAATAAATGAGAAAGACAATTAAAAAAATAAACAGATGGCATGAAGAAATACTTTCAAGTAACATCGAGAAAAACCAAAATATATAATATTCATATATGCAAGTATTTAAACTTGGAGAGTCCTTGCCTCTGAACCAGCTCCCTCAGCGTGAGCAGGATATCTGACACTCCTGTTCTTATCTGTCAGCCGGAGCTCCATGATTGGACTAGATTAACAAACCCAATCTGGGAAATCATATTCTATGAAAATTAAAAGTCATAGCCATTTCAAAATCTATCTTTTAAAAATTTAGCCTTATTAAGAAGCCATAAAACTGACAAAACCAGTTGTTTAGTAATTGCTGCAAAAAAGAAAGCATGCTTTCAGAAGAGAGAAAACAAGGTGTAGAGCTGGATAAACACAGCAGGCCAAGCAGCATCAGAGGAGCAGGAAAGCTGACATTTCAGGCCAAGACCATTCTTCAGAAATGGGGGAGGGGAAGGGGGTTCTGAAATAAATAGGGCAAGAGAGTTGCATTGGGACAGAGTTCCAGTGAGGTCTTTCTGGAGGGAGGAGGATAACTGCTTCAAGGTAGGCATCCTTAGAAGAGGCTTCACAGTGGGGTTAAAATTGTTTCAGAGTTAGTAGGAACTGCAGATACTGGAGAATCTGAGATAACAAGATGCAGAGCTGGATGAACACAGCAGTCCAAGGAAGGCTTTCCTACTCCTCTGATGCTGCTTGGCCTGCTGTGTTCATCCAGCTCTACACCTTGTTATCTCAGATTCTCCAGCATCTGCAGTTCCTACTATCTCTGAAACAATGCTTTTTGAAGTTATAGTTTACCCTGTTGAACTGAATACAATGAAGGGTTTAAAGCTTGGCCAATAATCAAAATCAGATCTAATGCTTCAAATGCTGAGCTGATGCATAACCTGTCAATAAATGAAAGTATCAAGGAACAGGATGGAACTGACACCGCAGTTTGAAGCTAAATACTGTTTAATGTAGAGGAACACTTTCCTTGACTGGATAATGTATTCTAATGCATCGAAAGAGCTATCATTTTCACAGTACTAGTCGACTTAACAGTCACTTGCCCTATCTAAAGGTCAGGATATTAAAACACATTTAAGCTATTGTACATGTTATGATCCGTCTAGAGACTGATAACTTTGAAAGAAAGTCTTGAATTCTGAGTGAGAAACGTCATAGTTGCCTGCCATTATTACAGCTTCTCTTCAAATGTTTATGGTCTTACTCTGTTAGAAATACTTCTCTAAAGTTTTCAAAGTCTTGATCAACCATCGTAACCTTTAATATCTATCAAACTATATTTCCTTTACTGTAGTATAGTCCATTGAAGTAACTGTACATTCTGTATTTTTCCGTAAATTTCTAAACTTTTGTCTGTCAGCTTCTGTCTCTAATTCATAGGCAGTAAGCACAGCAATCTTCCCATATCATTGTAACTAGTTTGTAACCCATTGAACAGTCTTACAACCACGATAACACTGTAGCAATTTGATCAAACATTTCAAGTCCTTCACTGAATTTAGGCTCCTTGTCAAATCAAAACTGGGAGTTTAATCTGAGCCATGATGACAATTTTTTTAATGCTACCACCATTGTATTATTTAAGCTTTTCTTCCTCGCTTCCTGTTTTAGATGTTGCCTATACAAGTCTTCTTCCCTTTTTCCTTTCTTCTTGAAAGCCCAGTTCATGTTATTGCATTTGTCTTCATTTTCCTTTTTCAAATTCTCAGCTTTTCTATCTGTTTTTCATTTCTTTCCAATTTAAGGCTTTCACTTTTTTCTAAATCACATTATTTGGAGCTAATTCAATCTATGTGCTTTTGAGATTACATTTAATTTCCTCAAAAGTCAGGTTGAGACAATACTTCAGTATTTGCTGCTTTCTTTGCACCGACTTTTAAAGCTGACTCCATTTTTTCTGCCAATGTCAATTTATGTTTTGTTAACTGTCACTAGGCATTTACAAAAAGATTCTCTCTTTCTAGCAAATGTCCGGGCAATATAGTAAAGTTAACTTTTGATAGAATGCTACAAAAGTATCTGAATTCCTGCTTATTTAAATTCTTGGAAAATTCAGTGTGTGCATCCCTGCTTCTGCGTTTGTATCCTGCAAGAGCCTTCAATTTATGATCCCCCTGGAGACCAATAACTTTCAAAACCAGATTTGGAGTCCCAGTGACTGACTTGAATGAACCAGTGACAAGATTCCAAGTTTTAAGATTTTGGCTATCTTAAATAAATGAACTAGAAGTAACATCGACTAAACATTAGCATTAGGGCAATTAATATTTTGTTACAGAAAAGGTACCTTCTCAGTTTCTTAACACAAATGACAGCTCTATGCTATATTTATATTATTTAAATAGAATGTACAGGATTTAGGCAAAGGCGTACCCAACCAATTTTGAAGGAATCCCAAGAGTGGGTCAGAATTTGAAAACCTGTTTGCTGTCATTCTGACACTGACAGAGACATTAAAAATCCAGCCCTATGTGTTTGTTTTTATAAAAGAGGATGGCAAAGCTGACTTTATAGTTAAGAAAGAGGAATATGGCATTGAGTCAAATATCCATATTGAGTGAGGATGTGTTAAGGCTTGTAGCATTATGTTTATCAGCCAATGGACGACCATCAATTTCCAAATTTTGTCAACTGAATGGAGAAATTAGTGTCCTCTATCAGAACATTACAACATGAGTTTATATTTTAGTAGATACCATGGCCACCTTCCACAGAGCCTGGGAAGGGGGTTTCATTAGTGCTCAATAATTGGGCTCTGGGACTCTAGAGGGCCCGCTGTGCCCAGCTGATAGACCACAGTCCTGGGTTAATGGGAACTGCAGATGCTGGAGAATCCGAGATAACAAAGTGTGGAGCTGGATGAATACAGAAAAGGGGGATGTGAAGGGTCTAGGCCCGAAACGTCAGCTTTTGTGCTCCTCTGATGCTGCTTGGCCTGCTGTGTTCATCCAGCTCCACACTTTGTTATATTAGACCACAGTCCTGGGCCAGGAGCAGTACCAGTGTCTGTGATTTCTGTTCCTATACCCACTCTACTATGCACCTACTCAATAGCACATACTGTGTAGTTATTGGGTGTCCCCAAAGCAAGCATGATGTAAACACATAGAAAAAAAAGGTAGTGCTTTGAAATTGGACACACAATTTTGCTGTTGTTTCTTAAATTATTCAATCATATCCGGATTGATGTTTTGAGTCTTGTAATGAACAATTTGGTTGTGTATCGTGTAACTTTATAGTAATTGGGAAAGTTAATAAACATTTCATATTATTGCATTGCTTTGTCTAAATAAGTTCCTTTGAATGCACTTCGAATTTATTAATTTCAAATAGATCATTGTGACATTTTAGATTTGCGTACAGATCAGCAAAGCATCCTTTTGGGATTACACTTATATTTACTAAAAAGGGAGAGTGCCTGCACCACATTGAAAATAATTTAGAAATGTTGATTTACTCACTTAACTATTTTGTTGAATTCGTGATGACGTGACATTTATAATTCATTTTGTAACTAGCGATCTTCTGCTTTTTCAGAATGCATATGTCAACATCAATCGCATCATGTCTGTCGCATCCAGACTTTCAGAAGCTGGTCATTATGCATCCCAGCAGATCAAGCAGATATCTGCTCAACTTGATCAAGAGTGGAAGAGTTTTGCAGCTGCTTTAGATGAGCGTAGCACTATCTTGGCAATGTCTGCTGTATTTCACCAGAAGGCTGAACAGGTAGGTTTGAAGGAGGAGACTGTACATGTATCTCAGAATCAACATAGGAAGGTAAGTTACAGAATCAACATCAGTCTTACACTGTATTATTTTGTGGTTTAAAATTAATGCTAATAATGGGATTTTTTAACCTCTTCAATTTAAACAATCACTGTTCCATGGTTTTTCTAGGTTGTATGGTTAAAAGGGCATGGTTAAAATTGCTTTAATGAGTCTTTTTCGAGTACTGAAATCATTGCTGATGAATGGTTTGTGGTAATTACTTTCAAAATTGATTGTTGGGACCAAGGGAGCTGTTTTACAGAACTGTAACAAGTGTCAGCTTTATGAAATATTGTGTACCGAATTGCCATCAGGTTTTCTAATTCATTCTGTGAGTTCAACATTGTTTAAGTTATTTGGAAGCTTTGATTAAGAAATCCTAGGATGTCGCTAGAACTCCTTTGCAAACTGTGTCAATTCCTAAGGGCAGACAGTGCCCCATGCCATGGTTACACGGGTTAGCTCAATGGTACCAATGGGAGATGCCATACAAATACATTCCTCACCCCTCCTGTATTTAATAAGAGAACAAAATGTACCTTTTCTGTATCCATTCCCAATGTTTCTTGCAAAAATTTATTTTTATCTGCATAAAAGATTTAAAAAGAACACAAACTACCTCACAATAGCAATCCTGCCACAAATGACTATAATTATGAACATCCCTTAGAGTTGTATACATTCTTTAAGTTCTAATTAGTCAGTCACTCTCATTACTGGGAGTGTTTTAAATAGTAAACATGTTATACTCAACATTTAATTACAGTGTTGAAGTGTCAATTAAAGGGGTTTTAGGAGGTTATTGCACTTATACCATGAATTGGCTGCATTCAAATTGATTGTAATTTCACAATGTGTTAAGACTTCACAAGCACCTGGAGCTCCTCTTATTGTAATTAAATATGTAAATTTTGTATTGATTACTGTGAATTTCAGGTTTGTGAGAATCACGTTTCTTAATTCAATTAATTTTTCTTTGAAAACCGAACGCAGTAACCTTGCCTGTAATGTATGTGAGGAGAATTATAGAATCCCTACAGTGTGGAAACAGACCATTTGGTCCAACTAGTCCACACTGACCCTGTGAAGAGCATCCCACCCAGACCCAGCCCCCACCACCTTATCTGCCTAGTCCACCTAGCCTGCACACCCCTTGATGCAAGGGGTAATTTAGCATGACCAATCCACCTAACCTACACATCTTCGGACTGTGGGAGGAAACGCAAATGATACAGGGAGAATGTACAAACTCCACACCGACAATCACCAGAGAGTTGAATCAAACCCAGGTCCCTGGTGCTGTGGGGTAGCAATGCTAACCACTGAGCCACTGTCCCATCCTATTCTGTGCTTCTTTCATTCTGGCATTATCAAATCTAATTCAGCTACTATTGGTAGCTGTACTTTTAGCTGTCTGAACCCTCATCTCTAGAATCTTCCTTTAAATATCTGTCTCTCTGTCCCTTTCCTCCTTTTAAGATAGTCCATAAAATCTGCCTTATTTACCAGGCTTATACTTGCCTATCCTGATAGCTCCTCATGTGGCGCAGTGGTACAATTCTTGGATAATTTTTCTGTGAACAGCATGGGAGATTGTCCTGTCTTCGAGATACCATAAAAATGCGAGTTGCTGTTGTTGTCAAAATTAAACTTTTTTCATTTAGCTGAAGACCCCTTCATTTCACAGTTGTCCCAATTTTGTAGTACATTTTTGGAGCCCATGCAAACAAGAACTATAGCTTAATCGCGCAGTTTAGATAATAAGGAGAATGCATAACCTTTGTAATTTTAGGAGGCCTTTTCTCTTGTGCTGTTTGTGCACATAGTGGATGTTTTAAACACTTAGATTTTCTAATGAGACAGCTAGCTTATTTTCTCAACCAGCTCCCTTAATCTTTGAGGGCTAGATGTCATCTATGGGTTTTGATAGATTTCTGATGGCCAGTAGATTATTTTGTTTAGCTTTAGTAGAAGGAAATGGCCATAGCACATGCATGAAGCACATCCAAATGTTCTTGCTGCTGTTTACTAAGTACATACTCACTTAAACCCCCTAAGCTTGGTGCAAATACACTTGTTGAACATATACAGTCATCACCAATGCTTAAACAGGGAGGCCATCACCAAATGTAGTCTTGGAACCCAGACTACTGATACTTTCCATGAGTATAGTTGTACCCTGTGAGTACAATGTCCTAGCGTTACATTTCTAAGGCTCCATGAGGAAGATTTAGCAAATTTCTCAGCCAACTATGTATGGATACATCAGCTGACAGACTGAAGTCAAAAACAATGATTAGATAAACTGAAGAATTCATGCATATACAGTGTATTTCTACATGTCACATGTGATGTTCAGTGACAGTTTTCTTCTGGTTTGTGAAACAGACATCAGGAAATTTGAATAAGACAGTACACATCGTTAGGACTTTTGCCATGAGGAGGAATAGCCTAGATTAGAGTCTCTGCGATTGCACTGTCACATAGAATCCTTACAGTGTGGAAAGAGGCCATTTGGCCCATAAAATCTGTACCAACCCTCTGCACAGCATCCCACGCAATCCTGTAACCCACATTTAACCATTACCATTCCACCTAACCTGCACATGTTTGGACTGTGGGAGGAAACCTGCACAGACACAGGGAGAACGGGAAAACTCCATACAGACAATTACCCAAAGCTGGAATTGAACCTGGGTCCCTGACACTATGAAGTAGCAGTGCTAATCAGTGAGCCACTTTGCCACCCTACTTGGTATCGTGGTAATGCTAGAGGCTGGGGAATCGAGCCTCCTTCCAGCTAATTGAAGAGATTAGAAGCACATTGCATAGATGTGTAACATTTAAGAAAGATAATGAGAATTATAAATTACTAAAAAAAATTAAAAAACTTAATCTGCCATCCTCACCTGGTCTGGCCTACTTGATGGAGTTTAGAAGAATGAGGGAGGATCTGATCGAAACTTACAGAATACGGGGAGACTTGGGATAGAGTGGACATGCAAAAGATGTTTCCAGCAATTGGAGAGACTAGGACTTGAGGCTTCAGCCTCAGAATGAAAGAACAATAATTTAGAACTGAAATAAGGAGGAATTTCTTCACCCAGAGGGTGGTTAATCCAGAACTCATTGCTGCATAGGGCTGTGAAGGTCAAGCGATTGCGTGTACTTAAGTCAGAGATAGACAGGTTTTTGACAAGGAAGGCGATCAAGGGCTACAGCAGAAGGTTGGAGAATAGGGTTGAGAAACATATCAACCATGATTGAGTGGTGGAGCAGACTTGATGTGCTGAATGGCCTAATTCCTCTCCGATGACTTATGGTCTTAAATGGCACTGGCCTAGGCAGTGACATTTACATCCAGTGAATGGACTAAAAAAACAAAGAAACTATCTACTTCTGTCAGTCCAGAAAAATGTACAAAAAATATACTTTTCAAAAGCAACAACATTTCCAAGATTAAAATGCTGAAAATGTAGAAAACCTATCTGTCATCAGACCCATGGTGAAATTAATTCGCTGTTCTCAAACAAACAGTAATTGCACAGTTTTCATCACTCCTACTCAGTGCACACAGGGTCCTTAAAGGATTAGGATGAATGTAGGGAGAAAGCTTTGCACCGTGTTCCTGCTTCATTTCTATAACCCACCTAATTTGTCCTAAACCTGAAGGCTACATACGCAGAGAAGCAGAGTTTTCTGTTACACAGTGAAACCAGTGATATCACTGGTACGTGCATTTCATTTTACCTGTATGCCTTGCAAGGCTCTGCAATTTCATACAACCAGAAGTCTCAATTTGGTTTCAATTGACAATGGACACAAGGGGCCAAAAGAGACACATTTTCTTTATGTTTTAAAGCTGCTGTTGTGGAGCACTTGGATAGGACTTGATATTGGGTTATAACAATGATACCCAGGGGTTAAAATCTTCTGGATCTTCTCTTTCAGAAGCTGGGACAATTACACACTTGCTGTTTCACTCCCCCTAGCCCTCATTCCCACAATGTCTTGAGATTTCAGTTCCAGCATAACTTGATCAGTATAAAGTCAATCCTATAAAGAATAAAAAAAAGGCTTCCTTCTGCAGTGTGCAAATCAGCTGATCAGAGCTGGGCTTGCTCTTTAAAAAACTATTAATTAGATCACGTCTCATCTTTCCCATTGCTTTACAAATTAGATGTACTGCACATCCAACTCAGTTTTGAAAGGTACTATTGAAGCTTTTCCAACCATTCTTTCATAAATGCATGGAAATTGTATCAAATAGCTGTGTAAAAAATTCTTCTCATCTCTCTTTTACTTAATTTCACTGAGAGTTTTACAATGGAAAAATATGATTAGTATTAATAATTGTTTCCAATTTTATTTAGTATTTATCAAGTGTTGATATCTGGTGCAAAACCTGTGCTGAAGGAGGACTTCCATCTGAAATGCAAGATTTGGAGATTGCAATTCACCATCATCAGACGCTGTATGAGCAGATTACACAGGCATATGCAGAGGTAAAAGAGGTTGACACACTCACTTGAGGAAAGTACACTTAATCACCAGACTGCTTTCTTTATTCTATCTTTCTGCTTATTATTAATTCAACTTCTGCTCTGTTGTTAGTTATTCAGTCTATTTGAATATAAAGCAATTGTCAATCAGTTACACTTGATTTCGCTTAAAGTTTTTGACCTGGCTTTGGTAAATTCTGCAGTGTAATTCAGTCAGTGTCCTGTAAAAAGTATCTACTGATCTACTTGTTAACTCAAACCATCTGTAGTGTTTACAATTTTTGTTCCGTGTAATTCATGACGATCCCATTCCTTGGTCCTTTGCACTTGAAAGTTTGTACAGTTCCAGATAATTGGTTATACTTTGTTGATGAAAATGCTTTTTGAGGCCATGAAATAGCTTCAAACAGCCATATGAGCATGAGAGTTCAAGCCAGGCAGAGTTAATGATTGTAAATAAGGTAGAGTAATTTGTAAGTTTAAAATAAGCACATTTAGCAGTATAAAACAGAGAAACATTGAAGGAAGCTGGGCGGATTTAGTTGAATCGTGGGCAACTGATTATTAGTGCCAAAATCAATTGTTCAGTTTGGCACAGCAGATTTAATACAACTTGTATGTTATTTGTCACAGGTAAGTCAGGATGGCAAAGCTCTTCTAGATGTACTGCAGCGACCTTTAAGCCCGGGGAATTCTGACTCACTCACTGCAACTGCAAATTACTCCAAAGCAGTCCATCGGGTCTTAGACATTGTGCATGAAGTGTTGCATCACCAGAGAAGGCTTGAAAGTATCTGGCAGCACCGCAAAGTCCGACTGCACCAACGGCTTCAGCTATGTGTTTTTCAGCAGGATGTTCAACAGGTAAAGCCTTGACTTATCAGATCACTGAGAAGTGAAACACCTTTTGCTTCATTAATGCACGATTCCTTAATCTCGAGCTTTCAAAATGTTATTATTTCATTACAGGTTGTTGTCATTGTTGCAATATGTAATTTTTGTGGACCTTTTACTTATAAAACATTTCACTGTAGCATCAGACAAAGTTTGACATTGAGCCACTTGGGAACTATTAGAGTAAGTGATCAAGTTTGGTCAAAAGTGCAGATTTTAAGCTGGTGTTAAAGGGGAGGGACAGAGAGTTTTGGGAAGGAAATTAGAGTTTAGGGCCTAGACAGTTGAAACATGACCATTTGTGATGAGGCAATGAAAAATTAAATGAGTGCAGAAATCTTAAAGGATTGTAGAAAGTTTCAGAAATAGGAAAGAGTGAGGTCATAGAATGGTACTAAATGCATAGTAAAGGTATGGCATACAGACAATTGCAAAAAGTATGATTATTATGCAGTGTTTATTAAATGGGCTAATTGTTACATAAAAGAACTTTTTGTTTTGTATGACTGAAGGGGAAATCAAGACCATGGAAAAAGATTGGATGCAGTGTGACTGATGAATCAGAAAAGGAAAAGAAATATTTGTTGGATTTGCAGCAAGGTTTTGGATGGTGTTAAATCTAGTCCACAAGGTGGATTTTCCTCTTAGAGATGAATAGCTGAAGTTGGGACATTTGTCAGCATGGTGCACCCGCCTCAGAAAAAGGTGTCCTGAGTAGTGTGATTTCAATTCTGTAAAAACTGTATCATTTTCTCTTTCTGCATTTTTGACTGTGGACTGAAATTTGAAAAGACCTCCTTAGTAAATCAAGGATTATGGAAGGAATTGCTGTGTGTTTTAAAAGTAAGCTACCAGCACTTATTGTAAGTGTTGTTTCCACAGTGGGAGAAGTTTTGTTGCAGAACTGGTACCAAGTATATGCAAATGAGATTCAGCCTGCAGCAAGTAGCAGATTGGTCTGTAGCGTGGTGACCAGTTGTTGAAGACCAAGGTTTTCTTCTGCTAATAGCAGTAGCTCTCAAGTAACTGAACAGCCTGTGGGTGTGAATGTCAGAACTATCAAACCTGACCTCCAGAAGTGGAGGTGGCCTTTTCTCTGCAGTAAACATTCCTAAGGCCTGAGGAAAATCAACGTATTTTCTCTCCATTTGCTATAAGCTGTTGCTTTTAACTATTAAATCAGAGACTGTATAATTTGTGAACCAATTGCTCTGTGCCACTTGCAATGAAGTAAAACCACTTGAAGGGAGAGACAAATGGACGGTGAGTCCTGACGAGTCAAAAGGATCATTTTGGCAAACCATGTAGACAGGGACCATTGAACTGCCTTCCCAGTTGTTGTTCCACATGTAACACCAAGATTTCTGTGTTAATTGGTATATGTGTGAATGTTAGGATGTTTATAAGGGGGTTAGAGTTTAACTGATAGTGTTACATCATGGCAATTCATAATTGTTTAACTATGGTTAGAATCTATTTATTTGTAGTAAATAGTCTACCTTGTTAAAGTACAGAAACCAGATCCATGTCTTCTACCCAACTGCATCGAAAGGACAGGTAAATTGGGGATTTTGCTTCTATAAGATTTTTAACTTTTTGGCAGCTCTGGGAATAGTAGGGCTTGATTTCCAGTCTGCCATCAGGATTATGTCTGCCCCTCTGCCCCATAGCGCAGATCAATGGCAGCCACATACTGGAGTGATCTGCTTAAAAAGACCTACCTCAGTTCTCTAGGACTTTGTCCAAGTTAAATATTTGTTAAATATTAGGCCCTTTAACCCCCACCCCTCATGCCCTTCACTCCCCTTTATCTGCCCAAGCCAACCCATGCACACCCTCATAACTCAATACCAATCCATGCACTCTCAACGATGACAATGGTCTCTCATACTCTCATGCCAACTCATAGCATGTCTATGCCCATTCACCCAGAATTCCCTCCTCATAATTCATGAACACTGGAGTAGCAATGGCATAAGTGGGAATGGATTAAGAAACAGAAATACACAACATTCTTTCAAAACTTGCTGTTACTCTAACATTATGAAAGTGTCATTCAACCAGAACTTTAAATCATTTGATACTGCTTCATTTTGTGTAAATAAAATCAAACCATTAGTAAGATAAATCTAAGAAAGAAACGCTTGACCTGTCAGACATTCAATGTTTACTCTAACTGTGTACCTACTTCAACAAACTATTGGAATTCTGGGCTCTCAGCCTCTTTGTTCTTGCATGGAATGTGACCATCGTTGACAAGACCAGTATTTGGTGTTATCCTAATTTGCCATTTGAGGGGGCAGTTGTGGGTCAACAATGTGGCTATAGGTCTGGAGTTACCTAAGAGATATCCATACATAAATAGCAGCGAAATGGATGAGTGTTTGCAAAAGCCAACTATGGTTTTGTGGACACCATCAGCCTAGCTTTCAACGTCAGATTTTTTTCATTAATTGAATTTAAATTCTACCATTGCTGGATTTGAAACTCTGTGCCCAGAACATTAACCTGGGCCATTGGACTTTTAGTCCATATGTGTTGCCACTGTGCCACTGCCTCCCCTATTACATAATAAGTACATAAAACGATGCCATTTTTCAATATAGCATTAATCACTTTCTCCATTTCCCCCTAGTGCTTATCTTGCAGATGCCTTTGCCAGTACCATGCTATCACAGTAGCTACTGATATTCCCTGAGGGTAGTTGATCTCAAGCTACTCTGCTCCTGGATTGGCCAGTTTGGAATTGACCACTTTCATCCCGGAAAGATAGCGCTTTGATCCCCGCATAAAACCCAATGCCTAGATTGCTGGACTGCTACATGCTCCTGGCCTTTGCACGCAGTATTCTCTATTGGCACGCAAAGCACCTAGTATTTAATTATGCATTCTCACTTTTTTTGTTCTATAGAACTCACATCAAAATACTTCTGTGAGTCCTCTGCAGCAGAATTCACCCACTGGGAGCCTATACCTATACTACCCATGACCTGTTGCCTGGTCGCAGCCAATTCATTCCTAGACAGAGTTTTATGGCCTCCTGAAGCTGGGTTTACAAGTCGATTTGTCCTGTAAAAATCTGTGGGTGTCCTTCCTGCCGTCTATTCTTCTGCTCTAGCGTTTTCCACGATTCAAGGGGAGCCCACTATCCCTTTTCCAAGCTGAGGCCCATTAGTGGTCAATCTGCCCAGCTGCAATTTTCCAGCCAGCTGGAGGAGTTGAGTGGTTGGCTGGCGCGAGGGTAGCTGTGCAGATATCCTACTTGTGCCGCAGGTGGATAAAGAGGGAGCATTCCTCATTCATGGGCTCACTTTTTGACTATGGATCTCGAAGATCTGAATTCTGTCTCCTCCTCTCCCCTGCCCCCGCACCACCAACTCCAGACTTGCTGTCTCCCTGTCCTCTAACGTCAGGAACTCCCAGACGTACCTTACATCTGTTCCTCAGCACTGTTTTCTGGACTGTAGTACCAATCATGGCCACCGTTCCCAGAGACTGAACTTCCTCCCCAGATGAAAGCCCTATCTCCAGCTACGTTATTCATCTCGAGCGAATGTGGGTAAGCCACTGCCTTTATAGGTGGGTGCGCTAGAAGCCACACCACCCATTTCATTTCAGCAGAAGTGTCCTTTACTGCTTGGTGATGATCTGGTTGTGCTGCATTGATGCAGCAGTATACATGGCTAGTGGTACTCATGATAGGATGTGGCAGCACAATGTTGACATGCTGCCTGAATTGGAAGCATAGGTCCAGGTTAAATTTGCATCTCAATTCCAGGGACAACCCAGCTGAGCCCCCTTCTCGTTTCCATATTAAATCAATTTGCCAGTAAACATTGTTCAATTTAAATCATTCGTGTGAAATGACTTCCATGTGTCCCAGAACTGATGCCAAAATCTCTCGGTGCCTCTTCCTGACACACCATATTTGGTCACGCTAATGTTTCTGCCTGTTTCTATTTTAGTGCATGGCTTGGGAAGCAATCAAAAATGACCACCTGTAAAGACAAACCCCTAAACTTGTTTCCTTATTTTCTGCGATAACAAGGTGTAGAGCTGGATGAACACAGCAGGCCACGCAGCATCAGAGGAGCAGGAAAGCTGATGTTTCGGGTCTAGACCCTTCATCAGAAATGGGGAAGAGGAAGGGGGTTCTGAAATAAATAGGGAGAGAGTGGGAGGCGGATCGAAGATCGATAGAGGAGAAGATAGGTGCAGAAGAGACAGACAGGTCAAAGAGGCGGGGATGGAGCCAGTAAAGGTGAGTCTAGGTGGGGAGTTAGGGAGGAGATAGGTCAGCCCAGGGAACACGGACAGGTCAAGGGGGTGGGACGAGGTTAGTCAGTAGGAGAAAAGGGTGGGGCTTGAGGTGGGAGGAGGGGATAGGTGGGAAGTAGGACAGTTTAGGGAGGCGGGTACGAGCTGGGCTGGTTTTGGGATGCAGTGGGGGAAGGGGAGATTTTGAAGCTGGTGAAGTCCACATTGATACCATTAGGCTGCAGGGTTCCCAAGCGGAATATGAGTTGTTGTTCCTGCAACCTTTGGGTGGCATCATTGTGGCACTGCAGGAGGCCCATGATGGGCATGTCATTTAAAGAATGGGAGGGGGAGTTAAAATGGTTCGTGACTGGGAGGTGCAGTTGTTTGTTGCGAACCGAGCGGAGGTGTTCTGCAAAGTGGTCCCCAAGCCTCCGCTTGGTTTCCCCAATGTAGAGGAAGCCACACCGGGTACAATGGATGCAGTATACCACATTGGCAGATGTGCAGGTGAACATCTGCTTGATGTGGAAAGTATTCTTTGGGCCTGGGATGCGGGTGAAGGGTGTGGTGTAGGGGCAGGTGTAGCACTTCTGCCGGGAAAAGTGCCGGGTGCAGTGGGGCTGGAGGGAAGTGTGGAGCGGACAAGGGAGTCATGGAGAGAGTGGTCCCTCTGGAAAGCACATAAGGTTGGGGAGGGAAAAATGTCTTTGGTGGTGGGGTTGGATTGCAGATGCAGAAGTGTCGGAGGTTGTTGCGTTGGAATCAGAGGTTGGTGGGGTGGTATGTGAGGACGAGGGGAATTCTGTTTTGGTTGGTATTGCGGGGATGAGGTGTGAGGGATGTGTTGCGGGAAATGCGGGAGGCACAGTCGAGGGCGTGCTTGACCATTGCGAGGGGGGGAAGTTGCGGTCCTTGAAAAACGAGGACATCTGAGATGTACAGGAGTGGAATGCCTCATCCTGGGAGCAGATGCGACGGAGACAAAGGAATTGGGAATAGGGGATGGCATTTTTGCAGAAAGATGGGTGGGAAGAGGTGTGCAGGAAGGTGGGTGGGAGGAGGCTGGATTCACTTTTCAGGCCCTGAGGTTTTTCTTTCCCAATACCATTGGCCAACAAGAACCACAGTGAATGATTACTTTCCCTCCATTTGAAAAATGTTTCTCACCTGTGTGTACATTTATATGTTCCCTTTATCCTAGCAACTGGAAAGAGTGTCCTTACTGCCTTCATGGACCTTTCTCACCATCTGTTTCACTAATCATCCAGCCCTCTCTTTGAGCCAATGCTTGTTTACTGGTGTCATTGATATTTTGTTTACTGGTCCAGCCCCTGAGTCATCAACATCACCATGGGACGGTATAACTTTAAGCCTGTTAGAGAGCATAAGTTGTTCCGAGCACATTTGTTCTAAGTTCTCCTCTTAGTTTTTTTTTTCTGTCTCTCCAATGGTCATTCATCTTTTGTGTAACATTGTCTTCTCCCCATTTCTCAGCAGTGTTACTGCTGTCAGAAGCTTCATGTGCTTTTGGAACATGTCAACTGAATGAGTGTTAACTTCAAGTTATGAAGAAATAAATACATATGTATAATTGTTTGGAATTCTCATGTTATTTGGCTTCCATGGGTTTCAGGCAGCTAACTGATAACAAATAAGAATTGAACTGATTTTCTTTGTCTCATTCCCATCCCTTGCCCAAAGCTGGATATGAGCAATGCACCTGTATTATTCTGGTTCTGTCCAGGCCCGGGGACACTAGTATTTCCTATCCTGTGCTGTTAACATGTCACAAGGATACCCTGCCACAGGGCTACTCTCTGGCTTAGACTTGTACCTAGAAGAAAAACAGCATGGCTGCTGAGATATGGGTCCTTTCATTGATGATGGGGATTGAAGTTTAAATTGCATCTAAACATGCTGCTGGTTAGGGTTCGGAAAAGGGAAGTGTGTTGCTTAAAGCTAAAAATGACACAAAATATATAGTCTGGAAATATTTAACTTTCATCAAACATCTAAAACATCTAGGTTATCTAGCGAATTATTCAATTCCTATTTGTCGTATCATGCTGTTCCCAAACCAGTTGCTATGTGACTTGCTTATGTTACAACCTTGACTACACTTTAAAGGCACTTTGTTGGCTGCCATGTGCTTTGATATGTCCGAAGGCCATGCAAAGTCTTTCTATCTTTCTTTATTTATTGATTAGATTTATTTAAAATTAATATTTCATTCACAAATTGCTTTTATATTGTTTGGAAGCCCTGTGAAAGTCTTCAAATAACTTGGATTTTGTAGTTGCTGAGGAAGGGTCACTAGACCTGAAATATCAACTCTGATTCTTCTTCACAGATGCTGCCAGACCTGCTGATCTTTTCCAGCAACTTCTGTTTTTGTTCCGAATTTATAGCATCCGCAGTTCTTTCAGTTTTCCTTTTGGATTTTGTGGCTTCTGCATTCACTGTGTACAACTGACAAGAATAATCTAATGGGGGTTCTTTGCTGGGAGGTGTGTGATACCCTCTAATAAAAGTATAAATTGGATTCCTCTGCTGATTTTCTGCTGTAAATTATAATTTTTGGTTGAGTAGAACCAGGCAGAAATTCAGGGCCCATGTCTGAGGAATGCATGCGTGCTTGACAGATTAATGTTTTGTTCCCTTTTTCGACTATTAATTGACAAACCAGGCATGTTTGCAGTATTTGAACTTCAGTATCCCAGTTAACACTTGACAGAAGAAAGAGCTAATTGTTTGCCTGAAAATAGAAGGGAATACTAGTTCGGTTCATAAGTAATACAAATAAAAAGAATTTCAAAGAAAAATGAACTTTCTCAATTCTGACTGGTCTGCATTATTAAAATACTTGTAGTAAAACATGAACAAATGAAAGAATTCATATTGTATAGGAGACAGTCTCACTAATCCAGTTGATGTCTTGAATTGAATATTCTATGGATTATGTCCCCTGACTTGAATTTTTTGAGCGTTGTCTTCTCCAGAAATTCCTTTTTAAAATAACAAGTTATAGACTTGTGAATGGAGAATGGAGAACTGCTGTGGTTAATCCAGCAAATTAATGGTACTGGTTCAGCAGTAATGAAAACAGTAATTACATAATCATACAGCCTGGGTAGCCTGTGAGAGACCAAAGAAAGATTGTCACTGTGCTACACTTAGAATGGGTCTTAACCATTTAGTAACCATGCTAAATAATGGATAGTAACGAGAAATAATGGAGTCAGTGTATAATCCTGTATATAACTTAATTTTAAATTATTGTACAACTAAGTTACAAAATTCCTTGCGTCTGGGTGGAAAGACAGAATTTGGGACAGGATCTAATGCTTTGGGCCTTCCTCTTCTTTTTCATCAGAAATTGTAACTTGAATGGGAATGGGCATCTGAATAATATTGAGAATAAGGAATGGCTGTATGTCCCTGGCATTCAGAGTTATTTAAGCAGATAAGGTTGTTACTTCTTCCGTGAAGGAGGTGCATGTATCCTGGAGCCTCCAGGACCCAGTAGAGAAGAGATGAATGATTTTGCGGTGTTATCAGTCCCTGGGATTGTTAAGCAAAGTTGCTCAAAAATGATGCGTGTTCGCTTTAGTCCATGTCACGTATAGCAGTCTAAAAGTATTGCTTTCTCAGTTACCAACCCAAATACTGCCTGTGATAGCATTTTAATTAAATTCAAAGATTAAGAAATCACTATAGGAGATCCATAATCCATTTTTTGTAAACACAGCATCCAGTTAGCCAGACAAAACAGATTACATGAAGTGTAGTTTGTAGATCCCATCAGGACCAAATTGTCGCATTCTGAGCATACTGTGTAAACCTCTCATATCACCATATGGACTAACAGAGGAATGCAATGTGGATATTATTTAATCAGCTAGCCTGCTGTTAAAGAGTGCCTCTGATGTAAGATAAAATGCTGGTAGAACAGCATGGATAAAATAGTAGAAAGACCAACAAAGTATGATGTCTGTATCGTTTAATGTTGGCATATGCTTGTCCCCATGTGCTTTGCTGCTTGTGAGAGTTCAGCAGGTCTTTAGTGATCAAGAATTTTCTACAATGCCATTAAACCAGATTTTGTACTTACTGTTAGAAAGTGTTTTGTAATGATTATCTTTAAATCATTACAAAACACTTTCTAACAGTAAGGATTTAACAGTTTTCATTTCAACTGTTCTACTCATTAACATCACCACTATTGACACTGATGTGAATGTTTATGAACTGTTTTGAATTTGAGACTGTATTAGCAGAAAGATGGCAGTTGCAAATTAGTGTATCAGAAAATTTGTTAAAATATGGTCCCTGATACTTAGTCCATGGAGATAATGCATATGGCTTCAAAAAGACAATAGTTACATAAAATAAACTTCCATTGATTTTGTTCTTTCAGACAGCTTAAGGACGAGATCATTTACAAATATGAGTAGATTGTGATGCTCAAAGTTCCTGAAACCTAGTGCTTACTGATTTTACAAATCACTTGCTGCTAAACTTAATTCAAACATTTTTATTTTTATGTTTATCTGTGTGATGTTTTGAAAAATATGAGGTCAATTATTATAAAGTATAAGGATATGTGAACTGTTAGGCTGTTTTAAAGCTATTCAGTGCAAAATTATTAATATGTATGGGTCATGCAACAGAAATACAATCAATCAATGTGTGAAAACAATTTTTAACATAATCCTTACATCTTTGCTGTCTGAACATTTTATAATTCAACTTGTGGAGAAGAAAGTTTTCTCTCTGATGACTGTAAGAATAATTGTAACTGTTTAAAACTAGTTTCCACTATTTATTCCTAATTGGTAACTTTTCCTTCTAATTGCATACATGTTACATTCCAGCCACCTTCTGCGTTTTCTACAAGCATGAATTTTAGTTTGGATGAAAATAAAACAGTTCAGGCACTCTTTAGCCTTCACTCCACACTGTGGATGCTTAATATGTCAGAAAATGCATCACCAAATGCTTGTATTTTTCTAACATTTCTGGTATGTGGGAACACAATTCAAAGCATTTATCATTTTGGGGAAGGTAAATAAAATGATAAGCAGCAGGCGAAAAGGGGAAAAACAACTAAAGGATTGGTGAAGAGAAGGAAGCCTGAATGCAGAGTTTGCTTCGGCAAAGTAGTACAAAACAATGTAGTTTCTGAGGGCAGGAGATGAAATAACCAGCGGATGAAAAGCCTGGAATAAACATGAAAGGATTTAACATTGGAGCATATACAGTTCAATGAAGTGAGGTGAATGGGAGGTGTGAAGGTAACGATGTGGATTAAAAATCAACTCAGTGGAATGAAGGAAGAAATGTAGACTGGGAACATGGAGTTGTGGATTTTAGTACAAGTGAGGATGTTGACAACAGCATCGTGAATAAGTTGAAAATTGCGAAGGGCTGAGACAGGAAGATCAGTAATGAAGATTTGGAAAAATTAACTTTTGAGACTGTGAAGGTATAGATTATGATTTGGTGGCAGAAATGGAGGGATAGAGGAAAGAAGTGTGAATAATGGAGGTGAAAGAAAATGGTCATGATAATTAATGAATTGAATGTGGAGCAAAAGAAAAACTGAGATTGATATCGAGAAGGGTGTTCTGCAAGTTCAGAATCAAACAGAGTAAAAACTCATAAAATTGGCAGAAACGAGGCTAAGGATACATAGTCATACCCATGAAGTTGGTTTCACATTTGCTGAATAAAAACCAAAAGAACTGCGGATGCTGCAAATCAGGAACAAAAACAAAAGTTGCTCGAAAAGCTCAGCAGGTCTGGCAGCATCTGTGAAGAGAAATCAGTTACCATTTCGGGGCCAGTGATTCTTCCTCAGAATAAGTTTGATTGCCTTTTAAACTTGTGGGGATTCGGAATGTTCCATGTACCTCACGAAGAGACAGGCATTACTGGGGCCCATGATGGACCTACGGTCACGCTCTGACCTCAAGAAAATAAGAGGGGTTAAAAGAGAAGTTGCTGAGGGTGCAAACGAGCTTGGCCAAGGAGGGGAGGGTGGTGGTGGGTGGGGATGATTCATACCTTTGCTCCAAGAAGAAGTGGAGAACCCTAAGACCATCCTGGTATAGAATGGATATGGGATTGCATGTCCATAGTAAAGAGGAGGCGGCTGGAGCCTGGGAACTAGGAATTCTGAAACTGGCGAAAGTGTCAAAGGAATGGATGTCTAAGGAAATAAAGGAAAGTATCAGATTGAAAAAAAAACACACACAAAAAAGCAAAGATTAGTGGGAATCTAGTAGACTGGGAAATCTTTGAAGGCCAACAGAAAGCCACAAAAAAAGTTATAAAGAAAAGTAAGATAGACCATGAGAGTAAACTAGCTCAGAATATAAAAACAGGCAGCAAAAGTTTCTATAAATGTATAAATCTTAAGAGAGTGGCAAAGGTAAACATTGGTCCTTTAGAGGATGAGAAAGCCAGTTTAATAACTGGGAATGAGGAACTAGCCGAAGCATTAAACAGTTATTTCGTGTCAGTCTTCACAATGGAAGTCACAAATAACATGCCAAAAACTGATGGCAACAAGGTGAAAGCAGGTGAGGACCTAGAAACTATCATTATCACTAAGGAGGCAGTGTTGGGTAAGCTAAGGTGGGGGGGATAAAGGTAGACAAGTCTCCTGGCCCTGATGAAATGCACCCAGGTACTAAAAGAGACGATGGGGGAAATAACAAGTGCACTAGCAATTATTTACCAAAATTCACTGGACTCTGGGGTGGTTCTGGCAGATTGGAAAATAGCCAATGTGACACCACTGTTTAAAAAGGAAATAGACAAAAGGCAGATAACTATAAGCCAGTTAGCTTAACTTCCGTAGTAGGGAAAATGCTTGAATCTAACATTAAGGAAGAAATAGCCAGACATCTGGATACAAATTCTCCCATTGGGAACACTCAGCATGGGTTCATGAAGGGTAGGTCATGTTTAACTAATTTGGTGGAATTCTTTGAGGACATTATTTGCATAGTAGACAATGGTGAACCTGTAGATGTAGTGTATCTGGATTTCCAGAAGGCATTTGACAAGGTGCCACACCAAAGATAAGATAAAGTTGCACGGTATTACAGGGAATGTATTGACATGGATAGAGGATTGGTTGGCCAGTAGAAAACAAAGAGTAGGGGCAAATGGGTGTTTTTCTGGTTGGCGGTCAGTGGCTAGTGGTGTGCCTCAGGGATCAGTGTTGGGACTGCAATTGTTTACAATTTACGTAGATGATATGGAGTTGGGGACTGAGTGTGGTGTGTCCAAATTTGCAGATGACACTAAGGTGAGTGGTAGAGCAAAGTGTGAAGAAGACACAAAGTCTGCAGAGGTATATGGATAGTCTAAGTGAGTGGGCAAAGGTCTGGCAGATGGAGTACAATATTGATAAGTGTGAGGTCATCCATTTTGGTAGGAATAACAGGAAAATGGACTATGTTTTAAATGGTTAAAAAATTGCAGCACGCTGCTGTGCAGAGGGACTTGGGTGTCCTTGTGTATGAATCACTAAAAGTAGGTTTGCAGATGCAGCAGGTAATTAAAAGGGCAAATGGAATTTTGTCTGCCATTGCTAGAGGGATGGAGTTTAAAAACAGGGAGGCTATGCTGCAGCTGTACAAGGTCCTGGTGAGGCCACACCTGGAGGACTGTGTGCAGTTTTGGTCTCCTTACTTGAGAATGGATGTACTACCAGTGGAGGGGATGCAGAGGAGATTCACTCGGTTGATTGCGGAGTTGAGAGGGTTGGATTATGAGGAGAGACTGAGTAGACTGGGATTATATTAATTGGAATTCAGAAGTATGAGGGGAGATCTTGTAGAAATGTATAAGATTATGAAGGGAATAGATAAAATGGAGGCAGGGAGGTTGTTTCCGTTAGCAGGTAAAACTAGGACTAGAGGTCATCGCCTCAAAATAAAGGGAAGCAGATGTAGGACTGAGGTCAGGAGGGACTTCTTCACCCAAAGGGTTGTGAATCTGTGGAATTCCCTGCCCAGTGAAGCGGTTGATGCTACCTCGCTGAATGTTTTTAAGGCAAGGGTAGATAAATTTTTGAACCGTAAAGGAATTAAGGATTATGGTGAGTGGGTGGGTAAGTGGAGCTGAGTCTCAAAGATCAGCCATGATTTTATTAAATGACGGGGCAGGCCTGAGGGGCCAGATGGCCTCCTCCTGCTCCAAGTTCTTAAGTTCTTATGAATCATGGATGTATGTGGGCAGGGGCTGTTCTGGGGAGGAAAGATGGAGTTAACGTAGGAAGAGATGAGTTTTGTGGGGCAGGAGCAGGCTGAAACAACAGGTCTGGCCAGATAGTTGTGTTTGTGGATTTTTGGAAGGGCGTAAAAGCAAGCTGTATGGGGCTCGGGCATTAACAGTTTGAATGCACTTGAGGGGAGATCACCAGATGAAATGAGGTCAGTGATTGTACTAGATACAATGGCCTGATGTGTCATGGTGGGGTCATGGTCCAGGGGAAGATAGGAGGAGGTATCTGAGAGCTGGCGCTCAGTCTCTGCAATGCAGAGGTCAATATGCCAGGCTACAACATCACCACACTTATTGGCAGGCTTAATAGCAAAGTCAGGGTTAGATCAAAGCACATGGATTACAGTCAGTCCAGAAGAAGATAGGTTGCAATGGGTAAGGGGAGGTCAGAGAAAGTGAGAAGACTGATATCACGTTGACAGTTCTCAATGAGATACAGGTAAAAGGCCAGAGGGAGGGGTCCAGGTGAAGAGAGTGTTGGAGCTGGGTGAAGGGGCCTGTGGGAAGGGAGGAGGATGCTTGTCCAAAGAAATGGGCACAGAGATGAAGACGGCAGAAGAAGAGTTCAGTGCTTGAAATTCATTAAAGTGGGAACACAGAGGGATAAAGCTAAGACCTTTGCTGAGTGCAGAACGTTTAGCATCAGAGAGTGGAAGGTTAAGAGGGATGGTGAATACCCAACAGGAAGTGGGGTTGAGAAAGGGGATGGAATCAGAGGTAAGGGGAGGAAAGGAAGACTGTAGGCATCTCTAAGTTGTTGCATCTTGTGAGCCTTGAAGCAGGAGAGGAAAAGAAAAGTTTGTTGTTAGCGTGACGAATGAGCCAGACGATGAAGTGGAATTGCAGAGTGGTGCAGCCCTGAGCCAATGTGTTGCAATGCTCTAGGAGAGAAAGTTTGAGATTGTGCATGTGACACTGCATGGCAGTGAGTGTGGATCTCAGGATGCAGCGAGAGCAGCTTGATTGTAGAATTTTGAACATCACAGAGATCCCTGCGGTCCTGGATAGATTCAAATTATGAGGGATGAAACTTCAGTTGGAATCCGCATGGGCTGAGTCTGAGCCGGAGGCAGCCACTGAGGAATGTGACATGGCTGTCGAAGCGAGTTTTAGAAAATACCTGGTCAAACACCAGGAGTGACAGTGAAATTAATGTCAGTGGACAAGAAAAAACAGAAATCATGTCAGAAAGAGGAGAGGCACTTCTTTAAGGTGGGCACTTAAGAAGAGATGTGGCAGTGAGTTAAATACTAAATAAAAACCAAAATTACTGTGGACGTGTAAATCAGAAACAAAAACAGAAATTGATGGAAAAGTTCACACGTCTGGCAGCATCTGTGAAGAAAAATCAGAGTTAATGTTTTGGGCCTGGTGACCCTTCGTCAGAGCTGATGGTAGCTAGGAAAATAACAGTTTATGTGCAGAAGATAGGGAGGGGGGAAGGGTTAAGGAGTAAATGGTAGGTGGGGATAGAGCCAAAGAGGGAGAAGAGCAGTTGGGAGATAAAGGACTAGATAACAATTTGGCTAGGAGGGTGAATAGCTGTTCATGGACACCGTGAAAGGCTAACAATAGGTAGTGTGTAATGGCAAACTATGTAATAACGCACACCTTTGTCGACAGGGCCCTCAACCGGGTCCGAACCACCTCCTGCACTTCCACCCTCACCCACTTTGTTGCCTCCAGCAACAGCGATAAGGCTCCCCTTGTACTTACCTACCATCCCACCAGCATCCATACCCAGAATATCATCAGCCACCATTTCTGCCACCTCTAGCAAGATACCACCATCGGACACATATTCCCCTCCCCTCCCTTGACCACCTTCTGCAGGGACTGTTCCCTCTGGGACACCCTGGTCCACTCTTCCTTCATCACCAACACATCTCCATAGCCCCAAGGAACCTTCCCCTGTAACTGGCGAAGATGCAACACCTGCCCATTTACCTCCTCCCTCCCCACTATCCAAGGGCCCAAACGTACCTTCCAGGTGAAGCAGCACTTCACTTGCACTTCACACAGTCTAGCCTACTGCATTTGCTATTCACAATGTAGTCTCATCCACATTGGGGAAACAAAGTGCAGATTGGGTGACCACATGCAGAACATTCTGCTCGCAAAAAAGTCCCAAGAGCTGCCAGTTGCCTGCCACTTTCACACACCACTCTGCTCCCTGGCCAACTTCTGTCTCTTGCTTGCTGCAGTGTTCCAGTGAAGCGCAACGCAAACTGGAAGAACAATACCTCAGTTTCCACTTGGGGACCCTGCAGCCCTTCAGACTCAATATCAAGTTCAATAATTTCAGGGCCAGAACTCTCCCAAGTCCTAGCCCTCTACCCACACACCCAGTTATCACATAGTCTGCCATTATTCACTACCTATTGTTAAGCCACTAACAGTCTCCATTGACAGCTACTCCTCCTCCTAGCCAGATCATTATCTACTCCTTTGTCAATCCAATTCTTCATTTCTTCTTTTCTCTCTTTGGGCTCTATCCCCACCTATCATTTACTCCTTACCCCCTCCCCCAATCCTATATTCTGTGTATAAGCTGACATTTTCCGAGCTACCACCAGATGCTGCCAGACCTGCTGAACTTTTCCAACAACTTCTGTTTTTGTACTAACCTCCTTGTTGCTCAGCACTAAACAGCATTTCGGGGCATGATTCACAGACACCAGCTGCACACACCCCTCATCTACAGGCATCAGTACCCGATATTTGTAACCTCCTCATAATTCACATGGCATCTCTTTGACCCACTTAGGAAGCACAGACCTGTGGCCTTGAGGTCCCCCAGCAACTAGAGTTAGAATTTAGAACTAGATTTTATTGTCACGTGAACTCAAGTACGAGGATACAGGAATACAGTGAAAAGTTTACAAGTCATCATTCAGAGCGCCTTTTAAGGACAAGGTACCAAGGTACAAAATCTGAGGCAAAAAGTTGAAAAATAAGGAGATAAGTTAACAATCCAACATTACAATTCTTCTCAGTCTAAAGTAGTAAATAAGAAATGTAGTCAAAACGTCAATACAAAAATTTGCACACAAGGACAGCACCCTGCTCACAGATCAGGCCAGGGTGCATTGGAAGACTGCTCACTTGGTCTTAAAAGAATTGCTCACTCACTTTGCACCTAACTGCATGCTTGTACCATCCATGCCTTGCCTTGTTTTTGTCTTGCCCCAGTCAGACAACAAGGTAGCCTACGTTGTATCAGAGTAACAGGAACTGCAGATGCTGGACAATTCAAGACAACAAGGTGTGGAGCTTGATGAACACAGCAGGCCAAGCAGCATCACAAAGCTCACGTTTCGGGCCATCTAGGCCTGAAACGTCAGCTTTTGTGCTCCTCTGATGCTGCTTGGCCTGCTGTGTTCATCCAGCTCCACACCTTGTTATCAAGGTAGACTACCTTGATGGCCAGCAGCATCCATAAATATGTGTTACATCTATCTCACACCTGCCATATGTGTCAGCAGCTTATTCAGCAAACACACAAATAAATCACTATGTGCCATCTGCTGTGTCACTCACTGTAAACGCATTCACAATTAGCAACCCCAAGATACATAACAAAAATCTCAAAGAAAAATACTTCCATATGATGAAACAAACAGGAAATACCTTTCATTGGCAATACACTTTTTCCCAAAAGATAATGTCAAATTATACTCCTTCATTTAAAGTATACAATGCTATTTTTACAATGTTATAATTAAAGTAATTCAAAACTGGCCATCAGAAAATTAATTCAATCATTCCCCACATTTCAGATCATTTAATAATTAATCTTACCCTTTTTTGGCAGTGTGTATGAGAATATAAAATAAAATTGACAGTAGGTAATTAGACTTTTATCCTGAAGCACAGCTGTTAATATTTTCTAGGTCTAAAACTCATTTGATTTTATTTTGTTTCAGTGACCATATGTGTATCACAACTCAATATGATTACAAAAAGCATCAAATAACACCATCATTAAGTGGTTAAAAGGGGCTGTAAAATGCTTTTTTTCAAGTAATTTAGAGATGGAATGTACAATAAATTTATTGTACAAATAAATTTCATGTCGGACATAAAAAGTCAAGAAGTGCGTGTGTGTACGTGTATTTTGCAGATTATAGTGCTTCACTACTAGTGGCATGGTATGGAATCGTACACATCCATTCTGAGATGCACACATCTAATGCTGCTTGGCCTGCTGTGTTCATCCAGCTCTATGCCTTGTTTTTGCTCAAATTAACTGACATGATGTTGTCATGTAAACTGAACAAAACCATATTCTTTCTGTGCTCTTAGTGATGTATCCTGGTGTAGTGATTGGAATGAGGGCCAGGTGGATCCCATTGAATATGAGATCCCTGAATGGAGTTGTTAGCCTGAGCTAACCTGACTGACAAATCTAAACAAGATAACAAAGTGTGAAGCTGGATGAACACAGCAGGCCAAGCAGCATCTCAGGAGCTTTTGTGCTCCTGAGATGCTGCTTGGCCTGCTGTGTTCATCTAGCTTCACACTTTGTTATCTTGGATTCGCCAGCATCTGCAGTTCCCATTATCTCTGATGACAAATCTAAACAGATGTCTCAGAGACTCTCACTACTCTAGGGATGGCCTCTGAGCTAGATGGTCAGAGTCCATGTACTATGCACCTGTAAATAAGGGATCACTGCTGATAATATCAGACTGCGGACACTAAACAATCCTGTTCTGGCAAAACTAAAATGGATGCTGGTGAGGGGGGAAACAAGAGGACCATCTCAACCAGAAGGAAACCTTTCTGGACCACGGTGAGACCTGATCACTGTAGAGGATGGCATATTATTATGGGGAGCAACTATAATTGTCCCGTGTAAAGGACATTGCAGATACTGGCTGAATTCAACCAGACTCATCCAAGATTTTCCGAAATGAAGATTCTGTGAAGAAATTATGTCTGGTGGCCAGGCTTAGATGATAACATTGTCTTGTCGGGTAGTGCCTAGAGTCCTGACGAGGATAAAAATTACCTCTCGCACCTCCGTCACCTTCATGGGAATGGCTAGGTAAACATTGGATTCAATTACATGTCAACAATGCTGTTTCTTCTTGGGCTTAATGTTCCTGGTCATCGTCGATGCTCATTCACAATGGTTGGAGGTGCATACAGTTCGTTTATCAAATGTGGGGATGACAATTGAAACAATGCGAGCGTAGTTTGCAATACACAGACTCTTAGAAGTGTTGGCCACGGAAAATAGAATGCCATTTACCAGCATGGACATGAGCTTTTCTGGAAGTCGATAGGCATTAGGCATTTTCAGGCAGCTCCATACCGCCCGCTGTCCAATGATCTGGCAGAAAGAACAGTCCAAATTTTGAAGGCAGGCTTGAAGAAATTGCTCACAGCTTTGCTTAATATTAAAGTGTCCCAGTTCCTGTTTGATTGAGGGACCACTCTTTACGCAGCCACAGGGATAGCTCCAGCAGAGTTGCTGATGGGGGGAAGACTCTGCACCAGGTGAAACTTGGTATTCCCAGACGTGGGAAGCAGGGTGAAATGGGATCAGGGATAGAATCTAAGCAAGAGAGACTGTTACTTCAGAGGATGAAGTTTGGTGTCACAACCATGGGAATGACCCTACATTGGGTACGAGGTGAGGTCAACATGAGGTCAGGTCCCATGACATACAAAGTTCAGATAGGTGAGGTGGTTCTGAACAAATGTGGATCACCTGAAAGCGGCTACCTCGCAAACGTGGCAGGAGCAAAACATACCTGGCCCCTCAGAACAGCCAGAAAGCCTGTCAGAAACTGTGGGTTTGCCCCTTCTGTCTGACGTCAGAGTCCAAGGTGGATGCAGCCGATGTCACAGCTTCGATACTGTTACCGCCTGAAGAACCAGAGGAATTCCTTCTGAAACACTCCAGGCGCATGAGATAGTCTGATACATGCCACCCGTGTCCAAGTCAGAGTCAGAGAAACCAGTCCTGGTGTGAAAAAGTCTCAGGAAAAGCTATAAGATAAAGAACAGCACTGCATACCTGGTCTTGGGTTGGGCTGGGGTGGGGTGGGGTGGGGGTAGGTATGCACGGAGGAGGGGAGTAATTGGAATGAGAGGTGGGTGGAACACATTGAGTCTGAGCCAATCAGGAGTCTCAGAGACTCTCACTTACTCTCAGGACTGGTTCTGAGCTGCCTGGTCAGAGACCATGTACTGTGCACATATAAATAAAGGGTGGCTTGGTGATGGGATACCACCTTCAATGCACGTATTTCACCAGGCTTCCTAAAAGGCAAGCAAGTTAGGGAGAATAAAAAGAAAAGTTTAGGAGATGCTGGAGAACTGAAATAAAAGCAGTAAGTGCTGGAGAAACTCACCAGGTCCAGCAACGTCTAAGGACTGCTGGTGGTGGTGATTGAAACCACCTTCAGTTCGGATGAGATGCTAATATTTGCATCCGGGAATATCTATTTTGTAATAATCATATTTAATAAACATTTTTGAATTACTACCTTGAAGTAAATCAACACAGTAAATAAATACACAAAAACAATTGGAATGTTACTCAGCATGTTTGACATCCAATTGTTGATTTCGAACCTGAACAAAATTAAAATTTATTATTTGACACAGCGGTTGAGAAATGTGTGTCTGACTCATAGCTCTCCAAATAAAGAAATACTGAGGGTCCAGTCTACCAGCACTACACAGTAGCATTCATGTTGATTTTCAAAGAAGCTCTTGCCCCAATTTGAACATGCCTCAGCTGAACTTTTTCATATGACAGAGTGAGAGGAGCTCTAAACGTGGTGGCACTATGCTGTCACGGTTTATTTACATTCATTTACAGGATGTGAGCATTGCTCGCTGAGCCATTATTTATTACCCTTCCCTTACTGTGCTTGAGAAGGTGGTAGTGAGTTGCCTTCTGGAACTGCCATTTGCTGAAGGTAGACCACAGTGCCATTAGGGAGGAAGTTCTAGGATTTTGACCGGCAATAGAATTCCCAGTTAGGATGGTGAGTAGCTTAGAAGAGGACATATAAGTGATGGTGTTCCCATTTATCTGCTGCTCTTAGCCATCTAAATAGTAGTGGCCCTGGGTTTGGAAGGTGCTATCTGAAGAATCTTGGAGAATTTGAGCAGTGCTTTTTATAGTCTGTTCACACTGCTGCTGCTAAGCATTAGTGATGGACGGGGTGACAGCCTGTTAATGTGGTCCTAATTAAATGTGGTGTTTTGTCCTGGATACTGTCAATTTTATTGAGTGTCGTTGGAACTGCACGCATCAAGGCAAGAGGGAAGTATTCCATCTCTTGGCTGACTTGTGCCTTGTAGATGGTGGACAGGATCTTGGGAATTAGGAGGTGAGTTAATCACTGCAGGGTTCCTAACCTCTGACCTGTGTGAGAGCCATGGTGTTTATGTGGCTAGTCCAGTTTCTGGTCAGTGATTATCCCCAGGATATTGATAGTCAGGGGATTTAATGATGGCACTACCATTGAATGACAGGGGGTGATGCCCAAGATGGCTATTTCCTGCCACTTGCCACTTAACATCCTAAACTTAGATATTGTCCAAGTCTTGGTGAGTGATAATGGGAACTGCAGATGCTGGAGAATCCAAGATTACAAAGTGTGAAGCTGGATGAACACAGCAGGCCAAGCAGCATCTTAGGAGCACAAAAGCTGACGTTTCGGGCCTAGAGATGAAGGGTCTAGGCCCGAAACGTCAGCTTTTGTGCTCCTGAGATGCTGCTTCGCCTGCTGTGTTCATCCAGCTTCACACTTTATTATCTTCTATTGTCCAAGTCTTGCTGCATTTAGACATGGACTGCTTCAGCATGTGAGACATTTCGAATGGTGCTGAACATTGTGCAATCATGCAGACATTTTTCCCTGATTCCCATTGACTCCAGTTTTGCTAGGGCACTCGATGCCACATGTGGCCAAATGCAGCCTTGATGTCAAGAACAGTCACTCTCACCTCACCCCTGGAATTCAGCTCCCTTGTCCATGTTTGAACCAATGGGGCGGCACGGTGGCTCAGTGGTTAACACTGCAGCCTCACAGCGCCAGGGACCCAGGTTTGATTCCCGCCTCGGGTGACTGTCTGTGGGGAGTTTGCACGTTCTCCCCGTGTCTGTGTGGGTTTCCTCCAGGTGCTCCAGTTTCCTCCCACAGTCCAAAGATGTGCGGGCTAGGTGGATTGGCCATGCTAAATTGCCCATAATGTTCAGGCGTGTGTGGGTTATAGGGGAATGGGTCTGGGTGGAATGCTTCAAGGGGCGGTGTGGACTTGTTGGGCCGAAGGGCCTGTTTCCACACTGTAAGTAATCTAAGTAATCTAATCAAAGATGAATGAAGTAAGAAGCTAAGTGGCCTTGACAGTATCGATAAAGGATGTATGGAAACCATATATGATAACAGAAATATGTGTCATATAAATATGTCACTCTTTAAACAGAAAGTAACAGCTTCTAAGATATTGAATCTTTTCAATCTGGTTCCCGAGACCGCAATACTGAGACTGTCTAGTTAAAGATCACCATCATAAACTTTGCAAAACTCACTGTTGCCTGATTGTGAGATGTGATAACTACACCATACGCATGAGACTGTCAGGATTTGTTACATAAAATCAACACACAATGACAGATGAGGTTGAATTGCTTTTTCTGTCGATACAGCCATGTATTTCGCGGGAGGGGCAACTGAACGGTGTTGGGAAGTGGTGGGCTGACTGGCTGATTTTCCCCGAACTATTTTACTCTGCAGTAGGAGGTCGTGTGGCACAGCGGTAGCATTGTGACCCACTGGGCCAAAAGCTCTGATTCAAGTCCCACATTAGGAATTCTTGGCCTTTAAAGGAGTGATGTTATTTCAACAGGCTAACAGTTAGTTTAGGAAAGCAGCTACATCTCTGCACCATTCCTCAAAAGGATAAAAGGTTTGCAACAAGATATGCTTATTAAAAACCTCATTTGACTTCGTTCTCCCAACCTTAAAACAATGAGGGAAATGTTAGCGTACTTCCTGCTGCTCTGGTTGAAATGACCAAACTCAGGACATTACAAACACTTGGTCTGAAACTATTTTAATCACTGCAGTTGCATACCACCCACTACGCCTTTGTGAGCCCATTTCTTCTTAAAATATAGACCAGCGCCAAATCACTTGATAACAAAGTGTGAAGCTGGATGAACACAAAAGGCCAAGCAGCATCTCAGGAGCACAAAAGCTGACGTTTCAGGTCTAGACCCTTCATCAGAGAGGGGGATGGGGAGAGGGTTCTGAAATAAATAGGGAGAGAGGGGGAGGCGGACCAAAGATGGATAGAGGAGAAGATAGGTGGGGAGGAGAGTATAGTTGGGGAGGTGGGGAGGGGTTCCCACCCACCAACCTCATACCGCCTCCTTGACCTGTCCGTCCTCCCCGGACTGACCTATCCCCTCCCTACCTCCCCACCTCCCCTCTCCTCTCCACCTATCTTCTCCTCTATCCATCTTCAGTCCGCCTCCCCCTCTGTCCCTATTTATTTCAGAACGGTCTCCCCTCCCCCTCTTCTGATGAAGGGTCTAGGCCCGAAACGTCAGCTTTTGTGCTCCTGAGATGCTGCTTGGCCTGCTGTGTTCATCCAGCTCCACACTTTGTTATCTTGGATTCTCCAGCATCTGCAGTTCCCATTATCTCTGACCAAATCACTTGCATCCCCTATCAAATTCGAAATCAACGGGCAGTAGCCACCAGTTTAGCCATAACAAAAAAAAGGGCAGGGAAAAAATGAGGCAAAACCAGAATAGATTTGGATGGGGAAATAAATCAATCTGGCCTCCACGGTGCACACACTTCACTCCAAAAGTGTCGATGTGTTGCCAGGTACAACATACTCCCTCTCTTGGGAAACCTGAGCATGATCGTAGAAGGGCAAACAGGAAGTTGCAAAAACCTTCACAGTCCATGCCTGGACCTGACGGTGACCATTTTGAATACCCACTTCTTTCTTTTTTAAAAAAATTAGTATCCAGAAAGGATTTTATTTGTGAATTCTTTTATTCCCCCCACTAAACCACTCGTTTTTTTTTTAAACTTGTTTTCACCACCAAATCTCCCAAATTACCCATTTCTGTCTTTCCTCTTTTTATATCCATGTGTTAACACTCACCAATGCACTGAATGGCTCTTTTTCCCAGCACCCAATCACATGTTGGGCTTTTCATTTATTATGCACCACCACTAAAATAACCTGTGTTTTTCAGTTAACTAAGTTACGTGCAAAATGGCAGAAATAGCCCCTTTCTCTCTTTTTAATAAGCCCACTATATTTCAGGTGACTGAAGATGGCACCTTGTTTAATATTGTGCTGATCATTCACTTTCTTTCCATCTGAATTCGGTCTAACAATCAAAAGAATCCAATAAAGGTAATTTGTTAATGAAATCAGAGATAGTGGGGAAATAGACCGAATTTGTAGGGGATTATGAACAACATTCAAGTATTCAGTCATGCAACATGACTTTTCAGTTCATTTGGCAATGGATCTCTCAGCTCAAGTGTGATGCTTTAAAATAAATCTATGAAACAGTTAAAAGGAATTGAAAAGCTCTGCCTGTAATACCAGGATTAATTGTTTGGATATTCAGTAAAGTAAGGGATTAACTAAAGCACTCTATGGCCTTATGCTTTGTCAGAAAGAAAAGTTTACTCAGATAACATGTACACATCAGAATAAAACTCCAGTAGATTAGCTAAATTAAAGAGTAGAATATTATCAGCTTTAAAAGTCTGGGATTGTGATCCACTGCAATACTGAGGGAAGGTTGCATTTCAGATGTTCCAACTGTGGATGAGTCATCAAATGAGGGCCAGTCTGCCTTTTCAAGTGTTTCGAGTGGACAATGAAGGTCCCATGGTATTATGTGAAAATAGAAGACTTTTCCTTTTGTTTCCTCCCATCAACCAATAGCATTGTTAGAGTAGATTGGCTCATAATTCCTCCCTTGCTGATTATGGCACTCACTGGATATCCTCTGCTCTTTCAAAATTATCAACTGCGTTGAGATGTGGACCAATGGAAAAAGGCAACATGTGTTTCCTGTAAAACAATGTTTTGTAGTTTGATAATGAAGATAAAATTCTGTGTAGGGAATATCGGAAGCAAGGTTCTTTTCTGTTATGCATCTAACAAATCAGAGTTGACCATGCATGGGACAGAAACAGAGGCAGAAAATACACTGTTAAATCTCCACTCATATTGTATTGTTTTCAAATTTCCTGGAATCTTTCCATTGTGTGTGACACAGCCTGCTCCGTAATGGGGCACAGGCCCAGCACTAGTATTTTCATCTGATGGAGAGACCATTCCCAAACTTCCTGTTCATTTCTGATGTTCCCACTTGTTGAGTGCCTCTCTAAAGCTGTTACTCAATCTGTCCCCGAGCCTCATCAAAGTGAAGAGAATCTAAAACCATCTCCCATTTCTGTTCTTGCCAACCTCTATTACCCTTGGACTACACCAGTGGTGTAGGTGGAGGCGATGGCCAAGTCGTATTATTGCTGGACTGTTAACCCAGAGACCCAGATATTGTCTGGGGACCCAGGTTCAAATCCTGTTGTGGCAGATGGTGCAATTTAAATTCAGTAAAAATGTCTGGAATTAGGAGTCTGATGATGACCATGAATCCATTGTCAATTGTCAGAAAAGCCCATCCGGCTCACTAATGTCCTTCAGGGAAGGAAACTGCCATCCTTACCTGGTTTAGCCAACATGTGACTCCAGACCCACAGCAATGTGGTTGACTCTTAACTGCCCTCTGGGCAATAAATGTTACCTGGTCAGTGATGCCCTCTTACCCTGAATGAATAAAGGGAAAAAAAAACACCAGTTAAGCTCATTTCTTTTTCTGTTTATTCCTTTAACTCGTACCAGGCTGTCATCTGTATGCCATTTACTTCTGCACTGTCAATGATAGTGACCAAAAGGATGTTGTTTTACTTAAGAAATAGTTTGGTATTGGCTTTTCTGTTTCACAAGGGGTTAAGAGAAACAACTTTGTCAGATATTACGTTGTAAATAAACTTGGTAAGTTTTATAGCCATTGTTAAACTGGTCTTTTGACTGTTATCCAAGGATGAATCTGAGCTAGTTAATTCAAACACAATGTGTAGTCTGATGGGCTCAGGTAATGTTATTTCATTTTTTTGTTCATGGGATGTGGCATTGCTGGCAGGACCAGCATTTGTTGCTTATCCCTAACTGCCTTTGAGCTAAATGGCATGTTAGGCTACTCTAGCAAGCGCATAAGCATCATCCATGTGGGTCTGGAGTCATATTTAGGGTATGCTGGGTAAAGACGTCAGTGCTTTCCATCCCTAGAAGAAATGAACAAACTCGACAGGTCTTGCAATAATCAGTGATAGTTTTTATTGTCTGTATTACTGAGATCTATTTTATATTCTAGATTTTTTTACTATTTGAATTTTAAATTCCACAATAGGACATGAACCCAGGACCCCAGAATATTAACCTGGGCCACTGATTTTTAATCTAGTGATGTGACCACTACACCAGGATCTCCTCACATGTGCCTGTCATTGAGACCTTTAAATATTGAACAAACTGCTGTTTAATTTCTCGAATCTACAGCTACTGTTTATGGAGGATTTTATCAATCATCACTTTTTAAATTCACGATTTTACTTTTCAAATTTTGATAAGATGTTATTCAACTGGACGGCATTTTGTGGAGGTGGGCTGACTCCAAATGCCTTCAAAAATAGCAGTTGGGACACATAAGTGGAAATCCCTTATTTTAGCCAGACCCAAGTTAAACCAGCATGGGGAAGGAAACCTGAACTCCACAAAGCCACATGAAGTTATTCAGGAGGTTCAAACACATCATATTTTCATAGTTCCAAGGAGATTGATCTGCACAGTGGGAATCACAAATTAATGTTGGAGGCATAATCACTCTTGTAGGGCAGATAAAGCATCATAATCAAAAAAAGGCCATTAATTCCCTAATCGTTTAAATGTAATAAAAGCAGGCTGCATCTATTAGTTGAGAGTAAAAGAAAGTAGCTACTGTTCAAATGCATTGATTGACCATTTGATTCAGTTTAGAAAATCCATTGCCATCTGGTACTGCAGTTTGAATAGATTTCATTGAAGCCATTTCTCAAAGGCTGTTATTATAACTGAGCCCTCACTGAATACTTGACTCAGTTTCAAAAGCTCCAAAATACTTAACTCAGTGAGGGTGAATGGCTGAGATCATATTTAGAGTTATGGCTTTAAGTAAATATTAAAGGATTAACTGTCTTTGATGTGGTTATTGAATCCAAACTTGCTTTTGTGGGAAATTGGGGGGGAGTTTAAAATATTAGAATGGTTTTTATGTGCATTTCTCAGCATTGAATGTTTATGAGTGAGAACATTTGTATATTGTTACAAATATATTTTTTACCTGACTCCTGAGATCTGTCCATAGTGTCTATATGTGGTGACTGGCAACAGAGGTAGCATGGGTGGGGGGAAGCGAAGAAGCGTAATGGATGGGGTTATTTGTGATGGGTGTGCTGAGGCTGGAAAGTGAGTGAGCCTAATAGCCTTGTGTAATTCAGCCAGTGTCAGGAAACTGAGCCAGGCTTTCTAACTAGCACACCTCTGCACTCTACCACTTTTGTGGCTGCCTCCTGAATGCTCTGTGCTACCAGTACCATTCCCCCAGAACAAAACTTGTTACATTGGAGGTGGGTCTGCCAAGTGAGAAGATTTTCCTGATTTGGGGTTCCCGCCTCCATGGTGAAAATTTGGCACCTTGTCTGTTAACTGTTGGTGTTAAGTGGAAAAAAAATAATGAAAACAGTCAAAAGCATAATGTTGATAATATTTGCAGTGCATTTGTAAACTATGGCTTATTTTCTTCTGTAATGACAAGTTAATAATGATTAAAACTGTAATAAATGTATTTCATATTTTTAGTACCTATTTAAGAATTAAAGCATAATATAATGTGCTAATTTTATTCTACTGCCTGTTAATAACAGGAAGGATCTTATAGAAGCATGAAATAAAACTAATGTCTGAAGTCATCAAAGAGGGATCTTTATCATTCTGTTTTGGTCTTGTTACAATATTTACTGATTGCCAGAGATTGGCTGAAAAAGGAGGAAAATGATAATAATGAGAGCTCACAGAACATTGCAATAATCTCCAGGTACTCTTCTTTGTCTTGCACAGTGAACAGTATACTAGCTACTTGGTTGGCAAACCTGGCAATTCATTTCTCTAGGGATTCAATTAGTTGGCCCTTCAAATTCTCCCAATTACAGGTTTCTGGTGAATTGATTATAACATCCTCCTAATCAAACATGGATTAAATTGTATAAAAAGAATGTGCAGCATTATGCATTTCAATGATTTACCTCTGCTGGTGTATCTTATCATGTCTTTTTTTATTATTACAGGTTTTAGACTGGATAGAAAACCATGGGGAAGCATTTCTAAGTAAACACACTGGGGTTGGAAAGTCACTTCACAGGGCTCGGGCACTTCAAAAGAGGCATGATGATTTTGAAGAAGTAGCTCAGGTGAGAATTATTCCTCATCTTATTTCACACTTTGATAAGTCTTAAATTATAAATAGTTAGCAACACTTCAAATCTGGATGTTATTACTGGTTTACAAGTCTAGGTTTTACTCATTACAACAATGGAATGCATTGTGAAGGAAATAAGCAATTAAGCAAAGTACTTGTACAACACAGACTCAAGACTTTCTTCAAATCTCAGTCTGGGATAGTCAAATAAGTACCAATAGTCAATAAACTCAACACAATGTGTCCTGCTGATCTTCACATTGTCTAAAATCCATCCAGCAAGATACACTGCATTTTTTTGTATACTTAGATTTAATTTAGTGAGCATTTCTATGATTATAGGAACCTTTATCATTTCTGATGACACTTCAATCATTTAAGGCTACTCTTAAAAAGTTATTTTATTGAATTAAAGTTCAGTGTTTTTTTTTTATATGTGCCCTATTTAATGTGTTTTAACTATGTTGCATATCAGAAGCCTTGGAGCCAATAGGGTTCAATTTAAGTAAACAGGCAGGAGTTGGCAGAACAAGAGCACCAAATACCCCAAGAAATTATCTTGCTTGCTCACCAACTTACAGGTTACTACTAGTTTTTCAGAGGCAAGGGCCAGCAGCAGCTGAATTGGGATGTGCAATTTGTGTCAAAATCAGAAGCACTACTTCGAAACTATAAGGAGGATATTTCGAAGCAACGGCATTTGGATCCTGAAATAACTGCACAGAGGCTGGTGTCCCATTAGCAAGTACCCCTTTCCCTTTATTTGCTTGTGCACAGTACACTGGCTGTGTCCAGTCTCCTGAACTGAGGAGATTCTAATTTCCTGGTTATGCTGGTCAGCTAAGGCTTACCAAGTTGACAACCCCAATCAAGAACCTCATAGTTAACAAGACCCACCTGGTTCCAATCATTACAGGTCACGAGCTCTTTTCAGGTACAGCCACAGAGAAGCCGGTGGAGGAATTTTGCAATGGAGCAGAGGTCCTTTTCTCTTTGGATGGCTGGTATTTACTAAAGAAGATTGGTGAATGGGCAGGGTGAAGTGTGAAACAATATGTCAGTATGAACATCATTACCTTCAGGACCTAGAGGGTGCTGTACAGAAAGGAAGTCAGTGGTGGCATCAAGGCTGCTGAGGCAGGATTCAATTCACTCACACTTTTGCTGAACCAGAGCGGACCCAATAATTGCTTTAGGCCTGTGAATATGCCTCACTTCATTTGGTGTACCATCTATAAGTCAGCAGTTACGACTTAACCAAATCACCTTATGTTAGTGGCTAGTCTTGGGAATTCTCTTCCATAGATATATTCATGGCTGAGTTAGTTTGATTTACAAGAGAATGATGGTTATTGGAAGCAGGAAAAAGTGTCATTAAGGATCTAGATCAGATCTGCCATGATTATTGATTAGCAATGGGCCAAATAGCCTCATGCTACCCTGTTGCTATGATCTTATACTCATGTCCTGAAATGCTACAGTTCATGTATGAATAGTTTTCTTACCAAGCCTTGTTGGCTCTTCCTTTTATTATGCACCATGTGATATGTTCATTAAAATATCAATATAATATCAAATTATATATCAATACAATATAATCAATATAATATAATCAACATAAAATATCAATAAAATAAGCGAACATTGAGGATTTGGCAAAGACAGATGTTAATCATTGCCCACCCGTTTTGCTTACCAGGAAGGAGCTGCACACCACACTATGGGATCCTACCACATGCTAGTGCTTGGCCCCATGAAAGAGGCCATTCTTAGATCAGAAGAAGTCATATAACCATTAGCATGGAGGTGGCATGTTTGGAGTCATTGGACATTTGTTAGTATCTTCCCTTCCTCTTTGCTCTGTCTTTACCAGTTTGACCTACACACTCTCAATCCCCAGAATATTGCAGCCTGGTGTTCCATAGCATAGCCAATGATTTGCTAATGCTTACCCTCTTCTTTTTAGGTATAGCCCCGTACCAGTTTTAAAGGTCAATGAAACAATCAAGATATAAATTCAGAGCAGCACCAACCACTCTTCCTTGAACAAGTACCAGCAGAGAAATGGTTGTTTTGAATCATTCAGATATTGAATCTGTGGGGCTGCATTAGAAGATTCTGGTAAAAACGTACAATTGAGAACATAGAACGTAGAACACTACAGCGCAGAACAGACCCTTCGGCCCTCAATGTTGCGCCGACCTGTGAAACCAATCTGAAGCCCATCCAACCTACACTATTCCATTATCATCCATATGCTTATCCAATGACCATTTAAATGCCCTTAAATTTGTCGAGTTTACTACTGTTGCAGGTAGGGCATTCCACGCCCGTACTACTCTGAGTAAAGAACCTACCTTTGATATCTGTCTTCTATCTGTCACCCCTCAATTTAAACCTATGTCCCTTGGTGCTAGCCATCACCATCTGAGGAAAAGGGCTCTCACTGTTCACCCTATCTAATCCTCTGATCATCTTGTATATCTCTATTAAGTCACCTCTTAACCTTCTTCTCTCTAACGAAAACAGCCTCAAGTTCCTCAGCCTTTCATCATAAGACCTTCCCTCCATACCAGGCAACATCCTGGTAAATCTCCTCTGCACTCTTTCCAATGCTTCCACATCCTTCCAATAATGCTGCGACCTGAACTGCACACAATACTCCAAGTGCAGCCGCACCAGAGTTTTGTACAGCTGTAACATGACTTCATGGCTGTGAAACCCAATCCCTCTACCAATAAACCGAACACACCGTATGCCGCCTTAACAACCCTATCAACCTGGGTGGCAACTTTCAGGGATCTATGTACATGGACACCAAGATCCCTCTGCTCATGCACACTACCAAGAATCTTATCATTAGCCCAGTACTCTGTATTCCTGTTACTCCTTCCAAAGTGAATCATCTCACACTTTTCCGCATTAAACTCCATTTGCCACCTCTCAACCCAGCTCTGCAGCTTATCTATGTCCCTCTGTAACCTGCAACATTGTTCCGCACTATCTACAACTCCACCAACTTTAGTGTCATCTGCAAATTTAATGATCCATCCTTCTATGCCCTCATCCAGGTCATTTATAAAAATGACAAACAGCAGTGGCCCCAAAACAGATCTTTGCGGTACACCATTACTAACTGAACTCCCAGGATAAACGTTTCCCATCAACCACCACCCTTTGTCTGCTTACAGCTAGCTAATTTCTGATCCAAACCTCTAAATCACCCTCAATCCCATGCCTCCAAACTTTCTGCAACAGCCTACTGTGGGGAACCTTATCAAACACTTTACTGAAATCCATATACACGACATCAACCACTTTACCCTCATCCACCTGTTTAGTCACCTTCTCAAAGAAGTCAGTAAGGTTTGTGAGGCATGACCTACCCTTCACAAAACCATGTTGATTATCCCTAACCAAATTATTCCTTTCTAGTTGATTATAAATCCTATCTCTCATAATTCTCTCCAACACTTTACCCAAACCGAAGTAAGGCTCACAGGTCTATAATTATCAGAGTTGTCTCTACTCCCCTTATTGAATAAGGGGACAATATTTGCTATCCTCCAGTCTTCTGGCACTATTCCTGTAGACAAATTTGACATAAAGATCAAAGCCAAAGTCTCTGCAAACTCCTCCCTAGCTTCCCAGAGAATCCGAGCATAGATCCCATCTGGCCCAGGGGACTTATCTATTTTCACATTTTCCAGAATTGCTAACACCTCCTCCTTATGAACCTCAATCCCATCTAGTCTAATAGCCTGTATCTCAGTATTCTCCTTGACAACATTGTCTTTTTCCTGTGTGAATACTGATGAAAAATATTCATTTGGCACCTCTCTTATCTCTTCGGAATCCACGCACAGCTTCCCATTACTGCCCTTGACTGGCCCTAGTCTTACTGTAGCCATGCTTTTGTTCCTGACATACCTATAGAAAGTTTTAGGGGTTTCCTTGATCCTACCTGCCAAAGACTTCTCACGCCCCCTCCTGGCTTTTCTTAGCTTTCTCTTTAGGTCCTTCCTAGCTAACTTGTAACTTTCAAGCGCCCTAACTGAGCCTTCACGCCTCATTTTTACATAAGCCCCCTTTTTCCTCTTGACAAGAGATTCAACTTGTTTAGTAAACCACGGTTCCCTCGCTCAACCACTTCCTCCCGGTCTGACAGGTATGTACTGATCAAGGACACACAGTTTCTGTTCCTCAAACAAGCTCCACATTTCAATTGTGCTCAGCCCCTGCAGTTTCCTTCCGCATCCTGTGCATCTTAAGTCTTGCCTAATCGCCTCATAATTGCCTTTCCCAGCTATAACTCTTGCCCTGTGGTATATACCTATCCCTTTCCATCACTAAAGTAAACGTAACCGAATTGTGGTCACTATCACTGAAGTACTCACCTACCTCTAAATCTAACACCTGGCCTGGTTCATTACCCAGTACCAAATCCATTGCGGCCTCGCCTCTTGTTGGCCTATCTACATACTATGTCAGGAAACCCTTCTGCACACGTTGGACAAAAACTGACCCATCGAAAGTACTGAAACTATGACGTTTCCAGTCAATATTTGGAAAGTTAAAGACCCTGTAACAACTACCCTGTTACATTTGCTCCTGTCCAGAATCATTTTTGCAATCCTTTCCTCTACATCTCTGGAACTTTTCTGAGGCCAATAGCAAACACCCAACAGGGTGACCTCTCCTTTCCTTTCTTGTTTCTAACCTCAGTAGACGAGTCCTCATCAAACATCCTTTCTACCACCGTAATACTGTCCTTGACTAATAATGCCACAACTTCCCCCTCTTTTACCACCTTCCCTGATCTTACTGAGACATCTAAGCCCCAGAACCTGCAACAACCATTCCTGTGACAATAAAATGTGAGGCTGGATGAACACAGCAGGCCAAGCGGCATCTCAGGAGCACATGTGCTCCTGAGATGCCGCTTGGCCTGCTGTGTTCATCCAGCCTCACATTTTATTATCTTGGGAACTGCAGATGCTGGAGAATCCATTATCTCTGATACAACCATTCCTGTCCCTGCTGTAGCCAAGTCTCTGAAATGGCCGCAAAATCCAAGTCCCAGGTACCTATCCATGCTGCAAGTTCACCCACCTTATTCCGGATGCTCCTGGCGTTGAAGTAGACACACTTTGAACCACCTTCCTGCCTGCCAGTACACTCCTGCGACCTTGAAACCTTATTCATGACCTCGCTACTCTCAACCTCCTGTACACAGGAGCTACAATTCCGGTTCCCATCCCCCTGCTGAATTAGTTTGAACCCTCCCAAAGGGAATTAGCAAATTCCGCCCCCCCCCACCCAGGATATTGGTACCCCTCTAGTTCAGGTGTAGACCATCCTGTTTGTAGAGGTCCCACCTACCCCAGAAAGACCCCCAATTATCCAGGTATCTGAATCTCTCCCTCCTGCACCATCCCTGTAGCCACGTGTTCAACTGCTCTCTCTCCCTATTCCTCGCCTCGCTAGCACGTGGCACGGATAACAACTCTGTTCTAGCTCTAAGCTTCCACCCTCGCTCCTTGAAGTTCTGCTTTACATCCCCATCCCTCTTTCTCCCTATGTCGTTGGTGCCTATGTGGGCCACAACTTGGGGCTGCTCCCCCTCCCCCTTAAGGAACCTGAAAACACAATCCGAGTCATCACAGACCCTGGCACCTGGGAGGCAACGCACCAACAGCGAGTCTCTCTCGTTCCCACAGAATTTCCTATCTATCCTCCTAACTATGGAGCACCCAATGACTAATGCTGTCCTCCTCTCCCCCCTTCCCTTCTGAGCAACAGGGACAGACTCTGCACCATAGACCTATACCCCATGGCTTAGCCATAGTATCCAAGACAGTATACTTATTATTGAGGGGAACAGCCACAGGGGATCCCTGCACTATCTGTCTGTTCCTTTCCTGTCCCCTGACTGTAACCCATCTACCTTTTTCCTGTACCTGAGGTGTGAGCATCTTCCTGTAACTCCTCCAATTACCCCCTCAGCCTCCTGAATGATCCAAAGTTGATCCAGCTCCAGTTCCAGTTCCCTAACGCGGTTTCCGAGGAGCTGGAGTTGGGTGCACTTACCACCAATGAAGTCAGCAGGGACACTTGTGGTGACCCCTACCTCCCACATAACATAACATAACCGGAGAAAAGCAATAGAGGTGCAGTCTTCATAGAAATAGTTGCTAATTTCTATGCACAAGCAATTACTAAGTACATAGAATTGTCGGCAAAGGCTGAAGAAGGGTCTAGGCCCGAAACGTCAGCTTTCCTGCTCCTATGATGCTGCTTAGCCTGCAGTGTTCATCCAGCTGTATACCTTGTAGCCTTGGACAGGTTTGGTAAGGAGAGTGGAGTCTACGAGTTGATTGTAAATGGTTGTCATACATTAACGGATTGGACAAAGCCAGCAGGCATTTATGGAAGGCAGATCTACTGATATTTTGGAGGATGTAGGCGATTTAAACATGTAGCAGATGCAGTGCAATGTGACTAAGTGTGAAGTTATGCATTTCAGTGTGAAAGGCACCATATTATTCAAATGGTGATATGTTGGGAAATGTGGATGAACAGCCTTAAAACAGCTTAAAATTACAAAGGAATATTGATAAACTAAGTGAATGGCCAAGACTGTGGCACATGGAGTTCAATCTAAGTGTGAGGTTACCCATTTTTACCCAAAAAAGAAAGGTCAGGGTATTTTCAAGGTGGTATGAAGTTAAATACAGCATATGGCCAAAGAGACTTGGGGGCTCAATTGCATAGATTTTTAAAATGCTGCAAGCAGGTACAGAAAATAATCAAGAAGGATAATTGATTGCTGACCTCTGTCAAAAGGGCTGAAGTACAAGGACACAGAAGTTATATGCTGGCAGACCCCTCTTAGATACTAGATCGATTGTTAATTTTAAATCTGAGAAAGAGAATTTTGTTTTGGCAAAGGTATGAGGGATCTCCGCCAAAGGCAGGCATATGGAAGATGCAAAACAAAGAACTGCAGATGCTGGAAATCTGGAAAAAAAAACAGAAACTGAAGTTTGTAGACCAGTTGACTCTGCATTCTGTCTATAGATGCTGCCAGGCCTACTGAGTTTCTTGAGCAATTTCTGTTTTTGTGGCAGGTACATAGAGTTAGGCCACTGATCAGCCATGATCTCCTTGAAAGGCAAAACAGGCTTGAGGGGCTGAATGGTCTACTACTGTTCCTATGTAGGAAAGAATCCAGGTGTCCTTGCATACAATTCAATATAAGTAGACAAGCACATGTAGTAGTTAATTGGTCTATTGGCCTTCATTGCAAGAGGTTTTGAATTCAGAAATAAGGATACCTTACTGAAGTTAGAGAGGTCTTAGGTGAGTTAGGTCTTAGTTTCAATTCCTGCCCATGTTCCGGAAACGGGCTGAGCGGCGCTGAAATAGGAACAGAAATTACTGGAGAAACTCAGCAGGTCAGAAACTATCTGTTGGAAGAAAACAGAGTTAACATTTTTGAGTCCAGTGTCTCTTTAACAGAACTGACCCAACTGACATTGCAATCTGAGGGAGATGTGGCAAAAAATTATAAATTGTTTTGAACCAAAAATACAGACACTCATATAAATCTGCTGAATGAGTTGTAGAATTTATATAAGTTGTTTTCTAACCATAGCTTTAATACATTATTTTGGGCGATGAAGAATTGTGCATATTTGAAAATATGAAGCAGCCCAGCTCTCTGTAACTTACCTGGGTACTGGGGCATGCTAAAGCACTGTGAGCTTTCTTAATTGATGTTAGATTTTATTCCAAAACATCTTTTAAAATATCATTAATTACCAGTAACGTATATCAACACTAGGAAATTATACAGAACGAGTATATAGTCTTTGTGCCTTCCCTGAGCAATCATCGCACTTAAAGCTTTAGGATGAAGTATTAGGTGACCTCACAGGTTGAGCCCATTTTACACACATCAGGTGATTGATCAAAAGCAGGCAACAGACTAGTCATATTTCTGAAGGAAGTTGTTCATTGCACGTGAGGTTGTACCAGCGATTCGGGCTCTTGAGAAAATTTCAACTCCATGATGTCTGGAAAACCGTAACAAAGTAAATATTAATTTTCTCAAATGCTGAGTAAAGTACTTTTGAAACAGATATTGGATTAAGTCATATTGCGGACAGAAATGTATTGTAGTTACGTGCGCTCATACATTTGTATTAGATTGGCTGATTTTCCTTTTAGTATTTAAAAAAATATCCTTTCTGTATCATATTATCTGATAGACCCAGAAAGTGGTGCTCTTGATTAGCCAAATATTTCTGTGCTGAAGATAAATTGCTGTGGTAATGGACTGGGAGAATCAAATCACATGATAACTGTTGGAGATTCCAAGGATTTCATAGATAAGCATGCACTTTTGTGTTAATGTACATGACGATCTGGTGTTGTGGAACAAAGCTATGTTTTAAAAGATTATATACTGTTTGGTACCGACTGTTGAAAGTGGAATCTGTGCAGACTGTTCAGCCAGATGTCTTTTTTTCCTCTCTCTTCTTCTGAAGGAAATTATTAATATGATTTACTTTAGGCTTAACAGATTATCTGTCAGCATGTTATTGAGCACATAAACAGCCACAACAGCTTTCAGAATCACAAATCCATTCAATTTTCTTCCATTTTCAACTAGAATACATACACCAATGCTGATAAGCTGCTGGAAGCAGCAGAGCAGTTAGCCCAGACCGGAGAATGTGATCCTGAGGAGATCTACAAAGCTGCCCGACACCTCGAAGTACGGATTCAAGATTTTGTACGAAGAGTGGAGCATAGGAAACTTCTGCTGGATATGTCAGTGTCATTTCACACCCACACAAAGGAGGTAAGATGAAATGTTTCATGGCTTTGAAACTGACTAATACTGACATTCAATTTAGTGCTACAAGTAGATTGGAAGATGTTCCTGGGTAAATTTTAGAACATTTTGCTCCTAGTACAAGCCCCACTAAAGTATAGGATGATTTGTGAAGCTAGATTTACAAGCCCACCTACTGGGGAATTTCCCTGACAAAACTTTTAGGCTTTAAGGGAAAGTATATTATAAGTCCAGCAAAACTTCACTTCATATACCTGAGATGGATGCCACTCCAGGCACTGAGTTTGCTGTCATCGAATTGGCAGAGGAATAAAATCTGTAGCCTTTTCTGCGCTCCTTACATACTTATTGTTGTTGCACTTTATTGACAATTTTGTTTTACAATTAAAAATCCTAATTGGCTGTTTAATTCTTGCACCATTTTTACATTTTTTTTATCAATACCTTCTGCAGCTTACTGCTGAAATATTAATACTCCACAGACATTTACCAAAGATCAGAATTTCTTAGGGCATTCCAAACATACAGCGTAGTTTAATGAAGAGGGTGAAAAGAGTGGCCACAGCATCGATAATAGATGAGGCTGAAATGGATGTGAGTTTGCTCGCTGAGCTGGAAGGTTAGTTTTCAAGCTCAGGTTGAGTTTCTGGATGTGAGTTTGCTCGCTGAGCTGGAAAAGTAACCTTCCAGCTCAGCGAGCAAACTCACATCCAGAAACTCAACCTGAGCTACAAATCTTCTCAAAACTCGCTATGAGGCTGAAATTTTAAAAGACTGGATCATTTGAAAGTTAACTGAAGAAAATATCTGATACAAAGCAAGTTCATCCTGAAACTTTGAGTCATGTATAAAACATTTTCAAGAGAAGTAAAGATGGCGTGTGAGTAAGCCATTCAGGAGCTGTCTTAGGCTGAGGTAAGTTTTTAGAGAATTGTAGAGAGGAATACCACTTGGACAAAAGGTCTTACTCAACTCCAGAATTTGGAGGAACTTTCAAATTTGCTAGGGACAAAATTAGATCTCAACCATAATGGTTGAATAGAATGGGACAATGCAGAAATGCACTGATGGTTTTTTTCATATCAAGTAATAATAGAAACCAAACATCCCTTTGACAATTAAAAATGGTCATTTGTGTCATGCAAGGCAATAGTGGGGAGACCTAAATGGGACTGAACATGTAATATAAACTTAAGTACGAAGATTTCAAATTTCATTTACAACAACTCACCTGCCATTGTTTCTCTGAATTGACCTCTGTGATACTGAGTACATTAACTTATGGAAGTCTGCAGAGCACTCTACAGCCTGTTGTATTGCTTCTGGTATAATCAGATTAAATTGTCCCATGTAAGTAAACGCAACTTGGAAGTGAGCTGTACAGATTAGGCATTTGATCCCATTCCATGCTGTCGGATCTAAATCACCTTGGCAATAGGATCAGTTATTCTCTTCGTCCCTAGGTTAGGGTGTGAAAAGTCATCCAGGACTGTCTCCTGAACTCTATCCATTGGCTGCTGCTGGAATTTGTATTTGTATGAACCTTAAGGACAAATATGGGCTTTGCCAGATGTTGCTGCCATAAAATATGTGGCCAGTACTCTCTATCTATCTAGGTTACTGAATGAAGAGTGGCCACTTGGTTATGTTTATTGTAAGATATTCAGTAATTATTGAGCCATAATCCAATAGCAGTCAAAATCCTCAGGAGAGGAAGAGGGGGGGACATTTTGGAAAATAAGTTGAAGCGTACACTACATTACTCTCTTCTACTAGAGTTCCAGTATTCATTGACAACAATATGTGTACAGCTATTTGTCTACACTTTGCTCCAGCAATATAATAGAATGCTTGCAACAATGAAATTGAGGAATTCTATTAAACTTCAGCTCATGGGCATCATATGGCCTCATCCAGACTGATTATCTGTTCCATAAGACACAGGCAACTCAGTATTATATGTAGTTAGAGTTCATAATCATCGGTTTACATTAGAGTAATGTTATCCAATTGTGCTTGTTCCTCATTGCCTACAAAATGTTTCTTCTTCAATAATTTATTAATTTTCCTTTTTGAAAGTTGTTATTGAATCTGATTTCAGCATCGTTTCAGGGAATGCATTATAGCTCACAACGATTTATATCATAAAAATTGTTGACATCATGTACCAATCACCTTAACTCTGTCCTCTGATTCACAATTATTCTGTCATTGGATACGGTTTCCCTCTATATTTTTATATCACCACTTTATTAAAATCATTGAAGACTTTGTTCACCCCTACCAAGCTCCCCTCCTCCCTCATCCACAGTCCTTTCAAAGGAGAAAAGATTTGACGTGTCTAGTTTTTTCAAGTAACTAAAAATCTTCTATCTCTTTCACCAATCGGGTAAATGTCCTGTTTATTTTGTGGTGGGGAGTCTTGAAATGGATTGTTGCCTCATTGGTGAGTTTAAGTCAACACTCAACCCTGTTAATGCCAACAGCATCAAATATATGTGGGCATTATATTTTCTTGTATTTTCGGTAAGGAGCTAGGAGTTGTGTAAGTGTTCCAGTTGGTGACGATCATGGTTTCTTTTAAGAAGCAAGTTTTTGTGTTACACGACACTTTCCTAAGCAGTTTTCTGAGCCACACAGCATGACAACTTCGAATGAAGACCATGGCTGTGGACACAACATACATGTATTGTGCATCACTTAAATTCATGCATACTTGAACTTAGTGTGGCTAGGAATTTGGGAGTGGAGGAAATGTGGCATTAAAGTGGGAAAGGGCAATGGAAAGAGAGTAACACAGGTGGGAAAGAGTGTCTAAGAAGTGGGGGAGAGGGGAGGAGAGAGAATAAGAACATCGAAATATCAGGAAAGTTCATCGCACATATTAAACCTTTGCCAAGAAGCTTGGATATTCCAGAAGTGCAGTTTTGCTGTTGAAACAGTGACAAGATGGAAGTCACAACTCATTTGCCGTCATTTCCAGAAAACCCTCCCAAATATAGCAGCAAATATGAATTCCCACTCAAGTATGATATTGAATGATTATTCGTACTCCATGGAAGAGGATCATATGTCAGTAAGTTTTAAATATAAGATAACAGTAATATTCCTCTGTGCAGTTCTTTTCACAATCTCAAACCCATGATAATCTCCCAATAAACAGTCACTGGCAGTGAGTTGTAAAAACATAGTGAAATTTCACAGAGGCCTTTTCCGTTGTGAGCATAGGAATTTGGAATGGGAAACATTGACAGGAAGTGCAAACAAATGTTTGTAGGATCTATATCACAATGCTTTCTAAGTATGCACACTTAGCAATAAAAGTTTTGTGATAGTAAAAGGTCGTCAACTGACCAACTACAGATTGTGAATCAATAATAATCTGAATTAATGTTCAATGAAGCATTCGACAGTTATCGGTTATCTATAGTTTATTGTTAAATATTTGAAATGTTAGGCTAGTGAAAACATAAGTTGATTAGTAAGTCCCATGTGAATAGCTGTTTATAAAGCACCGTTGGAATATTTTATTAATGTGCCTTGATTCTGTAATGAACTGACAATGTACTTTGCACTCAGAAGTAGCAGGTAACAAGCAAAATGTTTTAGTGCCTTGCTGTTGCTTTATAGAGGAACTTCAACCTTCAATTAAATCAGGAAGGGCTGCAAGGGATGCATTGTCAATGAAAACAGAAAATTACATTTATCAAGTGCCTTTAACATCCCGCGGTATTAAAGGGATGGAATCACATATATTGTTACCACAAAAAAACAGCACTACTGGAAGTTCTTACAATTAATTTATCCTTTCATAAAACGTGCAAAAATGACATTGCACTGATTCCAGAATTGCTGTTTTGCCTTTTCTGCACTTACAAGTACAATTTCCCTGGTTTCCATATTGAGTTGTATTTATTCTGTTAATAATATTGGCTGATTACTTTCATCCTTCATATGTAACATACATGTCTACGGTCAATTAAATACTTTTGAAATGTAATCACTGTTTTAATGTAGGAAATATGACAGCCAGTTTGAACACAGCAGCCTCCCACTAACAGCAGTGTGATAACATAATCTGTATTTGTGAAGTTGATGAAGGATGAGTATTAAGCAAGCTATAATATAATATTTATTGAATGCAATTGATAACAACCCTTTTTACTTGTAAAAATTATTACTCTGAAGAATTACCAATGCTGTAAATATTCATTCAACACCATGGCATCCTGTTGGCTGTTTTTAAATTGAATAGTTAACTAATAACCTGAAAACTGCAAAGTCAGAAATTGCCCTAACGGTTCGAATCTGTTGTAAAGTAAAATACATTGCTCTGTCAGACAAACGACAACAACTTGCATTCGTATGGCACCTTAACATAATAAACTGTCCCAAGGATCTGAAAGCAAGGTACCAGTAGTAAAATGCTTAAAAGAAGGCAATGTCTGGATATCAGAATCAGAGGACCAATAGCAAATGTGTGGGTATAGAATAGTATAAATGTCTCACTGGTAGAAAATGTTATCAGTATGTTGTTTGGTGTGAAAAATATCAGTCACTGATAATGCATCTCAGAGAGCCTATAAATTAGACACCACTATTGGTTATATTTTTGGAACTACAATATAAATCTGTACAAATTAGAGATAGAACTTCATCAGCATGATAGAAATAGTTGCCCACTGCTGTCCTTACCTACTGAAGAAACAGAGGATAGGATTTTCTTGTTTTCTTTAGGACTAGATGAGGGTCCTGAGCATTCAGTAAGTGGGAGCCAGCCCACGGGGTCTATCTTCCAGGAAATAACTTCCTAATTGGCCACCATCAAGCTTACCACCCAGATAAGGATGGCACAAAGACTCTGGCAGAATTGTCCCAGCCTTGAATTAGCTAAGTAGGGAACAGGGTGATGGGTGGCTACTGGGAAGGCATATGACTTATCAGGTTGGTTCCCTGACACGTCCCTACCACCAAGGAAGTTTCCCCAGCCGTGAGCAGGAATGTGGATTGGCTGCTCATTGTAAGGCAGTGACTAGGCACTTTAAATAATTCAGGCACCAATTAGGCCCAATTTAGAGGATCTACCATTATTTTGCCAGTGGTGCAGTGGCAATGATGGCAGCCACCTTGCAACAGGCTGGCAGACCAACCAGGGGACACTAGCATAACGTAAGGCCCTCAACGTGGGAAGAGTAGAAATATTACAACTTTTAGGAGGGACCAAGCAGGCAGACTCCTGGGTTGAGTCATGAACCCATTCATTTCAAACACCGAAACTGATCATTATAATGATGTAAACTGGCCATTGTTTCTATCCAAGGACTGTGCCGCAGAGTAATATTTGAATGTGTACGTTGTAACTTGTTATTTCTAACTGTCTTAATTGTACAATATTCTGGAAGATAATTACTTATTTTTAAATATTCTAGACTATGCAATCTTGGCAGAATGTGCCACAAATATCTGAAATGATTATGGGTGATATTGAAATCTGATTTGCAACTATAAGCGATTAAAAATAGGTAATGTATATTATATATCATGCCTGTCATCAGCAGAATAACTAGTTTTCTCAGCATTAAAATTTCAAAGACTGAAAACTTCTGGTATAGTTCAACATTTAATGATTCAATGCAGTGAAAACTGTGCAAAGCTTTTGAGTTAAGATCGTAACAAGTTCCACCTTCGATCTGCTTCCCCCTTTCCCCCTATTTATTTCAGAACCTTGTCCCCGTCCCCCTCTCTGAGCCTGGGCCTGAAACGTCAGCTTTTGTGCTCCTGAGATGCTGCTTGGCCTGCTGTGTTCATCCAGCTCCACACTTTGTTATCTTGGATTCTCCAGCATCTGCAGTTCCCATTGTCTCTTACTGTCTTGTTGCTTTATCTTATCCCTGTAATGGTTTCAAAGCTGTCCAATGTGTATGTCTAGTTAAAATGATTATAATAATTAGATCTCTGGGCCACATCTGTTCCTCTTGAAATCTGTCGTGAAGGACACAATTTTTTCTCTTCCTCATGCAAGTCCTGTATATAGGTGTTCCTTTACAAAAACGCCACCTGCTGGATCTGATTTATAATAATCATGACTCAGACATTCCTGCCTCTTGTTCCGATGCTGGTCATAGCTTTTCAACTGTAATTGAAAAGCGAGCACTATCTTAGCCCCATTCCTGTCCTGCAAGCCTCTAAATTATAACTTTTCAAATATTTATTCAGATTGGTTCTAAAAGCTTAAATACCTGCCTGAATAACTTACAATGAAGCAGGCTATATCCTTCTAACCATATGTGTGAAAACATTTGTGTTCATGTTCTTACTTTCTTGCAGTGCAGAACGTGACTTTAAACCCGGCTGTGACAGATTTGTAAGGAAGCTCATGAATGAAAACAATGTTTGTGTCGCCCCGCTATATTTATCTCTTTATTGGTTTCACATGAAACTCAACAGGTTGCCATCCAAATGAAGCAAGGAACCTGGGACTTCCCACGATTGTAATAACCACAGCGGCCTTGCCATGTCTCTAGCCGACTCTGCATGTAAGACCTATAAATTTGCAGCTCAGTTCATTGCTCCTTTTGTCAGCAACAGGATAATCTTTTCCAACTCGTGATTGATTGGTGTTTTCTACATCAATCCTATCAACCATGAAGGTGACAAATCTAAATCCAAAGGACTTTCCTTCTTCATCAGATTTCAGAGGATGCTTTTTTGATCTCCCACAGTGTGGAAAGAGCTCAGTCAGCTTTCCTTTTTAATGCTCGCCTGTCCATAATCCTTGTATGGATTGTTCGTGGAAGTAAGTAGTTTAGGTTGAACACTTTTTCATTTTAACAGCTCTGTTGGGAAAAACAGGGTGTCCAGGCTGAATCACTATACTGACCATTGAAGTCATTGCAGATCTGAATGCAAGTGTGCTCATCAGATTTTTTATATTCAGAAACATTTTGGATAAACATCATAATGTGTGAAGGGCAGAATGAAGATTATTTGCAAACTACTGTTCTTTTATCAAATGTTTAAGTCACACACCCAAGGTGATGTTTCAGCAGGTCCACTGTACCTGACCTCGGAATAAGCTTCAGTGTCCTTAAGAGCTATTTGTTCCATAGCTTTGGCAGATCTTACATGGTTGAGGGTTTTAAAATAATTTGTTTATGAATGTGGGCTACACTGACAGTGCCAGCAATTATAACCCTGAGAAGCTAGTGGCGAAGCACCATCTTCCATTAGACCTAGATTCATGTCCATGATAACCCTTGATGTCTTGGAATGACCCCAATTTCTAATCATACCCCCACATGAGGTCCAAGCCCTGCTACAGCTGTAATGATGGAGGAAGTGAATGTTTAAGGTGATGTGCTCATCAAGCAGGTGACTCTGTCTGACTGAAGTTTCATGAGTGTTGTAGCTGTTCCAATAGCTTAATAAAGAGTAATCCATCACACTTCTGACTTGTACTGTGTAGATGATGGAAAGGCTTCAAGGTTTTAGAAGTGAGGTACTCTTAGCAAAGTTGTTAGCTTCCAACCTGCTCTTGTAGCCTCAGGAACCAGAGCAATATTGATCTCACTCCAGTGTCCTATCACCTCAAAGAGTAAAAAGGGTGCCGTTGTGAACAACAGGGAGGAGGGGCAACAGGTAGGCGCAAAGAAATTGCCCTGTCTGCAGGGGCGCCCTGCCATACCAATTCCCTTCTGCCATGGACCCAATTGACTCAATTGGCTCAGGCTAATGAGATTTTGCCTGCATCCGTGTAGGAGACCCCCAGCAAACCAGGGCCCTTTAGCACAGGGCCAGCAGAGGGTTGTTGCCAAGTTCATCAAAGGCAAAGTAGCAAAGAAGTCTGCAGGCTTCCACCAGAATAGCTGTGACTGCCGTGAGATCATCCAGCAATAATGGTTGGAAGCAAAAGATTAAAGAGTATGGAATTAATTTTGGGTTTAAAGGTGAGGACATTTTGTAAAGCACTTACTTGTACATAAGAGCACTATGGCTTTTCAAAATCCCTCAGTCTCAGTCTCTTCATACCTGTAAGAGTTTCTCATTCCCTTTTAGGCTAATCTGAGGGGTGATGATCAACCTAGATGAATGCATACACTCACAGTAAAGGATTGTGAGGAATAATGATGTTCTTATAAACAGGCCTCATCTGGAAGGAGCACAGTCTCTGGCACACAGGAACATAAACTACATGGCTGTGTTGCTGTGTCAGTCAGCATGGTGTAGCCTGTCTACATCTCTGCAATATGCATATGTCCCTTGCAAACAAAAGTCTGTGTATTATAAGCATGGATCCCATGTAAACTCATAGAACTATATGCTGACTGTCCAGCTATCAAAATGAACAGGAGTTTATTAGTGCGAAGGACTATACAATGTATGACAGAGAAACATTATGTTTTACCATTATAAAGCAAGCATCTGTTGAGGGCAGTGTGTATATGCTTCAAACCTGGCTAATACTTCTGTGTGTCCACATATTTTCAAGCAAAGTTTACCATTATCAAGTGTAGCCACTATCTGGTTCCTTCAGGTGTCTCTGCTTTACCTCACTAATGCCCTGGCCTCCTCAGCATCAGAATTCTCTCTTTCAGTATCTCCATTAGACTCCTGTTCCTCCTTGTCTGAGGAGACAGGTTGCTGCTCCATTCCTCTCTGATCCAGGTTCTTACTGCATTGCTGAGCTAAGCTGTACTGGGTGCAGGATGCAATCACTGTATTGGAGACTCTGTCCACTAAATACTGGAGTGCTCCTTTGGAGTAGTCCAGGTAATGGATGTGATCTCTGTTCGATGGTGAGCCTGCTGTGGTGTTATTTGCCACCAGGTTGAAGGCTTTACGCTGGAGTCATTCGCCATGCCTTTTGGATTTGTCTCTTGTCACCAGTGAGCCAACCTTGGTGATGATGAAAGGGAGGGAACATGCAAGGAACTAGGGACCTCTGCAGAATGTAAACATTATGACAACTCCCTGGATGATGTGCGCACACTTACAGGAATTGTTACTGATGGTCAGAAAGGAAATAGGCATTGAGGGAGTGAAGTCCCTTCCTGTCCAGGAATCCCACTGGATGATGCCATGGAGCTCTGAGTGCCACATGCACATAATAAATGGCCCTTTGTACCTGAGAGAACACAATCCAACTGCAAATCCCATGGCTCAGACAGTTTAGCACTCTATAATCCCTGAGCCCAACAAACTGCATTGCTTTCCTGCAAAGAAAAGCAGTGAGCTCACAAATATATGTGTGGACTAGGACTGGGAGATGCCATACGTGTTCCCAGTTGAAGTTTGAAAAGAACCAATGGCTAGTAAGTTCAATGCTTGTGTGAACTTCAACAACACAGGCATGGCATTGTGTCCCAGCTTGCCCAACTGTGATCTGCCTGCAGGAGATGACAGAAGTAAATCTCCTGTGCTAACTGTCATCATCTGGAGGCAGGCGGAATGCCTTCTGTCGCGCCAGCCTGTACAAACTGGTTAATGGAGCTGAAGAGCCAGGATCTCCTTTTCTCGTACTGCTCGCTCACCTACAGCTGCTGTCCAATCAGCCTCAAGTTTCTGATTTGCTATCATCGCCATTTTCTTCTTCAACTTCTCCTTCTCTGTCTTCTCAATTTCATTCAATGAATTCTAAGACAACTTCTGGATTCATAGAACAATAGAAAATAGGAGCAAAAGGAGATTATTCAGCCCATCCAGCTCAGTCTGCCATTCAATATGATCATGACTGATCTTCTATCTCAATGCTATATTCCTGTTCTCTCCTCATACCCAATGACTCCTTTTACCTTCTAGAAATCTCTCTATTCCTTTCTTGAATATATTCAGTGACCTGGTTCCTGCAACCATCTCTGTGGTACTGGTTTACCACCCCGAATAGAGACATGACCCTCATCCGTGTCCAAAATTGTTTCCCGTTTACCTTGAGATGGTGACCCCTTGTTCTGACACACCTCCTCTCCCCAGCAGCCAAGGGGAACATCTTTCATGCTTCGAGTTTGATCAGTCCTGTCTGAATTGTATGGGTTTCAATGAGATCACCCCTCATTCTTTAAAATTCCATTGAATACAGGCCAAGTCAACCTCTCCTCAAAAATTCAGTAGTTCCAACACCCATCGTGGAATTACTGATCCATGAAGACAGAGCACGAATGAGGTGTATATTTACATTCAGTGTCTTGACATTGAGAATATTTGCAGAATAATTTGGTATAAGATGATGCAGGCGAACCTTGAACTGCTATTCTTCACCCTCTACCCCCTACATTTTGTGCATTCTTGCTCACATCCCTCATAGTGAATATTTCTTCTGTTCAGTTATGGCATCTCCACATTGCCCAAAGGTCAGTTAAGAGTCAACGACATTGTTGTCAGTCTGGAGTTACATGAAAGCCAAGCCATGTAAAGACTGCAATTTTCCTTCCCTAAAGGGCATTCGTGAACCAGATTGATCGATACGATAATCAACAGTTATTATGTGGTCGTCATTGGACTAACTTTTTAATTCCAGATTTTTATTTAACTCAAATTTCACCATCTACCACAATAAGATTTGAACCCCTAACCTCAGAACCTTCACCTGGGAATTTTTGTATTATTAGGCCAATGAAATTGCGGCTGCTCCACTGCCTCCAGGTTTACTGAAATCAGCCAATGTGACAGCCTCGCTTGGACAGGCTGGTGTGACCATTGAGCCGAGTATACCCCTGACATTGTAATTACTTAAGGACAAGATGGCAGACTGCATATGAGCTGACTGAATGATTGATTGATTTATTGTCACGTGTACCCAGAGTACAGTGAAAAGCTTTGTTTAGTGAACATACAGAGGGTCCAGCCCTAATACGGAAGATGTTTACACAAATAGACAGATTTTTGCTGAGGGATCCAAGTTATGGGGGATGTTTTTGCTCACCAATGGCTAGAGGACATTGTCAACCCTGCCAGGTACATGGATTGTATATGCTTTTTGTTAGATATGTTTCCTGTATTTGTTTTACGTAAAGCTCCATGGCAGGCACAGAAGATTCTGACTGTGCATCCAAACTTCATCTGAGTAAGCTATTAGCTGTTTTATGATCTTACATTTTGATATTGTTAAATCGTAAGGTACTATGAGTCATAGAAGGCATTATCTGAACACAAGGGTAAAAGCTCCAAGCTTGCTGAAATTACATATCTCCTACTTTCTACATTTTAGATTTTAATTCTCAAATCTACAAGCTACATACTAACACTTAGTAGAGTATTCTGAAACAAATGAACCATAAACTAGCTATTCACAAGTATTAATATAGTAATACATACTGATAGTGTGTACAAGACTGCAATCATATAACAAACTCTAACTACTTACAGAAATAAACTTCCAGCATTTTATAACACAGTGCTGAGGTTTATACACTTCAGTTAATTTTATAACAGCCACGGTTTTATTTTCATTAGACTTTTGAGAAATGACACAGATTTTGTGCTGTCAGCAGTCGCTGTGGTGACCAAATATTATGGATGACATTTATGTTGAAAGATTGATGGATTTGTATGTCACTAAAAATAGTTTTCATTTTCGAGTGTGAAAATGGAAGTTAATCTGTAACATTTAAAGCACAGAACAACCACATTTTGCTGCATCAATAGATTGCATCAGGCGAAGATAGTGAACTGCACTTCGCTGATAATTTTTAAAAGTAATTTGGGTTCAATTTTTAACTGAGATTGTGGCCTCAGTGCTATTGAATAGCTGAAAACCGTTTTTTAAATTGTTGTTTCTAAAGGTCACATTTTCTGTCAGTATATATTTTCAAGTTGCACTGTAGGTACCTGTGTATAATAAATTTAAACATTCAAATTTACTCCCACGTTTAAGATCTACAGCCAAATGATTTTTTTTCAACAGAAGAACAAATTTTCTCCTTTTACCGGAAAGTGGCATTGCTGCAGACAGAGCTAAGAAGAAGTTAATTTATGAGCTACGTTCTAAACAAAATGACAATGGACACTCATTGTTATGTCCTGAGATACCAGATAAACCACATACACCACTTTGTGGGTACAAAGTATTGAAAGGAGTAGCCTCGAAATTCTGACTAACTTGAGTTCTTAATAAACGCGTGGTGTGCTGGTAAATTAAATGACTATGTTGCTTATTGGATGCAAGGAGCAAAAGTAGCTAAATGTTGCTTCTGTTAATGTGTCCCATACGTGATAGGAAACACGCTGCATAAATTCCATAGGAATGAGAACCCTGCGGCATGTCAAAATAAAAAGTACAATCAGACAGAACCTGTGGAACTAGGTTTTCAGCACTGACCCTCAGTCAAGGAGAATGGAATTACTATGATTTACTATGAATTAGAACCCTAAAAATACCAATAACTCAGAGAATCAAGTAATTGCTCAGATGAGAAGGAATAGATCAGATTAAAAAGTAAGACTGCAGCCATTTGGCAAAAGTGAATGAACATGCCAGGAATCCCAAATGTTTTGCTCTTTCCCAGGTATTAAGGTTTGGACTTGATGAATTCAGTCAATGAAATCCTGCAAAGGGAAAAGGAAGAAGCTATTCATCGGTTATCTAACCTGCTTGACATTAGCTGAGATTTGTCGTGAGGTGTATGTGCGAGAAAGCTCATTTATGTCCTTCAGGCATCTGTTCCAAAACACTAAGGATGGGATCTTCTAGGCACCTGAAAAGCGTGGGCTATGGCAAGCAGTGTTCCCTGTCAGCCATGCCATCACTAAATCAGATAGCCCAGCAGAGGGCTGTGCAGATGCTGATTAGTGGTCAGGGTGAAGATTTGCATCAGCATAGTCACCATTTCCAAATAGTGGTGTCACTAATAGTGCTATTTTTAGCTTCTAATCTGTAAGGGTATAGTACATGAATCTGTAAAGAAGGGCCACAGATAGCTTGATTTGATTTAATCTGGTATTAAGTACTCTCCAAGGTTTAATTTAAAGAGGTAAACCATGGCAGGAGACTTCAAAGTCTTGTTTTGCCTCTCTTGCTCCATGTGGCAGGCCGGAGACAGTTCCAGCCGCCCCTGCAACCACAGCCCCCACCCCCGGGGTCAGCATGTGTGCAGGAAGTGACTCCAGTTACAGCTCCTGGAAGCTCGAGTTTCTGAGCTGGAGTAGCAGCTGGGAACATTGTGGAGCATCCACAAGGCAGAGAGCATCGTGGATAGCACATACAGGGGAGGGGGGTGGTCACTCCACAGGCTGAGAATCTGCAGGAAGGAAGGGAATGGGATGACCACCAGACAGAGCGAGACAGATAGGCAGGAAGTGCAGGAATCTCCTCCAGCCATTCCCCTGTTTTGGTTATTTTTAGGGGAAATGCCGTCTCAGGGGAAAGCAGTAGCAGCCAAACTCATTGCACCACAGTTGGCTCTGCTGCAGAGGGGAGGAGTAAAATGTATGTCAGAGCAATAGTTGTAGGGGACTCAATTGTAAGGGGAAATAGACAGGCATTTCTGTGGCTGCAAATGAGACTCCAGGATGGTATCAGAGATAATGGGAACTGCAGATGCTGGAGATTCCAAGATAATAAAATGTGAGGCTGGATGAACACAGCAGGCCAAGCAGCATCTCGGGAGCACAAAAGCTGACGTTTCGGGCCTAGACCCTTCATCAGAGCCTCTGATGAAGGGTCTAGGCCCGAAACGTCAGCTTTTGTGCTCCTGAGATGCTGCTTGGCCTGCTGTGTTCATCCAGCCTCACATTTTATTATCTCCAGGATGGTATGTTGCCTCCCTGGGGCTAGGGTCAAGGATGTCTCGGAGCTGGTAGAGGACATTCTGGAGGGGGAGGGTGAACAGCCATTGGTCGTGATACACATTGATACATGTAACATAGGTTTAAAAAAAAGGGCTGAGGTCTGAAAATCAGAATACAGGGAGCTAGGAAGAAAGTTAAGAAAATGGACCTCAAAGGTAGTGATCCCAGGATTGCTTCCAGTGCTGCATGCTAGTCAGAGCAGAAATGACAGGATATAGTAGATGAATTTGTAGCTGAAAAGATGGTATCGGGGAAGAAACTCCTGGGGCATTGGGAATGGTTCTGGGGGAGGTGGGACCTGTACATACTGGACCTGGGCAGGACTGGGACTGATGTCCTAGGGGAAGTGTTTGCTAGAGCAGTTGGGGAGGGTTTAAACTAATATGCCAGGGGGATGGGAGCCTATATAAAGAGTCAGAGAAGGAGGGAGCAAGGACAAAAACCAGAGCTAGAAAAGGGAATAAGAAAAGTGGTGGGCAGAGAAACCAAGGACAAAATTCAAACAGGGCTATTGAAAAAAACAATGTTAAAACGACAAACTTCAAGCCTTTCTGCCTTAATGCGTATTTGCACTAAAGTGGATGAACGAATCGTGCAGACAGATGTAAATAGGTACAATATAATTGGGATTACAGAGATATGGCTGCAGGGTGACCAGGGATTGGAACTGAATGTCCTGGGGTATTTAGTATTTAGATAGGACAGGCAAAAAGGAAAAGGTGGTAGAGTGGCATTGCTTGTTAAAGAGAGAATTAACACAATAGTGAGAAAGGATATTAGCTTTGACAACATGGACTCTGAATGGATGGAGTTGAGAAATACCAAGGGGCAAAAAAACGTTTTTAGGTGTCATCTATAGACCCCCAAACTGCAGTTTTGATGTTGAGAATGGCATTAAATAGGAAATTAGAGATGCACGTGATACGGAAACATCAGTTATCATGGGTGATTTCAATCTGCGTTTAGATTGGGAAAATCAAATTAGCCACAATGTCACAGAGAAGGAATTCCTGGAGTGTTTACGGGATGGTCTTCTTGACCAATATGTGGAGGAACCAACTAGAGTGTAGGTCATCTTAGACTGGTTTCTGTGTAACGAGAAGGGATTCATTGCTAATCTAGCTGTTCAAGACCCCTTGGGGATGAGCAACCCTATCATGATACAATTTTTTTTCAAGAATGAGAGTGAAATCTCTGATTTGGAGACTAGGATGCTGAATCTTAATAAACGAAACAATGAAGATAAGAGGAGTGACTTGGCCTTGATAGATTGAAGACAATTGCTCAAAGGGATGACGGTGGATAGGCAATGCCAACCATTCAAGGGACATATGAGAGACTGCAACAATTGTTTATTCCTATCTGGCAAAAAAGTAAAATTGGTAAGAGCTCCAATCCTGGTCTTACAAAGAAAATTAGAGATAGTAGCCAATCCAAGGAAGAAGCATACAGATTGTCCAAGAATAATAATATGTCTCAGGTTTGGGAACAGTTTAGAATTCAGCGAAGGTGGACCAAGGGATTGATTAAGAAAGGGAAAATACAGCATGAAAGTATGCTTGCAGGGAACATAAAGACTGACAGTAAGAGCTTCTGTAGGAATGTGAAGAGAAATAGATGGGTGAAGACAAATGTAGGTTCCCTACAGACAGAAATGGGGGATTGTATAATAGAGGACAAAGAATTGGCTGAGCAACTGATTATGTACTTTCGTTCTGTCTTCACAAAAGAAGATACAAATCGGATATCAGAAATGCTGGAGGATGCAAGATTTAGTGAGAGGGAAGAATTGAGGGATATCAATATTAGTAGAGAAATGGCGTGAGGAAAATTGATGGGATTGAATGCAGATAAATCCCCCTGGTCTGATCATCTATATCCTTAAGGCTTCGAGGAAGTGGCTCTAGAAATAGTAGATGCATTGGTGGTCATCTCCCAGGATTCTATAGACTCTCGGAACATTCCCTGCAAATTGGAGGGTAACTAGTGTCACTCCAATTTTCAAAAAGGGAGGTAGAGACAAAACAGGGAAGTATAGACTAATAAGCCTAACATTGGTATTGGGGAAAATTCTCGAATCCATTATCAAGGACTTTATAGTGGAGCATTTAGAAAGTAGTGGCAAGATCAGACAGAGTCAGCGTGGATTTATGAAGGTGAATTCATCCTTGACAAATCTGTTGGAATTTTATGAAAATCTTACTAGTAGAGTTGAAAGGCGGAGCCAGACAATGTGATACATTGGGCTTTCAGAAAGCATTTGACGAAGTCCCGCATAGGAGATTATTGCACAAGATTAAAGCGCATGGGACTGGGGCATGACTATTGAAGTAGATAGAAAACTTTGGTTGGCAGAAAGAAAACAAAGATTAGGAATTAATGGGTCCTTTTTATATTGGCAGGCAGTAACTAACGGGGTGCCACAGGGATCGTGTTTGAGCATCAGCTATTCACAATATCCACTAATGATTTGAATGAAGGAACAAAATGTAATATCACCAGGTTTTGCAGATGAATACCAAATTAGGTGGGAGATGAACTGTGATGAGGATGCAGAGAGCCTTCAACATGATCTGGACAGGTTGGCTGAGTGGGTAAATCAATGGCAAATGCAGCATAATTTGGATAAATGTGAGGTTATTCACTTTGGAAGCAAAAACAAGAAGGCAGATTACTACCTGAAAGGCTGTAAATTGAGAGAGGGGAGTGAACAGTGGGAACTGGGTATCCTTGTGCACCAGTTGCTGAAGGTAAGCATGCAGGTGCAGCAGGTGGTAAAGAAGACAAATGGTATGTTGGCCTTCATTGCAAGAGATTTTGATTACAGGAGCAGGGATGTGTTGTTGCAGTTATTACAGGGCCTTGGTGAGGCCACACCTAGGATAGTGTGTGCAGTTTTGGTCTCCTTTTCTGAGGAAGAGTGTTCTTGCTATCGAGTGCGGGAAGGTTTATCACGCTGATTCTAGTCATGGCGGGAGATATGAGGAGAGATTGACTAGGTTAGGATTGTTTTCTTTAGAGTTAAGATGAATGAGGGAGGACCTCATAGAGACCTATACATTTCTAACAAGACTATACAAGGTAGATATTCCGGATAGTGGGTGTGTTCAGAACCAGGGGTCACAGTCTTAGAATTCGGGGTGGACGATTTAGGACAGCAATGAGGAGACATTTCTTCACCCAATGAGCCTGTGGAATTCATTGCTACAGGAAGTAGTTGATGCAAAAACATTGAATGTATTCAAGAGGTGACTAGATATAGCACTTGGGGCTAATGGGATCAAAGGTTATTGGGAGAAAGCTGGATTAGGCGGTTGAGTTGGACGATCAATCATGATCGTGAAGAATGGTGGAACAGGCTGTCGGGGCTGAATGGCCTCCTCTTGCTCCTATCTTCTATGTTTTTAAAATGGAACTTCTTCACCTTAAAAATCAAAGAGAGTGCAAATACCTGCCATAATTAAAACTGGGATGATGCCGGATGATGCCAGATATTCAATGACTAAAAACACAGCTGCACTAGAAAATCTGAAATAAAAACAATGAGTCTTGCAAATAATCAGTGGGCTGATGGAATCTAAAAGAGGAAGATCAATGTTTCAGATGTCATCCTTCGTCAGGTATTTGTGGTTATTGTAACTATAAGTCCACAAAACATAATGGGAAATTAATTGTGTCTTGGAATAAACTTCACAGTTATTTGATCATGCTGTATTTATAGTGAAGACTGCTTTTCTCAAACCATTCTTTGTTAGTGTTTAGTTTAAGACATGACTGATTTATTATTGTTACATCACTCAATTGCTGACTGCTTTGTTTGTTCATGTTAGTGGAAGAGATTACCCAGGAGTTGGCTTTGATAACCCAAAGATAACTGCTGAATACCACAGCAATCTGCCAGCTAATGCCCTATCATTTTACTGCTCCTGCTTTTGTTATCAGGGTGATTGAAGGAATTTGCTGCAATGCAGAGCAATCGAATGTCACAAAAGAAAAAGAAAATAAAATTTAAGTTTTCTAACAGGTGATAAATGACTCCTTTTAAAATAATGACATAATCCATTTTTCAATTGCATTTGAATTGAATCAGCCAAAACAAATTTTCTTCAACAAAAAAGGTGATCATTGTCAGGGTGTTCATGCTTCACAAAGGCATGTGTCATTAGATTTGGTGCAGCTTGCCATCTTGATCTGTAAGAATTTTGAACAATAAGTTTGGAAGATTAAATCTGAGGCTATCTCCATTTCAGTTTTCCTGCTTTTTGGGAAGTTCCAACTTTCACCTGTGGTTCTGTGTGAACAAGGGTGAGGTAATCCGTGTAAAGATATGGAGTAAACTTACATTGCCTTCTGAAATACTTCCTACGAATTGATCAAGAAGAGCATTTGATCATGAAGAGCTATTGATGAAGTACTCTATGAGCAATTATAAGTCTGATCAATTTCACTCTTCAGCACTGGTGAATATTTTGCAAAAATGAAGTACAGATTACAAGGAACAAAATATATAATCATTGGCATGTGATTGGAATAAAGACATGTTCAATGTCAGAAGGGTTAACCTTACCTTATTTTAGTAAAGTATAATTTTTGTTGAGTTATGTAGAGGATTTCTCTTTGCAAAACTCACCTCTATAGCAAGATACTATACCCCATGGTGCACTGCTTTTATGACACTAACCTGATTCTCCCGCTCACTGTAGCTGGAAGTGCATGTTACTGTTGGGATTCCTGACACTAGTGCCATCCTGAAATGGCTGTTGTGCACCTAGTCAGTCTCTGTCAGTCTGGATCTCCCCTTGATGGTTCATGATATTTGTTCAAATATGGCAAACAGGTGTGAAATTGGCACCTCACTTTTTAGAGAGTGATCTAGAGGTCCTGCTAGATTGGATGTTGTGGAGGAACGAAGCCTTTTTCTCACAGGAACTGATAGAGGAAGCTACAACACCAGAGCCAGTCAGCCAGGTTTGAGGTGCTACCCAGGCCGGTGCAGTCTCAGCCATCTTTTATTTATTATTCATTAACAGGATGAGGGTGTCTCTGACCAGGCAGCATTTATTGCCCATCCCTAATTGCCCAGAGGGAAGTTCAGAGTCAGTCACATTGCTGCAGGTCTGGAGTCACTTGTAGGCCAGACCAGATAAGGATGGCACTTTCCTTCCCTAAAGGACATCAGTGAACCAGATGGGTCTTTTCCCGACAGTCTACAATGGACTCACGGTCATCATTAGATTCTTGATTCTATATTTTATGGAATTCAAATTCCACCATCTTCCATGGCAGGATTTGAACCCAGGTCCCCAGAATGTTATCTGGGTCTCTGGATTAACAGCTCAGCAATAATACCACTAGGCCATCACTTCCCCCTAAAGGAATACTCAGTAACGTAGGAAGAAGGTCAATGACTTTCTCAGTTTCACCAGGGTAAGTACTGCCTTTTTACATTACTTAACACTCACTCTATCTCTGCTACTGCACCTCCCTCCCACTGTGCTCCACCACTCTCACTAATGCCTACAATATCTTCCTTCATCCCTTTTACCTACCCAGTTCCCTCACACCACTAACCCTTTATGGTCTCTGTATTGCCAACTCACTCACTCAGGACATCTAAGCACTGTTCCCCTTTCTGAACTAGCACTAACAGCTGTGCTGCCTTCTTTTTGTGTTGTTTAATCCCTCCTTTTGTCTCGTGAGAAAACGGCCCCCACAAGGGCAGAAAGAGCGATGACAAGTTGTGAGTTGGCAGTCATTCAGCTATTGGTCTCTCTAAGGAGAGGATCCTAATCTTGATCTTCCCAAATAGCTGAAGAAGCCTGCCAAGCCCTTTGACTTGCTATCAGAAGCTTCCCTTGATTCACTGTGCTGGGACCTGTTGACTGAGGAGCATTTCCCTTGTCTTGACTGAGGACAGATCCCTATAGATTTTGAGACATGACCATTTGCTTGAAGCACATGCAGTGTGTTTACTGTGTAGGCAGTTGGCACATGGTGCTGGTGTGAGATTGATGTAGCATGGTGCCATACAGTAACATGTCCACCCTCTTGACTGCTGTCTATTCTACTGCAAACATTACTAGCTGCTGGGCTTTATATTTGTGCCTGTTGGTTCTGGCTAAGGGGGAAAAATGCAAAAAAAGCAAGGCAAGATGAGGAAAGATAGGAACCCTGTGATCATCCGGTTAGGTGTTAACTGAATGAGCGTTCAGAAAGCAAGCACCTCTGAGATGCAGCCTGGTCTAATTCATGATATTGTGCCCAGAGAGCAAGGTTTCCTTGTAGGTGTACTGCAATGAGAGGGGCCAGTGAGCTCCAGAGTGAAGCATTTAAGTGTAGAAGTGTCTTTTAAGTGCATTGGAAATGTGCCATGATGATGTGGAGGGTTTGTCATGTGCAGATGTGGGGTGCACCCTGACGTGTTGGTTCTGAGTTTTCAGGTTGGCAGCCCAGAGGCTTAAGTGGTAAGATGGAGTCACCAGGTAATTACCCTGACTTCCATGGTGGAAATTCTCAGCATTTAGCTTCTATCCAGCAGTTAGTACAATGGGAGCCTGCAAATTAATGAGTAGGGACAGTAAAGGCAAATAAGAAAGGCACTCTTTCAGTAATCATGGTGACTTCAATATGCAGCTGGCTTGGGAATATCAGCTTGTTAACAGATCCCAAGAAAAGGAGTTTGTGGAATGTCAATGAGATGGTTTTTCAGAGCAGCTTATGGTAGACCCCGTTGGGGAACAGCCAATTCTGGATTTAGTGATGTGGAATAAGACAGACGTAAATAGCGAGCTTAAAGTGAAGGAACCTGTAGGCAGCAGTGATCATAATATGATAGAATTAGCCCTGCAGTTTGACAGGGAGAAGCTGGAATCAGATGTAACAGTATTACAATTGAGTAGATGTAAATACAAAAACATGAGGAAGGAGCTGGCCAGAGCTGATTGGAAGGTGTGCCCAGCAAGAATGATGGTAGAGCATCAATGGCAGGAGTTTCTGGGGTTAATCGGGAAGCACAGCAGAAATTCATGCCAAGGAAGATACATGCCAAGGGGAGGATTAGGTAACTATGGCTGACATGGGAGGTCAGGGACAGCATAAAAGCAAAACATAAAGCATACAGGTGTGATGAAGATGAGTGGAAAGTCTTTAAAAACCAGCAGAGGACAACTTAACATAAAAGGGAGAAGATGAAATATGAGGGTAAGCTAGCTAGTGAAACAAAACAGGGTTCTAAGAATATTTTAGAGATGTATAAAAGATAAGACATTGGACCGCTGGACAATGAGGTTGGAGAAGTAATAATGGAGAACAAAGAAATGGCTGAGGAACTGAATTGGTATTTTGCATCAGTCTTCATGTTGGAAGACACCAGTAGCTCACCAGAACTTCAAGAGAGTCAGATGGCAGAGGTGAATGTACTGGCTGTTATTAAGGAGAAAGTGCGAGAAAAGCTGATTGGTCTGAAAGTGGATGTACTTCTGAGGCTCTATAAGGCTCTGGTCAGGCCACATTTGGAGTAGTATGTGCAGTTTTGGGCCCCATTTCACTGCAAAGATGTACTGGCCCTGAACCAGGCTCAGAGGAGGTTCATGAGAATGGTCCTAGGAATGAAAAGCTTAACATATGAGGAATGTTTGAGGACTCTGGGTCTCTAATCGATGGAATTTAGAAGGATGAGGAAGGGATCTAATTGAAACTTACAGAATACTGAATGGCCTGGACAGAGTGGATGTTTCCATTGGTCGGAGAGAGTAGGACCCGAGGGCACAGACTTAGAGTAAAGGAAAGTTTTTTTTTAGAACAGAGATAAAGAGAAACGTCTTTAGTCAGAGAGTGGTGAATCTAAGGAACTCACTGCCACAGAAGGCTGTGGAGGCCAGGTCATTGAGTACATTTAAGACTGAGGTAGATAGGTTCTTGATTGTCAAGGGGATCAAGGGTTATGAGCAAAAAAGCAGAAGAATGGGGTTGAGAAACTTATCAGCCACGATTGAATGGCAGAGCAGACTCAATGGGCTGAATGACCTAACTTCTGCTCCTATGTCTTATAGTCTTATGGTCTTAAATCACCCAGACCAGATGGACTACACCCCAGGATCTGAAGGAGATAGCTGAGGAGATTGATGGTGATCTTTCAGAATCACAGGATTCAGGGAGGCTCCCAAAGGACTGGAAAATGGCTAATGTAACCTGCCTGTTTCAGAAGGGAAGGGAGCCAGTTAGCTTGACCTTGGTCATTGGTAAGATTTTCAAGGCCATTAGTAAGGATGATGTTTCAGAGTATTTGGAAATACACTGGTAATGGGCTGAGTCAGCTCGGCTTCACCAAGGGGATACTTTGAATTGTTTGAAGAGGTATAGAGCAAGTTAGACAAAGGAGAGTCAGTGGACATGATTTACTTGGATTCCAGAAAACCTTTGACAAAGGTGTTGCAATGAAATGTAAACGGCTAAGAACTGGCATGGATAGAAATTCAGTTGTTAATTTTGAGCAGCCAGTTGACAAAGGATGATAACAATGCCATCTAGTAACCAAAACATGCAATTACATCATGACCAGTGGTAGTTAATATCGAGGAATTGGATGAGAAATGCTGAAATAGGAATTTGTCATAGGAAAAATCAGAATGGAAATGTGACCAGAAATGATGACAGCAGGAAATTTGTAAGCAGAAAGTATACGCTGTATTTAGGATTTGCTGTGCTGAAGTATTTTTAGCCAGCTTTTATTCCTGTTGACTCAACTTTGATATTAATATAGAAAACAAAAGTTGTTAGAGAAACTCAGCAGGTCTGTCACATTTGTAGAAAGAAAACAGAGTTAATGTTTCAGGTCCAGTGACCCTTCTTCATCTACAGATGTTGCCAGAGCTTCCGAGTCTCTCCAGCAATTTCTGTTTTTATTTCAGATTTCCAGCATCTCAAGTTTTCTACTTTATCTTGGATATTACACTTTCTCTATAAGGAAGGATTATAAAAAAGTTGCTTATTAGCAAAATTTTTCTTCCATTTGTGATTTAATTTCCATTCAATGTATTGTATTTGTATTAGCAATTGCAATCAATGTTATTCTTGTTGTCATTGCTTTGCAGATCTAGTTAAATGTTGGGGATTTACCATAATTTTGCTTTATATATGCCTTACTCAAGGAAGCAATGTTACCCTTTGAGCCCTCTCCACCATTCAGTATGATCATGGCTAATCATCCAACTCAGTACCCTGTTCCCACTTTCTACCCATGTGCATTGATCCATTTAGTCCTAAGAAGTATCAGCAAACAGGGTTAAGGAAAATTCCAAAGCCTTTTATTCATACATAAGGAGCAAGAGGGTAACAAGAGATAGGGTTGGCCCACTCAAGGACAAAGGAGGGAAGTTATGTGAGGGGTCAGAGAAAATGAGTGAGATTTTTAATGAGTACTTTGCGTGGGTATTCACCGAGGAGAAGGACATGACGGATATTGAGGTTAGGGATAGATGTTTGATTACTCTAGGTCAAGTTGGCATAAGGAAGGGGGAAGTGTTGGGTATTCTAAAAGGCATTAGCATGGACGAGACCCCAGATCTGGATGGGATCTATCCCAGGTAACTGGGGGAAGCGAGAGAGGAAATAGCTGGGGCCTTAACAGATATCTTTGCAGTATCCTTGAGCACAGGTGAGGTCCTGGAGGACTGGAGAATTGCTGACGTCATCCCCTTGTTTAAGAAGGGTAGCAAGGATAATCCAGGTAGTTATAGACCAGTGAGCCTGACATCAGTGGTTGGGAAGCTGCTGGAGGAGATATTGAGGGATAGGATCTGTTTACATTTGGAAGAAAATGGGCTTATTAGTGATAGGCGGCATGGTTTTGTGCAGGGAAAGTCATGTCTTACCAACTTGATAGGATTCTTTGAGGAAGTGACAGAGTTGATAGATGAAGGAAGATCTGTAGGTATCATATATGTGGACTTCTCAAAGGCATTTGATAAGGTTCTCCATGGTAGGCTGATGGAAAAAGTAAAGTCGCATGGAGCCCAGGGTATACTAGCTAGATGGATAGAGAACTGGCTGGGCCACAGGAGACAGAGAGTTATAGTGGAAGGGAGTTTCTCAAAATGGAGAACAGTGACCAGTGGTCTTCCACTGGAATCTGTGTTGGGACCACTGTTGTTTGGAGGAAGGTAGAGGTGGCCTGATTAGCAAGTTTGACAGTAAGATTGGTAGAGCAGAAAATAGTGAAGGGGACCGTTGGAGATGCAGCAGAACATAAATAGATTGAAGAGTTGGGCGGAGAAATGGCAGATGGAGTTCAATCCAGGCAAATGCGAGGTAATGCGTTTTGGAAGATCCAATTCAAGAGCAAACCATAGGGTAAATGGAAAAGCCCTGGGGAAAGTTGGTGCACAGAGAGATTTGGGTGTTCAGGTCCATTGTACCCTGAAGGTGACAACGCAGGTCGATAGAGTGGTCAAGAAGGCATATGGCATGCTTTCATTCATCGGACAGGGTATTGAGTACAAGAGTTGGCAGATCATGTTACGGTTGTATAGGACTTTGGTTCAATGCATTTGGAATACTGCATGCAGTTCTGGTCGCCACATTACCAAAAGGATGTGGATGCTTTGGGGAGGGGCGGAGGAGGTTCACCAGGTTGTTGCCTGTTATGGAGGGTGCTAGATACGAAGAGAGGTTGAGTAGATGAGGATTATTTATGTTAGAAAAACGGACGTTGAGGGGGGATCTGATTGACATCTACAAAACCATGAGAAGTATAGACAGGGTGGATAGCAAGAAGCTTCTTCCAAGAGTGGGGGATTCAGTCACTAGGGGTCATGATTTTAAGGTGAGAGGGGATAAGTTTAAGGGAGATATACGCAGAAAATTCTTTATGCAAAGAGTGGTACGTGCCTGGAATGCATTGCCAGTGGAGGTGGCAGAGGTGGGCACAATAGCATCATTTAAGATGTATCTAGACAGGGAGCAGAGGGATACAGCTCCTTGGAAAGTAGGCGACAGGTTTAGAAGGAGGATGAGGATCAGCGCAGGCATGGAGGGCCGAAGTGCCTGTTCCTGTGCTGTAATTTTCTTTGTTTTTTGTTCTTTGTTATCTCTAAAGCCAACTTGAAAACAATTTAGCCTCAACAAATTCTTGTGGCGGGCATTTCCACAGAATCACCACACTCTCGGTCTGAAGAAATCATCTCAGTCCTAGGTAGCCAATCAAGTATTCTTAAACTGGTGTGTCTTACCAAGGCATTGTACAACTGCAGCAAGCCATTCCTGCTCCTGTTCTCGAATCCTCCCACTATGAAGGCCAACATGCTATTTGTCTTCGTCACAGCCTGCGACACCTGCATGGTTATTTCTAGCCACTGGTGTACAAGGATACTCAAGTCTCATCATTCCTCTACCTTTCTCAATTTATCATTAATCAGATAATGATCTTCCTTCCTCCATTTTCTACCAAAATGATAGCCTTACACATCATACTTCATTTGTCCCATGTTTACCCACTCCCTCAACTTGTCCTAATCACACTGAATATCTTTAAATCCTCCTCACAGTTCACCCTCCCACCCAGCTTTGTGAAAACTGCAGACTTGGAGATATCACATTCAGTTCTGTCATCCAAACTGTTCATGTATTGTCAAGAGCTGGGCCCAAGCCTGATCCCTGCAGTACCCCACGAGCCACTTGCTGCCCCTCAAAACAAGACCTCTTTATTCCTGAAGCTCTGTAGAAGGGTCACTGGACCCAAAATGTTAACTGTGATTCCCAGCAGTTTCTGTTTCTGTTTTTGCTTCTGATTTCCAGCATCCATAGTTCTTTCAGTTTCCCGTTTATTCCCTCTGTTGCTTACAGTTTGCCACCAATTCATGTCAGCACACGACCACAAATCCCATGCACTTTGATTTTTTTGTGCTATTCTCTTAATTTGCATTTATTCCAAACTTACGAGCAGTAGATTGTTTTATAAACAGAAGCACAAATGAATGATAGGGTTACAGTTTGTGTGTAAGAGCTCAGAGTTTTATCAGGTGCTGTTGGTTCATTTGCAAAGATTAATATTGCTTTACAGTGACATCATTTAAGACACTGCTTCATTCGACAAGGCTTCAGAAAAAGTTGGTGGTCTTTCTTCACAATTGTATTTGTGTCTGAAGTGATGCATTACACTTTGGAGCTTTCAAAATAAATCGTGTCAATTGTGGTAAAAGCAGGATAAACTGTAAGAATGATTGCTTCAGTGGGCAATTGAAGTGGTAGATGGTCTTCAAGAAATATTTTAAGGTCTTGGATATACCTACTAAGGAATACATAGTCATATGGGATATAACAAGAGAGGCTGCTATCTTAATTGCTACGTAATTCTAGTTTTTCACCTCTTACAGCTGTGGGCATGGATGGAAGAGCTCCAAAAGGAGCTGCTGGAAGATGTTTGTGCTGACTCGGTGGATGCAGTACAGGAACTTATCAAACAGTTTCAACAGCAACAAACGGCAACACTTGAGGCAACTTTAAATGTCATAAAGGAAGGGGAGGACCTAATTCAACAACTCAGGTGAGTATAGCAGATTACAGATAAATATCAACAGAAATTAAATATGTTCATTATTCTGAGCAATGTTTCGGGTATAGCCAGCAATGCAACAAACTGCCTTTACAGTAAGCTTAATCATCCATAAGAAATCAATCTGAAATTGTATTGTAAGCATGTATTATTTGTAGAAGTATTTAGTTTATAACAGAGTTCATTTTTTAGTACATAAGAACATAAGAACTAGAAACAGGAGTGGGCCATCTGGCCCCTCGAGCCTGCACCCCATTTAATAAGATCATGGCTGATCTTTTTGAGACTCAGCTCCACTTACCCACCCACTAACCATAGCCCTTAATCCCTCTACTGTTCAAAAATTTATCTACCGTTGCCTTAAAAACATTCAGCAAGGTAGTTTCAACTACTTCACTGGGCAGGGAATTCCACAGATTCACAACCCTTTGGGTGAAGAAGTTCCTCCTGACCTCAGTCCTACGTCTGCTTCCCTTTATTTTGAGGCAATGCCCTCTAGTCCTAGTTTCACCTGCTAGCGGAAACAACCTCCCTGCCTCCACCTTATCGAGTCCCTTCATAATCTTATATGTTTCTACAATATCTCCCCTCATTCTTCTGTATTCCAATGAGTTTGATTCCAGCCTACTCGGTCTGTCCTCATAATCCAACCCTCTCACCTCTGGAATCAACCGAGTGAATCTCCTCAGCACCCTCTCCAGTGCTGGCATATCCCTTCTCAAGTAAGAAGAGCAAAACTGCACACAGTACTCTATGTGTGGCCTCACAGCTGCAGCATAGCCTCCCTGTTCTTAAACTCCATCCCTCGAGCAATGACAGACAAAATTCCATTTGCCGTTTTAATTATCTGCTGCACCTACAATCCCACCTTCAGCGATTCATGCACAAGGACACCCAAGTCCCTCCGCACAACACCGTACTGCAATTTTTTTACCATTTAAAGCATAGTCAATTTTGCTGTTATTCCTACCAAAATGGATGACCTCACACTTATCAACATTGGACTCAATCTGCCAGACCTTTGCCCACTCACTTAGACCATCTATATACCCCTGCAGACTTTCAGTGTCTTCTTCACACTTTGCTCTACCACTCACCTTAGTGTCACCTGCAATTTTTGACACACCACATTCAGTCCCCGATTCCAAATCATCTATGTAAATTGTAAACAATTGCAGTCCCAACACTGATCCCTGAGGCACACCACTAGCCACTGGCTGCCAACCAGAGAAACACCCATTTACCCCTACTCTTTGCTTTCTACTAGCCAACCATTCCTCTATCCATGCCAATACATTCCCTGTAATACCGTGCAACTTTATCTTATGTGGCAGTCTCCAGTGTGGCACCTTGTCAAATGCCTTCTGGAAATCCAGATACACCACATCCGCAGGTTCCCCATTGTCCACCATGCAAGTAATGTCCTCAAAGAATTCCACCAAATTAATGAAGCATGACCTCCCTTTCATGAACCCATGCTGGGTGTTCCCAATGGGAGAATTTGTATCCAGATGCCTTGCTATTTCTTCCTTAATGATAGATTCAAGCATTTTCCCCACTACCGAAGTTAAGCTAACTGGCCTATAGTTACCTGCTTTTAGTCTACTTCCTTTTTTAAACAGTGGTGTCACATTGGCTGTTTTCCAATCTGTGGGAAACACCCCAGAGTCCAATGAATTTTGGTAAATAATTACTAGCGCATTTGCTATTTCCCCCATCGCCTCTTTTAGTACCCTCAGATGCATTTCATCAGGGCCAGGAGACTTGTCTACCTTTAGCCCCATTAGCTTACCCAGCACTGCCTCCTTAGTGATAATGATAGTTTCTAGGTGCTCACCTGATTTCACCTTGTTGCCATCAGTTTTTGGCATGTTACTTTTGTCTTCCGCTGTGAAGACCGATACGAAATAACTGTTTAATGCCTTGGCCAATTCCTCATTCCCAGTTATTTATTGGCCTTCTCATCCTCTAAAGGACCAATGTTCACCTTGCCACTCTTTTACAATTTACATCTTTATAGAAACTTTAGCTGCCTGTTTTTATATTCTGAGCTAGTTTGCTCTCATAGTCTAACTTACTTTTCTTTATAACTGTTTTTGTGGCTTTCTGTTGGCCTTTAAAGATTTCCCAATCTACTCATTTCCCACTAATCTTTGCTTTTTTGTATTTTCTTTTAATCTGATACTTTCCTTTATTTCCTTAGACATCCATGGTTGACTATTTCCTTTCCTACAGCTCTTCCTTATCACTGGAATATACTTCTGCTGACCACAGTGAAAAATTGTTTTGAAAGTCCTCCACTGTTCCTCAATTGACCCACCGTAAAGTTTTTGCTCCCATTTTACCTTAGCTACGCCTCCCTCATCCCATCATAGTCTGCTTTGTTTAGGCACAGGACATTGGTACTGGATTCAACCCTCTCATGCTCCATCACACACAAGCATTGGCAATCTTTTTGTATCTGTAAATTTGTTTAGAGAAAAGTTAAACATTTTCCTTAACAGCTTGCGCCTTTTGAAAGAAATCAGTGTGGATTAATGTACTTGTCTTTGTTAGTTTTTTGAGGTCAAATGTCAGATCATGCAAAAAAGTATGTTCTTTGTTCGAACTTTTTTCAAGTACAGTGTTGCTTTTTTCTGGTTATCATGCTGAATGAACATTGAGTGCACCTTCATCAATCCTTTTCAATTTTGTATATTTCAACAGTTGAGTGCCATTGAAAATTTGCAGCCACAGCTTTCTGTTAAACGCATAGCTTTAATGTTAATCTGTTGGTTTGCTGCAGGGACTCTGCAATTTCCAACAATAAAACCCCACATAATAGCTCCATCAGCCACATTGAAAGTGTACTCCAGCAGCTCGATGACGCCCAGGGACAGATGGAAGAGCTTTTCCACGAGCGAAAAATCAAGTTAGATATCTTCTTGCAGCTTAGGATTTTTGAACAGTATACAATTGAGGTAAGTCTATGATTCACATAGCAAGATTTACCTTTAGCAAGCAGATGGAGTACTTCCCTAGGGAGCTATGACTATCCCATCAGATCTTCAATACGGCTTAGCTGCTAACATATTAATTGTAGGGAAAGATGCGGGTGGGGTGCAGGTAGTAGAGTTGGAATGAAGGTGAATAAAAAGTGAGAATGTGTGGAAAAGGAATTTTTGAGCAGAAAATAGCATGAAATTTTGATTTTCCTTTTGTGAGTAAGCATCTCTTGTTGCTGTAGAACTAGAATTGCCCTGTATCATCATATCTAGTGTCATATCTCCTGTCATAAGTTTGATAATATGACATAGAAGTGCTGCTATATTTAAGGTGGAAACATTGGATGGAAATCTTTACGGGCGGCACAGTGGTTAGCACTGCAGCCTCACAGCACCAGGGGCCCAGGTTCGATTCCAGCCTCAGGTAACTGTCTGTGCAGAATTTGCACATTCTCCCTGTGTCCGTGTGGGTTCTCTCTGGGTGCTCTGGTTTCCTCCCACAATCCAAAGATGTGCAGGCTAGGTGAATCGGCCGTGCTAAATTGCCTGTAGTGTTCAGGGGTTTGTGGGTTATAGGGGGATGGGTCTGGGTGGGATGCTCCAAGGGGTGGTGTGGACTTGTTGGACCAAAGGGCCTGTTTCCACACTGTAGGGAATCTAATATTTAAATTCCTCTAAGCACACCAGTCAATTCTTGCCTTTGATTTACAGCAAATTACACAATGTTGGATAAGTTACTTGTCAAGTGAAATTTACAATATATTAGGAAAGACAGAGATCAGTGAAAATAGTGATTAGTGTTTTATAGTAGTGACAAGTAGTAATTTCTGTTGAAAAGGTTAGAATTTATGTGGAATGCAACCTCTCTTTCTCAATACAGTAGAAATTGAGGTGTGGATGAATGGTGTGGATTGTCAATATTTCTCAGTTTCTACTGTTAAGAAAATGAGAGCCACATCCTGCTTTAACTCCACTATTTGTGGAAGTTGTGAGGAGGAAGAGTAGATAACTCATCTGAACTTCTGTTGGTGAGAAATTAGCAGTCCATGGTTATGGCTAGGATGACAAAACACCTTAAAAATTTTAGCTGATCAGAGAAGTCCTGCCTAACAAAATTCTGAAGAATTTCTGAAGAAGGGTCTAGGCCCGAAACGTCAGCCTTCCTGCTCCTCTGATGCTGCTTGGCCTGCTGTGTTCATCCAGCTCTACACCTTTTATCTCAGATTCTCCAGAATCAGGAGTTCCTGCTATCTCATCAAAATGACACCCTATTTCCACCCTTATAACCTCATCCAGCAGTATAGCTTCCTGTCTCCATACTCATCCATGCCATTGTCAGCTCTGATATTCTCCTGGTCAGCCTGCCATTCTGTTCTCCCTGTAATCAGCAACTTGTCCAATCCTGTCCATCCTGTTCAAAATTTCAATCACCCAACAAATGACAACTTAAAGCACAGTGCAAGCTACCTAACATAGAGGCCAAAGCCTCACTCTCTCAAGAACTTTAGACCTCCCTGTTTTAGCACAGTTTACTTGTTCTTTATTGATCCTGTCAGGAGATCCTCCCCAACAGCCCATCCTTAGCAGTAAGAGCAGGAACCTTGAATTCCAAATATCTCGGAAAAGTAAAACTATTAGTCAGCACAAATGTCACAAGGAATTGGAACAGCTTGGATAAGTGTTATTAAAATTATTTGCTTGCATCAAGTCTAAGTTCTGACACTGTCTGATGGAACTAAATGATCTTGTTGTAACTTACATGTTTTCCTTTGACCAGTCTCCATGCTGGTGCTGAATTGGCTGCATGCAACAGCTTCATAAACAAAAATAGAAATGGCTGGAAAACCCCAGCAGGTCTGGCAACTTCTGTGGAGAGAAGGCAGAGTTAACATTTTGGGCCCAGTGACTATTCTTCAGAACTAGGAGTTCTTTAGTTGTTGAGACAGATTGTGCAGATGCTGGAGAATCTGAGATAATAAGGTGTAGAGCTGGATGAACACACCAGGCTGCAGGAAGGCTGACGTTTCGGGCCTAGACCCTTCTTCAGAAATCTTTAGTTGTTTTTGTTTAGCAGCTTTACAAACTTGTTTCATGAGCAATATCAGCTGTGTTTTTTCAAACTTGTTTTTAAAATCAGGTTTCCTTACATTTATTTACACCTTATTATAAAAGTACATACCCATAGGCAGGAAATTATACGCAAGAAGAAGCAGTGCTTAATCATTCAAATGGATTTGATTACTTACAGAACATAAAACTAATTCCCTTTCTCTATATATCAGGGTAATTAGAACTTTCACATCCATCTTTAACATAATGCCTTATTTTATCAACCATTTTTCATTACCTATCCATATGTGTGCAACTTTATTAGGTGACAGCAGAGCTAGATGCCTGGAATGAAGATCTGCTTCGTCAAATGAATGATTTTAATACAGAAGACCTGACTTTAGCTGAACAGCGACTGCAGCGACACACAGAACGCAAACTGGCCATGAACAACATGACATTTGATGTCATTCAGCAGGGCCAAGATTTGCACCAATATATCATGGAAGTGCAAGCATCAGGTAACGTGGAAGTTTAGTTCTTTTTGCCACTTCTTGCATTCTTTTCTATAATTTAATGTAAACATTGTGCAATAGGCTCATCTCTCTGGTGCTATGTTTGTGCCATTACTGAGTAAGCAGGCTTTCAGTGAACCTGTGGATAAAAGGCCTGGCAGCAGGTGACTTCATTGTTCAGCTCATGCATCCTTTTTTCAGTCAGGAGATGGAAAGAAATCACTGAATGGAACTCATTCCTGGATAAACCCATTGGAAAAGAAATTGAAATGCTGCTGGAAGAGACTGAAGATGGTCTCTGAGGATAACCTTGAGCAGCTCTGGTTGTCAAAGGCCCAATGTTGGGTTGCATCATTCTGATGTGACTGGGAACAGCTTGGGCAGACGGACAAGCAAAAGCATGTCAACGTAGCTGTTGTGGGAAGATGAATGTTGTCATTGTGAGAGAGGATAGTTCCCTTCAACCACTGCCACGCCAAAAGGAATGCACCTCAGCAAGCTGAGGAGTATATGGGAGGACAGATTGCTGAACTCTTATGACTGGCTGTCTTTCATTTGTTCAGAGGATGTCGGTATTGTTGGCCGAGCAGGCGTTTATTGCCCATCCCTTATGTAGGAGGTCGTGATGAGCGGCTTTCTGCTTTTTAAACACCTGTAGACCACTCAGTGTAAGATCAATTTTCCACATTGTCAGGTAGATGGTAGTGTTGTGGCTGTAATGAAACAACATGGCTGGAGGCATGGCAAATTCTGGAGCATAAGCCTTCTGTACTGTAATGCAAAGTTTGTCAGAACCCATAACCTTTCAGTATCCAGTGCCTTCAGCTATTTCTTGATATATCACGGAGTGAATCAAACCTTTTGAATAAAATTCCAGTACCAGTTCGCTCTAGGTACAAACAACTAGAAATGAAATTAAATTTCCCAGAATTATATGCTGTTTACACATGGGTTTGGCAATCCGATCATCATTCATAAACTCGCGGTATAGAGAAGTAACCAAATGGCACGATCAAAAAATTGAAATTCAGGTAAAGTTGAGATCAAATTTAAATGAAGTAGATAATTAAAAAGTGACAGAATAAGAGGCTTGCAATTTGTACAGTCCTTGGTAAATCTGTCGACACCCTTTACTGAGACTGAAACTAAATCATGATAAGAAATGGCAGTCACAAACACATAATGAAAGGAATAGCTACAGAACTAGGCTTGGAGTTAAGTTGATAGCACAATACCTAGAATGTATGATGTAGGAAAGTTGCTGGATTGGGCCTGGTGTCACATGCTGAGCTGTTGATGTTTTGTACTCCTTCCGGACTGTAATGTAAATCCTTACCTTTCAACCCTCTTGTATAACAACATTATATTTATTTTTACTCTGTAAGATTTGTACCTCAGTATCTGTACCTAAGATGGTGCCATTGAAAGGCAGCCATTCTATAAACTTTTCACTGTACTCCTCTACTTATATACTGGAGTACAAGTCACAATGAAGGATATTCTATTCTGTTCTAATGTATTTAATGATTTCTGAAATGGATGTCATGTTTAAAAGATGAGTGGCAAGAAGAGTAATCTTATTTGTCACTCCCTAACATCATCCATGTAAGTCAGCATTATGGATGTGAGTTTGCTCGCTGAGCTGGAAGGTTAGTTTTCAGACATTTCGCCATGGTGACGAAACGTCTGAACACTAACCTTCCAGCTCAGCGAGCAAACTCACATCCAGAACCTCAACCTGAGCTACAAATCTTCTCAAAACTCACTAGTCAGCATTATTTTGTGTCTAGAAAGCAGTAGAAGCAAGTTTAAGGTCTCAGTGAGTTATTAGCAATGGCAGTCTTTTGAGCATGTAACCAGTCGGCAGCCTTGCAGTAGATAGCACTGCTCTGTTATTAACTCTCACTGGTCCTAACCACTTCTTTGCATTGTTTCTAGGTAGGTGTGCCAGGGCTCACAGTAGAATTGTTGTTATCTTGGTAGTTGCAGTCAGTGAAGGCATACTTATTGTTGATTGCATTGAGAAGTTGCTTATTCCTTACAGCAGGAACTATATAACTATAATTGAGGCAGTCTCAAAGAATCATTGTGAATTGAGATTAGTAGGACCTCCACATACCATATTGAGTCTGCTCCTTAAATTTGTATGTGGAACTGCTGTATCCACATGTACTAACCTCCTGAGAAAGACTTTTGCTCAGTGGAGTTCCAAAACAACAGCTAACTGTTATCTGTGTTGTAATTGTTGACAAATCTCACATAATTTCAAAATAGTGCTATGCAAGAGAGGTATTTCAGGGGTATCTAGTTACTTCCAACTAGAAATGTATTTTCAGTTGGATAGAAATTAATGAAAGGAAAACAGAGTCTAAACATAGCTGCTAGTATATTTGAATATCATTAGTTTTATGTACAAAAGCAAGTTTTAACCTAAATTATTTAATTTGTTAAGAAAGCACAATGTTTTACTTATGCAGCTCTCTTCCTAAAGACATTATCTCCTATTGTTTGTAGTGGGAATGAAGATAGTAAGTATTACTTCAAAGTGATAGTTCTTGAGTATGTAAACATACATATTAAGAGCACGAATAAGCTATTTGGTTTTTCAAGCTTGTTCCAACCTTTGATAATGATCTGTTTGTGTTCCAAATTCCACATTTTCATTTATCCTTTGATAACCCTTGAGCCCCCACTCTTCTGAACTCTAGTGGAGAAAGCCCAGACCAATCTTTCTTTGTCAGACATTTATTCCAGGTATTGATTTAGTAAACCTGCCTCTAACACCTTGACATTCTTCTTTAAGTAAAGAGTCCAATACATGACACAGTATTTGAGATGTAGTCACACCAGTGCCATGTATAATTGAAGTATAACCTTGTTACTTTTATGTTCAGTTCCTCTCAAATTAAAGGATTGAATTCCATTTGCTGCTGTGCCATTCAAACATTTTCTGGCTCGTATACTAGAACATCTAAATCCATCTACACCTCGAAATTCTGCAGTCACTTGCATAATACTCTGCTTTTTTTTATTCTTCCTGTCAAAGAGAACAACTTCATGTTTCCATTATTATATTCCAAGAGCCAGATTTTTGCTCACTCACTTCAACAATCCATATTGGCCAAAGTCCTTGTTATGTCATCTTCACAACACGCTAATCTATTTGTCTTTGTGTGACCTGCAAATTTAGCCATGATGCATTCAATCCCCTCATTAAAGTCATTGATATAAGTAGTACAAAGTTGGAAGCCCAGTGGGAGCTCCTACTTTGTGCAATAACCTTTTATGTGGAACCTTGTGAAATGCCACCTGGAGATCTAGTACAGTACATCAACTGTCTCCCTTTCATCCACAGCACATGTTACTGCTTTATAGAATTCCAACAAATTGATTAAACAGGCCTTTCACATTCTGACACATCGTCCACAACAGTCATTTAACAATTGGCCTTTAGTTTCCTGTTTTCTGCATCTCTACTTTCTTTAGTAATAGGTTTACTTTTCCTATTTTCCATTTAATTGGAATCTTTCCAGAATCTCACATTTCTAAATGAAGGCAGGGAGTTCTATTCTAATACAGGATTTTCTATTTTAACAATAATGGGTAGAATTCAGCTGCTGAGAAGTGTGAACAGGGCAATAGATCTACAAATAAGCTATGAAATGTGCTTATTTTAATCAGGAATTGAACTAACATGTGATAAAGACATGGATCTAGGAACACAAGTGCAAGAGCTGCTGGAGTTTCTTCATGATAAACAACAAGAGCTCGAGCTGAATGCTGACCAGACACAAAAGCGTCTAGAGCAATGTTTACAGCTTCGTCACCTACAGGCAGAAGTTAAACAGGTAATGCAGAAAATTATGTTTAAAGTGAAATTTGTATTTAGAATCATTGCAATTTTTCATTTAAAACTGAAAGGCAGTGTCCTTTGTTTAATCAAAATCCTGTTCCCATAACCTAACCATGCATTATTCTTCAACCAAACTGGCAGGCAAGAATATGGGTCCCCAATCTTTATTGGTGTGGGATGAATCAGTTATCAATTTACACAAAATAAGAAAAAGATAAAAAATAAACTAGTGGAAAATGCATAACTTTCAGCAAAGGTTTAGAAAAAGAATTTTGTAATCCCTTCACTCCTGATCTAGCATCACACACCCAAGAAAACCACCTTTACAAGTGTTAAGTTCCTTGCTTCATAGATTATTTTCAACATTTAACTGCTGGCTGAGTGGGCATACTTTGTTATATTCCAAAAATCCAATTAGTGATAGCTAGAACTGGAATCTATGTTAATATACTCTTTTTAATAAGCAACAGGGATATGCACTTTAAGCATGTACCTCCGAACTCAGAAACTATAGTTTCATGTGTGAATTACATAGAACATTACAGCACAGTACAGGCCCTTCGGCCCTCGATGTTGTGCTGACCTGTCATACCGATCTCAAGCCCATCTAACCTACACTATTCCATCTACGTCCATATGCTTATCCAATGACGACTTAAATGTACCTAAAGTTGGCGAATCTACTACCGTTGCAGGCAAAGCGTTCCATTCCCTTACTACTCTCTGAGTAAAGAAACCACCTCTAACATCTGTCCTATATCTTTCGCCCTTCAATTTAAAGCTATGCCCCCTCGTGCTCGCCGTCACCATCCTATGAAAAAGGCTCTCCCTATCCACCCTATCTAACCCTCTGATAATAAAATGTGAGGCTGGATGAACACAGCAGGCCCAGCAGCATCTCAGGAGCACAAAAGCTGACGTTTCGGGCCTAGACCCTTCATCAGAGATCATCACTGATAAAAAAATGTGAGGCTGGATGAACACAGCAGGCCCAGCAGCATCTCAGGAGCACAAAAGCTGACGTTTCGGGCCTAGACCCTTCATCCGAGATCATCACTGGTCCTAACCACTTCTTTGCATTGTTTCTAGGTAGGTGTGCCAGGGCTCACAGTAGAATCAGAGATGAAGGGTCTAGGCCCGAAACGTCATCTTTTGTGCTCCTGAGATGCTGCTGGGCCTGCTGTGTTCATCCAGCCTCACATTTTATTATCTTGGATTCTCCAGCATCTGCAGTTCCCATTATCACTGATACATATCTAACCCTCTGATTATTTTATATGTTTCAATTAAGTCACCTCTCAACCTTCTCTCTAATGAAAACAGCCTCAAGTCCCTCAGCCTTTCCTCGTAAGTCCTTCCCTCCATACCAGGCAACATCCTAGTAAATCTCCTCTGCACCCTTTCCAAAGCTTCCACATCCTTCGAATAATGCGGTGACCAGAACTGTACACAATACTCCAAGTGCGGCCGCACCAGAGTTTTATACAGCTTCACCATAACCTCTTGGTTCCGGAACTCGATCCCTCTATTAATAAAAGCTAAAACACTGTATGCCTTCTTGACAGCCCTGTCAACCTGGGTGGCAACTTTCAAGGATCTGTGTACATGGACACCGAGATCTCTCTGCTCATCTACACTACTAAGAATCTTAACAATAAATTTGCACTGCCTACATACAATTAAACATAATTAATAAACAATGAACATAATATACATTAGCACCTATTCCCATGATGAGTGAGAATAAATACAATTTATTTTACCAACTCCAATGAACAACATTGCACACCTTTGTAATACCTTGTTTAGTAAATACAAGATTTTTTAAAAATTTCTTCCTTATATCCCTGTGCCTTTTTTAGATTGTGAACGAAAATAAGAATGAGATTAATCTCAGAAGAAAATTTTGTAGCTAATATTGTTCATCAATTTAGTTGCAAAAAGATTTAGATGCAGCCACCCATTTCGGTTAGATTGCCTTGAAATTGTGAATGACACTGAATAGAAGTGAAAAAATAGTGACTGAAGCTCAAACAAACTTGGGAGAAGTCACTGTATCACTGCTGAAATAAATGACTTGTATTTTGAAATTGAGAAGTAACTGGCGAATATGTGTTAAATAAATTATGTGTAGAAGATTCTTAATGCTGTGTGATGAAGGCAATGAGTATGATTAACAGGAAATAATTCCTAAAGGCTTGATGTTACTTAACTAGTGGGAAGTACTTCCTTGTCTGTGCTGCTCCTTGTGGAATCAAATTTCTCAGGATTACTATCCACAGCCATTTATATCTTTGACATTTGAATGCTGAGCAATGTTGTCTCAAATAACGAAGGTGTTATCCAAGAGTCAGTGTTTTTTTTGAGTCCCACAAAATTTCTATTGAGAGTAATGCCCATGCGTATCATAACATGGTATTCACAGAAAATAATTAATTATATTTGATAATTACACAGAAATAATTAACTGAATGTTTCTGTTTCTCCCGATATTTATAAAATTTAAAGTTGGGCCATCATCATAAATGTGAAGATTATGTTGGTAATCCCTAATAATATGGATCAATGCTGAACTATCAATGGTGATTTGCTTTAGACTTGGATTTTGTGCTTACGATGACTGAGTCGACTCACTCTATTTCATATAGTAACAGTCCTGGGAGTCTGTATGTTATTTCTGGACAAAGAGTAATCCTGACAATTCAACAACTTTGTCCTCTTCCTTTTCTTCTGTTGAATGGTTGAAACATCTGTCTCTGATCCCCTCAGGGATTGTTACTGACCATGGTGCATGCACTGTGGAGGCAGGATTGTAAAAGACTGAATTTCACATGTTTGTACTCCTGGGAACTATTCATCTTTAACCAATTAAAAGGGAATACAGTATGGTGAGAATGCTTTAAGAGTATACCATATTGAACTTCTGTTTTTCTCCTGCAGGTATTAGGCTGGATACGAAATGGAGAGTCTATGCTCAATGCAAGCCTTGTTAATGCCAGCTCCCTATCGGAGGCAGAACAGCTTCAACGAGAACATGAGCAATTTCAGCTGGCCATAGAGGTAATGCTTAGTTTTGCATTGGGATATAAATTGAAGGTTTTGTGCTCCGTTGTGTCAAATGGATTTACTTCGCACATTCTATAAAGACTAACAAACAGCACCAGATGTATCTCTGACTTCGCACATATTTTTCCACTTGCTTTATAATGTAACACAACAAAGATTTACTGTGCCTTAGAGACTAAAACCCAGATGAATTGGCAAAGACATATGAATGATCCAAAAAACTTCTTAAAAGTAATAAATCAGCATGTGATGTGACTAAATGGAAGATCATTTCCTCAGAGCTGCTTCTGACAGACTTGTGGAACGTGGCCAGAAGTGTGATACAAATTCCATTTACATGTCAAAGCAGCATTTTGTACTGCAGCTCTAGCTGAGTTATCACATTGGAGCACAGAGGAAATGACTTGCAAAAGTAATAAAGAAGATTTGTAATGAATGGCATTTATCGAACTTATAAAAATGATATCCCAAGCTATAAGTGATAATGGGAACTGCAGATGCTGGCGAATCCAAGATAATAAAGTGCGAAGCTGGATGAACACAGCAGGCCAAGCAGCGTCTCAGGAGCACAAAAGCTGACTTTTCGGGCCTAGACCCTTCATCAGAGAGGGGGATGGGGTGAGGGCTCTGGAATAAACAGGGAGAGAGGGGGAGGCGGACCGAAGATGGAGAGGAAAGAAGATAGGTGGAGAGTAGAGTATAGGTGGGGAGGTAGGGAGGGGATAGGTCAATCTAGGGAAGACGGACAGGTCAAGGAGGTGTGATGAGGTTAGTAGGTAGGAAGTGGAGGTGCGGCTTCGGGTGGCAGGAAGGAATGGCTGAGAGGAAGAACAGGTTAGGGAGGCAGAGATAGGCTGGGCTTCCCACCCCAACCCAACTTTCCACCCCAACCTGCAGTTCACCTGGGCCATCTCCAGCACATCCCTCACCTTGCTGAGCCTCTCAGTCTCCATCTCAGGCAACCAGCTTGTAACTGATGTCCATTTCAAGCCCACCGACTCCCACAGCTACCTAGAATACACCTCCTCCCACCCACCCTCCTGCAAAAGTTCCATCCCCTATTCCCAATTCCTCCGCTTCCGCCGCATCTGCTCCCACGATGAGGCATTCCACTCCCGCACATCCCAGATGTCCAAGTTCTTCAAGGACCGCGACTTTCCCCCCACAGTGGTCGAGAACGCCCTTGACCGCGTCTCCCACGTTTCCCGCAATACATCCCTCACACCCCACCCCCGCCACAACTGCCCAAAGAGGATCCCCCTTGTTCTCTCACACCACCCCACCAACCTCCGGATACAACGCATCATCCTCCGACACTTCCGCCATCTACAATCCGACCCCACCACCCAAGACATTTTTCCATCCCCACCCTTGTCTGCTTTCCGGAGAGACCACTCTCTCCATGACTCCCTTGTTAGCTCAACACTGCCCTCCAACCCCACCACACCCGCCACCTTCCCCTGCAACCGCAGGAAGTGCTACACTTGCCCCCACACCTCCTCCCTCACCCCTATCCCAGGCCCCAAGATGACTTCCCATATTAAGCAGAGGTTCACCTGCACATCTGCCAATGTGGTATACTGTATCCATTGTACCCGGTGTGGCTTCCTCTACATTGGGGAAACCAAGCGGAAGCTTGGGGACCGCTTTGCAGAACACCTCCGCTTGGTTCGCAACAAACAACTGCACCTCCCAGTCGCAAACCATTTCAACTCCCCCTCCCATTCTTTAGATGACATGTCCATCATGGGCCTCCTGCAGTGCCGCCCGAAGGTTGCAGGAACAGCAACTCATATTCCGTTTGGGAACCCTGCAGCCCAATGGTGTCAATGTGGACTTCACCAGCTTCAAAATCTCCCCTTCCCCCAATGCATCCCAAAACCAGCACAGCCTGTCTCTGCCTCCCTAACCCATTCTTCCTCTCACCCATCCCTTCCTCCCACCCCAAGCCGCACCTCCATTTCCTACCTACTAACCTCACCCCACCTCCTTGACCTGTCCGTCTTCCCGGGACTGACCTATCCCCTCCCTACCTCCCCACCTATACTCTACTCTCCACCTATCTTCTTTTCTCTCCATCTTCAGTCCGCCTCCCCCTCTCTCCCTATTTCTTCCAGTTCCCTCTCCCCATCCCCCTCTCTGATGAAGGGTCTAGGCCTGAAACATCAGCTTTTGTGCTCCTGAGATGCTGCTTGGCCTGCTGTGTTCATCCAGCTTCACACTTTATTATCCCAAGCTATAAAACGGTTCTAATGCATCAAATAGAATGTAATAAAAATAAGCCATAACGTTGAACAACCCATTTCTCCAGTAAAACTGATGCACCGTACAATGAATGCAGCACACTGAATTCATTAAAATATCAACCTTCCTTCGTATTAGCTAAACTCACATGACTTATTCCAGATTATTTCCAACAAATTTTCAACAAAAGCCATTTTAAGGTAATGATTTTAAAAATCTTGCATTGTAAAAACGGTATTTTCTTCCTGCATTTTCATACCGTGTTCCAAGTGAAAATTCTATGTGAGGAATTGCTGTTTCCCCTGCTTCTCCTGTTTCTGTGCTCCAGTAACTAATTACAATAGGTCATCTTTGTATTTCTGTTTCTTCATTTCCATTCCATAGTCAGCAAGGCACTGTCCTGAAGAATTGCATGTCAAGGGCCATGTTTGCTGTCTTTGTTGTTCATTCAGATAAAAGTTCATTTTACAGTTGTATGGGACTCTGGTTAGACCCTTTTTATAGCACTGTGTTCAGATCTAGGCAACACACCTCAAAAAGGTTATTTGACCATGGAGGGGAATGGAATTTCTCCAGAATGCTAGAGCCTAAAAGGATTTTATTATAAGAATAGATTGCAATGAATAGACTCATATTCTTTAGAAAATGGAAGATTGTGGGGAGATCTAATTAAGTAGCTTAAGACCATAAGAAATAAGAGCGGGAGTTGGCCATTCAGCCCCTCAAGTCTGCTCCACCATTCAGGGGATCATTCTTGATCCGACATTCCTCATATATACTTTCCTGCATTTTCCCTGTAACCCTTGTTATCCTTACTATCAAGGATCCACCTGTCTTAGTGCTTAATTGAAACAAGGACTGTGCCCCCACAACCGTCTATGGCAAGGAGTTTCAAAGACTCTCAACTGCCTGAGAGAAGAAATTCCTGATCATCTCTGGTAAATTGGCATCCCTTTATCCTGAAACGATGCCCTCTAGTCCTAGTCTGTCCCATGAAGGGAAATATCCTCTTCACCCCGTAAATCCAACAAGTCTCAGAGAGATCGCCTCTCGTTCTTCTAAACTCCAGTGAATAGACCCAACCTGTTTAGCCTTTGCTTGTAAGACAATCCTTCCACAATGGGGATTATCCTACTGAAACTAAGATGCTGAGTTATTTAAAATGGTCACAGAATTTGCTAGGATGGGACATAGTCTTAAAATTAGACTGACAGTTCAGAGGCGATATCAGAAGGCACATCTTTGCACAACGATTCTAGTTTAGAGGTGTAGTATTTGGTTATTTGAAACGCAGTTCTGGTGCTACAAATACTGGATAAGATTTCAAAATCGCAACTGAGGTATGTGTGCATAATTCTGGTGTGAAATGCCCTGGACAACATTTTGTTACGGGTACGAATGTGCAGTGACCAGCTGCTCTCAGTCCGTGTACGTAACATGTTAAGACATTCCCATATCTACCACTTTTTTTGTGGTTGTCTCAAAAAATTAAACTGGTTCTTATTTATCAAGTGCTCTGTCCATAATGAAAGACTCTAGTCACATACAAGGTTAGATTAATGGGCCTATAATTTCTTTTATTTTTATCCTTTCCCTCTTTTTTTAATGATACATTGATGCTGGCAATTGACTAATCCAAAAAGAAACAATGAAGTGCCTGAAATATTATCCAAAATCATCATGTCTTGTTACATATCTGCTAATTTGTTAAACTATGCTCCATTAACATTTCTTTCATAAACTAGTTTAACAAAGGCCTTTGATAAGGAGGTTTTGATATTCTTTTCATTTATTTTGTAGGCAAATGCTATTTGATCAGGACTTCTGCAACTTATTCACTTGCAGAACAAAACCACACCTTGTTCCAATGTTCTATTTTTATGTGGTTTGAGTTTGACAGAAAAGGGAGGCAAACATGGGAGAAAACTGAGAGGTATTTTGGGCATCTCACAGGGCACTTTTGTTGTATTGTATTTCCACTGACAAGATGGCAGGTTCACGCTGAGATAGTATACACCTGACTTTTTTTCAATAAAAATTACAGCACATAAGTTACCCACTGCCACTTTTCAGGCCAAACAGGGTGGAATTATCCCCTTTGTTTTTTTTTATTTTGACTGTTGAAAACACTGGAGATGAGGGAAATGCTGCCAAAGTATTATCACTTGATCCACTACATTTCCATGTACCAATCAAATTGGCCATAATCCACATGAATATTGGATCATTCATATTTCTCCTTCTCCATATAGTGCACAGATGAAAAGCAGAAGTAATTATGGATTCACCTATGTTCCTGCTGACCTCACTTTTAAACTTAATGCTTTTAAACACAAATCAAACCCTAACTAGTAATATCAAAGTATGTCAATAATGCAAATTTTGTTACGTCCCTTAAAATAGTATTGTCCCTCTCTACTGTTGTTGGTTATTGGTATTAACAATTCATTGCAAATCTTTAAAAATGTTTAACTTTCCCACATCTCATTACTCACACCTAATCCCTTTTACCATCTATCTGGCATTTCTATGCAAACCTCTCTTTCCTCCCTACACATAGTCCCTCTTTCATGCCACTTCTTTACAGAAAACCCACCAAAGTGCCCTTCAAGTACAGCAGAAGGCTGAGACCATGCTACAGGCTGGCCACTATGACTCAGATGCCATCAGAGAATGTGCTGAGAAAGTAGCACTTCACTGGCAACAGCTGATGCTGAAGATGGAGGACAGACTCAAACTGGTTAATGCATCCGTGGCTTTCTATAAGACATCTGAACAGGTATAAAATTCAAACGTGCATTTTATCTAGCCATTATATGTACATATTTAAAGTGCCAATGCTGAAATTCTGAAATACAACAGAAAAAAAAATGTTTTTCACTATTTGTTGATACATGCTGCTTTACAATTAGTTTCCATCTGAATGAGTCTTGTCCATTGTGTTCACAAATTTACTTAAGTCATATTTGACAGACAAGCTCCCTTTTATAAATTCCATGCATTATCGGTATCATTTCAGAGTATAATTGAGATAATTAGTCATTGACAACAAAATGAGGCAGAGATATTTGTGTCAGTTTTCAGTGTCAACTCCCCCAAACTCTTTGTAGTATTTTGTCACAAGTTGCAATCCATCCACCAGATCCTGATAAACATATGTCTTCTCCAGGACATCAGTAGTTCTGTTTTTCCACTAGAAGTAATGACATTAAGTATTTTTCATCAGTCTCTGCAGGAAAGCATTTCCTATTTTGAAAAAAAATAGCACCACTTCTGGTGCAGCTGTCCCCTGAGCATTCTGCTGAAGTATTAGTTTAGATTATGTGCTCTCAGATTGCGATCCTTAATCTTGTGGTTTAGAGGTGAGAGTGTCATTCCTGAGTCAAGACCATGTGGTGGTCCATGACTGTATAATTGCTCAATCTTGGAAGCTGTGTGTGTTGAACTGTCTGCCCTAATGATTGCTCCCTATTGTCAGGTATGCAGTGTCCTTGAGAGTCTGGAACAAGAATACAGGAGGGATGAAGACTGGTGTAGAGGTCAAGATAAACTGGGGCCAAATGCTGACACTGACCATGTGACACCACTAATAAGCAAGCATTTGGAGCAAAAAGAGGCCTTTCTTAAGGTATTTTACCTTTCTCAGTCTGCTTAAAAAATAATGGTCTGGATTTCCTGAGGGCCTGCTGTGCCAACATGAGTCCCAGATCAGAACCCTGTACCTCCCAGCTCCAGACCTGAGCCTCTAAACAAAGCAAAGTGCCTGCTGGGGGTTGCATCAAAGTACCATCCCACATTTGCTGACGCCAAGCCATTCCATTGGCAGGGAGTTCAGGTAGTGAGGACATACTGTCTCTTATTTGAATTTTTACTGCTATCAGTGAAGAATTCAAGTATTTCAAAAATAATCCCCTCCAGAAATGATTATGTTTCTCATGGTAACTTACGGAACCATTCCTGAAGCCTGATTGTATAACATGCCAGCTCCCGGCAGAATCTTAGTGCACCTGAAATTCTGCTGCTTGCTTTCTCTGCCTGTGGCATACCCTTTCTGGTATTCTCCGCTCCCAACAGTATTCAGCCTTTCAACATACTTTGGCTTCAAGAATTTCAAGCCCTTTTTAAAGCACTCTAGTGGCCACACTAGAAGTAATGTCCTGTAAATTCTGTTGAAACAAAGTAAAGCCCTCATCTGAAGTGGACTAAACAGTGCATGAAATACTTGATTATTCTTCCATTAATTCTATTAAAGGCATCACCACTGTATTCTCTTCAGGAGACTTTAAGATAAAGTAAATCCCTGTATTTCACCTTACAAATGTACCTCACTGTTAACACCTATTGCAAGGGTGGGACATTTCCAATTTCCTCTATTAATCAACCTGTAATCTCCCCAAATGAAATGGTCAGCTGCTGATAGTTCTGTTTTTTTTTTATCATTGCTTTAACTTACTTCGAAGCAAATATTACAAAAAAATGGACAATATAGACCACTGGTTCCAGTGGTCCATTCTGGGTTTTATGACCCACATGAATCTTATTCCACTGCTCATTGTCTACCCAATCACCATAGCCTGTTAATTCTTTCTCTGTTATTCACCTCAACTACTCCTTGTAGCCATGAGATTCATATTCTAATCACACTTAGTCTATCTACATAAAGAGGTTTTGTCCTGAATTCCCTATTGGATTCATTAGTGAGTTTTGTATATTTAAGTGCTCTAGCTCTGCTTTCCCACACAAGTGGACAATATTTTCACTGCACTTATCATTAAACATGAAAGGATTTAATAAGACAATTAATTATTTTAATTATATTGCTCATTAATAAAATGTGCTTCTCAGTTTGGATTCTGATTCCCCTTATGGCTAAATAATGTGGTGGTTCAAAAGGACATTATAAGTTCATTGATTTGGGATGTTGACGCACTGATGGCTGATGATGTTTCCTCCTATCAGTATATCCTTGGAAAATTACCCCTTTAATGTTCAGAACCCTGCAATGCAACATCGCATTTAATTAAATTCAGCAGTTATTGTCTTTAAATGTTTCCAGTTGAATTAGTCAAAAATAAACAACTACTGATTATTTAATTATTACCTTAATTTCATTTCCATTTTATTGATATACAAAAACCTTGTACGAAACTTTAGTAAACATTTTACCTCCTCTATCTCCTCTGATGCTTTCTAATCAAAATCTTTTCTTGCATTTTTATGTTTGATGTTGCCTTTCTATTTATCATTTTATTTTTACTGACGATTATCTCTCTCTTCTATCTTGCATATCATCCTTCTTGTATCTTCCTGTAGGTATCTCTCAATTCCTTGTCACTGTATTTGTTTCTCACATTCTTTAAAGTAGATTTTTACAATTTGATAAATTGAAAATTACTCATAGTGAGTCTGCACATGTGTAAAGCTTACACTTATAGTTTTGAATCCTATTTATTTGGCTCACTCCACGTGTTTTTATTCCGCTCTATTTCTCTTTAACTCTTAGTGAAATAATCAATAGAGGTCACTCACATTGTTGGGGTCTGGAAAGGAGTGAATGGAAACCTAAATAACAAAGGCACAAACTCATATTTAAAAATGAAGCAAGTTCAGAGAATTGGATTCAAGTTCTGGTTAGAATAGGCTTATCATCAATTTTATTATAAAATAGATTTGAAAAGATGTTTACATTTTCATTTTTTAAAGCTACTGAAAAACATTGCTATTGTCCATATGTCTGGCTACTGCCAAACTTTTGAATACAAGCACTATCTGTTTGTTGATAGATTGGCTACCATTAAGGGGAGATGTAATTTCAGTAGGGCCTGAGCTGTATCAATTCTTTCGAGTATTTCACTTTCAGCAGGCCTTGATGGAACTGAGTGGGCAGACTGGAAGAATGTGGAAGGCAAGACAGAAGGCAAGGATCAGGATCTAACCTGAGCCAGGAGTGATAGCAGATGTCTGAAGATTGGCAGACCAGCAACAAGCTGTGAGAGCAAGTGATAGACATAACCTAGAGAGAGGGCAGATGGAAAGAGGTTTTTTGTTCAATCAGGAATTGGGTGGTGGGGCTTTTGAAAACTTTGAATTGAGCTTTTTCAACCTATCATCACAATGCAGACTTTTGCTTCACTTTTTACCTTAACTTAATTCTTAGCCTAGTAAACAGGAACAGTTAAATACTAGCTACCACTTTAAGAAAGATATTGACAGTAATAACTCATGGTGCACCAAACTGACTCCACTTGAAATCTTCATTCCCTTAGGGTATTTGTTACATTAAAGGGGTGGGGCATAAGTACTAACTGTTGTTGTTTCACCCAAAGCGATTGTAATTTTGCTGGGCATCTGTCACATTACTGCTAGTCGACTGTGAAAAACTTGAATCACTTCTCAGGTTTAGACCTTGGATACCTTGAATTGCTGCCCAGTGCTCATTGGCCACTAGTGGGCAGCTCATCAGACTGAGGAGTGGAATATCCTGGGACTCCCTGGCTGAACCAACTTAAAAATTGACACTAAAATGGTGTAGTGTGGAGGGAGTGGATTGGAGAATGAAAGGGGAAGATGGGATGAGGCTTGCTCACTTACCAGCAGCAGGTTGCAATATATTTCTAGGTTCAAGATGTGTTTTTCCTCAAAATTGCAACCTGAAACAGTTGCAGAGTGTTTTTTTTAATGGTCCCTTATTAGGCTACTCACTGCCTGGTCCAAATGGGCAGAGCATCTGTGACACAAGTTCCAGCCATTTTCACTTGAAAATTACTGAAGGTTTCTTACAGCTGGCTTAGACCATGACTGCTAATTGGAAGTAGAGCTGGATGAACACAACAGGCCAAGCAGCATTTTAGGAGCACAAAAGCTATGTTTTGGGCCTAGAGCCTTCTTCAGAAAAGGGGGATGGGGAGATAGTTCTGAACTAAATAGGGAGAGGGGGGGAGGTGGACCAAAGATGGGTAGAAGAGAAGATAGGTGGAGAGGAGAGTGTAGGTGGGGAGGTAGGGAGGGGATGGATCAGTCCGGGGAAGACGGACAGGTCAAGGGGGTGGGATGAGGTTAGTAGGTAGGAAAGGGAGGTGCACCTTGGGGTGGGAGGAGGGGATAGGTGAGAGGAAGGACAGGTTAGGCAGGCGGGGACGAGCTGGTCTCGGTTTGGGATGCAATGGGGGAAGGGGAGATTTTGAAGCTTGTGAAATCCTCATTGATACTATTGGGCTGCAGGGTTCCCAAGCGGAATATGAGTTGCTGTTCCTGCACCCTTTGGGTGGCATCATTGTGGCACTGCAGGAGGCACAGGATGATCATGTCATTTAAGGAATGGGAGGGGGAGTTAAAATATTTCGCGACTGGGAGGTGCAGTTGTTTATTGTGAACCGAGCGTGGGTGTTCTGCAAAGCGATCCCCAAGCCTCTGCTTGGTTTCCCCAATGTAGAGGAAGCCACAATGGGTACAGCGGATACAGTATACCATATTGGCGGATGTGCAGGTGAACATCAGTTTGATGTGGAAAGTCATCTTGGGGCCTGGGATGGGGGTGAGGGAGGAGGTGTGGGGACAAGTGTAGCATTTCCTGCGGTTGCAGGGGAAGGTGCCGGGTGTGGTGGGGTTGGAGGGGAGTGTGGAGCGAACAAGGGAGTCACGGAGAGAGTGGTCTCCCTGGAAGGCAGACAAGGGTGGGGATGGAAAAATGTCTTTAGTGGTGTGGTCAGATTGTAGATGGCGGACGTGTCGGAGGATGATGCGTTGTATCCGGAAGTTATGGGGTGGTATGTGAAGATGAGTGGGATTCTCTTTTGGTGGTTATTGCGAGGGCGGGCTGTGAGGGATGAGTTGCGGGAGACACGGTCATGGGCATTTTCGACCACTGCGAGGGGGGGAGTTGCAGTCCTTGAAGAACGAGGACATCTGGGATGGAATGCCTCATCCTGGGAGCAGATGCGGTGGAGGCGAAGGAATTGGGAATAGGGGATGGAATTTTTGCCGGAAGGTGGGTGAGTGGAGGTGTATTTTAGGTAGCTGTGGGAGTCGGTGGGCTTGAATTGGACATTGGTTTGTAGGTGGTTGCCTGAGATGGAGACAGAGAGGTCCAGGAAGGTGAGGGATGTGTTGGAGATGGCCCAGGTGAACTTGAGTTTGGGGTGGAAGGTGTTGGTGAAGTAGATGAACTGTTCGAGCTCCTCTTGGGAGCATGAGGTGGCACCCACACCTCCTCCCTCACCCCCATCCCAGGCCCCAAGATGACTTTCCACATCAAGCAGATATTCACTTGCACAGCCGCCAATGTGGCATACTTCATCCGCTGTACCCGTTGTGGCTTCCTCTACATTGGGGAAACCAAGCAGAGGCTTGGGGACCGCTTTGCAGAACACCTACGCTCGGTTCGCAATAAACAACTGCACCTTCCAGCCTTGAATCATTTTAACTCCCCCTCCCATTCCTTAGACAACATGTCCATCCTGGGCCTCCTGCAGTGCTATAATGATGCCATCCACAGGTTGCAGGAACAGCAACTCATATTCCGCTTGGGGAACCCTGCAGCCCAATGGTATCAATGTGGATTTCACAAGCTTCAAAATCTCCCCTCTCCCCATGGCATCCCAAAACCAGCCCGGCTCAACCCCGACTCCCTAACCTGTTCTTCCTCTCAAATATGCCCTCCTCCCACCTCATGCCGCACCTCCATTTCCTACCTCCTAACCTCATCCCACCCCCATCACCCGTCCGTCCTCCCCTCCATACCTCTCCACCTACACTCTCCTCTCCACCTATCTTCTCCTCTATCCATCTTCGGTCCGCCTCCCCGCTCTCCCTATTTAGTTCAGAGCCCTCTCCCCATCCCCCTTTTCTGATGAAGGGTCTAGGCCCGAAAAATCAGCTTTTGTGCTCCTAAGATGCTGCTTGGCCAGCTGTGTTCGTCCAGTTCCACACTTTGTTACCTCGGATTCTCCAGCATCTGCAGTCCCCATTATCTCTGCTATTTGGAAGTCGTCTGCTGCCTGTTTCTGATTGCAGTGGTGGACACCCATTTAAGGGCTGCCCTGAGCATGGCATCAGATGGGCCTTCAGAATGTGAAGGGCAACTGCCATTTCCTTGCTTTGTAAATTTCTCCTCCTGTGCTATGCATGGAAAACACAGGTTGAACAGTAATTGGTGTTATCAGTTTAAGGGGAACTTAACTTCTGACGAACTGTCAGAAATAACCTGCTTATTGTATGTGTTTATAGGCCTGCACTCTGGCCCGCAGGAATGCTGAGGTATTTTTGAAGTACATTCATAGGAACAATGTGAGTATGCCTGGTGTGGCTGCTCATACAAGAGGCCCTGAGCAGCAAGTGAAAGGTGGGTCTGGCTCTGGAAACGATGAGTGGTTCAGATATCATCCACTGTTGCTTCTCAGAAAATTAACGATATTCATTTTTGTTTAGCAGCTTGTTAGTCAAGGGAATATTTTGTCACTTTAGACTGCTGTCCAATAGTTAGATTCCATTCTGTTTTCTTGTTCTGGTTGTTGATTTCATCCTCTTCGAACTTTGTTTTATTGCATGTAATCCTAACAAAATTATATTTCTGTTGTTTAAAACTCCCTGATTGAAGTTGTCCTCCAGGAGGGTATATTTAAATGAATTTTTATTGGTTTATCCTATAGCACTTTACTGCTGCATAACTATTTTTTGAGCTCTAATCCAAGCTTATATTTGTCTTCTACATTTGAGCTTCGTGATGTTGATAATTCATGTTTGACGGCAGTGTAATTAAATCTTATTTTGTCGTTCTAAGTCAATGAAAGCATTTAGTGGGAATTAATATTGGTAAAATAGCTTCAAATGCTGTCAGAATTCAAGGCAGTGATGGTGTTGTTTTGATTTGCAGCTATTCTGAGTGAGCTACTTCAGAGAGAGAACAGAGTTCTTCATTTCTGGACAATGAAAAAGAGAAGACTGGACCAATGTCAGCAGTATGTGGTGTTTGAAAGAAGTGCTAAACAGGTATGTGTTACCTACACAATCCTTTATTGACTGTTAACTTGAAGCCCTGGTAAGGTTTTTGCATTCTTTGAAGTTAATACCAATACTGTTTTAAAAACAAAACAAAGTTATGAGAAATACAGGATCTATCAAAGGAGCTCCTATTAATTATACTACCCAAGGGTTATAGATGGAAATCATGGTGGAGAATAAAAAGTTTTAATACGTGTTCTCTCCGTGTGCAATGGGAATAAAGCAGTAGAAACAGCGCAGTAAGCGTTCATACTTTGTTTTCATTTCTTTCTCCAAAGATTTAATTACCACTTCTGGGGAGGAGGCAAAGACTTGCTGTTATAAATCAGAGTTTAATACAATACTTCACATAGAAGGTTGTGTCCTATGTGAGTTCTTTTTTTCCTGTGAAGTTCTGGCTTTATCTTATGATGTAATGAATAATGGGAGGAGGACTGAAATAAACTGATGCTACTGAATTTGAGGAAAAAGCTTTTGCCGTTTTAGGTGGGAACATTTACCTTACTGTTAATCCCTGTGCACCCAACAGGCTTTGGACTGGATCCAAGAAACAGGCGAATATTACCTCTCCACCCATACCTCTGCTGGGGAAACTACTGAAGAAACTCAGGATCTTATGAAGGAATATGGTGAATTCAGGATTTCTGCCCAGGTAAGATGAAATAGTTTCCCTTGAAGTAATAAGTAATTTACCAATGTCTTTGATCAAGGTATTCTAGAGTGGCTTTAAATCTGTGTTTGAGTGGGAACTGATAAATCTTTTGCCCAGTGCCATGAATGTTTCTTTTCAGAGGGAGACAAGATATTTGGGTGTTTTAAATGTAACTTTTCTCACTGATATGAACAGTTTAAAACTCTGATTTTTTAAAAATAAAGGCTATTTCTAAAATGAAAAGGAAACAGATATCTGCAGTTACCTGTGGCATATACAGATACACTAGAATACTATCTCTAATATGTTATCAAATTCAGTCGACACAGAAAGTCCAGGCATGCCACAGGGATGATTTTAGAATGTGTTTAACACCAGAAAATAAGGATCTACTTTAATAAAATTACAACTTACACAAATTCAAGAGATCTTTTTACAAGTAAAATCTTATAGATCAAAAGCTGTTTTGGAATATCAACATGTTGTGCATGCAGAAATTCCACATCCATAATCTGTTTTCATTCTATTTTCAGTCTGCGTACAAAAGTACTTCTGTTATAAACTGTTTAACTTGTTGATTATCCTTTCTGTTACCGTTGTGATAAAGATTAAGTAATAGGTTGTGACATAAGTATATGGTATAAATTATGCTGTGTATGAACTATATTCTCTTCAGATTTCTGTGGTTGTTAATTTGAGTGTTTGGTTTTACATTCTGTATCTCCATATTTTTGTATATTGTGTTATGGTGTAATTGTCTAAAGTTCTGTGAAATTTTCTATGTGTAAACAGTACATAACATAAAGCTTATCCTGCTATCACATTTAAAGGTAATTCTTCATTTCTAGTTTTGAATGAATCAAAAATATATTTTCTGGTATCCCTTTAATTTGCACTTCAACCTCAGAAGGGTAAACAAGTTGAACAAACCCAAAAATAAATTTCTGTTTTTGCGTTATCCAAATTCCACTGATGAAGCCTCTAATTACCATTAGAATCAAAATTATTAGTTGAGTATTTTCTCGGGCAATGCTTGCTTTTTGGAGTGGGCATGATGGGACAAAAGAGTCAGTCTTTTTACTCCTTTGTAGCTGTTTCTTAGTGACATAATATGTTTATCGATTGGTTTTGTATAACGGCAGTGGTAGTTTAATCCATTTTTAAATTTTGTTGCCAGATGGGGGCTGCAGCATGTTCAGTTAGTTACAGATCTAGCATTCATGTGCTTTGAGTTGAATTTTTGCAGTAATAGTAATAAAGGATCTGGAGCAATGGCATTAAGCTGCAGATAATCTAAATGAATGGACTTATGCTTCACAGCATACTAATAGTTGCAGTGATTTTTCATTATTTCCACAAAATCTCCTACCTCTTCTGAATGAGATGTATGGGTGTGGGTCTTTGTGTACTGGGTAGAGAGAGGAGACCGAAACAGACACTTATTTACTCTCGTTATTATAGGCAGTAGTCATTGAGTACCTGACTTTATTTTACCTCTCCTCTTTACCATGTCTCTCAGAGATCTACTAAATCTTCAATAAAACTTTGGTCACCTTGATGGGTTTATCTTGGTGCCTCTTCTGAATGACTTCCATCTCACCCTTGATCAAAGTGAGGTCTGATCAACAAGCACCAACCACACCTAAGCTGCTGCTCTTCACCTCACTAACCATTCATCGCGCTGTATGGTTGCCTGTCTTATGCAATCATGTGTCAGGACAAGTGAAGAGCTTGCCACTGCAGAGACCACTGCTGTTCACCATGTTGGCATCATATTTAAAGCCCAGTGGCACACCGCTTCAAACACTTCCAGCCCTTCACCCTGTGGACATACACCATTATCTCCAAAGAAATGACTCAGATAGGCAGGTTAGCCGCTTTGTTTGCTGGCAGGGATCCGGAGGTACTGGTCGAAGTGATGGTGGAGAGGAGGAGAGAGCTGTATCCAGAGGTCTTGCCTAGAGTGAGATAGTGGCCTGGCTTTAGTGCAGCATCCTGGGTGAAACGTAACGGCCAGCAGCCTGGTCTCTGCTTCAAACAATTTAGACAACTCAGACCAGAAAATTTTGAGGAATTTGCCCGGGTGTCGCGCAATGCCAAAGTGGTCAAATCAATATAACACAAGCCTGTATCAATGAGAAACAATCACAACTTCATTAGGGTCAAATTTACGATAATCTTTAATACCGAACTTTAATATTATTTGGACCCTTAAGCTTACAATACTTCCTCAATCTCTTGTAGATTTATGCAGTTGCACTCTCTCTGGCTCAGTTTCTGAGTCTGTGAAGCTGCTTTCTTCTCTTTCTGTGGATGGCCAGCTGGTCTCTGCCTCTTGCCATGCTGGCCTCCTCAGAAGCCCTGAGATGATTTCAAGAGTGGTTCCAAGAGACAGGTCTGCAGGTGAACCCTGTTTTTATACCTTTTAGATAGTTTCCATAGTTCTGGCCAATCAGGGAGATACACTCAACAGTTTGAAACAGAGTCAATCATTTGGATGACATGCTATTGTGAGTTCCTTTGCGTATCAGGACCTGGTGCCTTCTCTGTCTGAGCCCTCCTGTGTTTGGTGGGTACGTTACCGGGGATATGTCTGTCCAGAATAACTGTTGCCTTTTACATTGTGCTAATGTCATTGGCACCAGTCTGCTGTGTTTGTACTGTGTCTGGTATGTGGGTTTTGTGCCTTCAGTGTTTTGCTTGGCCAATGTACCCAGCACCCCTTGCGGTTTGGCCAAGTTAGCAATCTGTCCCTGTTTTAGCAGCCAAGAGGCCTCTACTGAGCGCAGGCAGTAATTTAGTAATCTTCAGTACTCCACAAGGATAACTGTCATCATCTTCTGTCTGCTATCTCACATTCTCAGGACCACTACACTCCTTCTACTAATGCTCACCGACTACAGCTCTCAGTATTGCATCACATCCATTCAAAGATCTTAACCATCCCATCCTTTAAAACTACCCACCCTTCCTGTCCTCTGCACATCCTACCTACTCACTGGGAGCGCCTTATCATCTCTCCTGCTCATACATCACTAATAACTTCTCTTTCAACCACTTAGATTATATTCAATTGCTGCCTTTGTCTTTTGAATAAAAATGGCTGACCACTGGGCTGAGTAGGCCAGGACCAGCAACAGGAGGAGGTTATGGGTGGTAAGGTTCCTTGTGCAATATAAAGAAAAGGTGTTGGATTGTAGAGCACAACCATGCTCTTTGTAAATGGGGAGATCTCCATGTGCAACTGACCCGATACCCTTCATTGCATTGAATTGCTGTCCCATTACCACTAATACTAATTTGTGCTTAACCTGCATCAGCTTTTATCTCTATTAGACAACTAAAGGCACCCAGCAAATCTCAACTAACAAGTCACCACCAGCTCTGCCTCCACCTCTGAGAATGAAACCAGTGAAGCCTTGGGGATATACTCGCAAGACTTCCACCTACTTCCTCTGCCAGTTCAGACCCTTTCACCTCTGATGCATTCTCTATCTAAAGTAAATTTAGGACGCATTCTGGTGAGCACATCACTGCCACGACTCTGCTGCTGGCTAAGGAAGAAACACTCCAGGCCCCTGGCAACCCTCAGAGTTCCAGAGTCCAGGCACCAGGCAGATGACAATCCCACGATTTTAGCCATTGGCGACTGGGCAAAATGCACAGAGTGTCAGAGAAACAATAGGCTAGTTTGCCAGAAGCGCTCGATACACCGAATTGAAAGCAAATTGGTGACAAGCCGTTCTAAAAACAACGTGGCTATATGCTGTAGCACCTAGAACCCAGGGGAGCTAATAATGGCCAAGAATCCCACTGCTCAGCCTGCCTGACTATCATTACCATGGATGAAAGATTTGAATTGCTGAGATCTGGAGAAAATGGCAGTATTAGTATCATGGGTGCATTTTGTGGGTTGACGATTTAAGATGTCATCCAAGTCATGATGGGTCACTGATGTAAAAATTAAGGGCAGCTGTAGCTCTGGGGCTGGCTTACCACCCAGTCCGACTGAGCACAAGTCCTTCTCTGACAGATAACACAGTGTAGTGCTGATGGTCCAGAGCATCCTTAATATTAGCCTTGTACTGTTTTGGGAGAGCTGTCAAAAATGACAGTGGGGTAAAATAATAGACAATAGACAACAGGTGCTGGAGTAGGCCATTCGGTCCTTCGAGCCAGCACCGCCATTCATTATGATCATGGCCGATCATCCACAATCAGTATCCTGTTCTTGCCTTATCCCCATAACCCTTGATTCCACTATCTTTAAGAGCTCTATCCATCTCTTTCTTGAAAGTATCCAGAGACTTGGCCTCCACTGCCTTCTGGGACAGAGCATTCCATATATCCACCACTCTCTGGGTGAAGACGTTTTTCCTCAACTCTGTTCTAAAAGGCCTACCCCTTATTTTTAAACTGTGTCCTCTGGTTCTGGACTCACCCATCAGCAGAAACATGCTTCCTGCCTCCAGAGTGTCCAATCCCTTAATAATCTTACACATCTCAATCAGATCCCCTCTCATCCTTCGAAACTCAAGTGTATACAAGCCCAGTCGCTCCAATCTTTCAACATATGATAATCCCGCCATTCTGGGAATTGACCTCATGAACCTACGCTGCACTCCCTCAATAGCAAGAATGTCCTTCCTCAAATTTGGAGACCAAAACTGCACACAATACTCCAGGTGTGGTCTCACCAGGTCCCTGTACAGCTGCAGAAGGACCTCTTTGCTCCTATACTCAATTCCTCAAAATGTCAGGAAGGAAGTTGTATTTCTTTAATGGTACTCCTAAGCCCTCACATCAAGCACAACGAAACCAAGTGTTGTGTGTCATGTGGCAGAGGGGCTTGATAATTAGAAGAAAGTAACCTTGTGCAAATGTGGGTTGCACAACAAAAGCTGTCATACTTTATTGGCGCTGTTGAAATCTGGCAGTAAGCAGACTAAACAGCTCCCTTTCTCTCCCACACCACCCTCTGTCTCCCACAGAGACACTTTTGAACATTTACAGAGCACGTGCAGTATGTGAATGCAGAAATCCAGAAGCATTGTTTTGCAGTGATCGTTATGGAATGTGTTTCAGGAATGCCAAATCCAAGTAATGCTTTAAATGACTTTGTTTGATCATATTTATTTAGGTGACATGAGAAAGAAGCAATTAATGTGCACCATGTAGAGTTCCTGATTGTATGAGGTCACAATTTGTCATGTTCATTCTTAGACAATGCAATGGTCGCCAAGGAGATGCAATTTGATGCCAAATGAGTAGTCTTACTGAATCAGTGGATGCATGATTCAGATAATTGCCCCTAGCTGGACCTCAAATTCAAAGAATTTTACTCACCCACAAAGAACAAAGCAATAACTTACTCCAACCACTTCCCACATGGTGGCCGCCATTTTGGCTTGTTATTGAGCAGTTAACTTTGGATCAAACATGGCAAAGTTTCCACTTTGAACCCTTAAGAGTGATTTGTAGACTTCTGCTACAATGCAGGATAATCCCCCATCCTTCACGCTCCCTTTTGTGTTATTGTCCTAGTGCCTCTGATAACCTTCCAGCCTCCCTCTGTTTCTGTCCAGCCTCTTAATAAAACCATTAATGTTTCCAATTCACCCAGAGCACATGGCTTTTTGGATTTCAGTGCTCTTGTAACTCCCTATGAATTATCTTCATGTGAAGACAAGAATGCTCACGATTTGTGAGCCTGTTTCCCCTGCCCCCCACCCCCGCCCCCATACACATATATATACAGGAGCTATCGTCTGTTCCCACACTCTGAGATCCCATCTTTATATCTTGAACTAAGATAATAAAATGTGAGGCTGGATGAACACAGCAGGCCAAGCAGCATCTCAGGAGCACAAAAGCTGACGTTTCGGGCCTGGACCCTTCATCAGAGAGCTCTCTGATGAAGGGTCCAGGCCCGAAACGTCAGCTTTTGTGCTCCTGAGATGCTGCTTGGCCTGCTGTGTTCATCCAGCCTCACATTTTATTATCTTGGAATCTCCAGCATCTGCAGTTCCCATTATCTCTCTTTATATCTTGAACTGCCCCTTTTCACTGTATGCACTCCCTCAGCAATCCAGTCTAATGCGCAGTCAATTCAGCCAGACTTGAATTACCTACTTTCCGCAGCACTTCATGGACTGCCCCAATAATCCCTTGACAAATAATGCCCAAACTCCTATGCCTGAACATGGCCCACCCCCATTGGAATGATTTGTGAGGACAGCCCTGACTGAGAACAGCCTAGCCCTTTATTGATATCTCCACAGCACCCAACCTGTGATGCCTGGGCTGGTTGCATTTGACAGTGTCGCCTGGACAGCAAAGACACTGATCCCCAGACTCTGGTAGACTGACTGACGGTGGTTAACCCCTGAACTGGAATCCAGTGTGCCCCTTGACTTACTGTGATATACTGTTGACGTAACTGATCATTGTCCCCCTTTTATCCCACTCAGGACTTCTGCCTTTCGACTTTAGACATGGGCTGATGGCCCTGCCTCTCCCTGAGTGCAACCGCAGAGGCTGGCTACCTGCAGTTTAGTACTAAGCAGTCCTCTTACCCCACCAGCACTCTGACTACACTCCCCTCACCCAACTTAACCTGACCTCACAACCGAGCACCCTATCCTGCTGGCACCCTACTCACCCTGCCTTCTGATTCACTTCTCCCCTTACTTCAATCACAGTCTTCACCTAACTGCTGAAAAGTCCTAAATTTTCTCCATATGTTACCTAATGGAGACTTACTGGAATACAGCAGCTACCGTTATAAAACGGGATATCATGGCTTGAAGTCCCCAGGCAATTCTGCACTGTGATGAAGGACTCAGAAAACAGATATGCACTGCATTTCTGAAGAATCCCACTTTGGAGATCCGAGCCAGAAAAGTGGAACTCAATGATGATTATCACTACTCAGAAGTTTGAGGATGTTGTGTCTTTGTGTATGGATAAATGTTAGTGCAGACAGATAAATCTATGTTGTATATGTAAAATGGCAGGAGTTTTAATTTTTTACTGGCATGGCACCCAATGATGACCGAGTGAATGTAACATTATAGGACTATTCAGCACAGTGACTCAGTAGTTAGCACTGCTGCCTCACAGTACTTGGGATTCCAGTTTGATTCCACTTTTGAGCGACTGTCAGTGTGGAGTTTGCACATTCTCCCCATCAATATGTGGTTTTCCTCCCACAATTCAAAAATGTGCAGGTTAGCTGGATCGGCCATGCTAAATTGCCCATAGTGTCCAGGGATGTGCAGGTTGTATGGATTAGCCATGGGAAATGCAGGGTTATAGCGATAGGGTAGTAGGGTGGGTCTGTATGGGATGCTGTTCAGAGGATCACAGTGGACTTGATGGGCTGAATAACCTGCTTCCTTCCACACTGTAGGGCTTCTGTGATTTGAGCTCTGCCAATTGCCCCAGCAGTATTTACCATTCACCACAGGGTGGCAATGTTGTGGTGTACAGCGAATCATAAATGTATTGCTGAGGACACGTTACAGTCCATTATATTCCTCTCACAGAGAACAGAAATGTGCAATTCCTTTTTAACTCACTCTTGTATTTGCTGAGTAGTATAGCTGCAACCTGTGGGCCTTGTCAAGCTTGTTAGGCTCTTCTAAGTGACAGTATTGTCAATGTTACAACTCTTTTGAATAGTCAGTTTGGCTGTTGATCTGGGCTGGCTAACCCTGTTAACTATTTAACTGATCTCACTTTGTCAGTCCTCAGCTCTTCCAGCTGCTTCACTTAAGTTTGGACGTTCCTGTTTGCCTGCCTCACTGGACTTATAGTCCTGTGGCCCATGCCATGGCTCACTGAAGCAGCTGATAGGAATTCAAAAATTCAGTAGTAACCATTTGGAAAACGAGGTGTAGAGCTGGATGAACACAGCAGGCCAAGCAGCATCAGAGGAACAGGAAGGCTGATGCTTCGGGCCTAAGGGTCGAGGCCTGAAATGTCAGCTTTCCTGCTCCTCTGATGCTGCTTGGCCTGCTGTGTTCATCCAGCTCTACACCTTGTTATCTCAGATTCTCCAGCTTCAGCAGATCCTACTATCTCTCAACCATTTGGAAAAGTTGGTTTTCTCCAGCCTCTTGGTAGCATTGAATTTGTTTTCCCTTCCTCTCTGCCTTACTTTATTTTCTACTTTGTCCTGGTCAACTCCACGTCTGCTATTTATAATTTCCTTAGCCAGAAGCCTGCGAATACTGGATAAAGACTGAGATTGATCATTTTTGTTTGGCAGCAGTACTAATGGTGCAGAACAAAGATGACTAGAGACTTTGATATGTGTACCAATCATGTTCTAATTCATGGACACACAGCCCCTCTGCTTTTGAGAACATTGTCGATATTACCAAATCAATGGAGACCCTATAACCATAAAATTTAGCTGTACAACTCAGTAAATGTATTTCATATTATTTTAGTCTTATTTAATGTTAAACTTCTTACTGGTGCTAAGCAATGAATCTAATAAGGCATGGAAGTATTTTGGTGAGTATTCGTGAGTGTGTCATAGTCAACATCTGTTCAGCTTTGGTACCTTGTTCACATTTGAATTTTCTGAAAATCCAGCTTTGTGTAAGTGGCTTGTACTAGGTGGTTTGAACATCTCCTGTGCTGTAGAAGAAGCAGTGCTGCATTTCTCAGAACATTTAGACCTGGAACTTGTAACCTCTCCACAAGAACAGGATCTCAGATGAAGATTATTCCAAGACTTCAGCACAGAAGGAGGACATTTGGTTCATCATGTTTTCCCTGGACCTTGCAGGGAGCAATCTCGTTCCTAGCAGCAATCAGTTCATACCCCACAATCCTGAAATCCTTTGGCACAGGCTATTGATCTTTTTACCTTTTGAAAGCTGTTATAATCTGTTTCCACACTGAACCAATATTTGGTGCAGATTCCCATACCTCTGTTTATAGAAACATATTCAAACAGCCACACTGCTCCAATCCACCAGAAATATTCCTCAGATTCCTCTAACATATCAGCAGATTTGGAACAACTCCTTCTTTCCTCCCTCTTTGTATCTTTACATAAATGATAGATGGCTTTCTCAAGAACTGATTTTGTGGGCTGTTCTTGACCCTTCTCCCTACATATTATTGTTTGTTTATAGCAGCACCAATCACAAGAATATCCTACACAGAATTAACCAAGAATTTTTCTGCCTGCTCATAGCTCCCAGCCACATTTTTATTTATGAACGTTTCTGCATCTTGCTTTTTCCAGATTCTGTTCTTGAGAGGGATTGATTCTGTATGTTTTTCTAAACTGCTGCTATTTGGTCTTTAAGGTTTCCTGCTGTCTCTTCCCTCGAAGTGGGTGCCTAAATAGTGCCCATCCCTGTTACATCTCAGGCTGAAAGAACAACAATCAAAGTTAGAGATTTAACTGTAAATGTCACATCAGTGAATTTGCCATGCTGGCTGCTTTGCAAACATGGGCTATCTTCCACCCACAGTCAAGAGACCCATACTTATTACAGATTGTACTTTATAGTATTGTCTCAGAATATCATGATGTATCTTCTGCTGAAGTCCAGGCACAATCAGCTATCATCATGACGGTATTTTGATGGGCTACAAGCTCTGAGTTTGTTGCTTTGCAGTTTTAATAACCAGAGAGTTCTCTCTATCGAAACTTCCATACCTAAGCATGTGATAATGCAAACAGAATTCTTTTGTTCAGTTGAAGATGTGAGAGGTGTCTTGCATATCAAGAATGATAGTAAATCAAATATTACCCAGTCGTAACTAATGTTGGATAACAAAGTGTGAAGCTGGATGAACACAGCAGGCCAAGCAGCATCTCAGGAGCACAAAAGCTGACGTTTCGGGCCTAGACCCTTCATCAGAGAGGGGGATGGGGAGAGGGTTCTGAAATAAATAGGGAGAGAGGGGGAGGCAGACCGAAGATAGATAGACGAGAAGGTAGTTTCAGAGGAGAGTATGGGTGGGGAGGTGGGGAAGGGATAGGCCAGTCCTGGGAGGACAGGCTGGTCAAGGGGGCGGGATGAAGTTAGTAGGTAGAAAATGGAGGTGCAGCTTGAGGTGGGAGGAGGGGATAGGTGAGAGGAAGAACAGGTTAGGGAGGCAGGGACGAGCTGGGCTGGTTTTGGGATGCAGTCGGGGGAAGGGGAGATTTTGAAGCTTGTGATATCCACATTGATACCATTGGGCTGCAGGGTTCCCAAGCGGAATATGAGTTGCTGTTCCTGCAACCTACGGGTGGCAACATTACGGCACCGCAAGGATCAGGATGGACATGTCGTCTAAGGAATGGGAGGGGGAGTTGAAATCGTTCGCGACTGGGAGGTGCAGTTGTTTGTTGCGAACCGAGCGGAGGTGTTCTGCAAAGCGGTCCCCAAGCCTCCGCTCGGTTTCCCCAATGTAGAGGAAGCCACACTGGGTACAATGGATACAGTATACCACATTGGCAGATGTGCAGGTGAACCTCTGCTTGATCTGGAAAGTCATCTTGGGGCCTGGGATGGGGGTGACAGAGGAGGTGTGGGGGCAAGTGTAGCACTTCCTGCGGTTGCAGGGGAAAGTGCCAGGTGTGGTGGGGTTGGAGGGGAGTGTGGAGCGGACAGGAAGTTGCGGAGAGAGTGGTCTCTCCGGAAGGCAGACAAGGGTGGGGTGGGAAAAATGCCTTTAGTGGTGGGGTCGGATTGTAGATGGCGGAAGTGTCGGAAGATGATGCGTTGTATACGGAGGTTGGTGGGGTGGTATGTGAGGACTAGGGGGATTCTCTTTGGGCGGTTATTGCGAGGGCAGGGTGTGAACGATGAGGTGCGGGAAAGATTTCTCCAGCTTCAAAATCTCCCGTCCCCCAACTGCACCCCAAAACCAGCCCAGCTTGTCCCTGCCTGCCTAACCTGTTCTTCCTCACCCATCCCCTCCTCCCACCTCAAGCCTCACCTCCATTTCCTACCTACTAACCTCATCCCACCCCCTTGACCTGTCCGTCCTCCCCGGACTGACCTATCCCCTCCCTACCTCCCCACCCATACTCTGCTCAGCACCTATCTAGTCTTCTATCTATCTTCAGTCCGCCTGCCCCTCTCTCCCTACTTATTTCAGAATCCTCCCCCCATTCCCCTTTTCTGATGAAGGGTCTAGGCCTGAAACGACAGCTTTTGTGCTCCTGAGATGCTGCTTGGCCTGCTGTGTTCATCCAGCTTCACACTTTGTTATCTCAGATTCTCCAGTATCTGCAGTTCCTATTATCTCTGACCGTAACTGATTTTGGTTCGTTGATGTTGTAAGGCTGGAGAACATCACAGTGATGGGGAGAGACAAACCATGAAGGGATGTGAGCAGTGAAAGGATCATTTTGAAATTGTGATGGTGCTTCAATGCAAGCCATTGTATGTCAGAAGACACAGGGATGACAAGGGAGTTAGATATGGGCAGCAGAGCTTTGAGGATTAAATGAGGGAGGTGGAATAGTCAAATCTAGAGGTGAGAGAAAGAGAGACAGGTTGAGAGACAGTATTCACCAGTTGTAAGAAGGAGGAATAAATGTTTATACAGTGGTATGCATATGTAGTTGAAGCCTCATATTTCTGAGTTAAATATGATGCCAGGGTTGCAAATAGTCTGGCTCAGTCTCAGACTTTGCCAGGGAGAAGGCCAGAGTCGGTAGCTGGGGAATGGATTTTGGAATAGGGAGCAGAGGCAAAGGCTTAAATTTTCCCAAATTTTAATTGTAAGAAATTTCTGCAAATGTCAAACAAACTTCGGGATATTGGATGGGTTAAGAGATGTGGTGAGTGAAAGCTGAGAGTAGGCTGTGTACGTTGTATGTTCTCTGAATGTGATTGAAGTGTTCCCTGAATGCCATTGCCCAATTCTCTGGTGAATGAATTGCTGGCTCATTGAGAGGTGAGTGATTGATCAGACCACATGGTGCCGACTATGATGGCTGCCAGTCAACAAGAACCAAGTTGATCCAGGGGTGTAGAATAATAGTGTTGGGAGGATCTATGACGTGGCACATCCCTTAGAAAGATGGATCCCAAGGGGACCCTGGATGAGAACCTCTGATCACATTCAAAGTGAAGAGGCTCAAGTGATGAAATGGAAAGTATCTGAAAATGGTATTAAGTCATTTAAGAAATGTCTTTTTGTAACTTGATATATTGCTGTTGATTACAGTAAATAAACCAGTCAGCAATGATTGGCGATAACAAGGTATAGAGGTGGATGAACACAGCAGGCCAAGCAGCATCAGAGGAGCAGGAAAGCTGATGTTTCGGGCCTCGACCCTTCTTCAGTAAAAAGCAATGCCGTGAATTTCCTCAGATTTTTAGCCGTTGTGCTATAACGTCGTCCCAAGCAGACTGTCAATCACCAGCTCTGGAAAATTTCTAACAGATCTGGAATAGGAAAGAATCTTGATGCCAAACTTTCTATCTTGATTGATATGTTCAATGTCAATTTTGGCCATTTAATGTGATACCAAAACATGACAATGTTTCAAAGAAGTCAAGGAGCAATGATTAGCAGCTTTATTCCCAAAATTGAAATTGAATTGGAATGGAGTGAGAATTAGGAGCTCCATTTCATCTCTGTTGATTCAAACGGTATTTCTTCTCTGATCTAGCAAACCAAGGAAAAGGTGAAGCTCATCATTCAACTGGCTGACAGCTTTGTGGAAAAAGGGCATGCACATGCTTGTGAGATTAAGAAATGGGTCACAGCAGTCGATAAACGTTATCGAGATTTCTCACTAAGAATGGGAAAATACAAATCATTTTTGGAAAAGGGCCTTGGAATCACCTCCGAGGTAAGCAGGATCACTCGGCCTCATTGTATAGCACTTTGTGAATAACTGTTATGGCAGTTTTGTCACTTTCACTTTCAAGAAAATGCTTATCTGACTCCAGAGCTCCAGAGGCTGATTTAATTACAGATCTTTTACAAGCATATCTAAATCAAAAAGCAATGCTATGAATTTCCTCAGATTTTTAGCCGTTGCACTATAACATCGTTGCACGTCCCAAGCAGAATCTCAATCTCTGGAAAATTTCCAATAGATCTGGGCCAGGACAGAATCTTGATGCCAAACTTTCTATCTTGATTGATATATTAAATGTTAATACTAGCCATTTAATGTGTTACAAGAACATGACAATGTTTCAAAGGAGTCAAGGAGCATTCATTAGATTTTAGATTTTCTTTGTTGGAAAATTCTTTTGGCCTGAGCAATGAAAATTCTGAATCACGCATGGACTATTTTATCGGATACTGAGCATCTTGATAACTGTTCTATAATTAAAGCAAAGTGAACTGTCATTCCGGTAGTTATATCCTTAGACTCTCTCAAGGGCACTGTGTAGAATTAATAAGGGCAGTTGCTTAGCTCAGCAGAGCAGTACAAACAAAACATGATGGGTTATCGACAGGGTGGATGTCAAAAGGATGTTTCCTCTTGTGGGAGAATCTAGTACGAGATGTCATAGTTTAAAAACAAAACAATTTAAGACAGAGATGCTGAAACTTTTTTTTTCTCTGAGAGGGTTATGAATCTTTGGAATTCTCTTTCTGAAAAGGCAGTGGATGCAGAATCTTTAAATATTTTTAAGTCAGAGGAAGATAGATTCTTGACTTCAAATGAATGAAAAATGATCAGGTGTATGTCAGAATGTAGATTGAAGTTTAAATCAGATCTGCTATGATCTTATTGAACGGTGGAGTGGGCTCAAAGGGCTATGTGACCTATTCATGTTCCTTGTTTATACTTTCATAATGTTCACTCAGTCACGATAGTGTTAAATAGTGAAACAGGCTTAATGGCCCAGATCCTGAACATTAATCTAAAGGACAGGTTTTTCAAAATAAAATGTTTAGCTTTGTGAATATGATTGGTCCAATAATAGCTCAGCAAAGTCGCAATCACTAGCTTGATTATTTAAGACAATCGTGACTGATTGAACATTATGAAAGTATGAACAAGGAACATGAATAGGTCACATAGCCCTTTGAGCCCACTCCACTGTTCGATACGATCATAGCGGATCTGATTTAACCTTCAGTCTACATCCCTACATACTCGAGCATTTTTCATTCATTGGAAGTCAAGAATCTAACTTCCTCTGACGTAAACATATTTAAATATTCTGCATCCACTGCCTTTAGTGGGTTTTTTGTGGGAAATCCAATTTCTAGACTACAGACTGGATATCGTATTATCCCGTCAGGTGTGTTTCAGTGTTAGGGCTTTGTTAAAAGCGCATTTGACACCAACTCGTCCAGACCACACCATATGATGGTTAGCGTGGTAGACTGGTGGGAGCAGCATTCCAATTTTTAAAAATGGGGTTCACTCTTTTCCCATTGGAATCTTCTTGAGGAGATAATACACTGCCTTCCTCCTTACCTATGCTTATGTCAAAACCCACTCCTCCACTCCCCTTCAGCCACCCACCCCCCGCCCCTCACATCCACTCCAAAGGTGGGAAAATGGTTCCTGTACAATAGCCCTGACTGACTTATCTCATTCAGGGTCTGCTGGGTTTCCTTCATGGACCTGTCTACAGTCTGGGCAGTGCCCACCATGGAGCTCTGTTATTGCTGGCACTGTTGGAGCTGCCAGTCAATTGGCAAGTGAGGTTTCCCCTCTCTGTGGGGCAAGGTCTGACTCGCCAGCTCTTCAGCCCAGCCACAGCACATTCTGGCTGCAGGGCAAGTTTCCTTCCGGCTCATCAGCTCATTCCTGACCTCCCTTCTTAGGGAGCAAATAATCGCAATCCCTTCAATTTTCTGCCCCATATTTTCAAAATGACTATTTTGATTGGTTTATTTTCCCAAATAGAATGTTGGCCTCATGAGCAGATTTCTACTTGAAAACATTTAACAGCAAAATGAAATGTGAACAAGCTGCACTGTGAATCCACATCAGTCTTTTGTCCTAATTCAGAAAGATTACATTAGTTTCCTTTCAGTACAGATAACCTAACAATGCTGGTAAGGTATTAGCTGTGCCCTTGCGGTCACAGTGTAAATAGGTTTACCTGAGATTCATTATGCTTTGTTGCTAAGGTAACTGATCAAATATGAGTGTAATGCTACACCTCTGAGACACGGCTGTGGCCACTTAAGTAACTTGCTTCACATTTCATTAGCCTCTTTTGCCTTCAGTTACTTATTAAGTAGAGTATTTTACCATCCTGAAATTACTGGGCTGGGAAAACTGTAGATTGTCAATGTGTGGGAGGACTAAAGTAGACTGAGTTTCTTCTAGAGAAACATCCCAATGTACATTGCACTCATCTTCCTAATGACTCTCATTATGAAGGGCGATTCAGTACATTTCCCTTAATTCTGTTATGTCTATTTCCCACTTGCCTTTGTGGATAAGCATCAATGTCTTAACGGCACAGTGTGTCATGACCCTTCAACAAGGTGACAATATTTGGTGAAAGTGACACTGATCCACTACGATTGATCGCCGTGGCTCTAGGCCACATCTTTGAACTCATGACAAGAAAAATCATTTGGGCACCTTTTATATGCTGAATTAAATTAGAAAGCTTTGGATTTCAGTCGAACGAGAATGCGAGGTCTACACAATATGTTTCCCAATGGGAATCCTATTTATATATTAATATGCTGAAGAAGCTAGCTCAAGTGAAAGGTGCCACGGTGGCTCAGTGATTAGCACTGTTGCTTCACAGCAGCAGGGACCTTGGTTGGATTCCAATGTTGGATGACTGTCTGTATGAAGCTTGCGTGTTCTCCCTCCGTCTGCATGGGTTTCTGCCAAGTGCTCTGGTTTCCTCCCACAGTCTAAAGATGTGCAGGCCAAGTGGATTGGCCATGCTAAAGGTGGGGTGATGGTGGGGCTCTGGATGGGATGCTCTTCAGAGTGTTGGTGCAAACTTGATTGGCTGAATGGTCTATTTCCACGCTGTAGGGATATTATGATTCTCATAGAAGGTGGCCAAGGTAGGCTGATCAAGCACCAGAAGTGAGTCAAACCAACGTGATATTCCCCCATCCCCAGGTAGATCAAAAGATCCATACAACTCTTGAAGATCTATCCTACAAACTGCATTCAAATGATCTCAATATGGTGGAGTAGCTCTGTGTTCCCAAAGTGTAAACACCTTTACAATGTTTCTCCTAAGGCGTGTGGTGTGTGACCTTACAATATCTGGGAACAGTAATGAAATGCTGGCCTTTGATGATCCGTACGGTCTTGTTTCTAATGTGTTTCTGTTTAAATGAACTGTAATGTTTGTTGAATTCTTGGTTTGTGTTTAATTTATAGGACAATAAAGATCTAGAACTGGACATTATTCCAGCGAGTCTCACTGACCCTGAGGTTAAGCTGCGAGATGCCAACCATGAAGCTAATGAAGAGAAAAGAAAATCTGCCAGAAAGAAAGAGTAAGGATCAAGCTATGGTTGTGTTATTTGACAAGAAACCATTTAAATCAGATAAGGTGGACAGCTATTCTGAGAAGCTTCATTTGCTGCATTCCTGGGATGGAAGGAGTTCGCTCATACAGTAAGATTGAACAGGTTGGGTCTGTACACAGTGGAGTTGAGAAGAATGAGACAATCTTATTGAAATGTAAATGATCTTGAGGCGACTGGATAGGTTGAATACCAGGCAATTCTTACTCTTGTGGGGAAGACTAAAACCAAGAATCTTAGTTAAGAACAAGATATCTCCCTTTTAAAACCAGGAAGAGGAGAATTTTCTTTTCTCTCAGAGTTGTTAGAACATGAAATTCTCTTTCACAGAAGGTAGTGAAGGCTAGTTCCCTCAATTTATTCAAGGCTGAGTAAGGAGGATCTTTGATAGACAAGTGAGCCCAGAGTTATGGGCCACACACAGGAAAGTGGACATAAGATCATGATCATGTCAACCATGATTCCATTGAATGGTGAAGCAGGCTTGAAGATTCAATTGGCCGACTCCTACTCCTGAGTCTTACATAATAACAGTTGATCACATTAATTCATTCCTTGCCCTGCGTTCACCTGTGTAATAGAATGGGCAAAAAAGAAGGCAATGTATAATGCAAAATGTTAAAACAATAGGGTGAAAATACAATTGGAAAGATTAGATTTGCTGCCTGTTGGATCGATGCCCTGGAATTGCATGTGACTAGTTAGCAAGGAAGGAATTGAAAACCTGGACTCAAGGTCTGATGTGAGCAGGCTTATTAGAGTAATGGAAAAACCTGCAAGTGCGCCAAGTCCATTAGACATTTCAGAAATGAAAGTCATAGATTTTTATTCGATGATAGCATTAAGGTAGTCACAGTCAGACAGAGATAAGTTACAGATTAGCCATTATCTAAATGAATGGTAGGATAGGCTGACGATGTTCTTTCCTGATGACAGCTTTCCAGCTAGCCCCCTCAGACCGTTGATCTTGTCAATGTCAAGCTATAGCATCAGTCAGGCCTGTCATATTGACGCAGCCACCAGAATGTCATTTCCAGAATGCAGAAATCCTGAGATTAGAACTCTATAAATTCATCTATCCCAGGTTACTGAGGGAAGCGAGAGAGGAAATAGCCGGGGCCCTAACAGATATCTTAGCAGCATCCTTAGACACGGGTGAGGTCCCAGAGGACTGGAGACTTGCTAATGTTGTCCCCTTGTTTAAAAAGGGCAGCAGGAATAATCCAGGTAATTATTGACCGATGAGCCTGACGTCAGTGGCAGGGAAGCTACTGGAGAAGATACTGAGAGATAGGATCTATTCCCATTTGGAAGAAAATGGGCTTATCAGTGATAGGCAACATGGCTTTGTGCAAGGAAGGTCATGTCTTACCAACTTAATAGAATTCTTTGAGGACGTGACAAAGTTGATTGATGAGGGAAAGGCTGTAGCTGTCATATACATGGACTTCAGTAAGGCGTTTGATAAGGTTCCCCATGACAGGCTGATGGAGAAAGTCAAGTCACATGGGGGTCCAGGGTGTGCTAGCTAGATGGATAAAAAACTGGCTGGGCAACAGGAGACAGAGGGTAGTAGTAGAAGGAAGTTTCTCAAATTGGAGACCTGTGATCAGTGGTGTTCCACAGGGATCTGTGCTGGGACCACTGTTGTTTGTGATATATGTAAATGATCTGGAGGAAGGTGTAGGTGGTCTGATCAGCAAGTTTGCTGATGACACTAAGATTGGTGGAGTAGCTGATAGTGAAGGGGACTGTCAGAAATTACAGCAGAATATAGATAGACTGGAACGTTGGGCAGATAAATGGCAGATGGAGTTCAATCCGGGCAAATGCGAGGTGATGCATTTTGGAAGATCAAATTCAAGGGCGAACTATGCAGTAAATGGAAAAGTCCTAGGGAAAATTGATGAACAGAGAGATATGGGTGTTCAGGTCCATTGTTCCCTGAAGGTGACAACGCAGGTCAATAGGGTGGTCAAGGAGGCATATGGCATGCTTTCCTTCATTGGGCAGGGTATTGAGTACAAGAGTTTTTCAGGTCATGTTGCAGTTGTATAGGACTTTGGTTCGGCTACATTTGGAATACTGTGTGCAGTTCTGGTCGCGACATTACCAAAAGGATGTGGATGCTTTGGAAAGGGTGCAGAGGAGGTTCACCAGGATGTTGCCTGTTATGGAGGGTGCTAGCTATGAAGAGAGGTTGAGTAGATTAGGATTATTTTCATTAGAAAGACGGAGATTGAGGGGGGACCTGATTGAGGTCTACAAAATCATGAGGTGTATAGACAGGGTGCATAGCAAAAAGCTTTTTCCCAGAGTGGGGGACTCAATTACTAGGGGTCATGAGTTCAAAGTGAGAGGAGGAAAGTTTAAGGGAGATACGCGTGGAAAGTTCTTCACACAGAGGGTAGTGGGTGCCTGGAATGCATTGCCAGCGGAGGTGGTAGACGCAGACACATTAGCGTCTTTTAAGATATATTTGGACAGGTACATGGATGGGCAGGGAGCAAATGGCCACAGACCGTTAGAAAATAGATGACAGGTTAGACAGAGGATCTTGATCGGCTCAGGCTTGGAGGGCCGAAGGGCCTGTTCCTGTGCTGTAGGTTTCTTTGTTTCTTTGTAAATCCCACAATGCACTGTTGAACATTGCTGTCTTCACAGGCCTCAGATAGCACTGTAGTGTCCCATGAAACCGGGTTTCCAAGAGCGTCTAGCAGCATAATGAAGAACATGTTGGACATGAAATCATGTGTTCTGTGATATGGCTGGTTTTGTTCGATGTTTGTGTTTGAGAAGGAGTTTGGTGCTACTTCACAATAGAACATATAAGGTCTTCTCTCCCTTTCTCAACCATTGCCTACCTTAAGCAAATCTATCTTGATAAATGCTCAAGAGAGGAACTTAGGAATTGGGACGAGAATTAGCCATTTAACCCTTGAGCCTCTTGTGCATTTATTACTGACCCTATGCCTGAAAGACATTTTCCCTCACTATCACCATAAACCTTCAGACTGTTGATATTTAGAAATCTATTAACCTCCGTTTTGCATAAATTAATTAACTAAGCCTTCATATCCTTCTGGTGCAGAAAATTCCTCAAAAATTCACCACACTGTGAGTAAAGATATTCCTCCTTTTCTTAATCCTCAGTCGCTGATTTATTAATCTGAGACTGCGTTCCCTGGTTGTGAATCCCAAGCCATGGGAAATATCCATCCTGTCCTAAAGCCCTGTAAGAAGTTTGCATGTTTCAGTGAGATCATCTCACATTCACCTCAACCATAGAGAATATTGGACTGGTTTTCTAAATCTTTCTCCACCGGAAATGCCACTGTCCCTGGAATTAATTGACTGAAAGTCTATTGAACCCTTCCTTAAAGAGGCCACAACTGTGCATAGTACTCCATGTTTATGCCAAAAATCAGTAACTTGCAGCAAGACGTCTTTAAACCTGTTGTCAAATTCTCTTGCAATGAAGTAGAACATACTGTTTGCCTTCTTCGTTGCCTGCTGAACCTGCATGATAGCTTTCAGTGACATCAAGTCTTGCCAATCTTTCATCGTTAAAGATGTACTCTGTATTTTGGTGTTCTTACTGAAGTCGATGCCTTTGCTACATCTGCCATGCTCTTGCCCACTTACTCAGCCTTTCTAAATCCCCATAAAGCCTCTTGGCATCTTCCTCACAGCTCATAATCTCTCTAAGCTTTGTGTCATTAGAAAACTAGTAAATGTCATATTTGGTCATTACATCCAAATCATTTATATAGATTGTGAACAGCTGGAGCCCAGGCACTGAGCCTTGGTCAGCACACTAGTCACAACCTGCCTAGCTGGGAAGGACCTGTTTATTCCTAATCTCCAGCATGCTGGAGAATGCCTGTATACTGCCCACAATCCCATGTGTTTACCTGCTTCCTGCGTGGGGCTTATTCCAAACTTACCACATTCGCTGGTTCCCACATATTTATTCCCCTAGTTGCATTGTCAAAAAACGCTAATGCACTGATCTATCATGATTTTCCTTTCATAAATCTATGTTGACTCTGTTTGCTGTATATATAATATGGTGACAGGCCAAACATAAAAAGAAGAGAGAAAAAGAGAGAACAAGAATGGTGAGCAGGATAAGACTACACTAAAGTAAAGTATGACCAATTAGAAAGTATCTTCACACTATAGTCTATGATGCAAGGATGCCTTCTAATTGGTCACATTTTACTTTAGTGTAGTCTTATCCTGCTCACCATTCTCTTTTTCTCTTCTGTTTATGTTTGGCCTGTCACCATAATATACATGAGAATGATTTCATGAACTCAATGTAGAGGTTTCATGATTGAGTTGTTGGAAGAAAAGATTTTCTAGTTTGAAACTATGAAAAGTTAGATTACAGAATAATTCCTTAGTCGCGCGACTGAAGCAATTTTGCTAATCACTTTTGTCATTCTTAATATTTCAGATAAAATTTATATATTTTCAAAGCATGTGCATTTTCACAAGTTTTACTAGTGTACTAACCCCTCTTATCAAGAGGTCATGTTTAGTCAGATGCTATTCTCACTTGAATAGCAGAACTTTTAGAACAGCGGAGTTTGCAATTGTGATCCTATGACTGGCATATCTCAGAACCATTGATTTGAATTTCCCCAACCCTTTGGAGATGGCAGGGAGGCAGGACAGCTCAACAGGCACAGTGGCTCAGTGGTTAGCACTGCTGTCTGTCAGCACTAGGGACCTGGCTTCGATTCCACCCTTGGGCAACTATCTGTGTGGAGTTTGCACATTCTCCCTGTGTCTGCTTGGGTGTCCTCCCACAGTCCAAAGATATGCAGGTTAGGTGGATTGGCTATGCTAAGTTTCCCATAATATCTAGGGTGGGAAATGCAGTGATAGGATGGGGGTTGGGTCTGGGTGGGATGCTCTTCGGAGGGGTGGTGTGGACTTGATGGGCCAAATGATCTGCTTCCACATTGTAGGGATTCTATGATTATGCTTGGGGTAGGAATATAGAAATCCCCTATTTTCTATCTGCAAGGACATATTGCCAGAGCAGGTACCCAAGCAACACAGGCCCCATCAGTTGAGCCACTGAAGGGTCCACTGAACAGCTACTCTTTGTCGTGATGGTAATTTTACCTGAGTCAGAAAGACCTGACACTATGTGGGGAGACCACTGGGTAAACCCCACTCCAGGCCCCTACTTCCACAAAAGAAACTCCTTACTCTTCAAGAGCACCTCAGCATTGAGGCATTCTAATGCTTGAACTGAACCTTGGCAATGACCATTTCTGGATGTGTCAGCACTGAACTGCCAGCCGTCTGAGTGGGCCAGCAGTTCTAGGGGGCAGGCTGCTGTCTTCAGTTGGTTAGTAGCCCTGGTGGCAGGCTTTTGATTGACTGCCATAGATAACATTCCACACCAGGGTCCTGTTCAGTGTCTCCCAACCTGTCTCCATTTCCATGGCCCTCAACCCTTACCCACATCTCACCTCCCACTGGAGCAAGGCCACATCTTACTTACAACCCGGGCACTGGGACTTCAACCTCGGCTTAAAAATTCAGCCAAGCATGTGCTTTTGCTTGAGTGTGCATGCAGTGTACCTGACATGTCAATGCATACCAGAACTATCCAACATTTTCCAAAGAAATTTAGGTTTTTGAGCCAATCACTTATCGACTTAACCGACAAGGAAACAAATAATTGTCACTTTATCATTCACAAAATTGACCAACTCATTCTAAGTGATAGAAAGAAATGTTATTATAATGATAATAAACTTACACTGCAGATTAATTTTAAGTACTGAATCCTCAAGATAAAATGTAAACTGCAACGGACAGAGTTGGTTTGTTTTATTGCAGTTTCCTTCTTGCAAAATATGACTCATCTGTTAAATCACACAGTAACATTTGAATTGACTTGCATCAATTTGTGACCAGGTTCAAGGATTTGACGGAACAAACAGTTGTAGATTAAACAACCAATTGTTTTGACTGTATAGGAAAACAGACAGGAGCAAGCACAAAATGTTGACAATCTTCCGAAAGAAAGTAAGTGTTGAGCTTATTGATTAGTAGTGCAATAATGCCTGCCATATCTCGGCTCTGGTAGTTGTACAACAAGAATACAAATTGGAGTAGAAAGTGAATTCACTGCTGAGTTGTGATTCAGTTACTTGTCATGTGAGCAACAGAATGCAGTACTCTTTGACTGCCAGTAGTCCATTTCAATGTGATAGCCTAGGAACAGTTTAATCTGTCTATTTATTTAACAATAGAAGTTCTCCTTCAGGTCTTTTATGACTATGCTTAAATTCTGCATTCTACGGTACTGTTAGTTGTTACTTTTATTATCTCAGGACTACTTTCATCAGGCTTCCAAAACAAACTGCTATTGTTTACAGAAACTGAAAATTTATTAATGTGACCAGGAATTGTCAATTAGAAGGAATTGGCGTGGCTTTACCGCAACCTGTGTCTTTGTTACTTTTATTTTCTGTTTTAAAAAATTGCGACAGACCGTGTCGTTCTGCGCTGATATGTCAAAGTTGGAGTGTTTACACCCATTGCTGGAATCTCTGGAATGCTTTGCTTGATTGCTTTGCAAAATCAATTGTTTTTGCCTTCGGCATCAGTAAAACTATGCAAATCTTAAATTATTTATTTCTTCTTAACAGAACTGTAATTACAATTATCTAGTTCCCACTCAAATGTGACTCATTATCAGTCTTTTTCCCATAAACTCAAAGTTTAATGTTCACAGTCTGCCTCAGAGGACGCAGACGTGGCCAATGACATTCTTGCCTTTAGGTGTGAAGGCTGTAGGTTCAGGTTCCATTTCAGAGACCACATAAAAACCTGAGCTGTCGCTCCTGTGAAGAAGGAATGCTAGATTGTAAACGTGTCAGATGTTGAACAGATGCCCAATTACATATCTCCAGTGGATGTAGATTTGATAAAGTTATTCAAAATAATGAAGGCCCTGGATAGAATAGATTGGGAAAAATGTTCACATTAGATTAGATTAGATTCCCTACAGTGTGGAACAGGCCCTTCAGCCCAACAAGTCCACACCGCCCCTTGGAGCATCCCACCCAGATTGATAGAAGGATCATGAACAGGGCTGTACCACTTTCAAGTAATTGACAAAAAGAAGCAATGCTGACATAAGGAAAAACCTTTTCATGCATTGTTAAGTCTGGAAGCATTTCCGAGAAAGTGGTACAGACAGGTCTACGGGCCATTCGATTGGAAAATGAATTATTATCTGAAAGTGAACAGTGTAAAAAGTTCTGAGGGATAGCCTCAGTGTTGAATGCTGCTGCCGAGAGTGAATAAAAATGACATGGCTGAATGGCTGCCTTCTGTAGTGTAAAAATTCTCTGATTCTTTAAAGATTCCTTGGCAGTATTTTGATTTTCTGGTCAGTTTCATGTAATCATATTTATAGGGGAAGTGACACCCTAGTGGTATTATTGCTGCACTATTAATCCAGAGATTGGGTTCAAATCCCACCATGGCAGATGACAGAATTTGCATTCAATGAAAATGTGGAATTAAGAGGCTAATGATGATCATGAATCCATTGTTGATTATCAGAAAGACCCATCTGGTTCACTAATGTCCTTTAGGGAAGGAAATTGCCATCTTTACTTGGTCTGGCCTACAAATAGTGCGCAGATGTACACAAGTCTTTTTCCTTGATTTTCAATATAAATTCATCTGTGTTTCATCAAGCATAAAACTTGCCATGAATTGATGAAATCAGTGTTTTGAAATGCAACAGTGTGCAAAAACTTAAACTTTAAAATTTTAAAACTTTAAAACTTATATGTTGATATATTTAAAAGTGATGTGTGCAGTTTGATTAATACAGTTAAAATGTAAGCACGTTTAGTCACAGCATCACACCGCTATCTGTGAGTAACCCAGTTTTAAATTACTGAACGTGATTCTAAAAATAGAGACAGACTCATTCTCTAGTGATATTCCTACAGACTGTAAATCTCAATAGGGAATCAAAGTCAAAACATTTCATAGTGTCCTTATTAATGATAATACATTCAAAACAGCCTCTTCAAATGTCTGCAAATGAGCACAACTATTGGAACCTTGCAACAGTTATTAATTAATCTTGAGCTGGTGCCAGTAATATAGGTTGATAAGTTTTTTAGATTAGATTCCCTACAGTGTGGAAACAAGCCCTTCGGCCCAATAAGTCCACACTGCCCCTTGGAGCATCCAATCCCCCTATAACCCACACATCCCTGAACACTACGGGCAATTTAGCATGGCCGATCCACCTAACCTGCACATCTTCCGACTGTGGGAGGAAACCAGAGCACCCGGAGGGAACCCACGCAGACACGGGGAGAATGTGCAAACTCCGCACAGACAGTTACCCGAGGCTGGAATCAAACCCGGGTGTTGAGCATGGTTTATTTTAAACCACCAAAAGATTGTAAAATCTCAAGTTACTTGAATAGCTGATTTTCAATTTAAAAGTTTTCTTGAATCATTTGCACTGGTTATATTGATTTCTGTTGAATTGTGCCAAAAATACCAGGGCACCCAAGTAAAAACTCTAATCAAAGAGATAATTCCTGAGGTAGCAATTTAATCTTATAAAGTAACCAATATTATAAAAAATAAGTTTTTAAAAACAAAAACTTCATCTTTACATGGAAATCAGCAAGTGTGTTGATCTCTGCTGTTGAGTGGGCCCGTGTTTTAGGCAAAAATAACCTTATGAATGGCAAACCAGCTGTAATCAGCTTTTTCTGAAGAAGGGTCTTGACCTGAAACGTCAACTCGCCCGCTCGTCTGATGCTGCTTGGCCTGCTGTGTTCATCCAGCTACACACTATTATCTCAGATTCTCCAGCATCGGCAGTCCCTACCATCTGTGTTAATCAGCTGTGAGAATTTGTGCCAAGATTCTTGATTGAATCTGGAATATTTGAAGGGAGTGATAGCTGCAACCCCATGGTGAGTAGGCCACCAAATTTTGAGAAGATCAGGAGGACTCTTCTTATTAACTTGTAAAAATGTGTTACAACTGTGGCTTGTGCTTTAGAGGCAGGTTGTATTGCTTCATGTAAGATTTCCCAGTTGCCTTTCCCAGAAGACATTTCAATGAAGCAAGGATCAATACTTAGGTTTGCAATTAGTATGCAACAATCATTTTCCTGTTTCCTGGCCAAATCTTTATTTGGTTAGAAAAGCTATGTTAATATTTGTTGTATTCTCTAGAAGTGCGCCATTTTAAATATAATATGAGCAGAACATCTTGTCTTGTTTCTTATCCAGGTTTATAATGGCTGAACTTCTCCAGACTGAAAAAGCATATGTTAGGGATTTACATGAATGTCTTGAGGTATGCAATTTGCTTCTTTTCTGCCTTATAAGACTGCCTAACGTATGTTCAATCCTGTGGTTGTCGCTTCCGTTCAAATTGTCAGCAAATTTCTTCATGAATAACATAGTAATGTGCTCTGAGTTAAAGGTACATCATTTAGAATGAACTTTCTGCTTCTTGATAATTGAAAATTGATGATAGCACCAATGAGTATCCAATTGGAAATACATGATGTGAGACAGACACTGTGTAAGTTTGGCTCTGTAAGAAGTAGAACTCCATAATAATGTCAAACAGAAAATGCTCATTGCTAAATGTTGAAAGATGCTTAAAAGAGCAGTTGATGGATCCCTGAACTACTTAAGCAACTCACAAGCAATTTTTAGGGCTGGTTTTAAACCTTTAGGGAAATTTGTTCCCAAGTCCAGGAATTTCTTCAGAAACTAGAATCTGATTTAGAGCCAGACAGTATGATCAATGTTCATGACTGGATCCAAAAACATTGGTAACTAGTTCCTGTCCATCTAAACCAATCATGTACTTACTTCTTTTGGTTGACCTTTTTTTTCCTATATCCCTTCATACTGTATACTGCCCACAGCTCTTCACCCTGATCTGGAAATCCTATGAAAACCAAATACAAGATAACAAGGTGTAGAGCTGGATGAAAATTTTCTGAGGAAGGGTCTCGACCCAAAACACCAGCCTTCCTGCTCCTCTGATGCTGCTTGGCCTGCTGTGTTCATCCTGCTCTACACCTTGTTATCTCAGACTCTCCAGCATCGGCAGTTCCTACTATCTCCAAAACCAAATACAGCTTCTTTGTTGAATCCATTGAAATCTTTTACTGTTTTTCATTAAGAAATACCACCCACCTACCACCCTAAATTTTCTTGATGCCCCTACCACCTTCTACTGGCTTAAAAACTCCTTCTAATCTGATGGAAGATCACCAATGTTAAATATTGGCTGGAATCTCATACTCTCAGTGATGGTAGTTTGACGCCAGGAATGTAATTTTATTATGATTGGTGCCATCCCTGACCACCTGCCACCTTCCTATATCCACTATGCTCCAGTTCTGGATGGGAATGTCCAATGTCAAGCTTCCTACTTCACTCCCAATTGAGACCTTTAGGTGGCCGATTATGGATCGCTGACAGGTAACACTAGCCACTGCTGTGAGTAATCAGCTGCAATCAGGTGGGTTGCCATGCTGCATGTCCAACAGGTAAAATTGCATAGACACCTTGTCAACCAGGATGGAATTTGACCTGTTGATCAAAAGTAATCTGTTTCTGATTGAGGGACTAGCAATTGGACAGGGGAGTGGTTGCTGAGATTCCCCTACACTTGTCATGTCTTCTGATCCACCTGCTCCCCTTTCGCAGTGGCCCCATCTCTGAAACTGCCTTGTTCTACCTTCTACCCTGTTCCTCAGCGATTTTGGGTGCCCTTCTGACACCGACAACGCTGCTGGATTCCAGAGCTGATAGACTCTGATTCCGCTTCCTCTCATCTCCCCCACCCCCAACGCCCAGTCTCAGGCCAGCAAACAGCTACTGGTCACCTCTCTATGACATACTGGGCAGGCCTTGCCCAGTAGAAGACATTGTGTGGATCTCCCATCAGCTCTTCAGCTGGCTGGTTAGACTCAGCACTTCAATAAGATATCGCTAGTGGACTATTTTCCTTTCCACAGACACTGGACTGTGACACAGTCTGTGTAGCATCTGCAGTATTTTGCTTCTGTCTACATTCATCTCCTTATTTCATTTGATGGTGGAGTGATAAATCAGAGGTAGATTTTAGAACTTTCCAAAGAACCATTGAAGACAGAAGCAATTTGGAAATTCACAATTAAACTACTCCTTTGGGACACTTAGAGTTACTGTTTGAAAACCTGATGAATATAATCATCACTTGAGTTTCTTTATTGTTGTTCAATGTTTAAGGTGAATGTATTTTCCAAAATAATTAATGCTTCTTAGTTTTTCTTTGAAAACTGACATCTGAAAATGGAAGCAAATGTATAAATTGAGAAGAAATACAACATGGAACCAGCGTAAACATCCTTTTTCCACCTTGTATTTCCAAGTCATGACAAAAACTCGAACGAACGGTTTCTGGCTGTCCTTTGATAACTTACTACAAGCCCATTTTATTAGGTTCCGCTGCTTCCACGCCATTAAACATTCCTAGAAAGGAATGTTAAGCAAGCAGATGGATTCTGGTTTTTTTCCATGCTGTTCTTGAACAAAGTGATGCAAGATCACTTTCTTTCCCATTTTTCTTTCCTACTTCAGGAAAACCTTTCTTAGATGGTTCAGCTGAATTTTATAACCACTGTTTATGATTCATAACAAAAAGAAAGTAACTAAACAGTGAATGTTGCATTGTTTGGCTGCAGCAATGCATCTCCAAAATGTTCTGGATAATGTGATTTAAAATCATTTCATCTCAAATGAAGGGCTACTTCATGTATGATTGCAAGCAGCTCTTTTTATAAAGATTTTAAAATACACTAAACATTGTGTGAATAAAGGAAGTGTTACAACATATTTAAGAACTGAACATGTATTTAAAAATCATAGAAACATACAGTCAAAAGACGCTGCAGCAGAGTGTCACTGACGTCCAAAGACCTGAATTGCTTAAACTGAGTATTGTGTCAGGTTGTGCGAGAATTGTGAGAAAGAAGCTCACCGCATACTATCCACTCACTCATGGAGTCTTCTTCCCAATCATTAAATTTCAGACCTACTTTTGGGAAATGACCTGTGGAGTGGAAGAGATTCCCCCTGGTATTATTAACAAGGAACATATCATATTTGGAAATATCCAGGAGATCTATGAATTTCATAACAAGTAAGTCATGAATGGCACATAGTTGCGTGTTAGGTCACTGGTGGCCTTTTTAAAGAATATCTTCAAGTTAAGTAACAGAGAGAGACAAGTGAGTAGGGAATGAGAAATGTAGAAAATACAAAGACAATGTGTTAATAAGACAAACCTGCAAACACTTCTGAATACTTTGCTCAACTAGTAAATCAGAGGCATGGAAAAATAGTCTAAAGAATGAGAGTTCCAATATCACTGTGTCAGTTTGTGAATCTGAGATCAGTTTTAAAAGAATTAATAAATAAATTGTAACAGTTAAAAAAAGTGCCCTTGAAGTTGTCTAATTGTTACCAAAATCCATTGGTTCTTTGCCCATACAGTGAGGCTGTCGAGCAAGTATTTGTTTGCTAAAATTAGGCAACAAGTACTGGCTTTGTCAGAGATTCACTGAGAATATAAAAGAACAGAGAGAAGATAAACTGTTCAGTTCTCACAGTGACACTTTCAGTGCGGCACATGCACAATGCTTATGAACATCAAAGACCTGAGGGATTGCCCCAATGTACATTAACCAACTGGACGAAGGAATTGATGTCATTATAGCTCGGTTTGCAGTTGACACAAAGATAGGTAGAGGGACAGATAGTGTTGAGGAAGCAGGAAGGCTGCAGAAGGACTTCTACAAGCTAGAAGAGTGTGGCAAAGAAGTGGCAGGTGGAATACAATGTGGAAAATTGTGAGGAAGAATAGAGACAAAGACTATTTTCTAAATGCAGAAAGGCTTCAGAAATCTGAGACCTGATTCAGGATTCTTTTAAGGTTAATGTACAGATTTAGTTGGCGCTTAGGAATGCAAATGCAATGTAAGTATTCATTTCAAGAAGGCTAGAATACAACAGCAGAGATGTATTGCCGAAACTGTATAAAGTTCTGGTCAAAATGTTCGTATGGAATATTGTGAGCAGTTTTGGGTCTCACATTTAAGAAAGGATATTCTTGTGTTGGAGGAAATCTAGAGCAGGTTTGTAAGAATGATCCCAGGGATGAAGGGCGTGTCACCTGAGAACAAGTTGAGGACCCTGGGCTGTGTTCGGTGAAATTTAGAAGGATGAGGGGCGATCTGATTAAAACTTACAGAATACTGAGAGGCTTGGATAGAGTGGACATGGGAGAAGACGTTTCCACTAGTAGGAGAGACTAAGACTCCAGAGCACAGCCTCAGAGGGACATTTAGAACTGATTTGAGGAAGAATTTCTTCAGCTAGAGGGTAGGTAATCTGGAACTGACTGATAAAGAGGGCTGTGGAGTCTAAGTCATTGAGTGTATTAAAGACAGAGAGTGTTAGACTTTTGATTGGTAAGGGGATCGAGGGTTATGGAGTGAAGGCCTAATCCTAAGAGGTCTACTCAGCCTCTCTTGTTTTATGCCTCCTCTCCTGCAGAATTGGAGTTTGAGCGAGATAATGATTGGGGGCAGCAAGGGAGATCATTTCTTTCTAAATGACTTTAATGATGAATTGCAGATCATAAGGAAGATGATGATGGAGACAAGGGCGTGATTAAGATTCTGTTCAAGTATTTTTGTCCACGGCCCCTGAATGTCACCTTTTATGTCACTTGTTTTCTCACTTTCATGTATTACAGAAGCAATGGTTGCATGCTTATCAGCAATAGAGGACAAACCTGTCAGCAGCTATGGCCAGCCATTCAGACATTGGTAGAATGCAGGCCACAGTCTTTCAAGGCTTTAAACATCTTACACCTTCAGTAAGAGTAGGTAACCCACTGATCAGTGAAAACTCCCCATTCTGGGGTGGCAGAAGTAGATCTATAGTTACCTAATTTCTCCAGTGAAATGAGGAAGTTTGATTAGGGCAAAATATCCTGAAGACCTGTGGCTAGTGTTAACATTTGAGCTGGATTGCACCTTAGATATATGGTGTACATTAAAATTCATTGGAATTCTGAAACACTTTAAAAATATCAACAAACCACTCCTCTGTAAAACTGAGTTCAACATTCATTCCAATGCAGCCCTCAAACATTCCAATGTCCCTGGCTTGCCCTAGGACATGACAAATTTGCAAGCAGAGAAAACAGTGCCATACAGACCAGAAATATATTGGGGCTGATCCCCAAAGCGTGTTAAATCAGCAAGGCTTAGCTGTGCACTGCACTGAAAGAGATACTTCTAGCATGCTCAGCACTCCGAATTCTGAAATAAAAGTTGCTTGGATTTGTTTTCTTAACCACCCTGATAGAGGTTTATCCACAGATCTGTGAAACATCAGCTTTGGCCTTGGCTGTGACTTCCCCCGCTGTGGTTCAGCTGTCTGCCAAAACTCATAGCCCAGGTATTTGCATCAGCAAATTCACAAACTGCCTGTAACAATTAACCCACTGAATTCTCTTCCCACTTGAGGCTATGGTCTGTCATGACTCAAGATGATTGAATTCTTGAACTGTCACTTGCTATGGGAGAATTGACCGACCAAGAAACGGCATTATAGGTTAATGGTCTAACAATCAGTTAGTTCCCTAATTATGGAGCAGTCCCAGTACAGTGCAATGAGTAAAGTTAGCAGCACGTCTATGGCTAATAGGACTAGTATGTTTCAACTTTCAGGAACAGGCCATACTTGTAATTTATAAAATCATTAACACTACAGGATTGTTCCATTGCCTTGGAACCCCTTCCCAGTTTTATTTGATAATTTCCTTGAGAAGTTACTTTGTCAAAGTTATGAATTCTGATGTGAATGACATTCTGAAATGAAACAGAATTAAGTGCACAAGGACGCTAAAGATGGAAGAGTACATATGTAGAGGGACATTGTAATTAACAGATATTTTAAACTGTCTCACCTTTTCAGTATCTTTCTGAAAGAACTAGAGAAGTATGAACAGCTGCCAGAAGACGTAGGACACTGTTTTGTGACATGGGTGAGTAAATACTTACATTAACGACTTTAGAAGTTTATTGATTGCAGACTTCCGCTGATGAGGTGTACTGGAACATTGGTGGAATCTGAAATAAACACAAAGAGCTGTGTCCTGACTACATCAGTTCTGAAGAATAGTTGAACTCGAAATATTAACTCTGTTTTTCTCTCTCCACAAATGCTGTCAGACCTGCTGAGATTCTCCAGCATTCTCTGTGCTTGTTTCAGATTTCCAGCGTCTGCAGTATTTCACTTTAAATTGAATGGAATTTTCCCCGTTCAAACCAGAGCTTTTAGGAGGGTGGACGGGAACCCTAGTTAGACAGAAGACAAAATATCAGTTTTCTAACAGTGAGTTAAAATTTTGAGATGATGTTTCAGAACTTTTCAGATGGGATTTTCTTTATCTCTCGCTTGCATTAATTAGAATGCAGTGAATACTCTCTGGTGAGTACAAACTTCTTTAGTTACTTTGCTCCTTCATAACCAGGCTATTTCTTTGTGCAGACTCTTACTGTGTAAGAGATGAAGCCTAATCAGTTCAACCAGCTCAACAGAAGTCTTGGCCACAAGTAGTCTAGCTTGTAGTTGTTAAATGCCAATAGTATAAGGGCTAAAGCCTCACCAGGCCATCAAGCCTCCCTAAATGAGGCAGCCACATTATGAAGCACAAACAAATCTGACAGGGAAAGGCATTAAAATGGCTCAGAAAATGTGGATTAGGTAGGAAGGGATGGTAGGGCAGGGAACATAAAGGATTGCTTGTGAGGGCACTGGAAGGACCCTGGGAAATGGAGGGAGGGAACTGAGATGTAAAGATAATGTTACAGTGATAGGGGCAAGGGCGACAAAAAAGGGCAGGAGCTGCACTTTTAGGATGGGGAACACAAAAGGCAATTAGCTGTTCTGGGGAGGGATAAGGAGTAAATGCCACGGTGGCTCAGTGGTTAGCATTGCTGCATCACAGCTCCAGGGACCTGGGTTCAGTTCCAGGGTTTCTGTCTGTGTGGAGTTTGCACATTCTCCCCATGTCTGCATGGGTTTCCTCCAGTTTCATCCCACAATCGAAAAATGTGCAGATTAGGTAAGTTGGCCATGCTAAATTACCTATACTGTCCAAGGATGTGTAGGTTAAGTGGATTAGCCATGGAAAATGCAGGGAGATAGGGATAATGGTGAGACTGGTTGGGATGCTCTGTGGAGGTCACTGTGGGCTTGTTGGGTTGAACAGCCTGTTTCCACATGGCAGAGATTATATGAGTTGAGTAGGCGGTGGTGAAAGGCTAAGGGTTTCAGATCTGTTTGGGACTGGGATCAAGGGGAATAGCAGGAATACCACGAGAGGGAATGATGAGGCCAGTAGCCACAGGGGGAGATTAAAGAAGGACAGATGCCAGAGCCTAGTGGGTCCTGTGTAGCCAGTCTGAAGAGATGCAGGAACACGGTTAGGAACTGTGTAGGTTCCAGTCAGGGGGCTGGTCTCTCATTGTTCAGGGTTGCCAAGTTACAGAAGGAGGTGAGAGGACTAAACGTCAGGATGAGAGAGGGTCATCAGGAGCCGGTACCGCAAGAGAGAAACTGGGGAACTTAACGGTGGAGCGAGGAAGCTTGGCTACATGGGTTGGGTGGGGTTTGAGATGCGAGGCCTATCAGGTTAATAGAAGGGGCCACCAGGAAGGGGATGTTGATGTTTGAGGGTTGGCCTACACCAAAAAGTGGAGCCTGGAAGTGAGGAGTGGCCATTTTCCCCTCCATCAACCTTTAAATCACATATGTGCAATGGAAATGAAAATGGCTGCATCCAAACATAGAAAGGTTGAGAGTCAGTGTTGCTACCTGTGAACGATGGGCCTGCCAGTTAAAGCTATATGTGGCCCTAGAAAGGACAACACCAAAAAACAAACACACACACATACACGCCTCTTGAGTGTGAAGGTGAAACACACTGGTGAGTTCAACAGTCCATGTAGCCTTCAGGCATTAAACTATCATGTGAAGCACACTCCTGTAGTCGAGCACTCATGAAAATTTCATTCGGACAAATGGCTAAGCCTCACGAATACTTGTGATGTAATAGTGACGTCTGTGCATCTGGAAAGATGGAGCTAAGTTGCAGGAAGCTGCAAAGCCCCCAGTATCGAAGAACACTCTCAAGGGATAAGGACCAGTGGCTTGAGTACCTCAAAGTTTGCACTTTTGGCTACACAGAAACTTAGGCAAAGAGATAATCATGAATGAGCATATATTTACACATTAAGAATTTATTTACAGTGAAATACCGCTTCATACCATCAGTACACCCTCAAACGTTATTCTCTTTCCTCTTCCTGACACAATGTCTAAGTGCAGTTGCTGTGTCAGCAGCTGGAGTGGGGGGAGCCTGCCCTACACTGGCCTTGGACTTTGGGGTATTTGTGTCTATAGGGGCCCAGATATGCTGTATGTGTGCTTGCCAGATGCAAATGTGCCCTCTTTGGCCAGAATCCAAGCAGAGTTGAGGTTGGCTGGTAGCATATAGGTGGAGGGCATGACCACTTCTGGAGTACCCAGACAGGAAATTTCTGCGGTTCCTCCTCAGACTGGGCACCAGCTGACACCACCCTTTCCCCCCTTGGAGGAAGAGGTACCTAGAGTGAGGTCATTCCATATTGCGTTACCATAGGTGTTGGAACCCTGTCACGATGGAGGCAGGACGAGTCAGATATCCAGCAGATTCTGAGACACCTGAACCTGTTACTGTGTGAGAGGTAGTAACACTATAGTGGCTGCAGTGAAATGACAAACATCGATTACACATGATAACAAAGTGTGGAGCTGGATGAACACAGCAGGCCAAGCAGCATCTCAGGTGCACAAAAGCTAATGTTTCGGGCCTAGACCCTTCATCAGAGGCTCTCTAATGAAGGGTCTAGGTCCAAAACGTCAGCTTTTGTGCTCCTGAGATGCTGCTTGGCCTGCTGTGTTCATCCAGCTCAACACTTTGTTATCTTGGATTCTCCAGCATCTGCAGTTCCCATTATCATCGATTACACATGAGCCGCTGAGCAATGGAGCCAACAGTGGCTCAGTGATTCGCACTGGTGCCTCACAGCACCAGGAACCTGGGTTCGATTCCGCCTTCAGGTGGCTGACTGTGTGGAGTTTGCACATTCTCCTTGTGTCTGTGTGGGTTTCCTCCGGGCGCTCTGGTTTCCACCCACAGTCCAAAGATGTGCAGGCTAGGTGGATTGGCCATGCTAAATTGCCCGTAGTGTGCAGGGATGTGTGGAATGGTGTGTCACAGGAGGGTGGGTCTGGGTGGGATGCTGTGAGACTTGGTGTGGACTTGATGGGCTGAAGGGCCTGTTTCCACACTGGAGGGAATATACGAATGAGCCATCTAATGAAGATGCCTGGCATCCACTTGTGTGTGTTATGGTCATCATATAATGGCAACCTTACAATGCTAATTCACATTCACAGTGGTAAGAAGCTTGAGTAAACAGAGGTACACAGAGTACAGCAAATCATTCATCGTCCTGCAGCACTGGAGCCAGATTTTCTTGAACTGTCCATGGACAGCGACCTCTGCCAGACAGCCATTGTCAGTCAGGATGGCCTCCTTTTGCCATCCCCAGGGAATAGCACTTGCCTTGCCCCACTTTTAGCCTGCTCCCTGACATCTTCAAGGGTAGTTGGAGACGATGAGTGGGGATTAAGTGATGAGGCTCCTGAATTGTAGAGAATGAAGTTCTGTCCAAATGCCTAGCGCCTGAAGGTTGGTGCACAGATGGTTTTGACGGGGGACAGACCTTTCTGCTTGTCTGAACATAATATTTGGTGTCTTACCCACCAATAAATATATGATGCGCTGAGTAGGCTGTAGTTGTGTGTGAAAATCCCGACCCACTCCCAAGCAGTAGTAACTCTCGCTACTAGACTCAACTCGGCATGGTGGCTCAGTGGTTAGCACTGCAGCCTCATAGCACCAGGGACCCAGGTTTGATTCCAGCCTCGGGCGACTGTCTGTGTGGAGTTTGCACATTCTCCTCATGAATGCGTGGGTTTCCTCCCACAGTCGGAAGATGTGCAGGTTGGGTGGATTGGCCATGCCAAATTGCCCATAGTGTTCAGGGGTGTGTGGGTTATTGGGAGATATGTCTGGGTTGAATGCTTCGAGGGGTGATGTCGACTTGTTGGGCCAAAGGGCCTGTTTCCACACTGTAGGGAATCTAATCTAATCCACACTTAGTCTCAGTGAACCAAAATCCGGCCCAATAATCCTGAGTTTGATTTGGCTGGTGAAGCAGATAATAATTTGCAGAGGTCCATCTTCTATCATTCAACAATAGCAACTTACATGTACTTTTAACATATTAAGATATACTGAAGCACAGCACAGGAGTGCATAACGGTAATTTTGTGGTGATATCAGACTGGGTGGATAAAACCTTGATCAACGAGGAGCCATTTTAAAGGGGCTTTTCAAGGCTGAGGCTAGGAGTGCTTTACAGGACATTTGTCCCAGTGGCTTAGTAAAAGGGAGGGACGTGACATAGGTACTTGCTCACATGGTCTCAAATTTCTTTGCAAAGAAATCCAGGAGCTCCTCACACGTCATTGAACGGTGGTGGGGTTAATGAGAGGAGTTTTAAAAAGACAATTTGTAATTGTGAAAAGATACTGGGTGTTATTTTGAGTTATCAGATGATCCTAGAATAGTAAGCAGTAACAGACAAGAGCAGGGACAACCACGGCCTTATATAGCCTAGCCAGTTTGTTTAATGGATGCTGAAACCAGTTCCTCACCATCACCTGTTAAGCTTATATCCCTTGAACCTAATGGAGGGCTGTAACTGGGGAATGACCAGGTGAGAGACAGTAAAGTTTTTATTCAGGACCAGTATATCTAAAGTGCTAATGAGGTAGAAGTTGAATAATATATTAGCTGCAGAATTGTTATAGTAAGAAAAGTGCTACAGATCAGACAGTTTGAACTTTGAAAGTTAACTTTGGAAGTGTAAGTAAATTGGAATATTGTCTCAGTTGAGGTGCAAACGCAGAGAGATGTAAGTTTGGGGCATGGATGAGCATGTGACATGCACGTGATACAAGTAAATAATCAGATATGGTGTATTTTGTGATTGATGTGATAGGACAAGCAAGACCACATAAAGATAGCAACCTCAAGGAACTGGCCATTAAATGGCTTGTGGTGTTTACTGACCAGAAGTGATTCTGGGAGGATAAGAAAGCAGTAATTATAGGAGAGAGAAAGCGTGACGAGATGAGTCAGAGATTGAAATCCCCGATGAAGAAAAGCCATTTGGTGCAGAGGTTGAAGAGCAAAGGAATGAAGATGGCGATTTATTCTACCTGGGCGGGCAGTGGAGAATGACAAAATAAGGAAAATAGATAATAACAAAATGCTGGGGATGCTGGACATGTGAAACAAAAACCAAAATTATTGGAGGAATTCAGCAGGTTTTCCAGCATCTGTAGAGAGAGAAACAGAGTTAATGTTTCAAGTCAAGTTTGATACTTCTTCAGGATGGAACAGCAGTACCAATCAGAACTATTGTCCTTTGTAGTGTGTACGACTCCAACTATTGTAGCATTCTCCCTCTTGCTCCCATTAAATGCAGTTTTGTTAGGGCTCCTTGGTGTCATACCCAGTCAAATGCTGCATTGACATCAAGCAGAGTCAGATCTGACCACATGCCTGGATTTCAGCTCTTTGTCCATGTTTGTACCATGGCTGTATTGAGGTTAGGAGTTGAATGACCCTGGCAGAATCCAAAATGGGCATCAGGGAACAGGTATTGTTAGGCAATGCTGCTTGATAGCATTGTGGATGACATCTTCCATCACAACATGATGTACATGAAACCTTAATGGTGTCCCAGTCTCTTTTACTAAAATCTAACTTATTGTTTGATTTATTTCTGCACAGGCAGACAAATTCCAAATGTATGTCTCATACTGCAAAAACAAACCTGACTCAAGCCAGCTAATCTTAGAGCATGCAGGAGCCTTTTTTGATGTAAGTAGACTTCAATTTTGCTCCTCATGGTAAGACCTGCTTGGTGTAAACCAAATAGTTTAACTGTTGTTATTACATTAAACACTGAGGTAAGTTTTTGTTAAAAACCGATATTTGGATTTGTTCAAAATATAGTTCTGTTGTACGCATTAGTGATATCATTGTTCTCTCTGAAATCTATCAAAATCAAATTTATGATTCCAATTAAGCTAATATTAATTATCATTTTATGATCTTTTATTTGCATTCAGTAAAATATTGCAATTTTGTACTTACCTGTTTCTGTGATTTCTGGCTTCACTTTCCTTCCTATTAATGAAAAGTGTTCAGGGCTAAAAATACTCCTGAAAACAAAATTATTCAATGAATCCTGTCACATTTAAGGGAGCAGGCTTGAAGTGCTGAGTGTGTTTTTCCTAATTTCATATTATTATGAAATACATTTTTGTATTATGTCATGACCTCAAAGTTGTTTCATTTTCAGTTACTTTATTTGGTACTAATCTATGTTCGGGAACAAACAGATAACAGTCAAAATATATATTAGTATCTCTCGTCGCTAGTACTTAACTACAATTTAGGATATTTTGCTTTTTGGTAGACTATGTAGGGCACTTTGCATTCATTAAGCAAGCCATGATAATTAATTTCTAGCCTGCTTGAAACAGAATGGGTCATAACTGTTTATTCCTGGCTTCATTACAGAGCCACTACCCTATGGGCAGGAATTGGGAAGGAAGCCACTAGCAACCTGCAGAAAATAGGTTTGCCCTTGCTGTGTGCCTGCATTTAGCAAATGTAGTAATGACAGAGTAGAATATTAAAATTTCCTTGTGGGGCCTTAATAGAGCAATTCAGTCCCATTGTGTCTTATTCTTGGACATATGCACTGAAGATTGCAGTATGATCCAGACTCAACTCAGGGACTGATGAAGGGTCTAGGCCCGAAACGTCAGCTTTTGTGCTCCTGAGGTGCTGCTTGGCCTGCTGTGTTCATCCAGCTTCACACTTTGTTATCTTGGATTCTCCAGCAACTGCTGTTCCCATTATCAGGGACAGACCAGATGTTTTGAAAGCCTAAAACTGTAGAGAAGTAATGTATTATATTAAGTTAATAATGCAGCATTGATTCTTAAAAATGCAGGGTTATAAGAAATAGAAGCAGGAATATATCATAAGGCTCCTCAAACCTGCACCATTAATTGGATAATGTTTTATATTACGTTCTCCTTAACTCCATTTTTTTTTATCCGTGCCCCATAATTATTGACTGTTTTATGTAGTTCAAATTATGGCCTTTGCAGCCAACATTATATTCAAAAGCTCATCCAGCATAGCTGTAAAGGATAGAGAACTTGAAAAATTCACAACTCACCGAGAAATTGAGTTACTCCTCCTCATCGTCTTAATAAATAGCACTGTTTTGTACCTATGCATTCTAGTTCTCCGGACTTCTTAGCATCTCAACTTCTCTCAGAATTTATACATTTCAGTATGACTGTAGTGATTGGAATAATGTCAGCCAAATGGATCTCATAGAATATGAGTTCCCTGATTGGGGTTGTTAACCTGGTCCAATCAGGGAGCCCTGGCTGTCAAATATGAACGGGATTGTCAGACATCAAGTTCACTCTGAGAGCCAGCTTAGAATTAGCTGCAGCACGGTGGCTCAGTGGTTAGGACTGCTGCCTCACAGCATCAGGGACCTGGGTTCAATTCCAGCCTCACGTGACTGTGTGGAGTTTGCACATTCTCCCTTTGTCTGCATGGATTTCCACCAGGTGCTCTGGTTTCCTCTCATAATCCACAGATATGCAAGTTACATGGATTAGCCATGCTAAATTGTCCATAGTGTCTAAGGATGTGTAGGTTAGGTGTGTTAGCCATGGTAAATGCAGGGATGGGTCTGGGTGGGATGCTGTTCGGAAGGTCTGTGCGAACTTGTTGGGCCGAATGGTCTGTTTTCACACTGTGGGGATTTTATGATTCTATGATATGATGTGATTCTACTGTGCAAATGTAAGTAATGGATGACTTCGTGATGGGATACTGACCTCTGTGGAGTTATTTCAAAAGCCACCCCTTACTGTGCTAATTTCCAATGTCTACAGACCAACTGCTCAAACCTTTGTCATAAGACAACCTTTTCATTTCAGGAATTAATACAGTGAACCTCCTCTGAACTGTATTCAATGCAAATATTTTTATATTTCTTGAAAAAGAAGACCAAAACTGAACACAGTCTTCTAAATGGGACACCACTAATGCCGTGCACAGTTGTAGTAAGATTTCCCAACTTTTATCATGCTTTCCCCTTGCAATAGAGCCCATTCTATTTGCCATTGTTGTGTCTTGCTTTACCTTCATGGCAACATTTTGTGATCCATGCACAAGCGCATCCAGATAAGGATATGAGCTGCAACATTTTAAACTTTTTTCTATTTAAATATATTCTGCTTTTCTATTCCTCCCACCAAATGAAATCTTTATACTTTCCAAAATTATCTGGTAGATTTCTGACCACTCACTTAACGTGTATATATTCCTTTGTAGACTTTGTGTATCCTCCTCACAATTTGTTATCCCCTCTAACTTTATAGCAGTAGCAGGTTTGGTACAATATACTCAGTTCCTTCATGCAGATCAATAATGCAGATTGTAAATGGTTGAGCCTCATCACTGTCCCACTGACATTCTGATAATTACAGTTCGCCAACCTGGAAATGAACCATTTAATACCACTCCCTGGCTGGGATTTTCCCATTGTTTGACCAAGTGTGAGGGTGAATCTGTTACAGAATGACACCATGCCCCCACCATAGCTCATAAAGAGCTAATAAACATCATATGGACAATTTTCTCGGCCTATCAGACACCTCAACACTGGCCAGTATTCTCAAGCTGCTGGCCAATCAGAGACTGACAGCTTCTGGGGCTTAAGAACTGCAAGTCAAGGCTATTTGCAGCAGTGAGAAGGAATGTCTTTCTGTTCTTTTTCTTGAGGGGTAGAGTCGAGGAAAGGAGGGGAAGCTGAAGGAGAGATTTCTTCAAGAGACCACTTCCTTATCCCTCATTCCTGTTTCTGGCTGTCATCAGAATGAGGCAGTTAGAGCACTCCCTGAAATTCAATAAGCTTTATCCTAGTTCAAATTAATTGCCTTTCTCTTCATAAAGAAGGCAGGTGATGGAAAGGGGTGGAGAGGCAAGAGGAATTGAGGACTTTAAGTGGCCATTGATTGATCACTTGGGGGCTTCAGTTGCTGGCGAATTGTGGAAGTCATCTTCTCACCCAGCAATTAATGCCAGAAATGGAAGCGGGTACAATTATTTCTCTCCAGGGCAAACTCGCCCAATTTTTGCATTTCCTTTCTCAACCTCTTTCATGACACCTCCAGGGAATGGAAGATTTCCTGTATGATTGCCACTAGTTAGGTATTTTTGCATCTGTGCAAATTTATTTCCCATAAGACCATGAGCTCTTGTACAGTAACCTTTCAATGTGGTACCTTTATTGAAAGTCTTTTGACCACATATATAATATAAATATATACATACACATATGTGAATGGTTCCCGTTTATCCACCTGTATATTACCTCCTTAAAGAACTCTAACAAATTTATCAAATACCATTCCATTTTCATAAAACCACATTGATTCTGGTTGATTGCATGAGGATTTTCTAAGTGTCCTGAAATAATTTACTTGATAACAAATTCCTGCAATTTCCAAATGATGGATGTGCAGCTAACTAATTCACAGCTTCCTACTTTCTGCCTCCCTCCTTTCCTGAGGAGGGCATTCAACTCTGTTGGAGCCTTTGCAGAATCTAAGGAGTTTTCAAGATCACAGCCAGAGTGGTTTTCAGAATGTTGAATTGACTCAACCCTCAAAATAATGTAACCTGTATGCCTCAAAGTCTTTTTGATCCATACATCCTTTGCTTGCTGTGATCTGCCTGTATTGCTTGTAAACAAAGCTTTTCACTGTATTTCAGTACATTTGACAATAAATCAATCAATCAATCAACCATAAATGTTTCTTTTAAGGCCTTCGGTTGCAACCCAACATGTCCAGTACATGAGATAATGGGAACTGCAGATGCTGGAGAATTCCAAGATGATAAAATGTGAGGCTGGATGAACACAGCAGGCCAAGCAGCATCTCAGGAGCACAGAAGCTGACGTTTCGGGCCTAGACCCTTCATCAGAGAGGGGGATGGGGAGAGGGATCTGGAATAAATAGGGAGAGAGGGGGAGGCGGACCGGAGATGGAGAGAAAAGAAGATAGGTGGAGAGAGGATAGGTGGGGAGGTAGGGAGGGGATAGGTCAGTCCAGGGAAGACGGACAGGTCAAGGAGGTGGGATGAGGTTAGTAGGTAGATGGGGGTGTGGCTTGGGGTGGGAGGAAGGGATGGGTGAGAGGAAGAACCGGTTAGGGAGGCAGAGACAGGTTGGACTGGTTTTGGGATGCAGTGGGTGGGGGGGAAGAGCTGGGCTGGTTGTGTGGTGCAGTGGGGGGAGGGGACGAACTGGGCTGGTTTAGGGATGCGGAAATGGTTTGCGACTGGGAGGTGCAGTTGTTCCCAGTCGCAAACCATTTCCACTCCCCCTCCCATTCTCTCGATGACATGTCCATCATGGGGCTCCTGCAGTGCCACAATGATGCCACCCGAAGGTTGCAGGAACAGCAACTCATATTCCGCCTGGGAACCCTGCAGCCTAATGGTATCAATGTGGACTTCACCAGTTTCAAAATCTCCCCTTCCCCTACAGCATCCCTAAACCAGCCCAGTTCGTCCCCTCCCCCCACTGCACCACACAACCAGCCCAGCTCTTCCCCCCCACCCACTGCATCCCAAAACCAGTCCAACCTGTCTCTGCCCCCCCTAACCGGTTCTTCCTCTCACCCATCCCTTCCTCCCACCCCAAGCCGCACCCCCATCTACCTACTAACCTCATCCCACCTCCTTGACCTGTCCGTCTTCCCTGGACTGACCTATCCCCTCCCTACCTCCCCACCTATACTCTCTCCACCTATCTTCTTTTCTCTCCATCTCCGGTCCGCCTCCCCCTCTCTCCCTATTTATTCCAGAACCCTTTCCCCATCCCCCTCTCTGATGAAGGGTCTAGGCCCGAAATGCCAGCTTCTGTGCTCCTGAGACGCTGCTTGGCCTGCTGTGTTCATCCAGCCTCACATTTTATCATGTCCAGTATATGCCTGCCCCATTAGTTTGCCTAGTATGTTTTCTCCAGTGATAAAGATTGTTTTAAGTTTTTACTGTTTTTGGTCTGATTTCAGCTATCATTGGGATGATTTTGGTCTCTTCTACCGAGTCCGATACACAGCGTACAAAATTCGTTCAAAATCACATAGTTTCCTTGTTTCCATTGTTAAATCCCTAACTTCAATCTCCAAGAAAGCAATGTCTATCTTATCTAATTGCTTCAATTTCTGATATCTGTAGATGATACCCCTGTCTGCTTTTCTATATTTTGCTAGTTTACTCTCATAATGTACTGTATTCCTCTTTCCTAGTGATCCTTTGCAGTTTTCGAATAATTACCCAAATGCCAACGTACCACTGGTCTTTGCAACAGTGGTGTAATTTTTCTTTCAGTTTGATGCCAACCTTATCTTCCTTAACCTCAGATGATTCATCTATCTCGTAGTGGCTTTCTAAATGAATTATATATTTGTTGAGAATTATTAAATACCTCCTTAAATGCCTGTTATTGCTTATTTACTATTCTGCTCTTCAAACCGCTTTTGTCCTGAATAAAACTGTCTACTTCATCCGATAACTGTGCCATAAAATACTACATTAATTGAAGCAATATGGATCTGAGTGGAATCATCATTCTGCACTGTATGCTTCTGTTTTGCAGGAAATTCAACAAAGGCATGGTTTGGCCAATTCCATTTCATCCTACCTAATTAAACCTGTTCAGAGAATCACTAAGTACCAGCTCCTACTGAAGGTATGTAAAGCTCCCAGTACTTTTTCAGTACATGTCGAATAGATTCAGCCAAAGAGCTGCTTAAAATGAGTGCCTTACTCCATAGCATTATTAAGCTGACAGCAGTCTACAGCAATGTGTTCTAGATCTTTGTCCAAATTTTATAGTGGCGCTGCACTTTCCCGTCATGTCTTTCATAACCTTTTCCAGCTGCCAAGTGTCATCGTTCTGGGCTCTGATTTTTTGCACAGCTCACTGCATTTTCTGATTTCACCTTGTACCAGATCAACAGTATTCTGAAATTGTTCCAAGATTGCAGCCAAACCACTCTAAGACAGTATTATTTCTGTTTTAAGCAGTTTGTGTACAGTTCTGTGGGTTAGTGGGTTGGGGACTGGGCTGGAAGTCATGGGCTGAGCACAGACATCAGTCACATCCGCAGGTAGGCAATGAAAACAGGTGGTGGATCCTGGAAAGAATGTGACTGGGAAGTGGGGAACCACAATTCATTAAAACAGAAATGAGTGAAGATTCTGCAGCTTTACACGCCTTAAATCCTTCAGTTTCTCCAGGAGCAACAAAATGGGACTTCAGTGACTTGGTTAGTTTATTAAAATATTAGCAATTGTTCATCCTGGTTTATTAAAAAGGTGAAGGGTAGGTAAGGCACCATTGGGTGACAGACTTGTTTTTAATTTGTAACTTTAACGTTTCTGTCTTTAGGAACTTTTAACCTGCTGTGAAGAAGGCAAGGGTGAATTAAAGGACGGTCTTGAAGTGATGCTTAGTGTACCCAAGAGAGCCAATGATGCTATGCACGTCAGCATGTTGGAGGGTAAGATGATAAAAAGCAGTAGCTTTATTGCAAGTACCACTTTAACTGAATTCACATCTCATACAGTTTGCCAACAATGACAATTTGTGTTTTATTGTACGTTTTGAATTGTCTGTTTTCTTCAGAATCCGTGTTCATAGCATCTGCTGGAACATTACTGTTTAATTATCACTGATAGCAAACAATTGTTTTAATGTAAACAGTTGATGTACTCATAGATGTAAACCATTTTGTCCTATGTACATGAAACCTAGTTTAATTTTTCAGGACCAATATGTTGGGTCTGATCAAAAAGGTTTAGAGGGTCAAAGTTTGATAAAATCCATTAGCTCATGCCAGGATCTCAGCGTATTGGTCCTTACTATTCAATGGGTGTGATGCCGGCAACACTCAACTTTGTGTTGCTTGCTCATTTTCGTGGTAGTGGTGAACAGTCAATACTAAGTGCACTGTTGAGTGGCTGCACACTGAGCAAGAGGCCCAACTTTGAGCATGGCTACTAACAGTCAAAACTAGCCTTCACTTTCAAAGGTGACTGACTTCAGCAAATCATTCAACTGGCTGTCAGTAATACGAAGAGCAGAGAAATGGAGTAATGGGCCGCAGAGAGGATTCACAGGATTTCAGTTACAGTATTAGACAATAAGACATAGGAATGGAAGTAAGGCCATTCAGCCCATCGAGTATTAGAGGCCTATGGGCAGGATGTAGAAAGGGTGATCAAGTAACAGGGGGCCAGAAAGCTCTCTGTGAAGGTTCTATAGGAAAATAGCCACATATACAAATGCCTGCTGCCCGGCATCGAGAATCCACATAAAGTACTAAAGAAAGGTTCAGTGACTTCATTGAATTGGTCGCAATCAGTGAATTCATCTTCAAATGCCAATCATATCTCTAATCTCTCACACTAATCAGAGCACCACAGCCTATCACTTGCTCATGCACCAATCTATAAATGCTGGGAGCCATACTTGACATTCAGACATTCCACCATACCCACTCACCTACTACCACTGTTCTAAGTCTCATATCCGAACCTCTCATCTTCCACATTCTACCAGCTTTGCAGCACATCACTCGAACACATTGCAATACACTCACAGACATTCTTCCTGTTCTCTCTTACAGGCCAACAGGGCACATAATAAAAGGGTGCACCAACAAACCAATGGAAGACAGGAATGGCTGTAATTCTTACTTCTGGGAGGAGATCACACTTGGCATTATTGGTACAGCTGTTACAGACAGTGTGACAACCAGTTTCACTGCTGTCGTCCAGGACAGTGGCATTTTCCTGCCTTATATGTTTTCTGAACCTCTTCACCCTCATCCTGCAGTCCTGTACGATGTACAAGCTGCAGATGATATGACCGCACACTTCTAGACTTGCCCTCTACAGCTCCGTTCTCATCCCAGCTCTTCTCTTGTCCATTTGAAAATGTAAATTCACAAGAACTGCTTGATTAAAGGCAAAGTAGGGTGGATGCTGGAAATCTGACACAGATAACACTGGAGAATTTCGGCAGGTCTGGCAGCCTCTGTGGTGCACTCTTCAGTTCTGAGGGGTCATATCAAACTTGAAACATAACTCTGTTTCTCTCTCCCTCTACTGATGCTGCCAGACCTGCTGAACTTCTCCAGCATTCTCTGTGTTTGATGAAGAATTACTGCCAGTCCAGCTAATGCTGCTTAAAGACAAAAGCCTGGAGGAAGACATAGACCCAACCAAGAAGCACTGTCACTTGAACTGGCACTCAAAATCACCAGCTCAGATACTAATAACTGTCTGAAGCTTAGAGGCTATACAGAGGTGGTAAGGTGTGGACGGTAAGTTTCTAGACAAAATTCAACTGCAGCTGGACCAGACTGGAAGATTAACACATGAGCCAGCTCCTTGGAGGATACAATTGCAGATTAGTTCCACTGCACAGGATTCAAATAAGGACTTCAGTTGGGCCCTGTAATGGAGAAAGCTGATAAGCATGCTCAGAGAGATCCTGAGTACATTGGAAGATGCGCTATGGAGCTCATTATCACCATCAAGCAGCAAGTGGAAGTCTGGCTTGAACTTGTCAAGCCTCTTTTACCAGCACCTTTCAAACTCATGACCTTTGCCGTCTAGAAGAACAAGCAGCAGGTAAATGGGAGCACTAGAACTGGCAGGCTGTCCTCCAGTTATTCACCATCCTGACACGGAAACTATTTCCCTATTCCTCAACTAGTGCTAGGTCAAAATCCTGGAACTTCCTGCCCAACGGTAATGTAAACATGCCTACACCACAGCAACTATTGCAGTTGAAGGCAGCACAGCATCACCTTCTCGTGAGCGAGTAGGGTTACATAATAAATTTCAGACCTTGCTATTAATACCCACATTTAAAGAACAAATTAAAAAGTAACTTGACAGCAATTCTTTCAGAGTTGGAACCCATTCTTTTCAAATCAAACGCAGTGACCAGATCCATGAGACAGCCGTGCTGCAGAATCTAGCCAAGGTCTTCAGCCACTGAGGTTGCACTGAGTCGGAGCACTAGAACAGACAAAGTCACTCATGGGGGCGGGTGCTGAATAAGATTGAATAATCGAATTTTGTGTGGATTTTTGAAAGGATCGATAGATTAAAGTTAGTATGGATTGGTTGCTTTGTGTTGGATTTTGTTTGGGCTTGTAACCAAGAGGCTATGGTGAAGGTCAGCAATTGAGAGATGCTAAGATGGGGCAATGTTGAGCATCAGGAATCTGGGGAATCCAAAGGAATTGAAGTTGGATCAAATGACTAACAACAAGCATTTTAGAACTCTAATGTGTAGACTGTTTTCTCCCCTTCACCTCCTCCTTGGTGGTCGTGGAAGTTATTGCAGTAAGGGCTGTGTCTTCATAATATTGTGGAGAACACAACAAACAAATACAAATCAGGAATCTTGCTCCAATAAATATTGAAGGGCTCCATCTGAGCAGTCCAGGCAGGGAACCTGCTGCTTTAAAATATTAATAGTCTGCCCCATAATGTTCCTAGATGTAGCATAACTTTAATTGTGGAACCAGTACTGTAGGCCTTGTGAAGTCAGATGGCTGAAGGGAATCATTATTTGTTGTGATGCAAAAAACGTGATTTTATACATTTTAATATAATTAGTTTGGACTTTGGATTTTGAATTAGTGGTGTGTGATTTCTAGTTTGTACATATGAAGGGGTTTAATTATTAACATGTCCACAATTCTGGAGCCATAATATTTTTCAAAACAATATGAGAGAGAGTCTTGTGGTGACAATGAAGATTTGGTTGCACTGAGGGTTTTATTGGACAGATTAGTTGTAGAGGATCATCAGCTTGCTTTCTGTTTAGAAGCATCAGGATGTTTTTGGCTCAGGGGCATAATCAATAGTTCAGTTCTCAGTGTCATGGGAAGTCAGATATGTGAAGTAGTATCTCCTGAAGAAAAGAGATCATTTAGAACAGTTAGGAAATAGGTTATTTCTTTGTAAGGATTTTAGTTCGAAAGCTCCAGACCAGAAGTTAGAACACTGAAGATTTTATTTGAAGGTAGGAAAGTAGTAACTCAGATGTACAACAAATCAAGGACGATTTTTCCAAACTCTCATGACCAGGATTTAACAAAAAAACAGCAAGGCAAACCTATGCATGTGATTGAGTTGTGAACATTCTCTGCATTTAAACATTGTAAAGTGATAGTGTTATGATAGATGGGTAGTATTCTTACTGAGCATTTCAAAATATTTCAAATTGTGTTGTATTGCAAATAACTTGATTTATTCTATTTTATTTTCTTCTCTATTAACAGTAAAATTTAAGTTTATCAACAAAACAAAATCTACAGCTTTTGTGCTTATTTTTCAGTGAAAGACCACCTTGTTAAAGGAAAAGAGAAACAAAATATGATCTTTAAACCAGATTTCAGTCTGGGAACCTAGTTGTCTGACAATAACATCATCTGGAATCATAACACTATATGTGTGCAGTAGAGAGGCTTCTCACTGAGTAGCCACTCTCTGGTTCATTGTGGTGATTTGAAAATAATTGAAACAGGTGGCTGGTACAACATGAAATGTGATTGCTTCCAGGTTAGCAGCAATTCATCACATGTTGCTGTGGACACGGCTGCGCACTGTCTACATGTTCGAGAGTGAGATCCCTTGCAGTTTCATTCCATTTTCCCTCTGAGATAGCCATGTGTGTGCAATCAATAATGCCCTGTCCCCTGGTGAAGGCCGCTGTCCTGAAAGTGTCGCATATCTGTTTTCTCTGTTTCTCTTTGTTTGTGAAGAAGAAAATGAATGGTGAACTGCAGTAAGTTGGCAGTCTTGTTGAAGGACCTGCTGAGGGCCACAGTCCCATTCTCATTCTGTGCTGCAGTTGCGGGTCTATTTTCAGAACGTGTTTCAGTTCTGTGACCTTGGTGAAGCTTAATCACTGTAGAGAGTTTTCCTGAGCTGGAGCTATGAGAAGTGATGTTTCGGAACCCTGGGGTTTGTAAGGCCTCCTGCCATGAGCTCTCTTCTGCCTCCTCTTCCTTTCTCTATTAGTAGGTTGTCTTTTCTGCTACCTCTGTTCCATCTCCCTCTGTGTGAGCCGCAGCTGTCCAAGGAGAACTTCCCTTATTACCTCCAAGACTGGAAGCCTTTTAACTCATTTCAAAGTTCAAGACCATCTCTGTTGACTGAAATAACTTCTGTCAAACTGTCCAGCAAAAATGATCTTATTACGATTCTGGAGCAGCAGAGAGATGGCTCGGGTATCTTACTTGAATGTTGATTATGATTTTAAATATGGAAATAAAGTTTTGAGGTATGGAGCCCCATTCATTTTTTTTATAAGCACAGCATTCCTCCTATGAAGTGGAGTCCCTAATGCAGGAGCCCATATTTAACACAGGACAGTAACAGCCTTGGTGATGTTTGAAATGGAAGATCCCAATGTCTAATCAGATTCAGGCACTAACTAACAGCATGATCTTCCCACTCTCCTGTGTGCTTCTCTTGTGGGCTATCACCCTCCTTGGCACTGTGATCTATGTGGAACCCCAGAAGACGGTAACTCTTCACCACGTTGTTCCCCTTCGCAGCTCACCATGGTCTTGAAGCTATTGAGTAGAATAATTGAGCCACATTTTGCAGTCCTGATCTGTAAACAATCTGACCCCATTTCCACGTTTCTCACTATTCTGCACAATGTGGAAAGAACTATTATATGTTACTCAAGATTTCTTACATTTACAATTAAAAGTAATAAATGCTATTAGATATAGCAGCCATCAAAATTTAATGCCATGCATTACTTAAGATTTGGATGATTGATATTTAAAGCAAGAGTAGCTGCGGGACTCTACTCATCTATTAGCAAGCAAAAGAAGCTCAGTCGCGAGATGACTGGGTAAGACGCAGGAAAGCAATCTTCACAGAATACTGATCAATCTGATCAAACTTAAGATTTGTCCAATAAACCTATTTCAAGATTGATTAAAACTTATTATAAACTCTAGTCCGTTGCTATGTCTTTGAAATCCATTACTTTTAAGTGCTGGTCAGCTTACATTTTGTGGCTTACACTATACCTTAGATTTGGAGAGCTACTTAATCACTTAAATATATTTTTGAGCCAGTCGCTAAAGGTAAGCCTGCAGGTGCAGAAGGTTGTAAAGAAGGCAAATGGTATGTTGGCCTTCATTGCGAGATTTTTTGAGTACAGGAGCATTTGTTGTTGCATTTGTACAGGGCCTTGGTGAGACCACACCTGGAATCATAGAATCCCTACAGTGTGGAAACAGGCCATTCATCCCAACAAGTCTACACCGCCCCTCTAAAGAGCATCACACCCAGACCCATCCCCCTGTATGCTTCTGTCTCGTTTTCTGAGGAAGGATGCTCTTGCTCCCGAGGGAGTGCAGCAAAGGTTTACCAGTCTTATTCTGGGGCTGGCGGGTCTGACGTATGAAAAGAGATTGGCTAGGTTGGGATCGTTCTTGCTAAAGTTCATTATGAATGGGGGAGGATCTCATAGAGATTTATAAAATTCTAACAGGACTGGACGGGGTAGATATAGGGAGGATGTTCTGTGTGGTGGGTATGTCCGGAATCAGGGCGTCACAGTATGAGGATTCAGCGTAGACGAATTAGGACAGCGAGGAGGAGACATCTCTTCACCCAAAGAGTGGTGAGCTGGTGGAATTCATTCCCACAGGAAGTAGTGGATGCCAAAACATTGAATGTATTCAAGAGGCGACCAGATATAGCACTTGGGGTGAATGGGATCAAAGGTAATGGGGAGAAAGCTGGATTAGGCTGTTGAGTTGGATGATAAGCCATGATCATGAAGAATGGCAGAGCAGGCTCAAAGGGCCAAATGGCCTCCTCTTGCTCCTATCTTTATGTTTCCAAGTATCTAAAGCAAATTGTTATAAACTATATATATTTACTAAAATGCCAAAAGTTTGAAAAGCCAAGCCCATCAACCTTTCTATATTCCCGGTGAAGGGACATAAACAAAATGATAGAATTTCTATAAAGATTTGGGGAAAAATAACTCAGGCACACAGCCTGATTGAAATATTTAAATAAGCAATCCTTCTTCGGGAACTGCACTCCTATTTGTAGAAATCAACTAAGGTATGGATTTGAGATTTTTAATATTTCTTTCCAGCTGACCAAAATCCATCCATTTTTTGAGCATATCTTTATTTTAGTAATTCAAGTCAAAAATTGGTGTTAGTTAAAAGGTAACGTTTGTACAAAATCCAAATTTAAATGAGTGTTTCCATTTTTTACTGGCATGATTAAAATATATACATTTCTTACAAATTTATTCTAGATCTAGTAAGTTTAATATTTATTAAATCTGGCTTTCAATTAATTTGATTTTCAGATTAATCTTTAGTAAATCCTTGCATATAAACATACATCTGGATAATGTGGAGATAATGAGACTGTGTAACAGTGGGACATGCTACCCTGTGTAAATACTTCAAGTTGTGAGTTTACTCATTAGGTGTAATTACCATCAAGTTGAATTTTGTGCTGTGAATTTTGCAGAATAATGAATGATCTACAATGACTAAAACTCAGATTAAGCTCACTATTTGGAGCAAATCTGAACAAAAGATAATATTTCTGCATTAGGTACCTATGTTATTATTTTTACTAATCAAGTGTTTCTGATATCGACGATGTTCGCAATTTTGTGTGCCAAAGTAGACGTTTTTGTCGTTGGTGACGTGTAAAAATTTTTTGCTACTTTCGGCTGGGGTAATACCTAACACAAAGGTAGATGGTTTTCATCACTACGTTTTCAAGGGCAATTTGGGATTGATAATAAAAGCTGGCCTAGCCAGTAACACCCAGAAATGAATTTTAAAAAATCATCTTCTGTAATATTTACAAGATCCTTTGCTATGTATAAATTTCTTTTTTGGTATACAATAAAAGTCTAAATGGAATGAAAATATTAATAAAAAACCGTTTTAGTCCCCCTCCTGGAAGGCCAATCTCTCAGATTAGCTATTTGCTGACTTTAAATTGAAGTATTTTCATCTATCAACAACTCAGTCACGGTACTGACAAAAAGAAAAGACTGCAAGTGCTGGAAATAGGAACCAAAAAAAATACTGGAAATCCATCAGTCCACCAGCGCCAGAATCCCCTAAAGAGGACTTTTGAATTTCTATCCCTTATATGTGAACAGCTTTTCTTCCTGTTTATGGACTTGCTGTATTCAGGCATTTTCTGCTTTTTGTGTTTGCATTCCTAGCTATCTGATTCCTCTATCATACGCCATAAGTCCATGAGTTATGGGAGCATATTTGGTTATTGGAGCTCAAGTCAGCCATTCAGCCCATCAGCTCTGCCATTCAATGAGATCATTGCTGATCTGATCAAACTCAGTCCCACCTTCTTGCCTGATCTCTGATTCCTTTACCGATTCAAACCTATCCATCTCAGTCTTGAATATTCATTTTCTGCCCCTTTTGTCTCTACGCTTTCCATTTCCTGAAACTTGGGAACCATTCCTCTGACTGGATAGCACCTGGCTCAAGTAACAATTCTTCAAAATTAAGCTCAGATGGTAAATATTGGCTGACATTTGAACCACCCTATGTGATTCCATACCGTCTTCTACACTTCAACCTTTGTCAATAATGTGAAACTGGACAAGCACAGCAGGCCAGACAGCATCTGAGGAGTGGAGAAGCTTCAATCTCTCCCTGAGCTGAGTGCTACTCAATCTCCACACTGACCTCCTGCTACTTCTGCCTTTGGCCCTGGTCGCCCGTATTCCCCTTGGCCTTTGTCTTCTCAGGAAGGCAGCACAGTGGCTGAGTCATTCAGCTTGAGCCTCAGAATGTACACCAAGATGGTGAAGGTGCCATGCCAGCTGAGTGGGCAACACTGTGTATCAAAAAGAAATGTCTCCGTACATTCAGAAGAGCCCATAAGAATATTAAACAAGATGCTTGATGAAGTGATTGTCTCTGCCTCCTCCAGCACCCTTGCAGGTTTCACCAGTTATGGGTCACTTTTGGTCAGCACTTGCCTCTTTGTAAGTCATTGCCATTAAATTGAGTTGTCAATGCTCTTTTTGCAAGAACCAATGATATGACGCAAATCATTTTTGAACATTATTTGAACCCTAAATAAACTCCTGAGGAGAGGAAAGTCCCAAAATGTTGGCCTTCCTGTTTCTCAGATACTGCCAGACCTGCTGAGCTTTTCCAGCTCCATATTTATTGACTCTAGCTTCCAACATCTGCAGTCGTTATTGTCTATATATTAACCTTTGTCTCTAAATTTACTATGCCACCTCACTTCATTTCTGGTGACCAGGTAGTGAGGGTACCGACCATGAGTCAGGTTCCTTGCCATCATTTACTCTTCATTAGACATGGGTAGCAACAGGGAAATGGCTCAGACAATATCCAGGGTAAGCAGAATGAGTATCAGTTTGATAAATGGAAGGGCGGGGCCCAAGTCTGCATAGCCCCAGGATCTTGTTGGGAAAAATTCTGAACTGCATTAGTGTTTAACCTGAAATCATTTTGGAGTCCATGTACAGTACATGCAGTGTGAATTTATTTAGGGTTCAAATAATGGTCAAAAATGATTTGCATCATATCATTGGTTCTTGCAAAAAGAGCATTGACAACTCAATTTAATGGCAATGACTTACAAAGAAGCAAATGCTGACCAAAAGTGACCCATAACTGGTGAAACCTGCAATGGTGCTGGAGGAGGCAGAGACAATCACTTCATCAAGCATCTTGTTTAATATTCTTATGGGCTCTTCTGAATGTACGGAGACATTTCTTTTTGATACACAGTGTTGCCCACTCAGCTGGCATGGCACCTTCACCATCTTGGTGTACATGCTGAGGCTCAAGCTGAATGACTCAGCCACTGTGCTGCCTTCCTGAGAAGACAAAGGCGAAGGCGAATACGGGCGACCAGGGCCAAAGGCAGAAGTAGCAGGAGGTCAGTGTGGAGGCTGAGTAGCACTCAGCTCAGGGAGAGATTGAAGCTTCTCCACTCCTCAGGATGCATTACAGCTGTGGAGGAATCAGACCTTTCCACCCCGATCCACTTCCTGGAAATGAGCAAGGAGCAGTGGCTATGTCGGTCCCATCTTCACCGAGGCACAATGGGAGAGCTATACCAGCTCCTGGACTGAGATCTGAGGGCTGCAGGAGTGAGAGGCCATCCTCTACTGATAGCTGTGAAGACCACTTTGAACTTCTATGCAACTGGCTCCTTCCAGGGAGTGATAGCTGAGCTGTGTGGGATCTCTCCATCATGCACTACAACTGCATCAGGCCACTGACCGATGCTTTCTGTGCAAGGTTACAATGGTTTATTTCATTCCCCACGATGGGGTCAATGCTGCAGTGGGATTCAGAAACATAGCTGCTTTTTCCAGGCATAGGGTGCTATTGACTGCACATACATGGCATTCAGAGGGCTCTGTCACACTGCAGCAGAACTTATAAACAGGAATGGGATTTAGTCCATTAATGTTCAGGTAATCAGTGATAACTATTACCACTTCCTAGAGGTGTATGCCTGCCGGCTGCTTTGACTCCTATGTAAAGTTGTACAGCACAGAAACAGACCCTTTGGCCCAACTCATCATGCTGACCAGATATCCTGAACTGATTTCTTTAATTCGCCAGCATTTGGCCCATATTCCTCCAAACTCTTTCTTTTCATATACCCATCCAAATGCCTTTCAAATGTTGTAATTGTACCAGCCACCACCTCCTGTGGCAGCTCATTCCATACATGCACTACCTTCCATCCCAGTGCGCTGTACTCTGCACAATTGGATCAGGCAACAAGGTAATATGCTGGATGTTGAAGAACTACGAGAACAGGAGTAGTCTTCTGAAGAGAAGAGCAAGGACATGGACGAGGAATAGCTCCCTGTGTATGACAAAGCTGAGCTGCATTGGGTGCTGTTAGCCAGACAGAACTTAAGTGGCATCAACTTCCAATAGATGGGGGCTGAGTGACCATCATAGACTGTTAAATCGTTGTTGGTCAACATTCCAGCACTTGGTTTGCATTGTGGTGGTAAACTGCAGCTTCTATTCATTTTATTTATGTTACTTTTTGTTGACTGCAAACAACAGCTCATCTTCAGACTTTTCAGAATACTGAGCTGTATGTGATGCTCCCCTACTGCACAAAGACAGGGTGCTAGTCTCTAATGGGCATTGGGTGACTTGGAAAGAGTGTTTAGATAGGATTGTAGTGACATGGTAGATAGTTAATCATGTGGGTTTGGTAAGATGCAGCAAGAAAACTCACCAGGCCATATGCAGAAAAACCCTCTATGAAAATCAAGAAACCTGACACTGAGCCAAAGCTTCAGCCCATTTTGTTCATTTAATTGCACCAAATTTACCTGAAGTTTTTTTCATTCTCCAACACAATGGGCAAAATGATTTATTCCTGAGTACCATAATTGAAGTTGAAACCTAATGGTACAGATGAATCTGCCAGAGGGGACTAAACAGTTACTACTTGTTCTTTTAACTGAACAAACGTCTATTGTCCATGTATTTTTATGACAGGGTTATGCGGGTCATATTCGTGTAGTAGAGCTTCAAAATCAGTACTTTCATCCCTTTTTTCAATCAAAGCAGTGCCTTCTTTATGATAATTAGAGTTTTGAATTGAATTGACTAACAACTTACCGAATAGTACTTCAACAACTGGTATTGGTATTAAATGTGCCAGTCTGATCATCACAAATTCCCTCTACCTGACATATATACCTTTTTTTTGACAGAATTGCGCTATATCCTTATGGAGTCTGGGCTAAGTGAAATGCATATTTATCAATGCTTGAGTTTTCTGTATTCCTTCATGTGCTACTTGCAGTACTTCCTTACAATATCTGGATGGTACCACCATCCGATGAACAACTGTCCATTCCTAATCCATAGGTCTGTGAGGGTATCTCCATTTCCTTGTCAGAAATCTGTTTTTAAAATAATTTCACTCTGGAACCCGTTCAGCCTCAGTTCCAATGTAAGCTGCCTATACATACTCATTGATCTCAGGATCAGCTTTCTCAGCACCAATTAATGAAGACTTGCCAAATGCTTCCTTTGAATTACTCTCACAGTTAAGGAAGGTTGCATTTGTTTGAGGTATTACTTTGACCTCTGATGACCGTCTTTGCTTAGCCATTACTCTGCCGAAAAAGTACCTGGAACTTGGTCTTGTAACTATTCCATCTATTTAACCTCCCTCCGACATTCTGTGATTATGGGTGAAGCAATAACCTTCAGTCTAGCCAAACTGTTACCCACAAGTACATCCATTTTGTTCTTAACTACAGCCACCACCACTCAATGAAAACCAAAGAACTGCAGATGCTGTAAATCAGGAACAAAAACAAAGTTGCTGGAAAAGATCTGGCAGCATCTGTGAAGAAAAAATTCAGAGTTAACATTTCAGGTTCAGTGGCCCTTCCTCAGAACTTAGTCACCAGACCCGAAATGATTTTTGATTTTTTTCTTCACAGATGCTGCCAAACTGCTGAGCATTTCCAGCAATTTTGTTTTTGTTCCTACCACCACTGGATAACAAGCCACATTCTGATTGCACTTTGCACTTTGCACAGTGAAACCAGGGTGTGCCCTCTACTTATCCCATTTATTTACACTTTGATTTTCATTGCAATCTATGGAAGGTCATTAACATCCTTCTCCTATGTTCCTTAAAACAGGATTTGGCTGCATCATTTGACAAAAATGCTTTATACTCTCATCTATGCTATTCTCTTCACTTATACTCAAAGCAGTTTTACCACAAGTTGTAGTTAAAGCTACAATATGATCCATTTATTTATTCATTTTCTTTGTGAGTTCCTTGTTCAACCTCATTCTTATGAGCTCCAATAAACCCATAGGCCTCTCATGCAACTTCCGGAATTCTAGATGAAGGCATCCCGCTTTACTATAATAGAAACGTTTAGACCTTCGATTTTTACCTCCATCTCCTTTCCTTTCTGATCTGAGGAGGAGATCTTTGGGCATTCCTAGTTCCTATTTTCTTTCTACTGGACACTCGCCATCATTTTGCTGTCCCATCCTCTATCTTATGTGAGTTTATGGGAATGGTTTAGGTTTAGCTTTAAGGATCAGCTCATATTCATCTGCCATCATTGCTGCCAGTCCAGGATTTGCAATACTTTGGTCATGGACATGGGTTCTTATTACAGAAGGCAGTGAGTTTTTAACTTTTCCTAAGAGAATTATCTCTCTGAGAACTTAATGTTTAGTTTTAACTTCTAATGCCTGTATCTGTCTGTCAAAATTATTTCACTTGACCCTTTCAAATTCAATGTAGATTTGGCCAGATTGATTTCTTAAATTTTGAAATGTTTGCCAGTATTTAAAGGCATTTTATTCCTCCTTCAACAGGGGATTTGCAGAGAAAGGTGAGTGAAATACAGCTACCTGTTACTGGACATGTTCTGGTACTTCCACACACAATGAAGGTACACAGAGGGAGATTTTTGATAAGTTCTATTTACAAGCAAGGTGGTTCTCTGTAGCATTAACCCGCACAAACTACGGTCACTTCGGAAGGAGATGATGGATTATTGTCAGGCGGTTTTCCTTTCATTCAACACCTTCGAGTTGATGGTGTCTGCTTTCTTTTTCTCTCTCACTGTTACAGAAAAGTGCAACAATATATACAGCTCACAATGTGCTTTAGTAACTGTGAATTATAAAACTGCAACCCTCATTTTGCCCAGCCTCATTGCTTTAAAGCAGTATCTTACCACAGTCCAGAAATTAAAGAAATGAAAATGTGGCCTTTGCAGTTCTAAGTGTTAATGGTAGTCCTTGTTATATTGAAAAACATCCCTCATTCATAAAACTTGTTTAGCAACTTTATATCTGGGCAAATAAAGAAAGGATTCTAACAAAAACTATTTCAGCAAGTGTAAAATCTGTTATAATGACCAACATTAGAATTCATGGCAGAATTAGGGAGTTGATAACCATTTCAGGCTGTCAACAAAACTGAAATCACAGGCACCCTACTGTGATAATAGATGGTTATGATATCAGTCATATACCAGAAATCCAGAAATAGAAACCCCCTGGCTAATGTCAACATACAGAATAAAATAGGGCATCTTTCTCCAGTAAATTTGGCTTTCCAAAAAAATTCAAATGCACACATGAAAAGCTGAGTGGCCTTTTTATGTGCCATAATGTCTCTGACTCTCAGATTACAGAGATTAAGCTTAGTGTTAAAGGGTCTACCTCGCACACTTTGCCCCACTTCATTGGAGGCAATTTACGACTGATGATTTAAATAGCCAGCCACCTCTGTGAAATTCAAATGTATAATCTTGCCCAAATCCCATCCCTATGAAAATAGGAATTACTATTGGCAAGGAACTCTCCGTGCACACACTCATCTGGATGAATATATGAATGTACAAAAGTATGTCCCAATGAAAATACCTGGAGCAATTGAATAATATTATTTAATGTTATTGCTAGAGGTTTGCAGAAGTTACTTTGCAAAGTTTACCATTAAAAGCATTAATATTTTCTCATCTTCAATCTGTACTCAGGGTTTGATGAAAACTTTGATGTTCAAGGTGAACTCATCCTTCAAGATACCTTCCAAGTATGGGATCCCAAATCTCTCATTCGTAAAGGACGGGAACGGCATTTGTTTCTCTTTGAATTATCTTTGGTATTTAGCAAGGAGATCAAGGATTCTTCAGGACACAGCAAATATGTTTACAAGCACAAGTTACTAGTGAGTGCAGTTACTCAATTTCTTTCATCCCCATTTGTTTTGAACATATTTACAACAGTTTCAGAGTCTGTTGTTTTCCACGTCAGACAGCACATTTGGACCAATGCATGGGCTGAGGAAGAATCTTCCTTCCAAACCACATGAATGCATGACCGTGCAGAAATCAGAAGTGACCACAATCAATGCAAACAGGCTGAACTCAAGCAATATCAGAATGTATATATGTCAGTAGTTTAGTTACAAGGGACAGGCTGATGTAGCAAGCTGCTTGCAAACAGCAAACAGGAGTTAGAGGGAACATTTGAGAAAGCTTGCCATCTGAGCACAGCTGTCTGCATCTTTCCGCTGTTTAAGCATTATACAGTATATTCTGTTATTTTGTAAGCTTTATAAGAGGTTTATTCCATCACCCTTCCCTTTCTTCTGAAATCTTGTATGCTGTTGATCAGTAAGTTCTTCAATTTTGATGAAGGATCAAAACTTGAAATGCTAATCAATCTGACAGATGCTGTCTGACTCCACATTTTTGTTTTAGGGTTCTCTGTTTAATTTTATATATCCTGGTTGCATATGAGTAAAACCTTTTCAATTGGTGATACAAAATATCTGGTATATGGAGACCAGAACTAAACTACCCCTTGTGCACTGCTATCTCTGCTACTTCACTTAGTGCTATTCTTTTTTGGCTGAAAAGGCAGCAGTTGATAGCATGGATTTATCTGTTGGTGCACACAGTCCAGGTCTCCACTTCACCGCAAACATGTTTCTTTGATGAGTGGGCCTTAAAAGAATGGAGAACTTTGTATTTGCCATGCTACAAGATCTTTCATATTTTGCAGTGTGCTGACAAAAGTTGAACAGTTGTCAAATAAGGGATGAGTAACATTGAACTGCAAAAGCGTTTGTACGTGCACCAAATATATTACAACAAAAGACTGGGTAATGAATCAAACATGTGGAGAACAGTGAATATTTGTGTAAAGTTTGTATCCAGTATTTGCTGGGAATTCCCTTTTATTCTGATGATATAGAAGAGCTATTTATGAGAATTAATTTACTTATAATTTCCTGTCATCTCCTTTAACTTACAGACATCAGAGTTAGGGGTGACTGAGCATGTAGAAGGCGATCCCTGCAAATTTGCCTTGTGGGTCGGCCGAACACCTTCTTCAGACAACAAGACTGTCCTCAAGGTAACCCTATTTAATCTGAAAACTCATTTTTTGAATGAAAATAAGTAGGGTTTTGCATTCAGCCTGAATTATTCAGAAAAATGAATAACTTTGTATTTTCACTGTGTGGTTTGTGAAAACTCTAAGCCACTTGGTGTCACAGGTTAGACCTTCACAGAGCTAAAGAACTAGAACCTGGTTTTCCCAGAAACTGACTGCAAAGTAGGTACAGGTGATTTGTGCAGATTGCAGCTTGAGTGATGTGCCCACACAAAGTAGTGATACGCACAGCAAATCCACCTCACACATAAATGCAGTTGCTTAGATCATAAGCAGTAACATTATGGTTGATCTGATTGTGGCTTTACCTCCAATTTCCTGCCAACTGCTCTTAACATTTAATTCACTTTTAGATCAAAAGTCCGTCTCACTCAGTTAGTGATTGTTTTTGACCAGTGCAGACTCATTGGGCTGTAGGGCTCTTTTCTGTGCTGTGGACCTCTATGACTCTACACCTGTATGAATGACCCAGTCTCTATTGCTCTCTGATGTAGAAAATATCTGTAACCCTCTGAGGGAGAAAAGTTTCCATTATCTCTGCCTTAAATAACAACGCCTAGTTTTGAAACTTTTCTCTCGTTCCAGACATACCAGCAGGGGAAACATTCTCCCAGTATCCACCCTGTCACATGCCCTCAAAATCTTTTATGTTTCAATAAGATCACCTCTCATTCTGCTAGACCCCAATGGGGACTAGGCCTAAATTGCTCAACCTTTTTCTCATGAGACAACCTGGAATTCCTTAATCTGAAGAATTAGTGAATCGTCTTTGAACTAGTGAATCATCTTTGAGCTAACTGTGGTGCAAGTGTGTACCTCTGTAAATAAGGACACCCAAAGGTGCTTGCAGTCCTTCAGGTGAGATCCCCTTTCCAGTTATGGCACGACTCGTCTAATTGTGTAATCCATCTCCATGTAATAAAGCCTGACATTTCATTTGCCTGCTTAATTACTTACTATAGCTGGATGATAATCTTTTGTGATTCACACACAAGGACTCTCAAATCCTTCCATAACAACAGCATTTTGTAGTTTTTCTCCATTTGAATACTATTCTGCTTTTCTGTTCTTTGCATCAAATAGACAAAATCACATTTCCCCATATTATACTCCCTCTGCCACATTTTTGTCCACTCACGAATATACAGGGCCACGTCATCCAAGTCATTAATATAGCTATAGATTTTAATGGTTAATGCTTTGACACTCCACTACGTATGGCTTGCCAAATTAAAAATATCCCATTTATTCTCAGCTGTCCATTTCTTGTTAAGTTTCAGAAACATTTGTTTATTGGTAGGCAAATGGCGAGCAACAGTGATTAAGATCCAAAAAGACAAAAAAATGTAGGTTTTTGCAGGCCACTGATCTTACAGCAATCATGTTTAGGCTCAGTTATCACATGCTGCATAAGAACTATATGAAAGCTTCATTCGTGTAAGTGTATGTTTATTCATTTAAGAGAAGGAGCTATTGCTGGCAAGGCCAGTATTTATTGCCCAAACTTAATGGCCTTAGAGCAGTTTTCATCCAACTGACTAAAGTACTGGACAATTCCCGAGGACAGTTAAGAACCAATAATGTTGTTATGGATCTGGAGACACACATAGACCACAGTAAGTAAGGGTAGAGATTTCCTTCCCTAACAGACATAAGTGAAACAGAAATATTTTCATGGCAATCTTATAGTTTCATGGTTACCAGGATTGATGGCTTTTTATTCTAGATTCACTGAATTACTTGAAGTTAAGTTTCCCAACTGCCATGCTTAAAGTTAGAATCCTTCTTGCTGAATTATTGGTCTAAGTCTCTGGATTACACAATACTCAATGCGTTTCTTCAGGCCTCAAACATTGAAACAAAACAGGACTGGATCAAAAATATTCGAGAAGTCATACAGGAGAGAACTATCCACCTGAAAGGAGCTTTGAAAGAACCTATTCAGCTACCCAAAACCCCTGCAAAACAAAGGAATAACAGTAAAAGGTTGGTTCCTCCTTGTATTGTGCAACAATGCATGCCATTATAGCAGGTAACATTTGAGTGAAATAGCATTTTTCATCAATATTGTGATTGTGTGATGTATTTAATCAGATAAAAAAGACCTCTAAGTGTGTCCATCCAGAAAGATGGGAAATCTCCATAATCCACCTGCGTATCCTCACAATGAACTATGTTATTATTAAATTATTCCAGAGTATTACACACATTTTTGCATCTATAATCAATTTCCACACCCCTTTGTATGAAGAAGAACTCCTAGAAATCAGTTCCATGTTTCCATGTGATAATGGGAACTGCAGATGCTGGAGAATCCAAGATAATAAAATGTGAGGCTGGATGAACACAGCAGGCCCAGCAGCATCTCAGGTGCTCCTGAGATGCTGCTGGGCCTGCTGTGTTCATCCAGCCTCACATTTTATTACCATGTTTCCATGTTTCTAGTTTGAGTTTGTATCCAATCGTCTTTTGTAATTTAAATTGAAGTAATATTCTGAAGTTACATTTTTATTATCATTTTCTATCTTATATACCTTGATAAAGTCACCTCCCTCCTTTCAAAGTGGAAATCCTATTTTTTTTTCCACTCAAAACACAGACCTTTAACAATGCAAATCAGAGTTTCAAATCACTTGCTTACATGAAACTTCTTTATGTCTTGTTTGCCAGAGTGGGTCCCACTACTCAAAGCTTGATCTCACTGTGTCTTGTCCCATTTAAGCAAGGCCCCTGTTTAAAGTTTATTCTCTTGTTTTGGCAGTATTTTTCAGTATTCTTTTGTTTTGTTGAAACGGTGGTTGGTCACATACGCTATTCTCCAAAAAAAGCCTAAAGCCACTTGAGAAAAATGCATTTCTGAAGAAGGGTCCCGACCTGAAACGTCAATTTTTCTGCTCCTCTGATGCAACCTGGCCTGTTGTGTTCTTCCAGATCCACATTGTGTTATCTCTTCACTATATCTCATGTTGTGTGTTTCATAGACTAGTACAGCACAGTGTAGGCCCTTCAGCCCCAATGTTGTGCTTTTACCCTAATCCTAAAATCTATCTAAACTCCACCCCTACCTTATACACTTTTCCATTGCATAAAGTTAAGGTTAACGCAGTGAGCCCAAGTTTTGACTCAAGAGACCTTACTTTGGTTTATGAGATATATAACATACTGCTGACACTTGCTGGAGGAGAGAAATAAGCACAGTTGAGATATGAAGTGACACTGCAGTCCATTGGTCAGACTTATGCAGAGTAGACAGGTCAATCAACAATCAGTCGCGTTGAATGCAAACAATAGAGTTCCATTAAATACCCGAAATAATTTATGATTCTCCTAAAGCTTGAAACCACAGCACATGTCTTCACTGCTAATACTCAATATGAAACTTACCCATGAGACATCTATGGCAGAATAAAGTCTGAGCATGCTCCAACAGGTGACTAACGATAGGAGTTGAAATGTATGGGCAAAATTTAAAAGTTAACTGTTGCAACGACCTCCAATTCTGCATGGTACATATTTACTTCTGGTTTTCCAGAAACCCAGCCCTATAACATAGGCAGTTTGAATGTTTACGAGAATCTGTAGTGCTTATGTTATTTACACTTGTTCCAGAATAAGCACATTCCAATTATCAATTCCAACTACGTTTTGCCAGCACAATTCCCTTAATTCTTTTCTCAATCTTTTCTCAGCCATTTAATCTATTTAATTCCTGGTAACAAACTCTTTAGGAAAGATTTTGACTTGCCACTTTCTGGCAAGCTGGGAGGATGAGTGGGAACATGTAATTGGGTGGGGACACCATCAAGAAGGAAGGGTTGTGATGGACTTCCTGTCCAGAAGTTAATTGAGGTGCCTTAAACAGCCACTAAAGGGCTTCACCTCCAGAGTCAGGTGGGGACTTTCAATGTTGGCTAACCACACTGCACACCCAGTCAGATTTGCCGCAGGCTTGTTGGGGTTGGTGGGAGTGTGGTGTGTAGGTGCCTTAACTCGACAATGGTAAGGGGATGGTTTACTGAAGGCCCTCCATTGCCCTTTCTATTGACCCCATTTCCTCTCAATCCTCCGCCTTCCTCCCTGGGACACTCATTCCGAGAGCAGGCTGAAGTGTAGTACCAGAAGTTGCCATCACTTCTCCAGTGGTGCTGTTGCTACTGGACAGCTGCTAGCCTCTAATTTTCCAGCAGCTTATGGTGGACGGAGACTCACCCCCCATGCTAGATGGACTGATGCTTTAATGACTCCAACAAAGCTGGGAGCCGCAGCAGGGTTCCTGCTACAATTCTGTTGACCCTGTCAGAGATGGCATTGGAGTGCCACCAGATTTTGTCTCACAGGTTGGATCTCTTTTCTCCAAAGATAAATTCTGCCCTTTGTTTCTTACAAGTTACATTTTAATTGTTGTTTAAATGCAGCCAATCTCTAATGTTCCTGTATAACAAAGTGTGGAGCTGGATGAACACAGCAGGCCAAGCAGCATCTTAGGAACACAAAAGCTGACGTTTTGGGCCTAGACCCTTCATCAGAAAAGGGGGACGGGGAGAGGGTTCTGAAATAAATAGGGAGAGAGGGGGAGGCGGACTGAAGATGGATAGAGGAGAAGATAGGTGGAGAGGAGAGTATGTGTGGGGAGGTAGGGAGGGGATAGGTCAGTCCGGGGAGGACGGACAGGTCAAGGGGGCAGGATGAGGTTAGTAGGTAGGAAATGGAGGTGCAGTTTGAGGTGGGAGGAGGGGAAAGGTGAGAGGAAGAACAGGTTAGGCAGGCGGGGATGAGCTGGGCTGGTTTTGTACATGGTGTGGCTTCCTCTACATTGGGGAAACCAAGCGGAGGCTTGGGGACCGCTCTGCAGAACACCTACGCTCGGCTCGCAGTAAACAACTGCACCTCCCAGTCACGAACCGTTTCAACTCCCCCACCCATTCCCTAGACAACATGTCCATCCTGGGCCTCCTGTAGTGCCATAATGATGCCACCCGTAGGTTGCAGGAACAGCAACTCATATTCTGCTTGGGAATCCTGCAGCCCAATGGTACCAATGGGGATTTCACAAGCTTCAATATCCCCCCTCCCCCCACTGCATCCCAAAACCAGCCCAGCTTGTTCCTGCCTGCCTAACCTGTTCTTCCTCTCACCCATCCCTTCCTCCCACCCCAAGCCGCACCTCCATTTCCTACCTATTAACCTCATCCCACCCCCTTGACCTGTCCGTCCTCCCCAGACTGACCTATCCCCTCCCTACCTCCCCACCTATATTCTCCTCTCCACCTATCTTCTCCTCTATCCATCTTCAATCCGCCTCCCCCTCTCTCCCTATTTATTTCAGGATCCTCTCCCCGTCCCCCTTTTCTGATGAAGGGTCTACGCCTGAAACGTCAGCTTTTGTGCTCCTAAGGTGGTGCTTGGCCTGCTGTGTTCATCCAGCCCCACACTTTGTTATCTTGGATTCTCCGGCATCTGCAGTTCCCATTATCTCTAATGTTCCTGTCTTTTTTTTGACTTGAAATGGCCTCAGTTGCTTAGAAATGTAGTACAATTTTTTTTACCTATCAGGTTGCTGAACACTTATCATTAACCTTCTCAGTATATTCTTTTCTATTCCCAATTACAAGATGTATATGAGAGAAGATTATTTTTTAACCACTGTCTTTTTAATTTTCAGATAATCTAAGTCCTTGTGCCTCTCTAATCTTTCTCCTTACTACGTTTGCCTTCAAATGTCTTAAGAACCAAGGGTCTCTTCCTGTCATTTCAATATTTCTTCTAACTATTCCACAGTGTGCTTTCACTCCAGTTAAAATATTCAACCCTGCATGTTTGGGTGAATGAGTGATCACTCAGTAATTTGATGTTCCTCTTACTCTAGGGACATAGGAGAAGATGGGGATAGTCAGGGAGATGGCAGCAGTCAGCCAGACACTATTTCCATTGCATCAAGGACCTCACAGAATACCATGGACAGTGACAAGGTAAGTGTGATTGCAGGGAACAAGTAGGTCCAACCTTGGAAAATTCATCAGCAACATGACATCAGTAAATATTATTTGGGATAAAAAAATGTCATACAACTTTGTGAATTTCAGTCCTGGTGATGTTAAATGAAACAGACTAGAACTTTGTCAAAGGGCAGGATTGTCCTCGGCTTGTGGAGAAATGTTTGGAGGCAGAGTGACCAGGAAAAGAGTTGGGTTCACATCCTGCTCCCCTGTCCCTTCTCTTCATAATAAACAGCATCCCATTCCGTGGAAGCCAGGAAGCCAGCTCAGACGATGAAGGCCCTATTTTAAAGCTGTTTTCCAAGGGCAATGGTAGTTTCCCACCTTCAGCACAGACCCCATCCAGAAGCTGATTGGAGGTGGCGGGTCACTACAGCTTTGAACGTAACTGTTGTGCACTAGGGGGAGGTGATGGCCTAGTGGTATTATCGTTGAACTATTAATCCAGAGAACCAGGTAATGTAATGGGATCTGGGTTCAAAACGTGCCATGGCAGATGTTGGAATTTGAATTTTAAAAAAAATCTGGAATTAAGAGTCTCTAATGATGACCTTTAATCCACTGTCAATTGTTGGGAAAACCCATCTGGTTCATTATTGTCCTTTAGGGAAGGAAAATGCCATCCCTGTCTGGCCTACATGTGACTCCAGACTAACAGCAATGTGGTGATTCTGGGCAATTCAAAATGGGCAATAATTGGGTAATAAAAAAAACACACCAGTCTGTTCTGGTTCATCAACATATGAAAATTATGAAAATTACTTTCTCACTTTCCAGCTTTAAGAATTGAAAGCAGTGTCCCCATACAAAGTGTATCTGAGAGGCATTAATGAATTTATCAAAAAGTAATACCGGAAGTGTTGTATAGCGGCTGGCCAATCCAATATACAGCCATTTTGCATGTCCACCAAGACTGAATTACAGCTCCATAAATTACAGAATGTCACATTACACAACAGGATTTGGTTAGTGTCTCAGACAAATTACAAAAATGCTAGCCAACGAATTTTATTACTGCCTTATGAATTCTATTAAAGGTTTGTTATATATTTGCACTAAAGCTTCATAAAAAAGAAGCATATGAATTTCAACCATAAGACATTTTCAGTGTCAATCTGACGTCCAGCTTTAAGTCTGTAACTATTATTGCTGTGTAAATATATTGCCTCCCCCAATCATCCAAATCTGGCTTTGATCCAAATATCCAGATCATGGAGCCTTGCTTTGTGACAGTTGCAAGATGGATTTTCACAGTTGACATGGAATTTGTTGGGAATTTTTTTAATGAGTAACAGGAGAAATATATAACCCACTATTAAAATCACATTCTCAAAAGTCACACAACTTGATTAGAAATCATTAATTACAGTGAAAAACAGTTGAATTGGGTTTTGTGTTTGATCTGTAATGCAACATATTAGGACCAATGAACCTTGGATTTAATTTGCTGTGGCTTGTAACATAATGGTAGCTGTAATGATTCATTAATCTTTTTTGCTTTATTAGCATTTTGCCTAACTGTAGAATGTTCTCTGCAGTTTTACCAATGTTATTAGTTCATTCAATTTAAAAAGCAAGAAGTTTTAACCAGAAAGAGCAAAACCCAAGTGGGGATATCATGTGCTTCATATGTAATTTCTGTATGAGTCATTACATATCAAGTTAATAAGAAACTTATTTGTCATCATGTTGCTAGTTTCACAATGCAGTATGTTGGAACTTGTGAACATGAATTTATACAACAAATCCAGTCTAATATTCAACATAGTACCCTGAAGGTTATCCTTAAGCATATCGAAAGAAATTCATTGTGGCATACTTATTAGTTTTCCAAAAAGGAATTTTAATCATAGATAAATAGCTCTTTAATTCAAGGTTTGCTGCATTTTGGCACTTAAGTAAATAGGTTACGGCTGATCTGAGGCACAGTGATTTAAACTGAAAAGGAACTTGTGTGTGACTACATTTGAGATAATGAAGTTGATTGATCAACTTAAGAAAAGGTAAGTAACTGTTCTGTTGGTTAGGTTTTTACTAAATATAGATCTAAAACCTGGGAATGTGACAGTTTTATTCTATCAGCAGCTCGGTTGTTTTATTTCACATGGTTTATTTCATGGTATTGAGAGTAGGCTATTGTTGAACATTATACACTGACTCGTGGAAGCAAGTGTATGTTCTTCATCTGATGGGACAGCACATAGCTTGAATGTCTTTGATTCACATGTATTAACTCATTTTCCAAACTCATTTGAAAAGATGAGGTACCAGACAGTGGAGTATTATTCAGTAAAAGTCACATCCTACAAGAAAAAGAAGCAGTAGGGTAAAAATGAAGCAAAGGAAAAGCACTTTTATAGTGGAATCTTTACTTTGCCTTCATTACAGTCAAAACATGCTTGTATTCCCGTTAACTGTTGTATTCTTCCTGTAGATGTGGCTTTTTTTAAAAAGTGTACATGTGACTGGACACTGAAATAGCAATATGATAGCAATAGGGCTGTGTATGAAATGGCAATGGAAAAACAGATTTGTGAACTGATGAAAGGATTAATATAAAACATATTTCTGTAACAATGTCATTGGTTGTGCTAACATTGGTTATGGCTTATTAATATCTCATACCCATGCTACCAAATGTTCGTCATATGCATTCTTTTGCAATTGAAAAGTACATTTTTTTTGTCAGGAAGCAAAACTTGAATTACTGTTAACGAAGATTTTCAAAAGCTTGACATCATGATCAAAGGCTCAAAGGGGAATCTGCATCAGGCTGACTTCACAGTAAGATATATTTTCAGACAGAGTATAATGTCTAGGCACATTGAGCTTACTAGTTAGGCATAGATTGCATGCTCATATCTCTAAAACATGATCTCCATCCTCAACCTTCTGGCTGCATCAAAGCTGAAAGCAGACAGGTGAAATAATTTGTGGTTGCTATCAAGTAAAGCAGTAGGCTTTTAGTGCATGAAGTGAGAGTGTCATAAACAAGTGGCAGTGGGACTGAAGTGGAATGGGGAGTCAATGCAGCTCATTGTGATGAGTGGAGAAGTATATAGAATAATGAATGGCCAGGCTATGGCCCTCACCTCTGGAGCGAAATAGATGTATTAAGGGTTTTTTTTGCTCTTGCTGTGAAGTGTTTGCAGCACCATACAATACAGATGATGCCTTGGGGCTCACGTTGTTTCAACTACATTTTATCCCATATTCCACAAGTACTTTTGCTTCTGTTAGAGAATCTTTTTAGTGCTTTTGCGGTCCTTTAACAACTGTCCAGATTTCCAGGACTGGTTGACATCCCATGATGAGAGCTGTTGTGTTCTGTCTTACAATCAGTGTTTCTCTTTAAGAGAGTCAGTATCTTTTTATGCCATCAAGAGGCATGCTCCTAATATCACCAATGTATCAGAGCATGAGTCCTGAGGGTATAAAGGCTCTCTACTCCATCTTACTCTGTATCATGTATGACATTTTACTGGAAGATACTGTTTTGATTTTGCCAATAACTACGGGGAAATGGCAGACATGCTGAACAATTATTTTACTTCTGTGCTCACAGAAGACAGCTTGCTAGAGGTCCCAAATTAATGGAACTGAAACATGACAAATCTCCAGGACTTTATGGTTTCCATCCACGGATGTTAAAGGAGGTATGAGAGCACATTGCTGACGCCCTTAACACAATCTTTCAGGGGTCCCTGGATTCAGGAGTTATACCTCTATACTGGAAATTTGTTCATATCACTCCACCCTTAAGAAGGGTGACAGAGGGAAGCTGGGGAATTATAGACCAGTTAGCCTAAGTTCTTCATTGGGGAAATTGTTGGAAGTCTAGAGTCAGAGCAGGGGTAGCTGATCACCTTGAAAAATTTCAGTGAACCAGGGAAAGTCAGCATGAATCCATAAAGGCTAGGTCATGCCTGACAAATCTTGTAGTGTGTTTTTTTGAAGAGGTGACAAAGATAAGGAGCAGAGGTTAATCAATATTGTTTATCTGCATTTCCAGAAGACTTTTGATAAAGTTTCACACAAAAGACTGTTAACAAAGATGGAAGCCCATGGAATTGTGGCCAAATTACTGACTTAGATAGGAAATTGGTTGAGTGACCAGAAACACAGAGTTTGCATAATGGTTAAGTACTCAAATTAACACCATATAACTAGTGGTGTTCCACAGGGATCTGTGTTAGGGCCCCCGCTATTTACAACATTCATTAATGACTTGGATAATGGCATAAAAAGTCAAATATACAAATTTACTGATGACACAAAGTTGGGCATTATTGTCGATGGCAGCATAAGATTGCAACAGGGTATTTCTTGACTAGGTGAATAGGCAAAGCTGTGTCAGACAGATTTGAATATAAGCAACTGTGAGGTTATCTATTTCAGACCGAGAAAGGAGAGATCAGGGTTTTTTTAGAAGGGGCAAAGTTAAATACGATAGATGACAAACAAATTTCGGGGCTGTAGTGCACAGCCCTTCAAAATGCCACAGGAGAAAATAGCCAAGAAGGCAAATGGAATGCTGGCCTTCATATCTAATGGGCTGGAGTATAGAGATGCAGACATTATGCTGCAGTTATGTGGGACCTTACTTAGAGTACTGTGAGCAGATCTGAGCACCATAACTTGGGAGGAATGTTGTGGCCCTGGAGGAAGTTCATCAAAGGTCAGATTTAATAAATTTGGTTTTTATTGTGTAAAGTTTAGAAGGTTAAGGGTGATCTAATGGAGGTCTTCGGGTAAAAACCGAAAGAACTGCGGATGCTGTAAATCAGGAATAAAAACAAAGTTGCTGGAAAAGCTCAGCAGGTCTGGCAGCTTCTGTGGAAAAAAAATAGCAGAGTTAATGTTTTGGGTCAGAACTGGTGGCTGGGAAACATCAGTTTAGTTGCAGAAAATAGGGACGGTGTTGTGTAATGGCAGGCTGTGTGATAACAAGGTCTGGTGTGTGGGGTAGGGGGCTGGGAAATGGGAGAGTTTAGGCCCTAAAATTATTGAACTCGATATTGAGTCTGGAAGGCTACAGGGTCCCAAGCGGAAACGGTCTTCAGGTTTTTAACAGGGAGGGAAAGGATAGATAAAAATAATCTATTTCCACTGGTTGAAGATTCTAGAACCAAGAAGCATTGTCTAAGAATTAGGACCAGGCCATGCGGGAGAGATGTTAGAAAGCACATCTACGTGGAAAGAATGGTGGAGGTTTGGAACTCCCTTCCTAAATGATCATCGCTGCTAATTCAGCTGTTAAATATAAATCTGAGATAGACAAAATTTATTGAAGGTTTCAAGAGATATAGGCCCAAGACAGGCATAAGGAATTCGGCCATATATCAGCCAGGATCTTATTGAGTGGCGAAGCAGGCTTGAGCAGCTGAATGGACTAATATCATAATACCAACCAAGATATTTATGTGACTGAGGAATGTAGTGTTTGCACAGAATATTTAGTTGTATTAATTATCAGTTAAATTCTTCAATATCGTGATATCCACATCCACTTTCTAAAATAGCCTTGACACCATCAGGTAAAACACTTTGCTGGAGGCAAAAATCACACTGAGATACATTCAGTTTTTAAATAAACTCTGACTATGGATACAACGTAGCTTTCAATTGAATGGGTTGCTGATCGACATTATAAACATGTGTGCATTCTTCCAATTATGTAAAATTCAACCATCAAAACAATATGGACATTAGGCTGATGACATTCAGCCATGTCCAGCCCACTGCCTGGCCAAAGATGGCCTGCTGTAGAAACATGCTATTACCTTCAAATATTAAAGTGACAATGAATTGTAATTAAAAGTACAAGATTCACATTATTTTTCACCAACTTGTTTTTAAAAGAGAAGGATAGATCTAGTTTTGTACATGGGAATCATTTCTGTGTACTATATCTGTGGCTGGAATTTTCCAAGCACATTGGCCCAGGCTGGGAGGTGGGAAGGCTGGCAATGTGGTATGGGAAGATTAAGCAAGTTGCCAATGTCCTGACATTGCCATGCTATTTTGCCAGCAGTCGAAAATGCGGCAGCTCCTGCTGAGAGCCTATTTGAAGCGCTTAACTAAACACTTTAGAGTCACTTCCAATTACACAAGTATTTTCTTGGCTTGCAGGGTGAGTGCTTCTTTTTGTCCTTAAGTATTCCCTGATGATGAATACCCCCTTAACAATGGCAGTACTTGTTGGCAACTGACCCCTCATGCCTCAGGGCTAGGCACCAGGAATAAACATAGGCTTCTATTTGAGAGCGTACAGTCACTGATGTGCCCTCATCATTCAGATGCAGCCCCAACAACAATGGGGCAACTAAGCAGCCATACCTCTGACTGGACTGGCAACTCTTGGGTTAGGCTGCCATCTTTAATAGGCTGTCAATGCCAAGTATACAAAACTTGGATCCCACTGCATGTTGAAGTGGGGTCGTCCTCCACTTGGGGCCCCCACACAGTGAGATTTCAGGCGCCTATGCAGAACTCTGACCACACTTTTTTAGTCTTGATTGGTTCATTTTCTCTTTGCATCTCAGAGTGATTGGATAGTTTAACATGAATTAAACCATATGTGACTAAGAATTGAACCACAAGGTTTCAATTGGTGGGTTCCTGTGAATTTTCCAATGATTAGTTTATATTGAAATTTAGGATCCAATAGTTGGTGGGTGTTTGCTTTCGCTGGTTTCAAGGGGGTTGCTGATTCTTGGAAATAGGGACTTTTGGAGACTTTGCATATCAGAGGGAGCTCATTACACACCAAATGGTAGGAAAACTCATACTGGGAATATGTTGTAAAACACAAATTGGAAAATATTCCCAGCTGTTTGAAATTTCCTCCCTAACAGTGAGTAAGATATAAATGTCTTTGAATAATTGTAGAATAACCCGATTTTAAGTATCTGTGATACTGGCTTTGATTCTGGTTTACTTATAACTCCTGCACTGTTGTACTTAAAAGTATTTTTGTTGGGTAGGATATTAGTCGTTTCACAGAGTCGCTTGTTTCTAAACCTGACAGAGAATGACAACATGAATGCTTTCTCAGATTCCATTATAGTTAATTTTCTCAAATAAGTAAATGAATTAAAACTGTTTTTTGTTTTCAATTTCTGCAAGTAACTAATTACTATACTTCTGTAAGTTATTCTGGCAAGTTATATTAAGAAATACATTTGCTGAGACTGTGTGTAGATTTAGTCTCGTGCAGAAATGTAATGTTTCTCAAATAACATGTGGGCTGGGTTTTATCTCATCTGGACTTGATCATATAGTGCAATACTTAGTGAGGGAAAAAACACTGTGGTCAGCTGGGAATGCATGTTTAAGAGAAAAACAAATCAATGCTGCATTTATTCTTGTTTTCAAAAAGTGCCTGTCTTCTGCTTGCATATGGAAAATTTAATTTGGCTTCTTCGTAACAAAAATAAATGGAGCTTTTCTCTTTAATAGATCGACAAGCTAAAATACATGTAATGTAATTTAGTCCTAACAGAACAGTTATTGCATAGAATTCACCACACGGAAACAATCCATTTAGCCCAGCTTATCACTGCTGGCACATATGTTTCACGAAGACCTCATCACACTCCTTTTTTTAAACACTTACAGCCTATTATTTTTACTTCCCCCCTCACTGATTTCCTTTAAATACATCCAAGGCATTTTCCAGTGCAACTTCTTGTATTAGTCATGTTCCATATTCTAACCACCCTCTTGGCAAATAAGTTTCTCCTGAACCAAAACAAAGTTGCAGGAAAAGCTCAGCAGGCCTGGCAGCATCTGTGAAGGCCAATCAAGTCTACTATGCCATTTTAATAATGACTGGTATGTTTCTCAATCCTATTCTCCTGCTTCCTCCCTGTAACCTCTGATCCCATTACTAACAAAAAACTTTTACCTTGCTGCTTTGGTTTTAATTTTGTCCTGTTGCCTGTGCAGACGAATACCACATCAGTCTTGTCTGCTCATGTCCTGTCATTTTTATGAGAACAGTTTTGAACCTTTCACTCTGTAGGCTGGATGCTGGCCATATTGAAATTCATGGACATTTTTCTAAGTTGCAATAATAAGTGACACAATTGGTTCTCATGTCTTTGCTGCTGTTGTGATGAAGTGTTGGGAATTGGTCATTTTGGCATTAAGTTCTTTTGATAGTTTCAGAGCAATTTTGGTCATCTGCTACAAAGCTAGACATTTTTTATTCCATTAAACAGAGGCTGTTGCCCTGAAGTCTTTGCTGGACTGAGGTTTGATTTGGGCCACTTAAGCGTGTTTGTGCACTTTGCATTTCTGCTGACAATTTCTACATCACAAATATACCCTTCTCAAGTTCAGGCCAATGGCTGATTGCTCTTCTTGTGGTGCATTTTGTCCTTGGAATCTTTTTCAGGGTTGTCCAATCTCACGCTAGATTTTTTTTTACTGACACTGAATCTGTAACACAATTATTTGGGGAGTTAACAAATGCTCCAACTTTTGGCTTGAAACCAGCTTCATATTTGATACATTTTGTTAAAGACTCCTCCTCCTCTGTTGTTTGCCATGTGCAATCTTTTCTTTTTGGGTAGATCTTAAACTCTTATTACCTGCTTGATCTCCTACTCCAGGTTATAAGGTACAAGTCAGAAAACATCCACTTGTGAGATGTAAATCATGGCTTACTACTAAAGGGGTGTAGGCATGTCACACCTAAAAAGGTTGGTGGGGATCAACTTGCATGCCAGCTCTGTGCAAAAACAAGATTTTTCAGGCTGGAAAAGTGAGGCCTTCTTAAACACTGAATCACCTAATATAACACAATCGACAATAATTTAATCAATGCCGCTTCTTCCTGCTTTAGCACTTTTTCAAGCGATAACTCTATACCCTTAACTTAGGTTAGAGGCTATGCAGTTCATATCCCACAGGTCTGCTTGCCCACTCTATAAATCCCAGGAGAACAGGGTCATCTCTGTGCTGAAATCAGAGATCTTTCTTAGATTTTTTTAAATTCAGGAGTGCCATTGACTTAAAGTATGTTTGATTATTTTTGTTTAATTTGGAATTCATTTTTTTTATTTGAAAGAACAAGTCACATTTGCAATTAAGTGAATCAAGGCAGAGAAATTAAATAAAATTAGAAAGCGTATATTTATGTAGGTAGCATGCTGACCATACTTTGCAAGTTATAAAAGTTGCTAGTTTTAACAAAAAATCTATTAAATAATTACTCAAGTTAGTCAAACTTATCAGTTGTTGTAAAGTTTTGATGTATTTGTACCTTCTTATTAGAACTCTGATAGCTTAAAGGTGAATGTATGCTACCAAATAAATTTAATAACACTGTGGTCAGCATTATAAATTCTGTAAAATTTTACACACTCATTTTGTGTTCGATCAATCTCTGCAGCAATAAATTAAACCCCTGAACCTGTTTATTTCAACACATAGTTGACATTTGGTTTCAATCACAGCCTCTATTTAAACTTCATACGTAATTTGTCATTTTAGTTCCCCAAGGTTATAGCATATGAGCTGACAAAAGATTAACTGATCTAAAAGTGGCGTAGATTCAAGTAATAACTCTTTGATCTGAAAGCACTGTAAAATCTGATGTGCAGTTTGCATTTCAAATGGTGAATTGAGCAACTGTTTAAATATTGCTTATTTTAATCAAAGTGTCAGCAGTGCCTAAGTCATTAGTGCTTTTGCCTTGAAGTCACAGGGTTCTGAGTTCGAGTTCCACACCAAAGCCTGAGCACAAACCCTAGGGTGATACTCAAGCGCTGTACAAGGTAGACTACATAATTATCGGCACCGTCCTTTGGATGAGATTTTAAATTGAGGCCCCGTTTTCTGCCTTGGGTGGATGTAAAAGATCCCATGGCACCGGGTTTGAGTCATTCCCAGTGCCCTGGTTGACATTTATTACTCAATCACATGAACACATTACTGTATCTGATCATTATCACATTGCTGTCTGTATGATTTCCTGTAAATTACCTGCTGTAGTGCAACTGTCGCAATACTTCAAAAATAAATCATTTATTATAAACCACTTTGAGATGTCCAGTGGCCATTAGAAGCATTATATCTTTTTTTTTAATGAAGCTAACGTAGTTTACAGCGCTGACCAACTGGCTGCAGGAAAACTTCACTAGTTTGCAGGAAGGTAACTATGTTCAACGATGATTTGAGCCAATTTTTTGGGGTGAGAGTTGGAGGCAGGGTAAGTAGGAAATTCCAAATTTTGTTGTACAATGTGAAACTGGAGCTTGGGCATTAATTCAAATGAGGAAATTAAACAAAATTCTATCTTTAGTTGAAAGATTTTCTCAAATTTGAATTCATAAATTGAAACCATTCTTTTTCTGTTGGTTTTTATAATAAAGCATTTTAGTTTGGCTCAGTCCTCATTAGGTTCAAACTTCCAGCTCTAAATATCCCAGCATAGAATTCGCTAAATATTTTCAGAAACTGCTGACTACTCTGGCATTTCAGGGACATGGTTAAAGAGGCTGTTCCCAATCTACTGTGTTTTATAGGTTGGCACCATTGTGCAAGTTGGTTAAATTTGCTAAAGTTTCAGAATTGAAGTTTTTGTGGTACATTGGAGGTACTACTGATCTACTGGTCACGACTGAAACTGCCATTAGCTCTGGGATGAAAGGTCCTCTCTCATGACATAATGATTGAAATTGTCCCGGCCAATATTGGTCTGTGCAGTCTATGTCATGCATCTTTTGCAATGTAGAACTGACCTTTCATATGTCTGCATGAAGGCCTACATACGTTGCTCTTTTCATCCTAGATCTGTTCCACAAGATCATCTTCTTTGTAAGCCAGGGATTTGTTTAAGGGAATCCTTCATTAGTGCAAAGTTTTCTCCCATACATTTTGATAGCCTCATGTTTTGTGACTTACCCAGTGTACTTTTCTGGACTCGTGAATGGAAGATATCCTGAAATGGAAATGGACCTATATCTCGAACTTGGTGCAGATGTTTGCATTCTTAGCAGAACTACTTTAATCTCCGTAATCAACATTTGAGGCATTCTCAGTTCTTACATCCTTTCCTGAAAATCCACTACAACAAAATGTGGCACGGAAAGAGACACAATTAGTTGAGCATGGAATCAGATCAGAGGATAAGAAGCATGGAAGGGATGAAGTTGATTTCAAACCATCCATAAGCTTGTGTAGAGGACTCCTGTTCCATGTTACTGTGCAAGAAGCAATTCCAATTCACAGTTTCCTTCCTCACTTTCACACAACATTCAAAGTGATTTATATATCTGAGTGAGCAAATTGCTTCAAAAACCTAAAGAGCACAAAAGAATTGGAGAAGTATGAATTGAATATGTATGTATTACCTTCTCAGCAAAGGCTGAAGAGAAGCTTGCATACCAGACAACATGTACCTGTCTAAAAAAGGATCTGTATTTACTTGCTAGTTTTGAGGGCAATTTGCAAGGATGTGTTGCAACTGAATGTGTGATTCATAGGTTGAAAGCTGTTATTTGTGGCAGCATCATCAAAGGCTAGTCTTCTTTGCAAGCATCAGTGGAATGTCCAGCAACTTCTCTGGAATCTTGAAGAAAGTACCAGCTAAAAAGCTGCTAAGGGAAGAAGAAACAGAAGCTTCCTTGAACCTAATCGTGCTTCCCCATCCATTGAAGTGCAGATTGAAGCTCTGATGACAATAGGACAGAGCATCAGTTATACCTTGTATACTGGCTTCCATGATAATAAAATGTGAAGCTGGATGAACACAGCAGGCCAAGCAGCATCTCAGGAGCACAAAAGCTGACGTTTCGGGTCTAAACCCTTCTGGCTTCCATGTCAGGGCACCTATTTCACAGGATGTATGCAGTATTTCACACTTCTTTGCATTATATTGTGTGTTCCCTCAGTTTGCTTACACACACATTTTACTGAACTCATTTTGTAATTGATTGTGCAGCCACTCCTAGTTAGATTGGTGTTTTACATCTGCTGAGAAGCACAGTACTTTGTGGGAGGAAACTGTGTAGAAAGGACTTCTTCAGACAGCTGGATTTTAATTTGGATAAGTGTAAGATAAGGCACAGTGCAATGGGTAATTAAAATGGGATCATCGTTGGGAAGGTGTACAAGAAAATGATTTAGAAGTGATCATTAACAACATCCTTTCAAAATATGCTCAGCATGCAATAGTGATGTAATCCCACACTAGCATGCATCTGGAAGATGTGCGACTACAACTTGGATTTCATTCTACATACCATTCGCTTTAAGATGGGGGTAGTGCAGTAATTAGAGTTTTAAAAAAATTACCACTTCAAATTTGATGCAAATCATCCGCACCAGAATCCGCTTCCCCCCCACCCCCAAAACAAAATCCCTATCTTCTTTTAAATGGTACTTTTCAATGGGCCGAGTCCATTTTAATTGTTGCTTGACTGCCTGGGAGGGGAAGTATGGCTGATCACTGTGCTCCAATTTCCTCAATGTTCAATGCGTTTTGCCACAATTCAATTTGAAATAATTACTGACAATGTATAATGGTGAAAAGAGACAATTGTTGTTGCGATTTTATTGGTATGGCTCATCAAAGAGAAGAGGAAAAAGAAGAACTTGCCAAGCAAAGGCTTCTGTATTGCATGGAGAAGTAGTTGTACTATGTTATTGTTCTTTTACAATATAAATACAGGGCGATCATTCACAGCGTCCAAAATATTAGCAATAATATAATAGCTTATTATGGATGAAACCCTGCAACATGTAAATGACTGACTGGCTATATATTTTGCTATATTTGAAAAGTTTATCACTGGAAAATTGGGCAAATGATGCTGGAAGTAAGATGACGTTATATTTTTCATGTGGTGGGGACCATCCAAAACTATATGAACTATATTAATCCAAACCATCTCCTAACATAATGGCAGGGCATTCACATTCCCATCCCAGCACCACACCACATTGTAAAGTAAATAAAATTGGGCAACATTTGTATTCCTTTGATACAGTCTTCACCATGTAGCAAGTATATCAATTTCCATAAATTTTAAAATATATTCTGCTGTCTTATTATTAAATAGATACATTACCATGTTTTTGATTTTGCTCTTGTTTTCAATCAATTTCTTTAGTTCCTGTGCTAAATATATTTGGATATTTTCCCCCTGCTTTCACCCATCTTGGGTGGAAAGTGTACCCTCTTTCTAAATTCATGTTGATGAGAGACTACCATGGCAAGCACTGGCACTGTCGAGTTTTTTAAGAATTTCTTTGTAAATGCTGTTACATTAGACCTCCAGTTTTAAAACTTAAAATTGCTGCATCTTTTTTTTTCCTGATCGCCCTGTCCAAGAGTGTAAGGGTTTCTGGATGCTAATCTGCCTGATGGATTTGAACATTCTCTTTCAACTCCTGGTGCTGTGTGTTGGGAATTAAAGAATCAAATTGACATTTCAACCTGAGTGTTTGCTCCCAGGTTGGGGATACGCAGTCAGGGGGATGTCCAGATCTACACAGCAGAGCTGGAAATCCATGCCCCTGATCTTCATATTTTCATTCCAAATGACCGGGTGAGAGTGGGAGTTACGCCCTCTGCCTCTGGAACAGGATGGGAGGCAGCCACAGGGGCTGCCAGTTTTTGAGATGGGCTTCTGGGTGCTTTGGCACTTTGCAGCAGCTTCAAGACAAAGTAGAAACCAAAAACCAGCTTTCCAGCCCGCACTCCCCACGCACTCCCCATGCACTCCCCTCCTTCAACCAATTCCCCAACCTATATCCATGCCACCCCCAGCCTCCTTTGGCCCCACATACCCTCACTATCAACCTCTGTCCTTGAACACCCGTACAAAATGGGAGCTATTCAGGCCCTCAAGCCTGCTTCACCATTCAGTAAGATTATGGTTTATGTATTTGTGTCCTCACTTCCACATTCCTGTCCATTCACAATAATCTCTGACTTCCTTACTGGTCTGTTTCTGCAAAGGCCTCCAGTATTGCAGATCTTCTGTCAATTCCGTCTTCAGCCAATTCAATTCTCTCTTTGTGATATCTAGAAATGATTTGAAGGCACTGGATAATGCGAAGGTTGTGGCAATGTTCTGGCAATAATATTGAAAACTTGTGCTCTAGAACTTGCCACTCCCCTAGCCAAGTTGTTTCAGTACAGTTACAGTAATGCCATCCACCCAACAATGTGGAACATTGCTCAGATGTGCCCTGTACACAAAAAATCCAACTTAGACTTGGAGGGGTTGTTGGAGGTCAGCCATCTCAGCCCCGGGGTATCTCTGCTGGAGTTCCTCAGGGTAGTGTCATAGGTCCAACCATTGTCAGCCGCTTCATCAGTGACCTTCCTCCCACTTTCCTAATGGTGCAGTGAAAGAAATTAGTGATGCACACAATTCCAGAACTGAAGGAACACAAGATTCTTGGTTGGGGAGCCTTGGAGAGGAGGGAGCAGTTGTGAGCCTGGGGAAGGTTATGGTGACAGGAGGGGCCAAGCCATAGAAAGATTGAACATGGAATAAGAATTTTAAGTTTGAAGCATTCTTGCACTAGGAGTCAAGGTGGGTGATGAACATTGCAGAATATTTTGAAGAGTATTTAAATGATTGTGGCATGAATGTAATAGATCTGCAACATTTTCTATTCTTTTCATTGAGTCTAGGCATCACTGGCCAGGCTAGCACATATTACAACCCCAAAATTGCCCTTCAATGGAATGGCTGGAAGCAATCACATTATCGTGGGCCTAAAGTTTCATTATGGCCAGACCAGATAAAGATGGCAGTTTCTTTACCTAATGTAAATAAATGGAGCAGATGGATTTATATTCCTTCGTATCGATACCAGCTTTATATTCTCGATTTACTAATTGTTTTTTAAATTCCATTAGCTGTTGTGATGAGGCTTGAACCCATGTCTTCAGACCCAGTAAGCTGGACCTCTCAATTAATATTCCAATGACATTATCCTCCCCTTTTTATGGAAGTCTATGAATGTGAGGTTTTGTTCAGGCCTCAAACCTTTTAATTAAGCTGAAAGAATTTCGGAGTTCCATTATCTACTTCACCAAAGTTGCACTGTCACTCGTCACAGGTTCGCCTCGGATGAAAGGTCTGCTCTGTTTCACTTCCCTCCAGAAAATTGCATTTGACACTCTACTGTGCATCTGGGGAGGGGTAGCTTTGAATATCCTTTTTCCCAAAAGTCTCTGCCTGCCTTTCCACCCCCCCCTCCCGCCCCCACCTTCCCTGCCCCACCTCACCTGGGCATTCTAATGGGCACCAATTGTTTTTGTATCAAACAAACATTCCTATGAGGCCATGCACATCTGTGGCATATTTATGCCAGATTTCAACTATCAGTGAGGAGAGGAAATGCTCAAATACAAGTGGGTCCAACCCCTTCATATGTCAATGATCTTGCAAGATTTAAAATCCCCCGAAAGGCCATTTTCAAAATGGTTTAAGGCCTGGAACTGGTCCATCTGGATCTCAGCCTTTATAACCATTCCAGTAAGTTGTTGTATGTTGCTGCAAGGATCCAATGGAGTTGTTGTGGATCTTCACAGTCTGTGGTTTGTGTGACAAGCTAGGCCAAGGATTTCGTAATTGTTCATTTAAGTAAGCTCTGTGTTATTTGGATCTTAGAAAAAGTCCTCTGAATCACAATCTTGAAACTCTAAATGGGATTTTTCTACTCTGCATATAGCCTTGTCAATATTCAAACTGAATCTTGCAACCTCACTTGGTGCAATTTTTAAAATCGACCTTTATCAGTTCAATGCAGCTTATGGTCCATAATCTGGGTTTAGAAAGCTATTGGAGGTTGCCATATTTGTATCAGGGAATATCATCGGAAGCAATTAAAATGGAGGACAGGGTTCATGCTCTCAAGTTCTGAAGGCTCTTAAAAGTGCCTAAATGGAAAATAAGGAATGACTCCTCTAATTCTAGAATACTGTAAAAGGACTAGGGTAGAAATGTGAACATGAGAGTACAATGGCATATTCAAATCGAAGACAGCTGGAAGTTGGGTCATAATGCAGTCGCCCAGTCTGCATATCTAATCTCCCAGATGCAGAAGAGATTACATTTGAACAGCAAATACAATTGACCAGATTGAAAGAAGTGTAGAAAAATCGCTGCTTCACCTGGAAAAAGTGTTTGGGGACTTCGACAGATGGGTGGAGATGAAGGATAAAGGATTGCATCTCCTGCAGTTGCATGGGAAAATGCTGTGGAAAGGGAATGAGGTATTTCTGTATTCCATACCAAAGAGCCCCTACAGTGTGGAAACAGGTCATTCGGCCCAACAGTCCACACTGACGAAGCCTCTGAAGAGCATCCCACCCAGACCCGTCCTGCTGAATTTCCCATGGCTAACCCACTTAGCCTGCACATCCCTGAACACAATGGGCAATTTAGCATGGCCAATACATCTAACCTGCACGTCTTTGGATTGTGGAAGGAAAGTGGAGATCTCAGAGGAAACCCACACCGACACTAGGAGAATGCATAAACTGACATGGGGAGAATGTGCATTGAGAGGACAAAGTCCAAGTTTCCAACTAAGTTTTGAATGATGAGACAGTTTTCTTGGGGGTTGGATAGCTCAGTTGACTGGATGGCTGGTTTGCAGTGCAGAGTGACGGCAACTGCATGAAGGTGGGGGAGGAGTTCAGTTCCCACCTGGGCTGAAGTTACCATGAGGGCCCTGCTTTCCCTACCTTGGCCATAGCCCGCGGGTCACCAATGCCTCAGACAGATAAAGCCGCCACCAGCCATCTCTTTCCAAGGAGAGAGCAGGACTATGGTGACTTTATAGCAATGTTTATTATTATTTGTTTAAAACTTTGAAATCTTGTGGCTCCACTCTCTCACTGAGTACTTGGGTCCCACACTTTCTGTCAACTTTAAAAGAAAACTTACAGGTCTCTGGTAGGATTGTAAATAAATTTGACATCTGGACTGAGATCAGAGTTTTGAGTTAATGTTTCAGTCCTTAAGCATTGGGTCGGACAAAGGACAACATTGCTCAATTTCATTAGAAGTGTTCTGAAAAAAATATGTAATGGAAAACTTGCAATCTTAAAAGAGGTCATCCTTTATTCCAAGCATTTATCACACTGAATTATATTATCTCCTTTCAAACGCTTACAGTGTCTTAAAACAGTTTTTTTTTCCAATATCCTTTCCCAACAGCTTTCTGGAGGTTGTGAATTGACAGTGGTGCTGCAAGATTTCTTGGCAAGCAACAGCAGTGAACTCAGTATCCAAACAGGACAAACTGTTGAGCTACTGGAGAGACCCAGTGAAAGGCCTGGCTGGTGCTTAGTACGTACAACAGAAAGAAGCCCTCCTCTGGAAGGTTTGGTTCCCAGCAGTACACTCTGCATATCTCACTCCCGCAGCAGCGTGGAAATGGAGTGTTTCTTCCCATCTGGAAAAGGTAAATGCGGCTTTTTAAATGCTTTCTTTACCCTGGGACCTGGAGTAATGACGACAGTTTTGACTCGCTTAACAATAATCCAGTTTAAGATCACATGAAGGATTTTCTTTTATATTACTGCAATAAAACAATCCTTCATTAAAATAATAATAATGGGTTGAAGAAAGGTCTCACTAATTAAATGACAGTAGAAGCAGCTTGAAATTAAACTGATTTGATGAGAGCTCAATTGTGTGCATCCTTTCCTCTGAGTCACAGGGTGCTGGTTTAAATTCTAGTCCTGTGCTTGAGCACAAAGATCCTGATTGAATTCAGTGCAGTACTGAAGCATTGTTGGAGGTGCTTCCTCTCGGAGAAGATGTTAAACTGAGACCTCCTATATTCTCTGAGATAGGCATTAATAAAATTCCACATTACTGTTTTGAAGAAGAAGTGAGAAGTTATCCTAAAGTGTTCTGGCCAGAGCTAATCCCTCAATCAAAATCACCAGAACAGATTATGTGGTGATTATTACATGGTTCACAGTGAGAACGCATGGTCCACACATTGGCTGTCATCTTTCCAACGTTACAACAATGATTATATTACAAGACTAGGGAGCAATTTTTTTTTAAGGTGAGAGGAGAGAGATTTTAAAGAAGACATAAGAAGCGTTTTTTTTTACACAGAGGGTGGTTCATGTGTAGAATGATCTTCCTGATGAAGTTTTGCATGCGGGTACAATTACAAGACATTTGGTTTGATACATGTTTAGGAAAGGTTTGGGGAGATATGGGCCAGTTGGGATGAGCTTAGTTTGGGATTATGTTCAGCATGGACTGGTTGGATCAAAGGATCTGTGCCGTATGACTCTATAAACTCTATATGACTCAATGGCTCAACTGTAAAGTGCTTTGGAATGTATGGTGGTCATGAAAATAGCACTTGTTAAATACAAATTGCATTGATTTATCATTTTAATTGAATCATTCAAGAATCAAAGTCACAACATACAGGAAGAGACCGCATGTATACCTGAAGAATCACAATTAGACAATCAATGGCCTGCTTATAAATTGCAATGGGGTCTTGCCTCCATGATGTGACATTTAGTTAAATCTTAATACTGCTATTGTACAGCTCAGTCCATGCCCCCGACATCCTAACCTGGAGTCAAGTTAACAGCAGTAAATAGTGCACTACTAGTTTCACTACTATTGTCCATCAGAAGGGGGAAAGAGATTGAGAAGCGATTCACTTCTTAGCCAAAGAAATAAGGTAACTGGAAGAATGTCCAGAAAGTAAAGAACAAATGGCTGCCCAAGTACCAAAAGCAAATGGGCCTGTACATAAAACCGATGTCAGAGAAACAGTGAGATTTGGGAATAGCATGTAACTGGAAGAGACTGTAGAATTCGGGCTGCAGAGAGGAATGGGGTGATATGCAGGCAAACCATGGAGCAATGTCAAAATTCAGTGTTTTAAAATTTAAAGCTTTTAAGTTACAGAACATCCATTTTGTGTAGCTGATTGAACACTGAGGTGATGGGGATGGGATGAGGAAACATTTTTCAGTTATCTTTAGATGCATCTGAATTGGGCATCTTGAGCAAGGACAGTCTTATAGAGAACTAGAGATAATAGGAACTGAAGATGCTGGAGAATCCGAGATAACAAAGTGTGGGGCTGGATGAACACAGCAGGCCAAGCAGCATCTTAAGAGCACAAAAGCTGACGTTTCGGGCCTAGACCCTTCGTCAGAAAAGGGGGATGGGGAGAGGGTTCTGAAATAAATAGGGATAGAGGGGGAGGTGGATCGAAGATGGACAGAGGAGAAGATAGGCGAAGAGGAGATAGACAAGTTAAAGAGGCAGGGATGGAGCCAGTAAAGGTGCGTGTAGGTAGGGAGGGGATAGGTCCGTCTGGGGAGGATGGATAGGTCAAGTGGGTGGGATGAGGCTAGTAGGAAGAAAACGGGGTTGCAGCTTGAGGTAGGAGGAAGGGATAGGTGAGAGAAAGAGCAGGTTAGGGAGGCGGGGACGAGCTGGGCTGGTTTTGGGATGCGGTGGGGGAAGGGGAGATTTTGAAGCTGGTGAAATCCACATTGATACCATTGGGCTGCAGGTTTCCCAAGTGGAATATGAGTTGCTGTTCCTGCAACCTGCGGGTGGCATCGTTGTGGCACTGCAGGAGGCCCATGATGGACATGTTGTCTAAGGAATGGGAGGGGGAGGTGAAATGGTTTGCGACTGGGAGGTGCAGTTGTTTATTGCGAACCGAGCGGAGGTGTACTGCAAAGCAGTCCCCAAGCCTCCGCTTGGTTTCCCCAATGTAGAGGAAGCCACACCGGGTACAATGGATACAGTATACCACTTTGGCAGATGTGCAGGTGAACATCTGCTTGATGTGGAAAGTCTTCTTGGGGCCTGGGATGGGGGTGAGGGAGGAGGTGTAGGGGCAGGTGTAGCACTTCCTGCGGTTGCAGGGGAAGGTGCCGGGTGTGGTGGGGTTGAGGGGAGTGTGGAGCGAACAGGGGAGTCATGGAGAGAGTAGTCCCTTCAAAAAGCAGACAAGGGTGGGGATGGAAAAATGTCTTGGGTGGTGGGGTCGGATTGTAGATGGCGGAAGTGTCAGAGGATGATGCATTTGATTCAGAGGTTGGTGGGTGGTACATGAGGAGGAGGGGTGTTTTGGTGGTTATTGTGGGGACGGGGTGTGAGGGATGAGTTGCGGGAAATGCGGGAGACATGGTCGAGGGCGTTCTCGACACTGCGGGGGCAGGTTGTGGTCCTTGAAAAATGAGGACATCTGAGATGTATGGGAGTGGAATGCCTCATCCTGAGAGCATATTCAGCGGAGGCGAAGGAATTGGGAATAGTGGATGGCATTTTTGCAGGAAGGTGGGTGGGAGGAGGTGTATTCTCGGTAACTGTGGGAGCCCCCCCCCCCCCCCCCAGGGCTCCCTATTTATTTCAGAACCCTCTCCCCTCCCCCATTTCTGATGAAGGGTCTGGGCCCAAAACGTCAGCTTTTCTGTTCCTAAGCTGCTGCTTGGCCTGCTGTGTTCATCCAGCTCTACACTTTGTTATCTTTATAGAGAACTATCTGGTGAACCATGATCAATACTACAGTGAGGATGAGGAAAGATAGAACACCGTTGGTTTCATTCATTACTTTAGCTAGAACTGATTTTGTCTGGGAGAATGGTAGGGACTAGACCGAAGGGATTTAAATAGGAAGTTGATGATAAATGTCACCACCTAATCTCTAAGAGCATTTTCAAAAATGAACAGCATTTCCATTGCAATGAAAGCAGAATCCCGGGGTTAAAGTGAGTGGCTGACTGGCGGAATGGAATTCCCTTCTATCTTCTATACCTGCTCTGCTGATACAGAAGTGAGGCAATAGGTCTAAAATTTATCGTCTTTTCTAGTAAGATAATACATGAAAGCAGTAAGACACGTACAGTCAGGTAAAAACGGTAATCCTAAATGTATGTAAGCTATTGAAAAATAAGATCGCAGCTGAAATCGTTGTAATTGTTTTCAGCTTCTGACTTAATTTGAAAACATGTCATTGATGTAGATTCAGAATTTTGAGTGAATAGTTTGCATCTGGATAAGCCTGTTCCCATTCTCTTTCCTTTCTTTCCCTCTTAACCTGAAGAAACTCCTACAAACAATGGGAGAGCATTGGAATAGATCACAAAGAAATCAGCTTCTACAGTTCTATCTATGAAATGAAAAATGTAAGCTGGTGAATGTAATTGAATTCCTGGGCCAATATCTTAGCTTTAAGGGTCAGCTACCAGAGGACTTTCAAGAAACAACCATTTCGGTCAGGAGAAGTATTTGGATAATATTGTATTGTGTTGAAGTACATTGAATGTGTTTTCATACAGATCACAGAGTGGGCATGTATGCATACTGACTGTAATAGGAGACTGGAGCCACTTTCACAATATTCATGTAATGACAGGAGGTTATGCTCACACCAACTCAGCAGTTGCAAGGACTGAGAATATACACTGTCGATCTCAGCCAGGAGGTCACTGTGGGGTGGGAGAGAGTGAGTATTGCAGCAACCAAAACATTTCATGGGGAGGAGATCATTTAAACTTTTGCCTTTCTTTTAATACGAACAGATTTGCATGCTTTCCAGTAACCTTCAGTCATTTCTTTAAAGTCCCACTGAAATGGCATGATTAATGTAAGTGGTTCCTAAAACCAGCATTGAATATGATTTTTAAAAACTGAAAGAAGTTTGTTTCAGACTGGAATGCAGGCTGATCATTTTGAAGCATTGACAAAAGTTGTGTTCGGCAGAGTTTTGATGATTGATTGCTGAGATTTCTTTGTACTTTATAATTTGTCTACCAACTTAACTTACAGCATAAACTGAGAAATAGACAGACAAAAATCATCCCCCCCATATATAAAACTTCTGAATGACATCCTAACCCTGCTTGTAACAGAAACAGGCGTTCCAAGTAGAATTTGATAGACTATTTTAACCACTACTGCTCGAAATGTGTTGTCTATAATTATGGTGCACAATCAGAAAAACACAGCTGAGCACTTTAAATTTCCACCATAGTGCATGGTTGTTATTTTGAACGTATCGCTAATGACCAGGATTAAATGAAACTATCATAGAGTTACAGCAGAAGTGAGACAGTTAATGGCTGGACTTTCGCTTTTGAGAAACAAGTTGTAAATTGATGAAGGGTCTAGGCCCGAAACGTCAGCTTTTGTGCTCCTGAGATGCTGCTCGGCCTGCTGTGTTCATCCAGCCTCGCATTTTATTATCCTGTAAATTTGACTGTTTCCCGATATCATGATCCTGCCTGTGAACCAGCAGTGCCTAGACATACGATTTTCACTTGGAGGGGTGGGTAGAATGGTAAGTGAGATTGAGGGCTGTTACTCCCTGAAATAGGGCAAAGGTAGAAATGGAAGGCTGTTAGTCACCCCAGTCCTCACCCTGCACTTACTACCCATATTTCTCAGAATTTTCCTGCCTCCACAACCTCCGCTATGCCCCTTCCATGCTCCCCATTATGCCTTCTCCATATACCCCATGCCTATTCATGCAGTGTACACTATAGACAAAAATTATGAACCATCTAATAATATTTGGAGGTCTTCGAGATGTTCATGAAGTAGCCAATCATGTGACTCATCCAACTGTTGCACTGTTTCAAAGGTTGAAAAGATGAATGATTGGCAATCAATGAAATGAGAACAATAAAATCTGAATATCAACACTGTTCAATGCAAAATTAACACTTTATCTAGTGGGTAATGTGCTCATATGTGCTGAAGACATTTTCAATTTCACAACATTTGTCAATTAAATGGTCTCATATCTCTTCAGATCAAAATCATTTCAAAACGCCACTGTATAAAAGACAGCTTATTAAGTATATCATACCACGTATAGCCGAAAAACACATTTGTCAAGGCTGTACATCTTTAATTCATTAGGACATTTCTGTACAAAACAAATTCAAGGGGAAAATCAATATTTCTACTGTGTCAGAGGAAAGTACTGATTGCTTTGCCAAGTGGATGCTAATTAGTAGAGGTGTTGCCATGGAGAATCAACCCATTGATGCTGAATGACAGTTAACAACCAGGCTTTGTTTAAACTTTTAAACCAGGTAGGTTGACTTTGAATGGTCAGGGCATCAATCTGAGAATCCAGTGAGTGAATGGCTAACATCTGTTTTGTTGATTTGAAACAGGTTCACTGCAAAGTATCCGACTGCAAAGAATCAGGCCCTGTGATTATTTATATATATTATATATATCTTTCAATACACGTAAGCAAGCCATATGTGAGCCTGACTGACAATCCTAGATTGGTTGCCAGCATAATTCATCACATACTCAAGATCATCTAGCAAATGTTGTCCAATTGCAGAATCACATCTAACGTTAGACACTTGTGCTGTGAGGTTTGCAAATATGGCTGATTGGGTATGGTTAGTACCTTGCTTGTTTTGAACATACAAACAGGGAATAAGATTAGGCCACTCAGCCCTTCAAGCCTTCTCCACCATTCATAAGATCATAGCGGATCTGATTTTAATCTCAACTTTATATTCTTACTTATACTCAGGAGTATGTGTGAGCATAACCTCAGTAATCCTTCAACCCCTTGGTGATCAAGAATCTGTTTACCTCTGCCTTAAAAATATTTAAAGATTTTACATCCACTTCCTTTTGAACAAGGGAATTCCAAAGACTCTCACCTCTCTGAGAGAATGTTTCCTCATCTCTGTTTTAAATGGGTAACTCCTTGTCTTTAAATTATGACCCCCAAGTTTTAGATTCTCCCACAAGAGGAAACAACCTATGTCCATCCCATGAAATCCCCTCAGGATCTTATGTTTCAATTAAGTCACCTTTGACTCTTCTAAGTTCCAGAGAACACAGGCCTAGCCTATCTAGCCTTTCCCCATATGGGAGTCTGCTTATTCCAGGTGTTAATCATTTAAATGTTTTTGAACTGCTTCCAATGCATTAGTACCCTTCCTTCAGTATGGTGACTTGTACCATACACAGTACTCCAGGTGTGATCCCACCAATGCACTGTACAACTGAAGCATTGCCTCCCTACACTTTCATTCAATTCCGTGTCCAAATCTTTGCACTGACTCATCCTATCTTGACCCTTTGTAGGTTCTTTATGTCCTCTTCACAACTCACTTTCATACCTAGATAACAAAGTGTGAAGCTGGATGAACACAGCAGGCCAAGCAGCATCTCAGGAGCACAAAAGCTGACGTTTCGGGCCTAGACCCTTCACCCGGACCAACCTCAGGGAATCTCTCTCCCGCTGCAACTCTCTTGTAATCTCTTCAGCCTTGAAACTGCTCGACCATGTCCTGAAACAAACCAGGTAGCACAGTCACATCACCTTCCTCCTCTCCGAACTAACCTATCCCCTCCCCACCTATACTCTCCTCTCCACCTATCTTCTCCTCTATCCATCTTCGGTCCGCCTCCCCCTCTCTCCCTATTTATTCCAGTTCCCTCTTCCCATCCCCCTCTCTGATGAAGGGTGTAGGCCTGAAACATCAGCTTTTGTGCTCCTGAGATGCTGCTTGGCCTGCTGTGTTCATCCAGCTTCACGCTTTGTTATCTTGGATCCTCCAGCATCTGCAGTTCCCATTATGTCTGATCACTTTCATACCTATCTTTATTTCATTAGCAAAGTTAGCAACCATACCTTTGCTTCCTTTATCCAAATCCTTTATATAAATTGTAAGCAGTTGAAGACCCAGCACTGACCCCGTGGCTCTTGATATCCTGACAGCCTGAAAAAGACCCATTTCCCTGTTAGCCAGGCAATTTCTATTCATTCCAATATGTTACCCCTTATGAGCTTTTTCCAACAATACCTTTTGATGTGGCACCTTATCGAATGCCTTCTGGAAATCTTCTTGTTCCCTTTATCTACAGCACAAGTTACTTCTTCAAAGAACTTCAATAAATTTGTTAAACATGACTTCCCTTTGACAAAACCAAGTTAGCTCTGCCTGATTAACTTGAACTTATCCAAATACCCAGCTATAATGTCTTTAATGATAGCTTCTAACATTTTCTCTATGACAGATGTTAAACTAACTGGCCAGAAGTTTCCTACTTTCTGCATCCCTCCATTTTTGAGTAAAGGAGTTTTATTAGCTATTTTCCAATTTGATGAAACCTTCCCTGAATCTAATGAGTTTTGGAAAATTTAAACCAATCCGCCAGCAAGCTTACTAGTTTCCTCTGCTCAGACCCTAGGATGAAATTCAACAGAACCTGGGGGCTTGTCAACTCTCAGTTCCAACAATTTATTCAGTTCTACGTTTCTGGTAATTGTAATTTTTGTGAGTTCTTTCCTCCCTTTCAATTCCTGATTTACAGCTATTTCGGGATGCTTCTTGAATCCTCTCTAGTGAACACTGATAGCCAATGGAACATATTGTTTGGTATAATCCGCTAGTCTTTGGAATATGCAACCTACATTCCTGACATCACATCAGCAATGTAATTTGAATGTTTAGCGTAGACAAAAACCCAGAGATCTTGTCGTGGTTGTCAGTCAGCCTCAGTCAAGTCAAGGAGGATAGCCTTCATTCAGCAAGTCCTGGCATTGTGAGCCAAGGGTAGCCTCTAATACTATTCCGGAGGCTTGGACACTGCAAGTCATCTGCTTGGGGCTGTCAAAGTCAGCATGAAAGTGGATGGGGGAGCACACAACTGCACCTCCCAGTCGCAAACCATTTCCACTCCCCCTCCCATTCTTTAGATGACATGTCCATCATGGGCCTCCTGCAGTGCCACAATGATGCCACCCAAAGGTTGCAGGAACAGCAACTCATATTCCGCCTGGGAACCTTGCAGCCTAATGGTATCAATGTGGACTTCACCAGTTTCAAAATCTCCCCTTCCCCCACCGCATCCCTAAACCAGCCCAGTTCGTCCCCTCCCCCCACTGCACCACACAACCAGCCCAGCTCTTCCCCTCCACCCACTGCATCCCAAAACCAGTCCAACCTGTCTCTACCTCCCCAACCTGTTCTTCCTCTCACCCATCCCTTCCTCCCACCCCAAGCCGCACCCCCATCTACCTACTAACCTCATCCCACCTCCTTGACCTGTCCGTCTTCCCTGGACTGACCTATCCCCTCCCTACCTCCCCACCTATACTCTCTCCACCTATCTTCTTTTCTCTCCATCTTCGGTCCGCCTCCCCCTCTCTCCCTATTTATTCCAGTTCCCTCTCCCCATCCCCCTCTCTGATGAAGGGTCTAGGCCCAAAACGTCAGCTTTTGTGCTCCTGAGATGCTGCTTGGCCTGCTGTGTTCATCCAGCCTCACATTTTATTATCATGAAAGTAGACGGAACAGCTATTACTATTGGTGCAAATAGGGAGGTATTCCAAGTAAGGAAGTAGGCAGTGCAAAGTGAAGCAGGCTTAATGATATTGGGAGTTAGCTGACGTTTCAGGCCTAGACCCTTCATCAGAGAGGTCCGAAACGTCAGCTTTTGTGCTCCTAAGATGCTGATTGGCCTGCTGTGTTCATCCAGCTTCACGCTTTGTTATCTTGGTTCTCTGGCATCTGCTGTTCCCATTATCTCTGATCATTATTTGATCGTTACCTCATTGCAGTGGTTGAAGTTTGCTGTTCATAAACTGGCTGCCATGTTTCCTACAGCAGTGGCTAAATTCATAAGTACTTTATTGACTGCAAAGCATTTGGGGATGTTCTGAGGTTAAGGATGTTTTATATAAATGCAAGTCTTTTATCTAATTGTTTTGAAATTTCCCTCTGATGCTACATTAAGTGACTTTTCCCTCTCTTTTGTGAGCCTGAGTAACAAGTGTCAGAAAGTTGTGTGATTGTGGCTAAATCTCATTCTGGTCTTTCATTTCATCCATACAATTGCACTTACCAGCAGCGCCATGCTGGACATATTATGTGTTCAAAATGTGATCATTTGTTCCCTCCCGTATTCGGGGAAGTTGAAGCCTATTACAGGTCTCCAAACATTGCCCTGGCAGATGTTACTGAACTCAACAGAAGCAAAGGGTGTAATCTGAAATATACCACTGCATATCAGTACATGGATTGAGTACTTCAGGGCTGAGTCATGGGAGGATCAAAGGTGATCAAAACAGCCCTCCATGGACAATCCCCCGCCTCCTCCACCCGGCACTTTATCTCCAAATCTTAGCTATTTGCTTATGGCGTACAAATTCAGCATTTGAAGTGACCTAGAGCTGAATGTTCAATTCCACATCTTATTCATTGCCAACTCCATCTCCATACTATCACCCAACTCTGAACTTACTTCAGCTTCATCATTGCTGAAACCTTAATTCAAACCTTGCAGCATGTCTGCACATTTCCAATTCCTGTGTGTTGATCTCCTGAATTAAATTCTACATAAATATGGACATGTTTAAAACTCCAGGCAAAATTCCTCTACTGTCTCCTTGTCGTTGCTGACCTCCATTGAATGTAATAATCTTAGCTTCCTCCACTACAGCCTTGTCTCACCTCTGTAATCTTTGCCATACAAATGTTTTAGCTGGACTATCTTTCTTGCTGTCCTGATCTATTATGTATCCCTGATCATCTTCTGTAGCGGCTTTAGCATCTCAGCTGCCAACCTAGAAACATTGACCAGAAGAACTTTTAAAAAAAACTATTCTTCATCTCTTTCTGTCAATCTTTGTTTATTTTCTTTAATTTATCTCCTTCAGCAATTGTACTCAGGGTCTATTTGTATTCTTTTCTGTCTTTTTTCCCCTGTGAAGTGCTTTAAAGATGTTTACTATGTTAAAGATGTTATCTGAATGCTTCTGCAACAGTTAAGCGGGAAGGACTGTACTTATCTTCAGCTTAATTAGGGTAAACACCAGTCTTGCTGGGTATTATTAATGTCATTTGCAGTAGTAAACACACTTAACAATAAGTTCTTTAGAAAAGGAAAGTTAAGGAAATGAGGGAATTTAAATAAAGAAAGTCATCAGGATTTAATGAAGAATTTTGCATAGACATGTCGAGGAAAAGTTGTAAATAAGAGGTGCTTTGGCAAACAATGCTTATGAAGATATTAAATTGGAGAAGATCATCCATTACTCCTCTGGGTTAAAATTAGATTTTGTTCATGATTTTATCATCTTGACAAATGTGACTTGTGACTTGTTTCTGTCCATGTGAAGATCCTGCTGTTTTCTTAATTTGACACAGAAGTGTGTACCTAGAATAACTTAATTTATGAGTATCAGTGATCATTTGCAACGTTATCCAGGTGTCCTACTTTATCAGGAGGAATAATGCCCTAGTTTTCACTAGCCATGTAGCAATGGCCATCTGTTATTTTTGTCCTGACTATTATTGGGGACACTTTTTTTTCTTTTTAGGTCATCATAACCTTGCTGCAGAATATGCATTGTACAAAAAGTACCTTCTGCTGCTTTTATTATGAATGTGGATTGGATATACCTTCTTGGATGTTACCACTTCTGTTTCTAGTTCACAGAAGGATTACTGTGAATCCAAGGTCAAAAAACAAGAAATAAAAGCTTGAAGTAAAGGCAAATTATGATCAATGTTCATACTTTTAGCATTTTTCACCCTCGGTTCCTTCCAAGGTTCATTATTTTCCATTGTGTTTTATAGTTTTTTTTAAGATCTGTCCACAATCTAATTTTATTTAAATATAAATATATATCTATATCTTGGTTGTCTTGGATTCTGTACATTGATAACTGAACTGCCCATTTCTCATAGCAAAGTTTCCTAAAATCAATTTAAATCCCCACAAATGTGAACTGATATTAATGTAAAGTAGTTTATTGTGACTGAAGTTCTAAAGGAATTTCTCAGAAAATCTTCACTTTTTGGTTGAGTAGAATGAATTTTCTATTGGTCGTTCATTCATTAACCTTCATTGCCCATCCCCAGTTGCCCAGAGGGCAGTTCATAGTCAACCACATAGCTGTGGGTCTGGAGTCATATGTAGGACAAACCAGGGAAGGATGGCAGTTTCTTTCTCTAAAAGACATTAGAGAATCAGATGGGTTTTTTTTAGACAATTGGCAATGGATTTGTGGTCATCATTCACTTTTAATTCCAGATTTTCATTCAATTCAAATGCCACTATCTGCACTGGCAGAATTTGAACCTGTGTCCCCAGAACATTAGTGATAATGGGAACTGCAGATGCTGGAGAATCCAAGATAACAAAGTGTGAAGCTGGATGAACACAGCAGGCCAAGCAGCATCTCAGGAGCACAAAAGCTGATGTTTCAGGCCTAGACCCCGATGAAGGGTCTAGGCCTGAAACATCAGCTTTTGTGCTCCTGAGATGCTGCTTGGCCTGCTGTGTTCATCCAGCTTCACACTTTTTGTTGTCCCCAGAACACTAGCTGGGTCTCTGGATTAACAGCCTGGATAGAATGATCGAATGCTTATCAAATAAGAGCAGATTTGCCCTTTTTCAACTTCATTTTGGTTGACGAGTATTTTGTTCCCATGGTTTCTTCAGGACACTGATTTCGAACCTATTTAACTCATTGAAATTTGTATATTAAAACTTACGAGCATGGTGGATGGCTTGAACTATCAAAGTGAATATTGGAAATCTCAAATGTAATTTTTTGAAAGTACTTATGAAAGTAAACATAGATCGGAACATAATACACATTTAATCAAAGGAAATAATAAGGTTTGGTAACTTTCACACCATCCTTGTTGTTTTCAGCACTCAATGCATTTGTTCTTACACATTTCATCATTAAAACTCCACCAAAGAGAGTGACTAATGCAAGTTTCAGACACAAACCAATTATCATGTACGCAATATGATACAATACAGTTTTAAAAAGATTTGGAACGGAAGAACAATTTTCATGATATGCTAACTCCAAGAAAAATAGAAGAAACATGACACTAAGCACAAATGACATAAACATACAAAATTATAAAGGGAGAGTGTCCAGTTAAAAACGAAGATGAAAGTAATAGAGATAGTAGAAACTGCAGATGCTGGAGAATCTGAGGTAACAAGGTGTCAAGCTGAATGAACACAGCAGGCCAAGCAGCATCGGAGGAGCAGGAAGGCTGACGTTTCAGGCCTAGACCCTTCTTCAGAAAATGTCCTCAGAAAAGTAATAAACAGTTTTAACACTTTGGTGTGTCCTTGAGGCATGAAGGTCAGAATCTGAGACTAGACTGCAGTTGGAGTATTTTCAGCAATTCTGAACATTACATGTTAGGAATAGACAGGTTCAATAGAAATAAGCTATTTCTGCTGGTTTACAGTCTAAAATTAGAGGACGTAACCTTAAAGATTGGAACTGGACCTATCAGGAGTGAAATTAAGAAACATTCTGCATTAAAAGTGTGGTAGAAGTTTAATACTCTATTGTAAACAGCAGCTGATGCAAAATCAATTATTAACTTGAATTCTGATGTTGGTAGGCTGTGGTTAACTGAACGCACCAAAGGAAATGAAGCAAACAGTTTGGGCCACAGGTCAACCATGATCTCATTAAATAGCAAAATAGACTCAAGAGACTACTCCTATTTCTAGATTCCTTACATCAGTAAAGACACACTTGAACATGTCTGGTGTAAAATTCACTTAACCAGCCACTAATAAATCCAGCACTATGGCCTCACTCCACAGTGCCAAAACCACGAAATATACCACGATCACCCTTTGAACATCAACATTCCATTCTCTAGACTGCCTCTTTTGTTAACGGCACTGCAGAAAACAATTTTGAACAAAGTTCTTTTTTTTAGCTGTGCATTGTTTGTTCATTTAAATGAGCTGTCCTTGTAATATTGTTTTTGCACAGCCTCACATGTGCAATAGCCTAAAGGGGCCTGTACAGGCTAGGTGTGTAGGAGAAACTTCAAGTTACAATGTGGCTGAGCACCAGTTCTGAGGAAGGGTCACAGAACCTGAAATGTTAACTAGGACTTCTCTCCACAGATGCTGCCAAACCTGCTGAACTTTTCCAGCAATTTCTGATTTACAGCATCTGCAGTTCTTTCATTTTTGTAATAGAAAGAATGTTTCAGAGATTTAAAGGGATTATGTTGAAATATTTAACCTGTCTTTCTTTGTTTGCATGCTGATTTTTGGATGAATAGATTTTATTTCTAATCAAGATATTAAATGTAATCAGGCTGCTAGATGATTTTTCTTTTTTCATTCACCTGGGGGACATGGACATTGCTGGCTGTGTCAATATTTATTGCCCATCCCTAGTTGCCCTTGAGAAGGTGGTGTTAAGCTTCCTTCTTGAACTGCTGCAGTCATAACACTTTTGGTACTGCTGTCCCACGAAATACAAATGTACATTTTAGGTTCCAACAATTAAACTGTCATGCTCCAACCTTTAGGTCTGTTTTTATTTTCTTGTTTATACTTAAACAGTTATTTCCCACAGTGTTGGAAAGCTACCCATTTCTGTAGGCAGTGGATGCTCTAGAAACTAATGCTTCATTTAATTATCTATGTTGTAATTTTGAGAGCAGTTAATCATTTCGTGCAATATTTGCCCTTAGGTTGCAGGCAGGAGAAACTTATGAACAGGAGAAGGAAACACCTGTTCAGATACCTCAGGGAAGCCTGGTGTGATGAAGAAGTGCAATTTATACCGTTATTAATTTGCTGATGATTAAAAAGAGTGCACTTACTTTGTGTTCAGTTCTTCATCCCTCATGCTGGCAACTCAAAATCTAGTAGAATCAGACAGGCCTGACAGAGTGAGAGTTTTCAAGTGGTTGTTTTGCATTGGATTATTGGATCTCAACCTGTGCAGGGAACAGTGACACTGGTAATGTAGGGAAACATTTAAGCAGAGGAGTTTCTTCATTAATTATTTGAGTCATGTTGCGCTTAAAACCATTACTACCCTTAAGCTCCAGTCTTTAGACTTTGCCTCTGTAGTAAATAGGGTTAGCTCCCAAATATTCTCCCTGGCTAAGCACTTTTTTGAATGCAAAGTTGGAAAGACTGCAGACGGCAGCAACTTGAAGGATTATAGATTTATTAATTAAATCTCATATTAAGTCACAGTCAAGATAAGTCAAGGCAGATCTTTAAGATCACTATGAATGTTTTAGTTATAACTTCTCAAGAAGCATTTGCCTTATTGCAGGCTAGTTCACAGTTCTTGCCAGATATCTGGTTAATTCAGGCTCTTCTATGAGTTGAGAGATAATGATAAAGGTAGTGAAGAAGGCATTTGGTACGTTTGCCTTTACTGGTCAGTGCATTGAGTATAGAAGTTGGGAGGTCATGTTGTGGCTGTACAGGACATTGGTTAGGCCACTTTTGGAGTATGGTGTTCATTTCCAGTCTCGCTGGTATTGGAAAAATATTGTAAAATTTGAAAGGATTCAGGAAAGATTCACAAGGATGTTGCCAGGGTTGGAGTGTTTGAGTAACAGGGAGAGGCTGAACAAGCTGGAGCGTTTTTTTTTCTCCCTGGAGCGTTGGAGGCCAAGGGGTGACCTTGTAAAATCCTAAGGGGCATAGATAGGGTAAATAGTCAAGGTGTTTCCCCCAAGGTAGGGGTGTCCAAAACGAGAGGACATAAGGTGAGAGGGGAAAGATTTAAAAGGGACCTAAGGGACAACTTCTTCACACACAGGGTGGTGCATGTGTGGAGTGAGCTGCATGAGGAAGTGTTGGCGGCTGATACAATTGCAACATTTAAAAGGTATCTGGATGGGTATACGAATGAAAGGGTTTGGAAGGATTAAGGACCAAATGCTGGCAATTGGGATGAGATTTATTTAGGATATCTGGTTGGCATGGATGAGTTGGACCAAAGGGTCTATTTCTATGCTGTGCATGTCTGTGACTCAATTTTTCTGTGTAAATGTGTCATGGTAACTCTTAGCAAATCTAACATTGATTGTACAGACTATATACGATACATGTCAAAAAGCATTAACCCCTTCAAATCAGAAAGTATACAGAGTTTACTGAGGGAGTTTGCAATGTTGCTCCAGTGCCATCTATCTGACCTTGTGATTTGAAGTACGAAGTATGGATGGCCCGCTCTGTTATTTTAATTTTCATGATGATCTGGTGAATTCTTATATTCTTAAAATAGGTGCTGTGACCTGAGATATATATGCCCTGACAGCACCTTGTTGGTATTACACATCACCCCCTCTGGCTGCTTGGAATGGGTAGATTAGATTAAAAAATCTTACTAATGTTGTCATGCTTGCTGAGAGAAATAGAACTATAGAGACAGTTGATCTTGGCTGTATGCATTCACGCAATCACTTTGTTGAACCACTCTTTTCTCACACAACTGCATATTAAAACTTACAAAAAAAAGTAAAATATGGAAATGATACAGCAGATCCAAACTCGTTCTGTGTCGCTTAAAATGAAGTCTAATTCAGTTGTGAATCATCATTTCCAACTTTTACAAGTTTTATATTTTCCATGCTATTTGTATGGCCTGTAGTTTCTTTTCTGCATCTTATCTTGTAGGATGCATCCTTCACAAATGCTGCCTCACCTTCCTTTATTTCATCCTCCATTGCTCCTCCTCACCCTCGACTGAAATAGGGGTTTGAACAACTAGAACTCAGAATCCCTGATTCTGTTTGGAGTTGGATCATTTTCCTAAGTTTCCAAGCTGAATCAACCCCGCCCTGATGTGAAGCAAAAATAAAATTAAAAGCTTTCGTAGTTTCCTTAGGCTGCATGCTGCAAAGTGTAACCCACCACTGTCATCTGAGGCAGTCAATAAATGCGTCTCTTTAGTTTCAGTGTAAGTAAGTATAAATGCAGGATTTTGGAATCCCTTCGTTGTATCAAGTTACTTAAATACATTCTACGATGATTGCAGTATCTTCTTCATGCACTCCTCCATCACCCGCAGACTTCACAGCTGATGCCACCCTCCCATCCCACAACTTCACCCTCCACAACTGCTTTGCTCACTGAGGGGCCAAGCTTCGAAATGGGATTACAACGAGAAACGTTTGGGAAGCACCAGCTCAGGGACTGCATTCTATAGCAGAATCACTGACAACAGCTTCTGGATTTCCTTGTTATCCTGTGCACAGTTGCACATGTGGAGTTGCTACCAGCTTTCGTGGAGCGTTAAGGCAAATAATGATGAGATTTTTGCCATTGCTACCACTTAAGGTCTGTGCCAATGAATCCATTCTCCAAAATGATGTGCACGGTGTTAGCTATTTTCAATACAAGGATTGCTTTTGGAAAGATGAAACATGTTAGAAAGGGCATTGAACAATACCTTCAAAAGATGTATTCCCATTTCTCAAAGCCTAAAGAAATGCTGTCTATGAATTGATTCTGCATGGGTGTATGAGGTGTGACCACACTTGTTCAGACATGCTACAGGTCACAATGTCCCTTTCCACACACTGCTCCACTTTCAAACTTAAAAGAATTTACCTAGAATTATAATTTCTAGTTTGTGAAGGTTCTCCGTGCGAAATATAAACTGTTGAAACATTTTCAAAAAAACGATTAATTTGGAAATAATTTAGAAATTTACGGCATCTTTGTGGCTACAATGAGAAAAAACGGACAGCATTTCAAACAATGAAACTCTCTACACATTTAAGCGTAAAAAAGGTTTCACAAATTTAAACATTGACAACAAGCTTTATTCCAACGTAGCAGAAGCAAGTGTAGGTTAAAACATCACTCAATAATTGATGTTGCTTCTTAAATTCTGGAATTAATCTTTCCAGAATTAATTTCTCTTCCTGTCAAGACATAATTGATTAATTTAAAGACTATAAATTAAAGAAAGAAATTCAAATTGCACACACCTAATGATTGGTTTCCTGAGAGCAGGCTGAGAACCTGAAACATTATTGATGCAACATTTCATTCAGAGATAGTAGGACCTTTTCATTGCTGAGTTGAGAGCGTCCAAATTGCCTGAACACAAGCTCTCTCTAGGCTTTACTTTGTGACTCAGCAAAACAGTATCAGAATAAATGCTGAAGACAGTTAGGACAGACATCCCCATAATTGCCAAAAACCAATGCTGGGCAGGGAAGTCTATTGTTGACACAACCTATTCAGACACATCAGTGGGGGAGTTGGGATTTAAACACAATTAATTCTAACTCAGATGTGAAGATACTACTATTGTACCCACAAGAGTCCTCAATCAGAAATGTCAATCGGTCCGGTCTAAGAGGTGTGTTTTAATGAAGGTCTTAAATAATTTGGAAAGGATTAGTGGGACAATTCAACAGCGAGGCATCTCGACAGCTTGAATATTTAAAAGTGATGGGGATAAATGAAGGACAGATACACAAAAGGTCAGGTTGGTGAACTGAGATCTCTTCAGGGCTGTAGGTTTGGATCAGTCTACAGAGCTAGTCAGGGTTGAACCAATGAAGGGATTGAAAGAGAATGAGGACTTTAGAGGCTTATGGAGATCCAGCAACCATAGTATGGCAGCAAAATTGTGAAGGCATGTAAACTGAGCCAGCTGAAGTGAACTGGGAACCTAGGCCAGTCAATACATTAGAGTAGGAGGAGTGACAGATATTTCAGAATGCTCAGCATAAGTACATTCCTATAATAAAGAAAAGTTCCAAAAGGTGACCCGTCATCTGTGGTTAACTGAAGTAGTTAAGAAAATACATCAAACTTGAGGACAAACATAATTTCATAAAGGCTGAGTGGCCAGTCAGACGCATGATCAAAATAGAAACAATGGTAGAGAATGGCTTCAAAGTTAATCAGGTTTAATAAATTAGGCTAAGAAAGGAAGTTAGCTAGAAATGTGAAAACAGATAGCAAGAGTCCCTGCTGGCATAAAATATGGAAAGAGTAAGTTAAATGAATATTCTGGTCCTCTTTAGGATTGTCATCCTTCCTGCAGATGTCATTACAGGACAAGTACACCCAGATCGGGAACCCAGCCTAATAGATCGCATTTTATCTAATTTTGTTTTAAAGAAATGTTCTTCTGCTAACCGTAAGCATGTAATGCTGCATATTTTGCCTTAACCACAAAATGAAAGTTTATTACAAAAGGAACAGAATAAATGGAATAATCCAAAATGTCCATTTATAATACAAACTCAAAAGATTTTAAATGCACATCAAAAGTATAATTCCAAAATACTCCTATATTAATTGAAAAAAAAAGCAGTTTCCCTGTAGTGCCCAAAACACACTGGTTGAGTTCTCAAAGCATCATTCCCGATACAGCACCCAAAACACAACTCATTTCTGAAGAAGGGTCTAGGCCCGAAACATCAGCTTTCCTGCTCCTCTGATGCTGCTTGGCCTGCTGTGTTCATCCAGCTCTACACCCTACAATCTCAGATTCTCCAGCATCTGCAGTTCCTACTATCTCATAAAATACACACTACAGTGTCCCTTTGTCTAATACCTTGATAGGCTTAAGTCACTTCAGACTTCAATTTTTAAACTGAAACTGATATGGTTTCTTCCTGGAGCAATCATTCACTTGAGCTTCACTGTATGGAGTTTAAATAATCACGCCCGAGTTTTTATTTGTTTTGGAACCAACATTAACTCTTCACTCTAAGGACAAATCTCATGTTATCAATCTCTTCTCAGAAGCACTCCTCCATAAAGTCATCCTGCTTCAAGGTCTTCACAGGACGAACACTGCCCAAAGTTAAATGTTAAACCAATAGTTTCTCTCACTCAGCCAAGGGAGCTAACTCAGATTAAAAAAAACAGAACTCTCTGACATCATTTACCATGCTGTGTCACAAATATTTTAAAACAAGCAAAAGTCCATCAGTGCACCAAAATCCACTCACTTGACAGCCAGGCTTTAAAAGCTGTTTTTAAATGAAACCAGTGTGGATATGGCAATAATTACAAGTTAATGATTAGCTTCAGATATACAAATGAAAATACCACTTACTAACTCAATCCCAGAAATCCAAGCAAGTAGCAATTAACATTAAGAGATCAAAGGTATCACATAAGAACTCTTCAAAAGCCTTCAAGAGGATGCCTGAATGTTTTCCGTTAAGATATCAGTAAAATATTTCTGAAAAACAAAAACCACTAAAATAAAGTATTGAAAAGTCATTCAGGTCATGGAGGCATTTGTTACGTTTCCATTTTTCTTCCTCAATACGCCAGTTTTCAGTGGTATCAGAAATGCTTTCTCTGAAAATAGATTCAATTCTGTTTGAAATTCACCGTCTCGCACTACTGAACCATCTTTCGCTGGTAAATAATCATTTTCTGATGTAACAGTCGCTTCTGGACCCACTTTCAGTGTATCTTGCTTTTCTTAAATTCATCCCATTCTGCCTGTCTATGAACATCACAACGTGGCCATTGTTCATTGGGGTGGCATGGTGGCTCAGTGGTTAGCACTGCAGCCTCACAGCGCCAGGGACCCGGGTTCAATTCCAGCCTCGGGTAACTGTCTGTGTGGAGTTTGCACATTCTCCCCGTGTCTGTGTGGGTTTCCTCTGGGTGCCCCTCCCGGTTTCCTCCCACAGTCCAAATATGTGCAGGCTAGGTGGATCGGCCATGCTAAATTGCCCATAGTGTTCAGGGGTGTGTGGGTTACAGGGGGATGGGTCTGGGTGGGATGCTTCAAGGGGCAGTGTGGACTTGTTGGGCCGGAGGGCCTGTTTCCACACTGTAGGGAATCTAATCTAAACGTTAAACAAACATTCAAAACATTCCTCCATGAATTTCAGCCACCTCTAGCAGGTTACCACAACTAAACACCTTTCCTTTCCCTCCCTTCTCAGCATACTGTAGGGACTCTTCACTCTGCTATACCCTAGTCCACTCTTCCATCATTTGTAACATCTCTTCACCTCCTGTGGCACCACCATCCCAAACTATCACAGAGAGTTTACCATTTGCCCTTTTGCCTCCTCTCTCCGTGTCCTAGAACTCAGAAGTGAATCCACAATATCCAGACTAAGATAGTCAATATTTATGAACAGCAATACAAGTTGTTATATTAGGAATCAATCAGCATTATAGTGAGTGTCTGATATATTGTAAACCACTGTCAGAAGTCATCCAACTTCACCCGCAAACATGAAAGTTGAGATTCCACGTCTGTTATTTTTGGGCAGTTTAGGACCTTCTTCTTTTGAAAAATTGAACCAAGCGTGCAGCTTCCTCTCTGACTTCTAGCAGAAATTTTGTTTGAGAAATTTATTGACTTTTTTTTCAATAAGAATCTAATGATGGCCGTGAATCCATTGTCGATTGTTGATAAAACCCATCTGGTTCACTAATGTCAGAGATAATGGGAACTGCAGATTCTGGAGAATCCGAGATAACAAAGGGTCTAGACCCGAAACGTCAGCTTTTGTGCTCCTCAGATGCTGCTTGGCCTGCCGTGTTCATTCAGCTCCACACTTTGTTATCTCTGGTTCACTAATATCCTTTAGGGAAGGAACCTGCCATCCTTAACTGATCTGGCTTACATGTGATTCCAGATCCACTGCCATGTGGTTGACTCTCAACTGCCCTGTGGACTATTAGGGATAGGCAATAAATGCTACCTAGCCAGTGACACCCTCATCCCGTGAATGAATAAACAAGAAAAAATATATTTCTTGGCACTAGAAGGTTGCTTGTTCTAAACAAGGCCTGTAAATTGGTACAGATATTGTTTAATCTTCAAGAATTTTAAGAACCTTCCTTTTCAGTGGATTTTGCAGAGCTGGAGTTGAACTTCAGAGATCACTTAGGCCCCTCCCGCCATTTTTTAAAAAAGAAACATTTAAAGAGACCTCACAGCTGTTAAACACTCGGTTTTGAAACTTTCTGGCAGGCATTGGTGCATCAGAGCTTGTGACTCTGCACCCCTTCACATAATCCCCCACATTACATTGCCAAATATGGGTGACAATCAGTGCATTGATGAAAACTTATGCTTTGATATTTCTGATTGACTGTGCAAATTCTTGTAAAAGTACTTTATTAGATGAGTTATAACTAGAATTACTAAGTTTAGAATTCCTGCTAAGCACAATCACTGGCCCTAACAAAGGTGATTTTTCAGTTTTATGATTGAGAGCTTACATTGCTAGCTGTTATCACTGCTGTTGGATGTCCAGAGATCCCCTTGAAGGAACACCAGCTTTTAAGCTAAAAGCGGAAAGAACTGTAGATGCTGTAAATCAGGAACAAAAAGAAAGTTGCTGGAGAAGCTCAGCAGGTCTGGCAGCATATGTTCTAAGGAAGTGTCACCGGACCCGAAACGCTAACTCTTTCTTTTATTTTCCCCTCACACATGCTGCCAGACCTGCTGAGCTTCTCCAGCAGCTTTGTTTTTGTTCCAGCTTTTAAGCAGCTGTTGTAAGAAGGGAAATTTTATCTACAGCAGTCAGTAGGTATTTCTGGGCAGCTTTCTTTGACCTCAGCGTGAGTGCCATTGCCTTGCTGCTGACTATAAGATCAGCCCAGCAATAATCCAGAATACAAACATACTAAAAGCTTGTCTCAAACGATCACAATCCAGGAAGCACTCCAATTGTCCACCTTCCCTTCCATATCATACACAGTCCAGGAAATGCAGATACACAAATATATTCCGACAGTTAAAGCAGTTAGGTTGGCATGCATTCATCAACAATATGCTGGAATCTGTTATTAAAGAAGTCCTAATGATGCACCTGGAAAAATCGTATCATTGGACAAAGCCAACATAGTTTTAATAAGGGAAAACTGTGACAAATCTAGTGACACACAGTATTTCAAATTATAATTAGTTGGTTAGACAAAGTAACACCAAGATATAACATACGGGGACTTCCAAAAGGCATTCATAAAGGTGCCAAACAATAGGTCAATGTGCACAAGAAGATCACGTGTCGAGAGTTAATCTGCATGGATACAGGGTTGGAACTGGATAAGAAAGAAAGAATAGAGATAATCTGTGCATTTTCAAATTTGCAGCCTAAAACTAGTGGTCTGCTGTAGATATCCTGTTTGTTGGCAGCTAGTTGCAATGTTCATCGATGACTTAAACCAATGAGACAGAAAGAAATGCAACTGAATTTGCTGATATTGCAAAGCTGGTGGGAAGGCACAGTGTGAAAAGGACACCAAGAAGGTTCAAAGTAATATGGACAGTTTAAGTGAGTGATTGACGGAGTATAATGAGGGGAAGAATGACATTATTGACTTTGGTAGTGAATGTAAGAAAAGAAGAATAATTTGAATAAATATTGAACTGTGTAAATCTGATTCAAAGGAACTTAAAATATGCAGCTTTCTAAGTGAAGATAGTGTCGTTACATCTAAAGTAGTCCTCTTTGTAGATCATGGATATGATTGCTCATTTTCTGGAATCTATCCAATTTATATTCGCTTACATCGGAAAAGGAAACAGTGCGTATTATAATGGCACTGACAGTTTTAAAGAGCTTTCCAAAATGCTAAAGGCCAGTACATCTCCTGGATTTGATGGGTTGCATCCTAGAACTTTAAAAGAAGCAGCTATACGGATAGTGGATGAACTGGTAATCTTCCAAGAATCTTTGGATTCTGGAAAAGTCCCGTAGGACTGGAAAAATGCCAATGCATTTCTCTGATTCAAAAAAGAAGAGAGTCAAAAATACAGGTAACTACAGACCAGTTTGTTTTACATCTGTCAGTAGAAAAATGTTAGAGACCATTATAAGGATGTATTGGCACAGCATTTGGAAATAAACAATAAAGTTGACATAAAACACAGTTTCTTGAATAGGAAATCATGCCTGACAACTTTATTAAAATTCTTTGAGGAGGTAGCACGCAGAATAGATAAAGGGGACCCAGCAGGTGATAATAATATAATAAATGCCAGAACCCTTACGAGCGTTGATATGCAAAAGAATCTGAGAGTATAGAAGGTGGCCACACTTGCCTTCATGGGCTGGGGCACTAAACATGGTAGCAAGTTATGTTACGGCTGTATAAAGCTTTACTTAGGCCACATTTGGAATATTGCGTGCAGTTCTGATCTCCATGTTACCAAAAGGAAGTGGATGCTTTGGAGATGGTGCAGAGGATGTTTACTAGGATATTACCTGAGCAGGAGGGTTTTTAGTAATAAACAGAGGTTAGATAAACTCAGAGATAATGGGAACTGCAGATGCTGGAGAATTCCAAGACAACAAAATGTGAGGCTGGATGAACACAGCAGGCCAAGCAGCATCTCAGGAGCACAAAAGCTGACGTTTCGGGCCTAGATCCTTCATCAGAGAGGGGGATGGGGCGAGGGAACTGGAATAAATAGGGAGAGAGGGGGAGGCGGACCGAAGATGGAGAGTAAAGAAGATAGGTGGATAGAGTATAGGTGGGGAGGTAGGGAGGGGATAGGTCAGTCCAGGGAAGACGGACAGGTCAAGGAGGTGGGATGAGGTTAGTAGGTAGCTGGGGGTGCGGCTGGTGTGGGAGGAAGGGATGGGTGAGAGGAAGAACCGGTTAGGGAGGCAGAGACAGGTTGGACTGGTTTTGGGATGCAGTGGGTGGGGGGGAAGAGCTGGGCTGGTTGTGTGGTGCAGTGGGGGGAGGGGACGAACTGGGCTGGTTTAGGGATGCAGTTGGGGAAGGGGAGATTTTGAAACTGGTGAAGTCCACATTGATACCATATGGCTGCAGGGTTCCCAGGCGGAATATGAGTTGCTGTTCCTGCAACCTTCGGGTGGCATCATTGTGGCACTGCAGGAGGCCCATGATGGACATGTCATCTGGAGAATGGGAGGGGGAGTGGAAATGGTTTGCGACTGGGAGGTGCAGTTGTTTGTTGCGAACTGAGCGGAGGTGTCCTGCAAAGCGGTCCCCAAGCCTCCGCTTGGTTTCCCCAATGTAGAGGAAGCCGCACCGGGTACAGTGGATGCAGTATACCACATTGGCAGATGTGCAGGTGAACCTCTGCTTAATGTGGAATGTCATCTTGGGGCCTGGGATGGGGGTGAGGGAGGAGGTGTGGGGACAAGTGTAGCATTTCCTGCGGTTGCAGGGGAAGGTGCCGGGTGTGGTGGGGTTGGAGGGCAGTGTGGAGCGAACAAGGGAGTCACGGAGAGAGTGGTCTCTCCGGAAAGCAGACAGGGGTGGGGATGGAAAAATGTCTTGGGTGGTGGGGTCGGATTGTAAATGGGAAGTGTCGGAGGATGATGCGTTGTATCCGGAGGTTGGTAGGGTGGTGTGTGAGAACAAGGGGGATCCTCTTGGGGCGGTTGTGGCGGGGGCGGGGTGTGAGGGATGTGTTGCGGGAAATACGGGAGACGCAGTCAAGGGCGTTCTCGATCACTGTGGGGGGAAAGTTGCGGTCCTTAAAGAACTTGGACATCTGGGATGTGCGGGAGTGGAATGTCTTATCGTGGGAGCAGATGCGGCGGAGGCGGAGGAATTGGGAATAGGGGATGGAATTTTTGCAGGAGGGTGGGTGCCTGCCCTGGTCGACCCATCGTCTCAGCCTGCTCCTGCCCCACCGAACTCATCTCCACCTATCTGGACTCCATTTTCTCCCCTTTGGTCCAGGAACTCCCCATCTACGTCCGTGACACCACCCACGCCCTCCACCTCCTCCAGGACTTCCAATTCCCTGGCCCCCAACACCTCATATTCACCATGGACGTCCAGTCCCTGTACACCTGCATTCCGAATGGAGATGGCCTCAAGGCACTCCGCTTCTTCCTGTCCCGTAGGCCCGACCAGTCCCCTTCCACCGACACTCTCATCAGCCTAGCTGAACTCGTCCTCACACTCAACAACTTCTCTTTTGACTCCTCCCACTTCCTACAGACTAAGGGGGTGGCCATGGGCACCCGCATGGGCCCCAGCTATGCCTGCCTCTTTGTAGGTTACGTGGAACAGTCCCTCTTCCGCACCTACACAGGCCCAAACCCCACCTCTTCCTCCGGTACATTGATGACTGTATCGGCGCCGCCTCTTGCTCCCCAGAGGAGCTTGAGCAGTTCATCCACTTCACCAACACCTTTCACCCCAACCTTCAGTTCACCTGGGCCATCTCCAGCACATCCCTCACCTTCCTGGACCTCTCAGTCTCCATCTCAGGCAACCAGCTTGTAACTGATGTCCATTTCAAGCCCACCGACTCCCACAGCTACCTAGAATACACCTCCTCCCACCCACCCTCCTGCAAAAATTCCATCCCCTATTCCCAATTCCTCCGCCTCCGCCGCATCTGCTCCCACGATAAGACATTCCACTCCCACACATCCCAGATGTCCAAGTTCTTTAAGGACCGCAACTTTCCCCCCACAGTGATCGAGAACGCCCTTGACCGCGTCTCCCGTATTTCCCGCAACACATCCCTCACACCCCACCCCCGCCACAACCGCCCCAAGAGGATCCCCCTCGTTCTCACACACCACACTACCAACCTCCGGATACAACGCATCATCCTCCAACACTTCCGCCATTTACAATCCGACCCCACCACCCAAGACATTTTTCCATCCCCACCCCTGTCTGCTTTCCGGAGAGACCACTCTCTCCGTGACTCCCTTGTTCGCTCCACACTGCCCTCCAACCCCACCACACCCGGCACCTTCCCCTGCAACCGCAGGAAATGCTACACTTGTCCCCACACCTCCTCCCTCACCCCTATCCCAGGCCCCAAGATGACATTCCACATTAAGCAGAGGTTCACCTGCACATCTGCCAATGTGGTATACTGCATCCACTGTACCCGGTGCGGCTTCCTCTACATTGGGGAAACCAAGCGGAGGCTTGGGGACCGCTTTGCAGGACACCTCCGCTCAGTTCGCAACAAACAACTGCACCTCCCAGTCGCAAACCATTTCCACTCCCCCTCCCATTCTCCAGATGACATGTCCATCATGGGCCTCCTGCACTGCCACAATGATGCCACCCGAAGGTTGCAGGAACAGCAACTCATATTCCGCCTGGGAACCCTGCAGCCATATGGTATCAATGTGGACTTCACCAGTTTCAAAATCTCCCCTTCCCCTACTGCATCCCTAAACCAGCCCAGTTCGTCCCCTCCCCCCACTGCACCACACAACCAGCCCAGCTCTTCCGCCCCACCCACTGCATCCCAAAACCAGTCCAACCTGTCTCTGCCTCCCTAACCGGTTCTTCCTCTCACCCATCCCTTCCTCCCACACCAGCCGCACCCCCAGCTACCTACTAACCTCATCCCACCTCCTTGACCTGTCCGTCTTCCCTGGACTGACCTATCCCCTCCCTACCTCCCCACCTATACTCTCTCCACCTATCTTCTTTACTCTCCATCTTCGGTCCGCCTCCCCTCTCTCCCTATTTATTCCAGTTCCCTCTCCCCATCCCCCTCTCTGATGAAGGGTCTAGGCCCGAAACGTCAGCTTTTGTGCTCCTGAGATGCTGCTTGGCCTGCTGTGTTCATCCAGCCTCACATTTTGTTGTGTTAGATAAACTCGGATTGTTTACAGGAGAAAGACAAAGGTTGAGGGGGTGACCTGATAGAAGTCTACAAAATAATGACAACAACATAGGGTGAATACCCTGAGGCTTTTCCCAGGGTGGAAATGTCAACTACAAGAAAGCACAGATTCAAGCTGGGGGTGTGGGGGTGGGGAATGTTTAGGGGAGAAATGTGGAAAAACTTTTTCACAAAGTGGTTGGTGGGTCCTGGAACGCACCACCACTGGAGGCGGTGGAAACATGCATGTTGATAGGCATTTGAACGTGAGGGAACTGAGGAACAGAGTAATAAGTAGTAGGTCTTTCTAAGGACTGGGAATTGGTGCAAGCTTGGTGGGCTCAAGGGCCTGCTCCTGTGCTGTATTGTATTGTGTAAATATTTGGATTTTCAAGTGGTGTTTGATAAACTTCCTCATATGGGACTACTTAATGAGATAAAAGCCCTTGGTATTGGGATTAGTATATTAGCATGGACAGAGGATTGGATAACTATTAGAAGCCAGGGAGTTGGGACAAAGGCAACATTTTCAGGATGGCAACCTGTAACTGATGGTGTGCTGCAGGAGTCAGTGCTGGAGCCACAGTTATTTACAATGTATACTAATGACTTGGAAAACAGAAGTGACTATACTATTGTTAAGTTTGCAAATGACATGCAAAGTACGTTGAAGGACAGTGCTGCAGAACACACAGAGTCTACAGGCTAAAATGGGAAAAACTGGGCAGATGGAATTTGTGGGAAAATATAAGTTTATGTACTTGGCAAGAAGAATAGAAGAGCTTAATATCATTTCAACAGGCAACTCTTTAGAAATCTGTAGCATGGTGGGCGGGGGGTGGATTTGGGATTCCATATGCATGAATCACAAAAATCTATTATCTAAGTTTAGCAGGTAATAGGGAAAGCTGCTGAATTATTGACTTTATTTAAAGGGAATGGAGTGTAAACATGCATAAGCCTCACTAAACTATACATGATTCTAGTCAGACCATCCTGGAACAGTTTTGGGCCTCTTATCATAGGAGCGATATACTGGCATTGGGGGCAGTTCAGAGAAGGTATGCATGGTTGATCCTGGGTATGGAGGGATTTACTTATGTGAATAGGTTGGGCCTGTACTTATGGCAGTTTAGAAGAATGAAAGAAGAACTTGTTGAAACAGTAGGTTTATTGGGGGCTTGACAATTAGAAATGGAGAGGTTGTTTCCTTTCATGGAAGACTGTGTCCTCAGTTGAGACAAATGTACAGCTAGATGAACGCGGCATTCTCAGAATGAAGGGCTGTTCTTAAGACAGAGTTGAGGATGAATTCTTTTCAATTGGAGGGTAATGAATCTGTGGGGTTCTTTACAGTGGAGAACTTGGAGGTTGAGTTATTAAATATATTCAAGGCTGAGATCGACAGATTTCTAATCATTAAGGGAATGAAGTGTTATAGAAATAAGGAAGGAAAGTACAGTTGAGTCAGTACGGGAGTGGTTAGCACTGCTGCCTCACAGGGCCAGGAAATCTGGTTCAGTTGCACCCTCGGGCGACTCACTGTGTGGAGTTTGCACATTCTCCCCGTGTCAGTGTGGGTTTCCTCCAGGTGCTTCAGTTTCTTCCCACTTTCCAAAAATGTGTAGGCTAGTTGGATTGACCATGCTAAATTGCCCACAGTGTCAGGGGATGTGTAAATTAGGTGCATTTTAGGGGGATGTGTCTGGGTGCAATGCTCTGAGGGTCAGTGTGGACTTGCAAAGGGTCTGTTTCCACAGTGTAGAGGTTCTTTGATTCACGAGACAAGATGCCTAAAACACAGGGTGATGCGCCTGGGTGGGATGCTCTGAGGGTTGGTGTGCATTTGTTGGGCTGAAGGAACTGTTTGCACACTGTAGGGATCCTGTGATTATCAGATCAGCCATGATTGTATTGAATAGTGGACTATACTCGCTGGGTCGAATGACTAGTTCTGCTTCAGTGTCTTCCGTCATTTTCCTTACATTCACTCTTGACATGTGAGCATTGCTGGCACTTATTGTCCGTCCCCACGTGCCCTTGAGAATGTGGTTTGGAGCTGCCTTCACGAGCAGTATTGTCAATGTGGTTTCGCTCAGAGTTTTTAGGAAAGGGATTCCAGGGTTTTAACTTAGGTGATGAAGTTCCAAGTCTGATCCGCATGCATGTTCTAAAGCTGGTTTGGAGTTCAGTTGGGGTACAATCTAGTGAAAGAAAGCAGTTACAAACACTACCCTCTGCCTTTGAGAGAATCCTTCTGGGAAGTCCAGTGTGTGACCTGAAAAAGTGATTCAGCAGTTCTGCTCAAAATCCACTGATGGAGTTACTGTCAACAACTTTTTGTGACTTCCCTTCAATAAACTGTATTTGAAAGTACTATTGACAGCCCCCAATGATTAGAGACACGCATATTTGTGTCTCAGAATGCCAACTAAAACCCACCGAGAACAGCTCATACCTTATCCTGTTTTCCTCCGCAAGCTAACAATTATTGGCCAAAATATTTATTTTCCCAAGGCGAACCACAGCAGAGAAAATCTTTTTCTATTCATTACCTGGTCTGAGTGTATATTTATATGAGCTGCTGTTCAAATGGGTAAATTTTCAAACTTTAACATTTTGACTTTGAACACTTGTATTTTTCAACTTTGCATTTCTGCTGAATAGTGATTTATGATGAAAGCTGTATTTAATTTTGTATTTTTTTAAGGAAAACGGCTTAATGGATCTTTTTATTCTCCAGTTAGTACTGGTAATGTATGTAATTAGCTAGACTGGTAACTTGAATTTGTGATGTGACTAGTGAAGCAGTAGGACTCAAGACACAGGCAATGTACTCCCCCCAACCTCTGTCATAATGCAATCAGTGACCCACTTCCATTTCTTTGCTGGTGAGCAAGAGTAGACTGATGAGGTGATAATTGGCTGAGTTTGTTTTGCTTTTTGCGGGCAAGTCATACCTGGGAAATTTTCCATATTACAGGCCAGTATTGTACCTGACCTAGGGCAGCTTGGCAAGTGGTGTTGCTATTTCTGGAGCGCAAATTTTCAGTGCATTGTCAGAAATTGTCAGAGCAATGGTTCAGTGGTCACCATTAAATTAGCTTTTAATTCCAGCTATTTATTATAGAATTTAAATTCCACCATTTGCCATGAATGAACCTTTGTCCTTAGAAGATTAGCTTAGGCCTTTGGAGTAGATTGGGTCTAAAACTACCATTTTAAACCTAAATAAAGACAGCCATGTGAGCACGAAAGCTGAGATAAATGAAGTGAACTGTCATACTCGGCTAGCGGATAGATCATAGACACCATAGTGAACATTGAAAGGAATATTTCAGAATGTAATAAGTATTTTAACAATTTCAAGTAAAAAAATCTAAATGGGGGACCCAACATCTGTTATCAACTAAGAAGTTAGGGCAAATAGCAAATATAAGGATTAAACATATAACTGTGCAAAGCATTATTGGTCAGAGTATAAGGAATAGGAAAAATGACTAAAATCTTAATCAGAAAGAAAAGAATTGAATATTAGAGAAAGCTAGCAAAGAATGAAAAAATGGATAGTAAAATTGTCAACAGATATTTACAAAAGTTATGTGTAAGTAAAATGAGTGGTCATCTGGAGTATGAGAATGGGGAGTAATAGAGAATAAAGAGAGGGAGGATAAAACAAAGAAATATTTTTCTTCACTCCAGAGAATATAACATATTCTAATAAAAGCTGTAAACAAAAAAGTTAAAAAAAGAGACTTAATGAAATTACAAATATGAGAGAAGGGTTACTAAGCAAACTGGTGGAGATATGGACTGATAAACCTCTGGGTCCAGATGGATTTTGTTAGAGTCTTGAAAGAAGTGGCTAATGAGGTAGTAGACATGTTTATGCTATCTTTCCAAACTTCCCTTGATTCAGAAAAGGTTCCATCGAACTGGAAAATAGCAAGAAGGGAGGAAGGTACTATAAGCCAGTTAGTTTAACATCTATCATGGGGACAATTGATCATTAAAAGGATTATAGCTGCATGCCTAGAAAACCTCAAGATAATTGGGAAAAGTCAGAATGGTTTCATCAAAGGGAAATCGGGTTAAGCTAATTTATTGCAGTTCTTTGAAGAAATAACGTGTTGTGGTATAGGGGAACTTGTAGCCATACTCTTATTTCCAGATTTCCAGAAGGCAATTGATAAGAAACCATATCAAAGGTCAATGTGGATAATGAAAGTCATGTTAGCATGGATAGAAATGTGGCTAACTGGCAGAAAACAGAGACCATGCATAAGTGACTGGAGCTTTTAATTTTTTTACATTTTACATCCATAGCTTATTGAAAGGAAGTGAAGGCATGGAAGCTAAATTCACAGACAATGCAAAGATAGGTAGAAAAGTATGCCATGAGGATGACGTATGAAGGTTGTACTCAGAAAGAGATAGGTTGAGTGAGTGGGCAAAAATCTGATGGAAAGAGTATAATAAATGAAAATGTGAAATTGTACATTTTCGCAGGAAGAATGAAAAAGCAGAGTATCACTTAAATGCAAATGGGATTTAAGTGTCCTAATGCATGAGTAACTAAAGAATAATGTGCAGGTGCAGAATGTAATCAGGAAAGCTAATGTGATGAGAGGAATTTAACATAAAAGGAAAGGTGTTATGCGACAGTTGAGCAGAACATTGGTGAGATGATATCTCAATTACCATCTGCAGTTTTGTTCTTTTTTATTTAAGAAAGATTGTAAATGTATTGGGGAATCAAAGGTTATGGGGAAAGGGCAGGATAGTGTACTTGAGAAATGTTGGATAAGCCATGATCCTACTTTAATTGCAGAAGAAGGTCCAAGGGGCTATTTCTCATAGTCATTATGATCATAGAATAGAATCCCAACTGTGTGGAAACAGGCCCTTCAGCCCATCAAGTCTACACTGACCATCAGAGCTTCCCACCCAGCTCCATTCCCCTAGAACACTATGGGCAATTTAGCATGGCCAGTCCACCTAACCTGCACATTTTTGGACTGTGGGAGGAAACCCACGCAGACACTGAAAGAATGTGCAAACTCCACATAGTCACCCAAGCGTGGAAATGAACCTGGGACTCTCATGCTGTGAAGCAGCAGTGCTAACCACTGAGCCACCATGCCACCCTAAAGAGACAGTTCAGAGGAGCTTTACTAGATTAATAGCCAGAACAAGTAAGTTGTCTTATGAGGATAGGCTGGACAGAGTGGGCTTGTTTCTTCTGGAGTTTAGCAAAGTGAGGGGTAACTTGAGTGAAGTGAATCAGAATGGTTTTGACAAGGTGGATCCATTTGTGGGTCTGTCCAGAACTAGGAGGGACTGATTTACAGAGATAATAGGAACTGCAGATGCTGAAGAATCCGAGATAACAAAGTGTGGAGCTGGATGAACACAGCAAGCCAAGCAGCATCTTAGGAGCACAAAAGCTGATGTTTCGGGCCTAGATCCTTCATCAGAAAAAGATGCTCCTAAGATGCTGCTGGGACTGATTTACAATTAGGATTACCATTTTAAGACAGAGGTGAGGTCAGGTTTTTCTTCCCTTAGGGTTGTGCAGCCTTGAAACATTCTACCTCAGAAGCTGGCAGAGATGAGGTTATAAATTATTTCTAAGCCAAAATTGGAAATATGTAAATTAAAACAAAAACAGATTGGCAGTGGAGGCTTGAGGGGCCAAATGGTCTACCTCTCCTAGTTCATAAACTACTCTACCACTGAAAAGGATTTAAAGAAAATCATTTTTGAAAATATTACACATTATTAAAACACCAATATTCAAAATTTTATTTTTTAAATTGTGTCAACTTGTTTTCTTACCAGCTTGAAGATGGTTAAGCTCATTTTCCAGTCTAATCCTCACACGTGACTAATGTAACACTAATCAGTTCACTATGTCAGGGTGAGTGGCTTGTTTGATGACTGAAATGCAGTGTTTACACATGACAGCGTCATAACTGGGGCTGAAGTTAAAATTCAATGGCTATATCTTCTATCCCAATACATAAATGATCATACGCCATAACCAGTTATTATAGTTTATCTTAGAAAATTAGAGAAGTAAATTTCCTCTGCAAGCATGCACCATATTAGGCAAACTGATAAGTTATTTTTAATATTAATATTTTGTAAGCTAATTTTCTATTTCAGTTAGCACAGGCAGTTTTGAAATGTAGATGGATTCTACTACAGTAACCCAATTGTGAATACTGGATGAGAATTTGTAACCTTGAACTATGAAAGTAGATTCAGTGCCAATTAATATTGTGATCTTTAAGACTCCCTCCTCCACAATCTAAACTGAATTAAAACCTCACGGCTTATTTGATACGAATACAATAACCAATTTTGAGAAAGCAAGTTTCTGCAAACAGCAATGAGATGAAGACCAGGTAATCGGACCAGAAGTTCAAAGGAACAGTTTGGTGTAAGAACATGGGACATGCTGTCAGTGCCTTCTTTAAATAAAATGTCATGCTGCTATTAACATCCAGCTGAATAGACGTGGTCTTAGTTTAGAATCATATCCAACATGTTGTACTCCCCCCTTGCTACACTGAAGTGTTTTAACTTATATACTGAATCCACTGACTTTTTTTAATTTGAAGTGAGAATGTTGCTCACTGGCGTGAGCCATCTCCAGCAGTTTATACTTTCTGATACGGCAATCCTTATGTTATCCCTTTTAACGTAAGAAGTTGGAAGGGGATATCATGGTATTGAGGAATCCATTAGACATTTAGCACAGCAAACGATTATATACAAACATTACTTTCACAGACAGAAATGTCTGGGTTAACTTTAAGCTGTTAGATTATACATGCCTTAAGTAACCTAAGGCAAGGTGTTGTATAAGACCTTCATTCGGGTCATTTGCTATGAAGGAGTAATGATGTCATGGACCTGTCTCTTAAAGTTACACTTACATAAGATGAGACATAACACAGCACACAACTAAACTCAAAAGGTTCCACTGAATATGTCACATAATAGAAGGTCAATTTTGAATTTGAAAAATCTCCATGGAATGTACTTTGATTGCCCAAAAAGGTTTCAAGAATAAAGATTCTGCCAATAAAAAATCTTGCCTATCCTTGTTTTTATAGCCACTATTGTTTTTTTTGCTGAACATACTTTAAACCCCTTGTCCATTTTGTTTAAAAAGTATTATTTGGTTTGCATCCAAAAACAAAAGCTGGTTAATGCAAGTTAAACTGCTCAATTTTATGTATAGAGTGATACTAGCACAATCAGATACCACTATGAATCATTGTTTCTGTTTCTGAAAGAATCTTGTTTTTCCAGTTCTATAGTGCTGTGTCAGAACCCATTCCTTATTACACCTTATAATGTTATGCAGTACAGAAAATTACTGGAACTGTACATGTGATCCTATTATTACAAGTGACGACATATCAAAAAGTACCATTAACTAAAATGTCTTTAAGATGGTTGAAGAGCGTGAAAAATGCTCTATAAATGCAAGCACTTCTTTTCCTTTTTGGATCAATAGATCATTGAATTTTTGTTTAAATCCAGGTCGTGCTGGGAACATAAAGCAGGTTTCTCAGCTTTTGTAGAGAGGACAGTTAAGATTTCAGGTCTCTCCTGACAAGACAGGAAAGTATAGATGAATAGTTTAAAGAGGAACAGTAAAAGGAACACACACACGTGTCGCATTTTATGTATTCCCACCAATTTCTGCTTTTCTTTCTGATGTCCAGTAGTTTATTTATATTAGTTTTTTTACTGTACCATTAGTTCTGAAATTCGACATCAACCCTTGGATTTTCCACCAAATATTGCAGGTTCAAATGTGACGAGGCTGCAGAGTGAACGTAGTGAAGGATTAAGTTTTTCACTTTGATAGGAAAAATGGAGTATTTTTGAACAGTGAGACACCTGAATAGTGAGAATGTTTGCATTCTGAGAGACCCTGCTGCACATGAAAGGCAGTAAGTTAACATGCAGATAAACCAAGTGGTTAGGAGGTTATGTGGCATGTCAGCTTTTCTTAGGATGGGATTGGAGTATAAAAAATGTAATTACACAGCCGGCTCATTCTTTTCTATATTCTTTAATGTGTTATGAGCTTTGCTAGCAAGACCAGCATTTGTAATTACAATTGGTTGGTCTGTAAGACGGGGTTGCATTGGATTCATCAGCTCTGGATGGAGAAGTATCCCTGGTCTCCCAGTGACCATTCAGAGTATCTGGCCCTTGAACTAAAACACATGCTGCACATGTGACATTGAATGATGGTGCGCAGCAACATGCTCACCTCCTTGACTAATCACTGCTAACAAACTTGACAGGCTTTGTATCTGCGCTAAAAGTTAAGAAAAGATAGTAATGCTGTGAGTATTCAACTATGCACAAAGTGGTGAGGAAACAAGCTAAACAGCCTGGGGTGTGCTCTGTTGTAATTCATCAGTTGGATGCCAGTTCCTGTTTTTTTTAAAAAAATGGCCTGGCAGTAACATTGCAATGTAAGCTGATGATGCCGTCCAAGGTATTGAAGTTGTGGACTGTATTCTAAGTGAGTCAGAGATATGGCATGATGATATAATGGCACTGGTGTGTGTTGATGCCATCCTTAATGGATGAAGGATGTAGGAGGTCAGTAGCCATGGACCAAGCCCTAAAATGTTGGGGAATGCTGGCCAAGGTGAAGGCCTGGAGGAGCAAGCAGGTAGCTAGGGCCAAGAGTTATCTGCTCAGACTTTCAGATCAGAGGTTCTTGCTGTCTAGTTTCTCTCCGTGACTAGGAAAATGGTAAATCACCTGTAACTGAGGTGAGATTAAGCAGTAATTATATAGTCGTACATATCATGGGGTTGTCTTGTCGTTCACTTCTTGACCTTGAGAATGTTATTTTTCCCATTTCGCCATACTTTACAACTGACTCATAATTGGTCATGTTGTTCAAGGACTGGGAACATTCCACCTATCATGTCTGATACTAGAAGAGTGCAAAGTGGACACAAGTTAGGCTTAACAGAATGGTTCCAGGCCTGAATGTCTTTAGTTACACGAACAGATTGGAAAAACCTTGGGTGCTCCCCTTTGGAAGAAAAATGAAGGCCTTGATAGTTGTGTTCAAAATCATTTAAGAGACTGTGGAGCGAGCAAATGGAGAGAATGTTTCCGCTTAGACAATAGGTGCTGGAGTAGACCATTTGGCCCTTTGAGCCAGCACCACCATTCATTATGATCATGGCTGATCATCCACAATTATCCTGTTCCTGCCTGATCCCCATAACCCTTGATTCCACTACCTTTAAGAGCTCTATCCATCTCTTTCTTGAAAGTATCCAGAGAGTTGGCCTCCACTGCCTTCTGGGACAGAGCATTCCATATATCCACCACTCTCTGGGTGAAGACGTTTTTCCTCAACTCTATTCTAAATGGCCTACCTCTTATTTTTAAACTGTGTCCTCTGGTTCTGGACTCACCCCTCAGCGGAAACATGCTTCCTGCCTCCAGACTGTCCAATCCCTTAATAATCTTATACACCTCAATCAGATCCCCTCTCATCCTTCTAAACTCCAGCGTATACAAGCCCAGTCGCTCCAATCTTTCAACATATGATAGTCCCGCCATTCCGGAAATTGACCTCGTGATCCTACGCTGCACTCCCTCAATAGCAAGAATGTCCTTCCTCAAATTTGGAGACCAAAACTGCACACAATACTCCAGGTGTGGTCTCACCAGGGCCCTGTACAGCTGCAGAAGGACCTCTTTGCTCCTATACTCAATTCCTCTTGTTATGAAGGCCAGCATGCTATTAGCTTTCTTCATGCCTGCTGTACCTGCATGCTTGCTTTCATTGACTGATGCACAAGAACACCTAGATCTCATTATGCTTCCCCTTTACCTAACTTGACTCCATAATCTGCCTTCCTGTTCTTGCCACCAAAGTGTATAACCGCACATTTATCCACATTAAACTGCATCTGCCATGCATCCGTCCACTCACCTAGCCTGTCCAAGTCACCCTGTTTTCTCATAACATCCTCCTCACATTTCACACTGCCACCCAACTTTGTGTCATCAGCAAATTTGCTGATATTACTTCTAATGCCTTCGTCTGTATCATTAATATATATCGTAAACAGCTACGGTCCCAGCACCGAACCTTGTGGTACCCCACTGGTCACTGCCTGCCATTCCAAAAGGGAGCCGTTTATCACTACTCTTTGCTTCCTGTCAGCCAGCCAATTTTCAATCCAACTCAGTATTTTGCCCCCAATACCATGTGCCCTAATTTTGTTCACCAATCTCCGATGCGGGACTTTATCAAAGGCTTTCTGAACGTCCAGGTACTACATCCACTGGTTCTCCCTAATCCATCTTCATAGATACATCCTCAAAAAATTGCAGAAGATTAGTCAAGCACGATTTCCCCTTCGTAAATCCATGCTGACTCTGACCTATTCTGTTACTGCTATCCAAATGAGTCGTAATTTCATCTTTTATAATTGATCCCAGCATCTTTCCCACCGCCGACGTCAGGCTAACTGGTCTGTAATTTCCTGTTTTCTGTCTCCCTCCTTTCTTGAAAAGTGGGACAACATTTGCCACCTTCCAATCCGCAGGAACTGATCCTGAATCTATAGAACCTTGGAAAATAATTACCAACGCGTCACAATTTCTAGAGCCACCTCCCTAACTCCCCTGGGAGGCAGACCATCAGATCCCAGGGACTTATCGGCCTTCAGACCTAACAGTCTATCCAACACCATTTCCTGCTTAATAGAAATACCCTTCAGTTCGTCCATTACCCTAGGTCCTTCAGCCACTACTGCATCTGGGAGATTGCTTGTGTCTTCCCTGGTGAAGACAGATCCAAAGTACCTATTCAACTCATCTGCCATTTCTTTGTTCCCCATAATAAATTCACCCGTTTCTGACTTCAAGGGCCCAATTTTAGTCATAACCATTTTTTTTCTTTTCACATACCTAAAAAAGCTTTTACTATCCTCCTTTACATTTTTGGCCAGTTTTCCTTCATAGCTGATTTTTTCTCTGTGTATTGCCTTTTTAGTTATCCGCTGTTGCTCTTTAAAAGCTTCCCAGTCCTCCAGGTTCCCACTCATCTTTGCTATGTTATACCTCTTCTCTTTTATCTTTATACAGTCCTTAACCTCCCTCGTCAGCCACGGCTGCCCCTACCTCCCCTTAGGTTCTTTCTTCCTCTTTGGAATGAACTGATCCTGCACCTTCTGCATTATATCCAGAAATACCTGCCATTGTTGTCCCACTGCCATCCCTGCTAGGGTACTGTACCACTGAACTTTGGCCAGCTCCTCCCTTATAGCTCCATAGTTAGTTTTAAAATGATTGACAAAGGAAACAAAGGGGACATGAGAAAAGCCTTTATCACCTAACATGTACTGCAGATCTGGAATGCACTGTTGGAAAGAATTATGGAGGCACCTTCAAATGTGGCTTTCAACAGAGAATTGGAAAAGCAGCTGAATGGAAGAAAAAAATTGTAAGGCTTTGCGGAAAGGGGCGGGGGACTGTGATTGGTGAAATTGCTCTTTTTGCAAGCTGCGCAGACACAATGAGCTGCATGCCCTCATTCTGCATTGTAACCATTTTAAAATTTCGCTTCATTTCCTCTTTTTTGTACTTTTGCAAATAGTCAGTTAAGTAGGTATGTCAACATGTCTCACCAGAAATGTTTCCTGTTCCGCTTATAACAGTTTTAAGAAAATGTAAGCCTTACATGCATTTTGTGTTGCACATCCAGAAATACCAATGCTTAAGTAGAATATAAAACAGACCATTGAAATTTGCAGTGTACGCCTCATGTCAAGTACACTTATGAAGAAAACTGTTAACAATAGGGACCAAGGGTGTTCTCTCAGAGCAATTTGGAGCTTGCTGGAGCTCTAACTTCTCAGAATCCCTTCTTTGCTGCACTGCAGTAGCTGCTGGAACCTCCAACCTGGATAAAGGATAAGTTAGAAGGTAACAACCTCGCTGTGACATTGAAAAATCGGGAGCAGGTTATGCAATGTTTTCATAATCATTTAAGTTGTGTTTAATGATACTTTAAACAAGAAAAATATTGATGGATTTTTATAATTTCTCAAATAATTTAAGGAAGTACCAAAAGTATATCACTGATTCTTGTCAATAACTATGCAAATTATTACAAGCTTATATAAAATTAGTGCTCAGTCAACATAAAAGTATCAAAACCATGACCACACAGATGAATGAGTTATTAATGTATGAAATTAAAATAGCATTTCCAAATTCTTGTTCTGCCACTGATGTCGTTTTTTAGGTAACTGTTGGAGTGGCACTAAGATGATTCACTGGCGTAAATTTACTGTTTAAAATTTTAAAAACTGCAATTAAAGTATATTTGAGAATTGAAAATTGGACACAGAGTTCTATTTCTTCATTTTTGCGCAGCTGGTGAAATGTGGTGACGTTTTCTTTGATGTAATTATTGGACTGAAAATTCAGACCAGCAGAAGTAGAACAAACTGATGGAGCAGTGGCGATTTTGGAAGAAAGATGTATCTGCAAAATATTCTATGATCCTAATTATTTATGCATGTTTGTATTGGAAAATAGCCTCAGCCCTTGTTAATGGCCATTTGATAGGATCCAGTGTATTGAGCTAAAGTGATTTAACGTAATCTGCAAAAATACCATGTTTCCTCCTTGTTAACCATGCAAACCAAAACACAGTCAGTGTTATGAAACAGTATGGCCACGTTTTGTGACAGCATTAGGATACAAAAGAAGAGCAGCAATTAGTACACATATAAACTTTTTTTTTAGCTGAAAATGCTAAACATCTTTGGCTTCTGCAGAACATGTGTCTCCAGCTATCAGCTAGAAACTCTCAGTATAACCAAAAATGCAGCTTATTGTAGCATCGGAACAGATTCATTTTGTAAGTATCAAATGACGAGGCAGTTCCTTGGCAGTGAAGCTAAGTGTCACAAAGCCACAGTGGATAGTGCAAATTGCTGTTGCTTGTCAGGATGGAGAGGTTGGAGGTTACTGGTACTGACAGAAGATTAAGCAGCGGAATGTTAAAGATTGAAGAGTGTCAATAACGAAAGAAAACAGTGGTTATTTATTGCAGAAGTTAAAGAGAAATCATAGAATTAAACTTCAGAAAGAACTTTCTCAACAAAATTTGCAACATTTGAAATAGTCTTGTGTTTTGTGTGGTGAAGACTGACATGTTTGACTCGTTTAAGAAATAGATGTTACTGTAAGAACGAATAAAAGCAAAATGAGCTCAGGTGGCCGGAATGGATTCTAGCCGTTGATGCTGTGATTAAACAAAATCGGAAATTGCTAGTGAAACTCATCAGATCTGGCAGCATCTGTTGGAAGAAAGCAAACATTTTGAGGCCAGTAACATTTAATCAGAAATCTATGATTAAAACAGTTCAGATCGCTATTGGCCACCTCTTAACGATCAGGTTTCTTCATTGGGTTTCCCATCTTGCCATCCAAAGGAAGACTAGGGAATGCATACCCCTGATACTGCCTTCCTCATAACCATTTAAACTCACAGTGGGATTCTTTCTTGGGAACTGTGCTCTATCTGATTGATCAGCAGCTCTCTAATCTCAGCAGTATCAGAACCTGCAGTGAGTAGTCTGCAGCATCTAAGTCCCAGAGTCCAGGTCCAGGCAAGAGTGTGGCTCTCAGACCTTGGTGGGAAGGTGTTACCCATCAGGGTGCTGGGCAGAGGGAGTGTTGGTGGACGAGCTGATAAGTGACACTCATGTGAGATCAATCTTGTGACGATGTGCCAGACATTAAAAACACAGGCTATTGATAGACGTGCCCGACCTACCCCATTCCATTCCTTCCCGTGGCCTAAACAGAGTCACTTTTTGCCCCTCACAGCTGCTGAATTCTCCCTCTGCCCTGAAAATGAAGCTTGATGGGAATCAGGCCTGAAGTGCTCAATGACCTATTCAAGGGCCTCAGCTGGTGGGAGAGTCTGGTCCTCAGCCAACAATTACACAGTGGTTGCATCCCTGGCACAAGCACCAACCTTAGCAGCCCATTGTACAGCCGGACAAACACTGTTGATAGAAGCTGTCTGTACTGTTCCTGATATTTGTCTCAGACGTGACAGAATTTGGAGGCCTCCTTAGCCAGCAGGGAGCTGGAGGTACTGCAGGATGGGGTGGTACAGTCACAGAGAATTAACTTTCCCCAGGACAGAATGGAGGCTACAAGACTAGACCATGCCCACTGGTCCAAGGCTCGCTCCCAATGAGTGTGGTCTCAGCCTTCTGGAGGAATCCCCAGCACTGTGGGAACAAGATCAATGATCTGCTCCACTCGCCTAGCATCAGTGCCACCGTCTTCTGTTGGATACCTCACACTCTCACTCTCTCTCTGCTACTCAACCCACTTCCCATGGCTAATGCTCTACTGCCTTCACTATTGTTTGCCACAGCTTTGCTCACTTGCTGTCACCGATCACCACTCCTGAATACCACTCACTCTAGTTGCTCAGTACGCCTCCTCAACTGCACAACAGCTGAGCTACCTTCTAACATCTCCCCTAATAACTGCCTCTCTCTAATTCCAGGACAATAACAGCCCACAATAGGGCAGAAAGAGTCAAGACAAGTCGTGCAGTGCACAATATTCAGCTCCTCTCTCCTTATTTGGGGACCATCCTGACTCTGATGGCCCCAAGCAGCTGATTGATTGTGTACAAGCACCTAGGCTGGTATTGGAGGCTGTCCCTGATCGAAAGAAATCCCCATGACTTGACAGAGGATGCTTCCCTGTTTTGTGTCTGTGCTAAACAGTGTGGCAATATGACAATACAACAATACACTGACCCTGGTATCTCTGGCTGACAGGACAAAGCACAAATAAGCAAGGCAAGGCAGAGATGCTGCCCAGATAGTGCTCAGTCACTCAGACCCTATGAAACCAAGCTAACAGGCTGCAGATACAGCCTGGTTCAGTCCATTAGCGGGGTACTTGTTCCTGAGTACACACTGTTCTTGCTGCAACATTACAATGATAGTTGCTGATGCAGTCCAAGACACAGCTTTGAAGTGCAGAGGCATCCTGTAAGTTGATCAGAGATGTACCATGAGAGTTCTTTGAGGCTGGTACATGCAGATGGCAATGTCCATGGATGTGGAGTGCACCTGGCTGGTACCTGTAAAGCACTCCCTGATATGTTGGTGCCCAGTGTTCAACATGAAGATCCTTTGGTAGACACAGTGAACTGAAGTCGCCAGGTACCCATTCTGACTTCCATTTCAAGAATTCCCCTCTTCTGGCTTGTTTAGCTTTTTTTTTAAGATAAGAAGCTGAACATTAATGAGGTGAGCTGTATCATCAATAAGCTGTTTCACAAGTTGTAATCCTCCTTAACTGACAACTCACTGCTGCCAAGGGAGAAATAGATCTAGTCCCTTGCCAAATGCATAAAAGATGCAACGTGTTGCTCCTAAAGTTGAGTTAGGCCTTGCGGGACATGTCACATGATTCTGCCACATAGCTTACGTCATTCAGGTACCCATAAGAATCCATCCTGTATTTCCACAACTTAAATGGAAATACTTGAAGCAAGATGCCGAATATTTTATCTCAGTGCATTCCGCAAATTATAAAGGTTTCTTAATAGCAACCTAGTTCTATAATTTCACGTTTGTAAATGTTTGAAAGAACATATCTTGACAAGTTTATTCAATTCTAACATAATGATAATGCAACCTAAGGATAGCAACATAATACAACTTTTTTTATTTGAGAGCACTTTTCAGAAGCATGATGTGTTAGTGTGCTATGAAATGTGATTCAGCATCCTTGTTCACAAGGACTTGATTTTAGTCACTTTCCTGCAAGATTTGGAGCTTTATGAATTGGTTCATTGAAAAATAGGCGTGCTTGTAAAAATGTGTGTCCAGACAGTAAGTAAACAAATTAGAATTTGGTGGGTTGCATAATGATGAGGACCAAATGTTGCTACTTATGAAGTCCCATTGGGCTGCACCCAATGTCCCAAACCAGTGAGGCACCAGCACGTCTGCATTCATGCAGTCACTACTGTTGTATAATCAAAATATTTATTGGCATCCAAGGACAATGTTACACATATTGATTTCTGCATTGAACCATTTTGGAATATCTGTTTTCTTTCCGAACAATATGTCAACTTTTCCTGCTCTCACCCAACAATGTGGTGGGTCTAGAAAATTTATATGCAAGCTAGTTCAGCACATTTTACAGGCCACAAATATTTGGACAGAATAATGCTAGGCCCACAAAAAGTTTCCTTCTAAGGTCAGACACATTCAGGTGTGCTATCATAGTCGACATTGCCAAGGCATAAAATCGCCTTTTGCTTCTGTGATCGCTCAGCTGAGTGGAATGATTTTGAACTGAGCTGTAACATTTTTGAGTTCAAGGCTGGCTATAAAGTAGCTGGGAAATTGGAAAACAAAAGTGCAGAACTGAATTCTGTTTGCCTTTCTGACCACTTTTATAAATTCAGTGATGACCTTGGATAGATACAAACTGTCCGTAGCTCAGCAGATTTACATGTGTCTGTGGTGAATCGAACATAGAGGCGTATTGCATTTATGTTTCATTCTGTCACGATCTCAATGTTAGGTTGGTGAATCAACTGCGTTTGGTTAAATATTGTAAAAAGTAGTGGATTATGTTGAACTGTGATCATGAATCAGTGATAAGTGCAGTGCAGTGATTGATTCAGCTCACAGGTGTGTCTGTTCGGAGTTGCTTGTATCACTCACTGTTTACATTGGTTTGCTAATCGGAGCTCTCTGCAGCAGTCCCGGTTTGGCTCCACCCTTGGCTGCGAAGTGCTTTTGCCATTACTTAGTACAGCAGACTGGAGAGAGTAGACGATGATTACTGCAGCTCCTTCTAACATCTGCTGAATGCGGTGATTCAGTGTCCGTGTTTACCTGTCATGAGAACAGCCAAAGAAGCATGAGAGCTGGCAGTGAGTGCTGTACCTGCCAGTGCTGTATTAAAAGGATCCTGGCAAAGTGTCATTGCTGCTGTTGGAACTGTAGAGGTCAGTTTCTTAGATTTAATTTTCTGTGAAAAGTAATGAGAGCTGTGACTGTTCAAGAACTGAGCAACTTTTTCCAAAGTAAACTCACATCTTAGTTTATCTGGAAATGTAATAGACTATTTGTCAAATGTCTTTAAGCTGAAGAAAAAAAATCTTCTGGTGATTTTATACTTAACAAACTTTTTGTATAGTACATGGGGTTGTTTTGCGCTAGAACTGTATAACAAAAAACATAACTTTTAAATACTTAATGCACATTATGCTCAAAAATCCTACTGAATTGATGAAGATTTTGAATAGCATTTCACGTGATAAATCCCTTATAAAGGATGTTTCTATATTTCAAACCTTGCATGACCTATAAAGAAATTATTTGGACATAAAATGTTTCCTATGTATTGGTGAGAGCTGTTCCTATGTATAACGTGGAGTGAATACTGGCTTTAAAAGCCTCTGGATTTATGAAGGTTTAAAACATAATGTACATTTTGAAATTCCTTTCTTTTTTAAGATTTGTTTAATCTATTATAGCAGGAAGTTTCAAGATAAATTCCCTATGCAGCATTGTTGTACTTTCTGAATTGGTTGCATTTTGAATTACTTGAGCATGGTAACAAGATAGGTAAACTGTGTTCTTACTGACTAACTTCCCCATGGGAGGAGCTGGAATGTAAGAGAGCATCCCAGCAATGCCTATAGAGAGTCATTTAACTTGAAGTGTCTTCCACAATTGGGTGTTCACATAACCTGAAACCACGTTGTTTTAAGTATCAACATGACCTGTGAACATTTCTTTCCGTTGTCAGGACAACATCAAAAGTATGAGCGGACTTTTTTTAAAACAGTTGCAGACCTGTGGCCCTTGCCTAATTATCTGGATTCATTCTGCGTTCCATGTTTGAGTTAAACAGGAATATTAGCTAAGGGAGTTACTTTGTTGTTCAGTATCAGATTAGCACCAACTTTACGTTGCAGCTTTTCAGGCAAAGTTTGGATTATTGCCTTCACTTGAGGCATTTTACTTTGACATGAAGATTCCCTGGATCCTTGTAACTCGCCCATCACAGAAATTAATTATATAATTAAACATCTATTATTTCCAATATACATTGTATGTAAATATGAAACTTGTTGCTGGTCCATATTTTAAAATCGTTCCATGGCCTCACTGATCTGTGTGTGTGTCAAACAGCCTCCTGCCCCTCTTCATTCAGGCCTCTTGTTCATCCCCTATTTCTATCCCTATGCCATTGATGTCTCTGCCTCTGGCTGCGTCCTTGAGGATCCTTCTGGTGGTCCACTAGTCAGTCTAAAACACACGTCACCACAGCTGAGACCATATGAGGAAATAAGCCAGACCACTCATGTGACAGCACGCAACTAGATCAGCATCCATGTCCATGGCACCAGTTGTCTGTCATAAGCATGAGCAACAGCTACATAAGTAAGATTAAGATTAATATTACAACATACAACTGCAAGGTTGGATTTTCAACAGTTGGGCTGAAAACAAGACCACTTAGCTGAACGTGAAGTCTGATATGAGACTGAAGCTTTCTGGTTTGGATCAAGACATCACTTCAGTGGTGTCCCATCAAATGCAGGACCCTTCTTCCCATTAATTTTGTTGAGTTTTTTTTTAAGTGGTGACAAGCAAACATGGATAGGTCAATACAGTGTGGAGCTGAAGGAACCCAGCAGGCCAGGCAGCATCAGAGGAGCTGAAGTTTTGGGCCTGAACCTGCTGTGTTCTTCAAGCTCCACACTGTATTAATTCTAACTCCAGCATCAGCAGTTCTTGGTATCTCAAACATGGATGGGTATACCAGTAGATGCTCCACGGAATCTTTTGCCTCAGCCAAGTAGTCCACAGAAAAAAACTGAGTTCCCCTGCTTTAGTTGGCTTGTCCAGAATTCCAACTAAATCTTTTTATCTCTCCACCCCACTTTCTTCTTGTAAAATGCTCTTTAAATCACCCCATGTTAGTTCAGTTTTTCAGTTACCAGTACGAATATCTCATTTTGTAGCTTGGTATCAAATGTTGTTTGATAATACTCATGAAGTGCCTACGGACATTTTACTGAACCAGTCAGTATCCCCTGTATATGTGAAAATTGTTGTTGGGGCTATGGACTTCCCTGGAATCCTGCGCACAGAACGGGAAATTAATTTGGTATCATGAGCACAAGCATCCGAGAGTTGACAGAACAATGGCTTAAATTAGTACCAGCTTACTTAGCAGGTGTGATCTATTATTTTGTGACTATATGAAGTTTGATTGAATCCTCACCTTGGGAGATGCCTTTCTTTTTGTTCTCTGTTTCAATGCCAATGCAGCTCTGAATCAAAACCCAGTCAGCCTTTTCCTGCAAAAGATCCTGCAGCACTATTTTGAAGAACAGGAAAAATATCCCTGGTGTTCAACCAATATTTATCCCTCAGTTAAGATTACAAATATGATCTGATCATTACCGCATTGCTATTGTGAGAGTTTACATAACTTTTTAGCTACCACATTTCCTACTTTACAACTGTAGTTATGTTTTGAAAGGTGCTTGATTGTCTTTCAAGCAGCTTAGGGCATTGAACAACAGCGAATGAATAAAGATAACACAGTGTGGAGCTGGAGGAGCACAGCAGGCCAGGCAGCATTAAAGGAGCAGGAAAGTTGACGTTTCAGGTCGGGACCCTTCTTCAGACACCAATTCTGAAGAAGGGTCCCAACCCGAAATGTCAACTTTCCTGCTCCTCCATTGCTGCCTGACCTGCTGTACTCCTCCAGCTCCACACTGTGTTATCTCTGACTCCAGCATCAGCAGTTCTTACTATCTCTGAGTGAATGAATAAATGCAAGTCTTTCTTTTTTAATAGAGTTTAAAATGAATTGAATTTCTTGACGATTTTCTTCCATCTTTTTTAAAATCTTTCCTCTTGTACCCTGATTAAATGCTGCTCTTGCTCTCAAAACACTGGTCACTGTGAGTAACAGGAGCTGTAGGCAATCTGTTCACATGAGTGAGTTCTCCATTTGGCCAGAACCTACCAGATGATCACTGCCAAAGGCCTGGTTACAGGGCTTACATCAGTTGCAAAAAGAACATGGTGAAGGTTGCTCATTTTGTGTAAATTTTCATTTTAATTGACATCGATATTTATCCGTCTAACTAGCCAAGGAAGCATGAAACATTTTTGCTCAGTCTTGGGGAGCCACAGGACTACGGTTTAGAATTTCTGGTGTTGATCATTGACTCATTTGTTGCAGGATTGTTTGCCTCCCTCCACCCACAGCTAAAATTTGGCTGTAGTTTGTGAACGTCTAACATTTATATTTAGAAACAAGGTAAAATACACCACCTTCTGACTACAGACTTAGTTCAATACAACAAGGCAAACAGACATGTGATGTCTGAATGGCCCATTTAAATACATTCTATTCATGAGATGCCAGTAAGGGAATTTCTCACCTGAAAATATAACCTTACATATTCCTCATATAAAGTTAAGCACTTCTTATTAATTTAGATTGATGAAATATAAGAAGCTTGCTTACAGGAAAGAACAATAAAAGTAGATCTTGAAGTATGATGTGGCGAATGTAGCTATATTATGTATTTTCTGCCTTGTGTAAAATTGTATGGAACGAGTCCCAAATTAAAGAAAAATAAAAATGATATTCTAAAAGAATAAAGTACGACTTGCATTGATGTTGTACTTTTCATTACTATTGTACGTCTCAAAGCACTTTACAGTAAATGAAATACTTTTGAAGTGTAGTCACTATCTCTGGTGTAATGTAGGAACTGTGGCAGGTAATCCATGCATATCTCACTCCCACAATCAGCAATATGATGATGACCAGATAAGCTGTTTTTTTTTGTGTGTGTGATGCTGACTGTGGTACAAATATTAGCCAGGACACCAAGGATTACTCCTCTGCACTGCTGCATAATAGTACCATGCGTAACATTTACAACCACCCATTAGGACAGAAAGATGCATCAGTTTTACATCTGATGTGAAAATTGGCTCATTCAACTGCTTCCTCAATACCAAGGGAGTCTCAGCTTCAAGTTTGGTGCTCGTACCATTGAGTGGGATTTGAGCCCACAACTTATTACTCAGAAGCATGCATGTCACCAAGTGAGGCTGGGCTTTTCAATCTGGAAAGGGATTATGTTGGAGCTGGTCAGATAGAATGTGTCACATTGTTAAATTAAAACATAGAAATAATGATAGGACGAGGGAGCATGGGTACAACCTGATTTAAAAAGTGTTTTAAGCTAATTTCAGAAAATTTGTCATTGCAAAAAGGATGGTCAATATGTAGATAAACATCTATATAGTGAGGTGAAGACATATAATTTTCGGGGAGGCAGCAGCCTAATGATTAACCCAGAGACCAGGCAATGTTCTGAGAACTTGTGTTTCAATCCTGCCATGGCAGATGGTGGAATTTGAATCCAAATATTAAAAATAAATCTAGAATGAAGAGTCTAATGAGGACCATAAATCCATTGTCAATTTTCAGGGAAAAAACCCCCATCTGATTCACTAATGTACTTCAGGAAACAAAACTACCATCTCTTCCTGATCTGTCCTACATG